>NC_083889.1:31917474-32542474 GCF_032452875.1 Bos javanicus
GTGTGACCATCAACCTAGAGCCAGATATCCTGGAATGCAAAGTCAAGTGGGCCTTAGGAAGCATCACTACAAACAAAGCTAGTGGAGGTGACAGAATTCCAGTTGAGCTATTTCAAACCCTAAAAGATGATGCTATTCAAGTCCTGCACTCAATATGCCAGCAAATTTGGAAAACTCAGCAGTGGCCACAGGACTGGAAAAGGTCAGTTTTCATTCTAATCCCAAAGAAAGTGAAAGTGAAAGTCACTCAGTCATGTCTGACTCTTTTCGACCCCATGGACTATCCATGGAATTCTCTAGGCCAGAATACTGGAGTGGGTAGCCTTCCCCTTCTCCATGGGGTCTTCCCAACCCAGGGATCGAACCCAGGTTTCCCACATTGCAGGCGGATTCTTTACCAGCTGAGCCACAAGGGAAGCCTGAGAATGCTGGAGTAGGTAGCCTATCCCTTCTCCAGCAGATCTTCCCAACCCAGGAATCAAACCGGTCTCCTGCCTTGCAGGAGGGTTTTTTTTTTTTTTTTTACCAACTGAGCTATGAGGGAAGCCCAAAAATGGTGGCCAAAGAATATTCAAACTACTGCACAATTGCTCTCATTTCACACCCTAGCAAAGTAATGCTCAAAATTCTCCAAGCTAGGTTTCAACAGTATATGAACCTGGAACTTTCAGATGTTCAAGCTGGATTTAGAAAAGGCAGAGGAACCAGAGATCAAATTGCCAACATTCATTGGATCATATAAAAAGAAAGAGAGTTCCAGAAAAAGATCAACTTCTGCTTCATTTACTACAATGAAGCCTTTGACTGTGTGGATCACAACAAACTGGAAAATTCTTCAACAGATGGGAATACTAGACCACCTTACCTGCATCCTGAGAAATCTTATGTGCAGGTCAGGAAGGAACAGTTAGAACAGGACATGGAACAACAGACTGGTTCTAAACTGGCAAAAAAGTATGTCAAGGCTATATATTGTCACCTTGCTTATTTAACTTATATGCAGAATACATCATGCGAAATGCCAGACTGGATGAAGCAGAAGCTGGGATCAAGATTGCCAGGAGAAATATCAATAACCTCAGATATGCAGATGACACCACCCTTATGGCAGAAAGTGAAGAACTAAAGAGCCTCCTGGTGAAAGAGGAGAGTGAAAAAGTTGGCTTAAAAGTCAGCATTCAAAAAATGAAGATCATGGCATCCGGTCCCATCACTTCATGGCAAATAGATGGGGAAACAATGCAAACAGTGACAGACTTTATTTTTCTGGGCTCCAAAATCACTGCAGATGGTGACTGCAGCCATGAAATTAAAAGGCGCTTGCTCCTTGGAAGAAAAGCTATGACCAACCTAGACAGCATATTAAAAAGCAGAGATATTACTTTGCTTACAAAGGTCCATCTAGTTAAAACTATGGCTTTTTAGTAGTCACTTACGGGTGTGGGAGTTGGACCATTAGGAAGGCTGAGCGCCGAAGAATTGATGCTTTTGAACTATGGTGTTGGAGAAGACTCTTGACCGTCCCTTGGACTGCAAGGAGATCAAACCAGTCAATCCTAAAGGAAATCAGTCTTGAATATTCTTTGGAAGGACTGATGCTGAAGCTGAAACTCCAATACTTTGGCCACCTAATGCAAAGAACTGACTCTTGGAAAAGACTCTGACACTGGGCAAGATTGAAGGCAGGAGGAGAAGGGGAGGACAGAGGATGAAATGGTTGGATGACATCATTGACTTGAGGGATACGAGTTTGAGTAAGCTCGGGGAGTTGGTGATGGACAGGGAGGCCTGGTGTGCTGCAGTCAGTGGCGTCACAAAGAATCGGACATGACTGAGCGACTGAACTGAACTGAAGTTTATTCTAGTTATTTAGTATTTAGTCATTGTTTCTGACTCTGGGTTGTCTTTTCCAGGGCCAATTTCCAGTTGCCTTACTGCTTTGTTGCCTCCTATCATAGAGCCTGAAAAAACTAGATACTTCTATTTTCAGACTTCCTTCAAGTAGGCTTGAAGGAGATCTCTCTCATTCGATATCCTATTCATTGCCTTTAGACATGTCTATGTGAGGATTTATCTAAATGTGTAGCAGATATCTCATGATGCTGAAGGAAAAGAAAAACCAGAACTATCTCAGAAACTCCTACCCCTGAAATGGTTAAACCACTCAATCAATTCTAAGACTACTGCTGCTGCTGCTAAGTCACTTCAGTCGTGTCCAACTCTGTGCGACCCCAGAGACAGCAGCCCACCAGGCTCCCCCATCCCTGGGATTCTCCAGGCAAGAACACTGGAGTGGGTTGCCATTTCCTTCTCCAATGCATCAAAGTGAAAAGTGAAAGTGAAGTCACTCAGTTGTGTCTGACTCTTAGTGACCCCATGGACTGCACAGCCCACCAGGCTCCTCCGTCCATGGGAGACTGCTAATGCCCAGACATCTTGGTATGTGATCAATTACATTGTTATACTATTTAAACCCCTGTTAGTTATAATACTAGTTGGCAGTGTTAATTCTTAGGCAATAACTGAACCCTTAGTAAACATGCCTATATTTAGGCCTTGTCTCTTTAAAGACATTGCGAAAGACACTAAGACAAAAATGTCCTCACAATGTCTCTCTAACTCATCCATAGCGCATAGTAGGTGCTCAGTAAACTCAAGGGTGCTGAATGATGTCTCACTGCTCCTAGGCTGGACCATGGGCTTGCAAATTTCTCTTCCGAAACTCTCTAATCTTAGCCTTTGTGAAAAAGTGTGTCATTTTAACATCAGCAACACTTCAATCTATATTTGTACCTGAAAGTTACACTGGAAAGGTGAGAAAGGAAGAAATATAGTTCTTGATTTTTACCTCTAAGATACACCCAAGGCATATCAATTACAAAAATTAATCTGGTAGCATGATATTAGCAACAACTTGAAAGGAAGCCTTTGAGCTTCACTGAAAGCTTTGCCAGGTAATTTAGTCACACTTAGCTTTGAGAATCATTTGCAGTATATGGTGTGTGTGGTGTGATGTGTGTGTGTGTGTGTGACACTGTTGTGTATGTTCTCCTCAGTGGCTTATTATCAAAGATGTGTGAACTAAAATAGGATATTATTGAGTCCACTTTATCTGTTTAAGCCCTATGTTTTCTAACCCATGTTAAAGTTCTACATCTTGATCCAACAGGAATTCTCATTTCATTCATTCACTAAAAAGCCATCATTTGAGTACCCACACAGACACCAAAGATCCAAAAATGAAAAAGACACAAGCTCTGCTTTATTAACATTTTACGGTGCTACCAGTTATAAATTTATCCCCTTTGATTCACTCTCCAAACCCAGCAGGAGGGGTCCTTCCTGCCCCCAGGTATGGTGCTAGCTCTAAGGCTGGCTCTAACGCTGGAAGTAACTGGACCACAAAGCCAGAGCTAGTCCCAGAGCTAAGACTGAGCTTGATTTTCTAGAATCAATCTCTGAGCTTGATTTTCTTAATCCTGATTTTTCCTCCCTTCCATGCCACCAGTCATTATGGGAAAAAGTTTTTGGGACACTGGCTCTGGAATCAAGAGGCAGATTCCTACACCTGCCTTGTGCTAGGTGGGATAATGATGAAATACACGAGCATTCTAAGCCTTGTTTCTTTTTCTACAAGGTGGAGATCATAATAATATTTATAACAGCACCTATCCCACAGAGTTAGTAGAATTACCCAGGACATAGTCTTTTCAACAACTGAAGCGACTTAGCAGCAGCAGCAGCAGCAGTCTTTTCAATTAGCAGTATTAAGTGCTCAATAAACGCTAAAGTGTATAGTAAACCATTTCAAAGCATCAGTTAGTGTGAACCAAATGTATGGTGCAAAGAGGGAAAATGTCTGGAGGAGATCATATATATTCACTCCTGATTAAGTGGACAATGGGCTAGCTGGGATCAGATCAGAGATGCCCCTTTCTTCTGTAACAAGGGGCTGCACTCAAGCTCAGCTTCCCATGGAACCAAGTGTAACGTCCCATAGGCTCCAAGGTCTCCAGGTGCTAAGCACTGTTATTGCCAGAACACTCCTTTTGAATAGCTGATCCTCAAATTGAGACCACCTAGTGCCCGGAAATCTGTGATTTCAAACCTGCTCCCTGCCCCCTAGGAGAGAATGCAGTGGAATACCCTGATCTGGTGTGGACTTCTGTGGAGTAATGAGGGAGTGGGGACTCAGGCCTTCTCTTCTCTTGCTGATCTTGTGTAAGTTGCTCCTTTCTCCAACAAAGACTATTTATTTCTTAAACCATAGGGTTTGTCTTGAACTCTAGTGCATGACAGGTGGAGGCTCAGAGGAGACCCAGCTTATCTAATAAGTAGGTGTAAGATAGATGCTAACTGGCTGAATGATAATTGGTCATAAAGCCTAGGGTATCTGCAGGAAAAGAACCAAACAAGCTTTGAGAGAAAGATCATCCAGAGAAGCTGAGCATATCATAAATGAAACATAATTTGAGTCCTAAATTCCCCTTTCCTCATTCCATGTAGGTATTCCCTTTCATACACAATATTTCTATTTATGATTTTTGTATTCTTTTTCTTAAAGGAATACCCCAACTGTACAAGTTCAGGCCCCACAGACCTTGGCTGTGACTGATGAGCAATAGTGTCAAATACAGCATCCTGTTACACGTAACCTCTTCACGTAACATATGAAGAAACTGAAGATTGAAGAGTCGTGACTTGATCTTTTTTGGCCCCACAATCAGGGTTGATAATAAGAACTTTAATCTCTGGTCCCTATATTTGTATCAGCAATAGTAATGAAGCAACAGATCCAGTCCTTCTTCCCTCCACCCCAAGAAACAGGTAAGATTTCTGAAGCAGTTTTGGGAAATAGTTAAGTGGTGGGCAGGGTGGCTGGGGGGGGGGTTGGGGGGCTGGAGTCAGAGAGAGTTCAAAGTTCAAGCCTTAGTGATAACTGTACCTGTCTCATTTAGTCACTACAAGGATTCAATGAATTAACTCATGAAAGCATTGAGAAGGTTGGCCGGGACATAGGAAGCACTCAATAAATGTTGGGAGAAGGATTGGAGCAGCATGCTTCTCAACTATTTTTTTCCTTCTGGTTCTAGATCAACCTGCACTTGGGATGAAATGAGTATTTTAAGCTCTATTCCTAGATAGTAGGGATGTAAGAGATGAGCCCCAGAAAAGGCAATGGCACCCTACTCCAGTACTCTTGCCTAGAAAATTCCATGGACAGAGGAGCCTGGTGGGCTGTGCAGTCCATGGGGTTGCTAAGAGTCTGACATGACTGAGTGACTTCACTTTCACTTTTCACTTTCATACATTGGAGAAGGAAATGGCAACCCACTCCAGTGTTCTTGCCTAGAGAATCCCAGGGACGGGGAGCCTGGTGGGCTGCCATCTATGGGGTCCCACAGAGTCGGACACGACTGAAGCGACTTCGCAGCAGCAGCAGCAGCAGCAAGAGATGAGCTCAGGACTGGCTTCAGGAATCAGGTTCAGAAGTTCTTTCTCTGTCCCAGGACAAGTGCAAAGCAGTAATTCCATGAATGCAAATTCTTGCTTGATGAGATGCATCCAGGTCTAGACTTGAGCAGAATACTTATGAAGTCTAGAAGTGGCTACAGATCAGGCTACTTTCTTCAGTTAACCTTTACCAACAAAAATAACTCTATTTAGATTTACTTTTTTCTCATAGGAGTCCATCTTCTCCTTACTTACCAATTGAGGGGAACAAAAGTAGGAAGAGAGTGCTGCTCTTTGGTTTCCTTCAAACAGAAGTCAAATCAACTCTGTAATTTAGGACAACCAATGCCAAATGGAGTGCTCTTTTAATAGTTGAAGTCAGAGGCTTTCTGCTTCCCTGCTATGTTGCAAGGCAGAGGAATCTGCTGTGGCCAGAGCTCCAGGGCAAAGTGTCAAGGTACACTTGGTGCCTCCCAGGCCTCATAGAGCCATTCCTTGCTGAGGTCTTGCCAGCTGCACACTCCCCACCCAGGGCGTGGCCCGTCAGTGAGCATGGGTTCTAGAGGTACTGGTGGGACACACAGATCCTTAGTTGTTGAAAATGCTGTTCCTTCTCTCTTTCGCTTTTTTTAAACACTCCTAGCACCTACTATCATCAATTAGTCATAACCTAACTATTCTCTCTGCTGTGTCTGGCTGATTTTACCTCCCATGGGATTTTATCAAACACTTTTTGCTTCTATCCCAATCCAACCTTCTTCTTCTTTCCCAGAGCATGAACTCTGCAGTTGAACAGCCTGAGTTAAAATCTAAGATCTGTTTCTTACTGGCAGTGTGACTTAGGCAAGTCACTTAACCTCTCCATGCCTAAGTATCTGAATCTGTAAAGATAACAATTGCTACTGCTAAGTCTCTTCAGTCGTGTCCGACTCTGTGCGACCCCATAGACGGCAGCCCACCAGGCTCCCCCATCCCTGGGATTCTCCAGGCAAGAACACTGGAGTGGGTTGCCATTTCCTTCTACAATGCATGGAAGTGAAAAGTGAAAGTGAAGTTGCTCAGTCGTGTCCGACTCTTTGCGACCCCATGGACTGCAGCCTACCAGGCTCCTGCATCCATGGGATTTTCCAGGCAAGAGTACTGGAGTGGGGTGCCATTGCCTTCTCCGAAACATAACAATAGTACCCACATAATAGGGTCCATAGGGCTGCAAAGAGTCTGACACAACTGAAGTGACATGCACACAGTAGGGCCATTGCAAGGATAGTATGTTAACATATATATGCGAAGCTTTGGGAACATCCTGCTATGTAGCCAGTCGCTGACTATTATCTCTTAGTCTGCACCAAAACCCCAAGAGGTAAGCATTATAATATCATTTTATAGACTGGGGTAAGGATATACTGCTACTCTGGGAATTGTGTAGACATTGATTTCATTTATATTAGGTACCAAATTCCCATAGAGGTTTTTCAAAAGGGACTTAGGCAATATCCAAGTTTATTTTTAAAGCTGGAGCAAATTATTCTCTAAGTATAATTAAGCACTTTTGAGAGTCCAGTAGGGATGATTATTCACTAATAAATGGTAATCTTAGTAATTCAAGATAATTAAAAAAAATTTTCCCTCTGACTGATCCTCAGGGAGAGACAGCTTTTTCAAACAGCTGGAGGATAGTCTATAAAGCTCAGGTAATGTTATTCCTGTAATTTATTATTTATTTACACTCGGGCAGGGGCTGACTCAACTGGCAGGAGTTAGGCCATTACTTCATTAATGTCTCATTATTAATCTCATTACTTCCAATATCTCTATTTTGGCGACAGGTCCCCAGATCTTCTGAGACAGCTCTAATTTTAAAGATCCTATTGTGTTCTCCCTCAAATCATCAAAATCTCTCTCAATACAAGTGCCAGTATCAGAGCATCTCAAGTCATCTCCAAGACTGATAGAGGCACACACAAGTAGAATCGTCTTTTTACAGCGTGTGCATGGATTTCAATTTGGAAAATACCCACCCCAGGCCCCATGAATTATTGAGGCAGTAAATTTAAGAGCAATCACAAAGGATGTCCCAGTGTTAGAAGAGTATGGATTATGGAACCTGAGACTCTCTCTTGGACAGTTAGTTGAGGGACCATAAGCAAATTGCTTAATTCAAGTTTTCAACTTGGAAAATGAAGGTCTGTAGGCCCCTGCCCTTTGCCCTTTTTCTACTTTAAAGCAAAATGTCCAGGTAACTCTATAAACTGGTAACAGAAAAACAAACACAGAAGCAAATGCTGCGTTTCCATCTTGGGCTGAGTCAGGAGTTCTTGGTTAAGACAGAGCTGATATTTATCTGGTATGTACTGGTAAATAACAGCTGTCTTCCTTTCTGGTTAGGCCAGCATCTCTGCTGTCTGCTTATTCTCACCCTGCCATGAATTTTATATATTTTGGTGACACCCCTCTTCTCCTCCTCCCCTCCCTAATTATGAGAGTTAAGGTGTATGTGAACTCTGGGGTCAGAATGACCTGGGCCTGAATCCTGACTCTGGATCCCACCAGCTCTGTGATCTCGGTGACTTAAGCTCTATTGCCTCCACTTCTGCAGAGTAGGGACAACAGCAGGCACTCCTGGACATTAAAATGAGCATCAAGCTCAGTGTCCGGCAAAATGTACACGTTTGCCATTATCATTAAAGTAAAAAGAAAAACCCTCCGAGTCTTCAGGTATAAAATGATAAGCAAAAACCAGTCCAATAGGAGGATTAAAGGAAAATCTAACAGTTGTGGAGAAAATCTACCATTATAAAAGGGAAAATTACACCAAACAGAAGAAGAAAGATAACCAAAATTTAAAATTTGTCTCATCAGTAGATAATATTCAGTTCAGCATATCAAGACAATTATAGAATATCAACTTAACTAAATACATTGTAATAGATTTATATTGGGAGGGTGAGTGAAGGAAAATTGTAACAGAGAGAAGTTCATATGTGCTGTAAGAGTCAATCATTAAAACCAAAACTGATTCATCAATAAAAAGCAGCAGGGCTTCCCTGGGATTTAGTGGTGAAGAATCTGCCTACCAATGCAGGAGGCACAGGTTCAGTCCCTGATCCGGGGAGACTGCTCTACAGCCCGTCCTCTGCAACAAGAGAGGCCACCAGTGAGAAACCCATGAACCACAACTGGAGAGTGGCCTCCACTCTGCAACTAGAGAAAAACCCATGCAGCAACAAAGACCAAGCACAATCAACAATAAATAAATAAATATCGTTATTTTTTTAAAAAGAAAAAGCAGCAAAAGCAAATCATTTAGAAAGGTGGATAGAAACACAGGAAGAAATAGCAGAAAGTGTTGCACATCGCTGGTGAGCTAGACACGGGTCAGGCAGCTCCTATTTTTTTCATCATTAGCCTTACAGCACAATATGAGTTAGGATTGTACAAGGCTGCAAGTAACACCAACAGCAACAAAATGCATGCCAGTAACAATGTTTAAATGTAAGAAGGTCTATTTTTCACACCAACAGAAACAGAATGTATGCAGGTAACAATCACTTAAATATGAGAAAGTCTATTTGTTGCTCAGGCGAAATTTCATAGGAGTATACCTCAGTTCTGGTGTGGGAGCTCCACTCCATGAATAAAACTCAGGAGAGCAAAACTCCCCCCATCTCACCACCCCTTGGAAGCAGCCTTCCTTTTTTCAAACCAAAAACCACCTTTCTCCAATAAGGTGGAAAGAAAGAAAGTGAAGTTGCTCAGTCGTGTCCGACTCTTTGAGACCCTGTGACTGTAGCCTACCAGACTCCTCCATCCATGGGATTTTCCAGGCAATAATACTGGAGTGGGTTGCCATTTCCTTCTCCAGAGCAGTAAGGTAGGGAAGGGATGAAAAAGAGACATGTCAGGTTATGCCCACATTGAACTGTGAAGGAAGCTTAAGCACAGTCATTAGTGTTTATCTGGGACAGCCACATGCCTGACTACAGATTTCCTGTTGTGGAAGAACAGGGGATTGGATATGGAATACAACTAGTTGTTCCCACAAGCACTTACAGACTACTTTAAATTTCTGAAACTTTAAATAAAATCTAAAGCAAACCAAATACAACACCATGTGTTATGTGGTAGTTAAGGGTTCCAGCTCTAGGATCAGAGGTCTGGGAAATGAATCCTATATTGTCCACTTAGCATTCCAGTTTTTTTATCTGAGCCGACAATTAAAGGAGTTGATCCTAAAAAGTGCTTACAATAGTTGCTGGCATATGATAAACATTCCTTTAGTGTTTGCTTGTTGTGTTGTCATAAACATTCCACAACTATGAAAATAAACAAGCACCTAAGCCTGTGATATCTGAGAAAAACCAATAAATGAAAGAGCCAAGATAAACAGAACAACTGAATCTCCAAGGGACATTTAGAGACTCCTTCAGGGAGTAGATTATTTAGCAAATCTCAGTAAATACCTTAATAATATTCAAGAAGATATGGTATGAGTAAAAAAATAAATAAATGCATAGAAAGGGGCAACGCAACAGTTTGAGATACAACTAATACAACTAAGGCACACACTCAGCTTCTCCAGGCTTCCTCATTTCCACAGACTCACAGTGGCATCCTGGGCCTCAGCCCACCCAACATTACAGCAACTGCCAGGCAATCACACCACGTGAGGTCAGCCGATCACAGCCCACAGTTTCTGGCTTCTCCCGCCATTTCTGGAAATGGTGTGCATTCTGGTTTCTCCAGAAGGGATGGATGGTGTAACTAGTGTTGGAGGTGAATTAATTCCAGTGGAGTAAACATTGACCAGTGAGTGATAAGAGATAGGAGAAAGTCGGACAAATATGACAATAATAAACATGCAATAAATGAGTTCATGAATTTTCTTTTCTGCTGAGTATGAAAATGTTACTAAACATGTTCAAAATTTTATATATTAACAGTGGAAACTTATGTATACTATTAGTCAAAGCCCCTAAATTAATCAGTAGAAGAAAACCAAAAACGTCAAGTTAACAAAAATTGGGAGTGTCTTGGGTAATAACAAGCTAGCAAAGAGACAACAGCTATGCTGTGAAAAACTAACAGTTTCAACATAATATGGAAGTTATAATGGTAAATTCCAGGGGAAAAAAAATCCCAAATATTGTTTTGGCAATTTTCTCTAGGTAGTAAGACCAGGAGGAACATAAGTTTTCATAGTATATTATATTACATTGTTCAGTAAAAACTTGTAATACTCAGATATTATGTTTCTATAGCTTCAGATATAGATAATTACCTTTTAAATTATGGAAAACTACATAAAGTCTCATGCTGGTTAACATGCCAGGGGGAGGTTTTGTCCAAGTTCTGTTCCACGTTATATTCTTTTGGTTGTTTGAATATTGATGTGGATCAGGTATGACATTTATGAATAAAGTTATTAGGAGGTAAATTCATACAGCAACATAGACAATGCCCATCACGGAGTGAGCAAACAGCTAAGAAGTAAATGACACAGTGTATGTGAAGCATTTAGTCCAGAGCTTGGTGCCTCTAAGTAAACACGGCTATTACTGTCATCTTGATATTGCTGATCTTTGGGGTTCTAGTTTCCAATTAACTGAATAGCATCCCACATGAAACTTTCAGAAACAAATCTAAAAAAATGTCTTCCTTCTATCAACTCAGGGGCCAAAGATTTTACAAAAACTCTATGACAAATCCTGGTTCCTACCTTCACTTGTGATGAGGTTCTGAGCTTCAGTCCCCTTCTGAGAAATGGGGACAAGATGAAACTCAAAGGCTGTAAATGCAATAAGCCCCTAGTACACAGCTAAATCTTAATATGTGAAAGTTACTGTTGTTGCTTTTGTTACAAAGATCTGTGAATCCAAATCCAGCAAACATACTAAATAAGAAATACCTTGACAAGCATGCAGGTCAAAGACAGATTTCTTGAGTCCCTCCTGTGCAACTGGGAAGCACAAGGGATTCATTGTCCAAACTCCCCAAAGCTGCCATTTCCAAGGCTGCCAAGGCTAGGATCTGCTGCCTCCCTGTGGAATTTCATAGACGACACAGTCATCAGACAGGCAGGGTTTCTGGACTGGGATTTCACCATCAAGCCAAGCTCAGAAAGACCCCCCGGGGGCTTCAGACTGTTTTATTTGTGGGTTATTAATACTTAAGTCTTTACACAATTGTCACCTTCTCAATGAATCCTATTCAGGCTCCTCTGTAAAAGGGCAACTCACACCCACTTGCCTGTAATCTTTCACACTGTTCTAGTGCTTCCCTTTTTTGTTGCATTTATCACCTTGCAATATATTACCTAATTTACTTATTCCTATGCTTATTATTTGTTTTCCGTATTTTCCCTTTTACTTCACAAGGGCAGAGATTTTTGGAGTTTGTTTGTTTGGTCTAATTTGATTCCAAGTGCCTAAAACATTGCCTTCTATACTGTTTACTGCAGAAAAGGAACTCAGTATTTCTTGATTGAAAGGATGAATGAATGCCTTCTCCTGGACCATGACATGAATTTCTTGGAAACTTTGAAGATATTAAGTGTTTTAGTTGCAATGAACATATGTGCATGGAAAGCCACAGTCCATGGTGCCAGATGTAGCTTCTAATACAATTCATACTATATAATGATCAGCAACAGAAATGCATCAGAAATGCAGTGACACATATTCAGGTTTTGCTCCCCCAGGCAAACCCTGCTTTGTGTGCTTGTGTGTGTGTGACCCATGCAGGATTTTGAAGACGAATAAAATGTGAAATGAAGAACTAATTTCTTCCATGATGATTAGAGGGTAATAAGAGAGAAGAGGGAATTTCATAAATCTTTAAGATTTTTATCATATACTTCTAGCCAATGTGAAAAACATATGAAACTGGCTTATAAAAAGCACAATCCGAAAAAAAAATAAAAAAATAAAAAGCACAATCCAAAAGGGGACAGGTAGATCTGAGTGAGATATGAATTCCTTTCTAGTCTAACATAATTCAAGTCCAGGATGTATGGCTTCTAAGTCAGGGCTGGGTTGAAATCTCACCTTTGAGATCTCACATGAGTCACTTTTACCACCCCTGAACTTCAATCCTCATCCTTCAAATGCGTATTACCATTTAATCACTGAGAAATACGTGAGATAATGAATTTGTAAATCAGCCGTTGGTGAAACCCAAACCCCAAGACATACTTCTTTTTCTCCCTAATTATTAAAAAAAAAAAAAAAACTGGCTCAAGTCCACCTTCCCATCTACACTGTGAAATTAAGTCTATCTTCCCTGGACTGTTTTCAAGTGGGAGGAAGAGGTCACTTTTCTGGTAGTAGTTTCCTACTCTGGTTCCCTGTTTCCAATGAACTGTGACTGGTCTTTGGCTACTGTTTTCCTTTTTCTGTCCCATGTTGAAAGAAATATGGAATATTTTGTCACTTGCCCCCCACACAGGGCAACTCTGTGGCTCATGTCCAGGAAAAACTGGGGGGAGCAGAAGGGATCCACCTCCCAGCAAAAGGCAGCTGCCGAGTAAACGTACCTGTTCTTAAAGTTTTATTAAACATCCCCCATGGAAATCTGTCACTGGATGTGTTTTGCTGGGGGTAACCCCCTCCCAACTCCCACCGCCCCACCCCCAGCCTCATCCACCTTTTCTTTCTCCCGGCCACCTATAACCTCTTCCTGAATGTTTGTGTTTCTAGCTTCTCGTGACCCACCTTAAGTGAACACTGAATGTACGTCTGCATTTTCAGACACCCATAAAGAGTGTCTGCTCTACAAGAGATGGCTCTGCTCTACAAGAAGCCATCTCACAGAGGACCTTCACCTCCTCACATAGCGGAGCAGCCACAGAACCTGAGACATACATCCACTGTTTAACACGAGTACAATATCTTTGCTCTCAGTATGAGGAAGAAGGTAGAACACTTATGCTAGCACCATTAGAAGAAAAGTTTCTTTGCAGTTACACTTTTTCCCTCCTCTGCACCTTGCTAAGCACATGGTCGGTGCTCAGCAAATGGAGCCCTTTTGATGATGCTTTCCTTGGGTTGAGATATTTGCAGCTCTGAGAGCAGAACGCAGAAAGCAAAGCCTAAGAGAGAGAAATCAATGCCGTCTTGGCTGGGTTTTCCCAAACCAGGACCTGAGATAAGGACTCTGGAGCAGGTGGTTTATGTAGAAGCCAGGAAGCAGGGGGAGAAAATAAGGGGGAAGTGAGACAAGCTGATAATAGGCCTCAAAGACGTGGGTGAATGCTCCAGACCAAGGGGCTCCATCACACTGGGGAACCTTGGAGGAAGCAGGACAGAGATCAGGGGCCGTTTGTCCATGACTCCCGACCTTCACAGATTAGAGTCTGCCTCTGGGGCACATTAACCTGTCTTTCATGCTGCATTTACAAGTTTGTCTTGCTATACATGGAATCATTGCCACTGTTGTGGACAAGTCCAAAGGGGAAGGGCAGGGCCATTCCTTCACTTGAGTCGGGAGCTCTTGTTCTACCCCAGGTGCAGGGGAACACGGAGGTGGGCACAGGGAGGCGGAGCGGGCTGAGAACAGTATCTGTGTTGGGGGGGGAAGGCAAGAGCCCTAGATCTCAGTCCAGACGTGGCTGCTAATTACTGTTGACTAAGAACTTGAGTCTTCTGTACCCTTCACCATTTCTGTCCTACTATGGGCAAGAAGAAAGAATGACTTTCATTGTGAACACACACTGGGTATAGATGAATCAATCCCCTGGGAATTCCTAATGGGGATCTTGAACTATACAGGTAATAAAACAAGATATTTTTCTCTGATCTACAGACAAAAAAACTAAGACCAGGAGAGCTAAAGGTACATACATATATGCCCAAGGTCAGTCCGCTATACTACAGGAAAAAACTAAGCTTTGAGGCCATGCATTTAAAATTCCCAAATCCTTGCTCTTTCAGTCATCCAATATGAAATGGGGAAATCCATCACAATCCGAACATACACAACAGAACACTGCAACACCAGGCAAGCAAAGGTTCTCTCAAAATGGTGCAGATCTGTTGCTGTGCTCAATAAAGCAGTCGCCCTTCTGCATTTCCTTCCTTCCTTATTAACTGTGCTGAGTGCAGTCTCAGTCCATCTGTGCTATTGTAACATCTGCAGTCAAGAAGCAGCTGCTATTTACTCTAAGTCCATGCAGGCCCTTAACACCTTAGGGGCCCAGGAAGAAGGGTCTGGCAGGCAGAAGGACTGAGATGGACTCAGGGAGGCTGGGAGTTAGGTAACTGATTTGTAAATTTTGGAAAGCTCCACATTTATATTGCTCAACTCTACACACACACACACACACACACACACACACATTCCCCCCAGCTAGCTGCCTCTGGATACACACACACACACACACAGAGTACACATTTCCCCCAGCTAACTGCCTCTACATACACACACACTACACACTCCCCCCAGCCAGCTGCCTAACCTTTCCAATCCAATGCAGTGAGTTGGGCTGGAAGCAAGGCTGGCAATTCTGTCCTGTGTCTGAGATTCCATAGGCCACAGAAACTTTCTGCTGGACCAGATCCTGAACTAGTAGAATTCATATTACTTGGATGTTTCTGTTTTTCTGTTAACTTTCCTTTTCAAGGGATATTTTTATGAGTCATTTGCTGGCTTGTCTTCTCCCAAGTCATCTGATTTCCATTTAGATGCTGCTCCAGCTTCAGGATGAATTTTCTTTTTCTTTTAAAGTTGTTTTCGTTGGACTTAATTGGTCTGGTACTGTCTCTGACTGAAGTTTTGTTTCTGCTCGTTTTATGGGTGCTGGATATGAGATTCATTTGGCTTAGTCAGCTCTGTATTTTCTTGTGTACTTTCTTACTTTTCACGCCTTTCACCCCTACTGTTTTGCAACCAAGTAACTTTAAATCGTCATAGATTTTTCATTCGGCTTTGTTTTTCCTAGTTGAGTTTTACTGTTTTCTAAGTGTTTCTTTCTTCTTTATTTCTCAATATAGGTTGTTCCTCTCCTGCTTTGGGACTTTGCTGAGGGAGTGACGGCTTTTCAGTCTTCTTGTAAGAGGTTCCTATAGCCTCATTTGTCTTGGACAGCCCTGTTGTTCTAGTGTCCGGTCCAGTATTCTTTTGAAAATGTCCCAGTTAGTGGATAAATTACATGGTTGTTGTACCTGAAAGTGGGTTTGTTCCACTTTAATATGCAGACCAGGACTGAACATGCTTTGATCCTATGGATCCAATGCCCGAAGACACATCCTTTTACATGTTACTCTCTGTGGGTTTACCTATAGTCTGAAAATGCTCCCTTTCTTTTCCTGAGAGTTTATAACGAGGTAAAGTCATTGATTTACCTTGTGAGTAAATTTAAACTTGTGACTGGGCATCCATGTAGAATATGTCCTTAAGAAAGTATGGCAACTGACTGAAGATGGGAAATGAAAACAGGTAGGAGGGGTACACATTACTGGTTCATTTAAACTAAAGTGCTGAAATTAACACTGCAATATTTTAAGTTCTGTTTCCACATTTTCCAGGAAAACAGGGAACCCTGGGGTTCCTCCCTGCATTTATGCATTTGAAAGGGCTTCAGTTCACTGACCTGGATCTGCATTCCAGCTTCATTCTTCTCTAACTGTCCAATCTCCGACAAATTACTAATGCTTTTCTAAGTCTTCTTCTGCCACTTGGAAATGCAGATAACAAGGGGCTGACCATTCAGAATGTTGTGATGATTAAATAACATATGTGGTACCAGATAGTGGTGGCAGTTGCACAACACTGGGTATGTACTAAATGCCACTGAATTTAGACTTTGAAATTGTTGCTTCTATGTCAATCCACCTCAACAGAAATTTTTAATTGAAGGAAAAGACAATGTACGTGTAAAGTTCTAATGCATGGTGGTTGCTATATGGTCCGTTCTCTGCTCTTAAGAAAGGGTCAAGCTGTTCTGGGGCCTGATTGTCATAGAGCCAGGTTAGCCCATGTGGGGCACCGCACAGGGTCAGCAGATGCCATTCGCGTTGCAGAGCAAGCAAATAGCGCCCCCTGTTGTTCTGTGGCAATCTAGCCCGCTGCTTGTGAATCTGGATGGTTTGTATCAGAATTCCCTGAGTCAACTCATTAAAATGACAAACATGCAGATTCCACTTCTGGAAAATCTAATTCAATAATTCTTGGGTGGGGCTCCTGATTTTCATTTTCCAACTCCCTCCCTGGGTGAATCTTAAACGTGTGACAATCAACAATTTAAACTCTTTACATCACCCTGTGATCCCTGAAACATAGTCCAGTGAGCACAGTCAAATGCGTCGACTGGCACTTTAACTAGGATACTACTAATAAAAATAGTTGTACTTTATACTCACGTGGTCCTCACAGGCCTTCTCTCAAGCACTGGGCAGCGCTTCTGATCCCGTTTCACAGATGTGGAACTGAGGTGCAGAGTTCCATCCACGGTCACACAGCTCTCCAGGGGTGGACCCAGGACCAGATCCCTGACCTCCTGACATTCACCCACTGAGACTTTCCTTCCTCTGAAAATAAAATTATTCTCATTAACTTCCAAAGCACTTTTTCTTGTTTATGCTTCTTGGGAATTTTTTCCCCATAGTCTTTCTATCTCTCCTCAGTTTTTTCTCTTTAAAGTGTTGACTTCCTCCTCAAATATCAGCATTATTCCTCTTCATTTATAATACTTTTTTTTCTTTAACAGAGCATTCAGTTTTTTTAGTTACTAAGTCATCCCCAATTCTTTGTGGCCCCAGGACAGCATTCAGAGGGGGTGGTTATGTGAGTGACGGTTCAACTTTACAATCAATGCACATGCAATCACCAAGAAGAGAGGCAGAGAAAAGGACTGCTTGATACATTGAGACAGGAGAAAAGCCACAGAGGAGTGTGTGTGTGTGTGTGTGTGTGTGTGTGTTTGCAAACAAATCTATGGAAGTACATTTATGCATTCATGTTATCTGTGATGTGCCTTCTGGGTAAGGTAAACAACTATTCCAGTGTGCTGGTTCCTGGAAAACAAGACTTGGTTTCAAAACTGGGGAAGTTTCAGGCAAATAAGGATGCACTGGTCACCTTACCCCTGGGCCGTGACGGGACTGCAGGTGGGGTGGGTGGGTGAGGGGCAGGTGGGAACAGACCGGTGGCCCTTCTACTGTTTTCATTAAAACAACCTCTACAGACTTCAGGGCGCTCCAGTAGTTGCTTTGACTTAGCTTTGACTCCAACTGCCTGGGTCCAGCTGAGATGCTGGATGATATTATCCCAGGCAACTTCCAGCTCAGGACATCAACTGCCCCATTTGCTAAAGTGGGATTAGTGATAACAAGCATTTCCATAGAATTTAGAGAACAGGATCAATTAAATCACTTACAATATTATTTGGTCCATAGCAGGTACTCAAAAAGTGCCAGGTATGCAACAGTTAGAACGGGACATGGAACAACAGACTGGTTCCAAATAGGAAAAGGAGTACATCAAGGCTGTATATTGTCACTCTGCTTATTTAACTTATATGCAGAGTACATCATGAGAAACACTGGGCTGGAAGAAGCACAGGCTGGAATCAAGACTGCCAGGAGAAATATCAATAACCTCAGATATGCAGATGACACCACCCTTATGGCAGAAAGTGAAGAGGAACCAAAAAGCCTCTTGATGAAAGTGAAAGAGGAGAGTGAAAAAGTTGGCTTAAAGCTCAACACTCAGAAACGAAGATCATGGCATCCGGTCCCATCACTTCTTGGGAAATAGATGGGGAAACAGTGGAAACAGTGTCAGACTTTATTTTTCTGGGCTCCAAAATCACTGCAGATGGTGACTGCAGCCATGAAATTAAAAGACGTTTACTCTTTGGAAGAAAAGTTATGACCAACCTAGATAGCATATTGAAAAGCAGAGACATGACTTTGCCAACAAAGGTCCGTCTAGTCGAGGCTATGGTTTTTCCGGTGGTCGTGTATGGATGTGAGAGTTGGACTGTGAAGAAGGCTGAGCACCAAAGAATTGATGCTTTTGAACTGTGGTGTTGGAGAAGACTCTTAAGAGTCCCTTGGACTGCAAGAAGATCCAACAAGTCCATCCTGAAGGAGATCAGTCCTGGGTGTTCTTTGGAAGGACTGATGTTAAAGCTGAAACTCCAATACTTTGGCCACCTCATGGGAAGAGCTGACTCATTGGAAAAGACCGATGCTGGGAGGGATTGGGGGCAGGAGGAGAAGGCGATGACGGGGGATGAGATGGCTGGATGGCATCACCGACTCGATGGACATGAGACTGAGTGAACTCCGGGAGTTGGTGATGGACAGGGAGGCCTGGCGTGCTGCGATTCATGGGGTCGCAAAGAGTCGCATAAGACTGAGTGACTTAAGTGAACTGATACCACATATCTTAGCTATTTGAATATTTCATATGTGGCATTTATTAATTGCATAATGTAAATCACAAAGTTTTTTTTTTTTTTACTTTCAGGGAAACAAGACTTTTAAAAAGGAAAACTGTCTGATATCCTGGCACTGTTTTTTGGTCTAAGTTGTAATGATAGCTGTGTGTGTGATTCTCTGTGCCTCATCTTCTAAATATTTTCCACAGCTGTTCTTCTTTACTCTGTCATTAAATAATCTGTTTGACTTCAATTTATTTCACTTCTCAAAATATAAAGCAGACCCTCTCTTTTGTCACATGCAGGAATGGGTCCAGTCCTACTTATTTGCTTATTGAAAGACTATTGGTTTCCTTCTTTATCCAGAAGAAAGGGATGGCCAAAACAAGCACATTTCTGCTTTATTTAACTGCCAGCTGTGGCACTTTCTTTGTCTTGAAAACTGTTTCTCACCCAGAGGTGCTTTGAGCGAGACTCAACAATGGAAAACAATTCACTCATCCCTGCCTCGGGGTCCTGTTTATCCTTCCATTGTCCAGGAAACGACCTGTTTGCTTAACCAGAGGGCTTTCGGTTCAGCCTGTTCCTAAAAGCCCCCTGCTTAGAGATCACAAATATGTGACAATTTTGAATCTGGGGTTTCCTTAAAGATTCCTTACTCCAAATCTCTCAACGTTTTTCAGTAGGACGGAGGGATTCAAAAGTAGAAAAAGTACAACTATTTATTCAAGCTGAGAAACATTTTTTTCTTCACAAAGGACTGCAAACAGAACTTGATTTCAGGAGTTTACTGCTCATTCCAACGTTGCCTTGAAGGCAGAACCTGTTTCATACTTGTGCTCTTAAAGAAACGAGTTCTTCTTTTTTTTAAATCCAATACAAACGCCACCTGTGCAAATTGTCCAACTTCTTTCTGATCTTTCCATTACTTGTTTTTAATGGCTCTAAAGCAGAAGACAACAGAGCTGAATGGCTGAGAATTCAGTTTTGGAGACAGTCTGCCTGAACTCACACCTTGGCCTGGCAACAATAGGCAAGTTCCTTCACCTCCCTCATTTCTAATAATCGTGAAACTTTAGCATACGGGGTCTCTGGAAGAACAAATGACATAGTAAACACAAGAGACTTAAAACTGGGCTTGGCACTTAGGGAACAAACAGTGCTAATTTCCACTGGATACGTGGATATATTTACACCAGACATGTTGCCGGCCAAAGCCTTGGCTTTCTCTGCCCACTGAAGCCAAATAAAAAACACAGAGACAGAGTCTGGAGGAAATACAGGATATAGAAAGGTGGCTTTAATTCTCAGCCGGCAAAGAACTGTTGGGGGTGTGAGGGGCACGTGTCTCCAGATCTGCCCCCACCTTTCCATGAGGAGTCTAGGGGCTTATATAAGAGGAGGGCTTGCAGTTAGGGGTCTGTGGTGTGTAAGGATCTTCCTTACACCTTTGTTCCTTACGCCTTCTTCTTCTTGCATTGTTTCAAAAACAGTCATAGGATGGTGTCAGTTACCCAATAATTGAGTCTGGTGGCCCTGCTGCCACCTTCTTTCTGTAATGCAAAAAGAGAAAAACTAGAGGGGTGGTCTGTGAAGAGAGTGCTGTAAAGGAGAGCACCAGATACAGGATGTAATTAGCAAAGAGTCAAAGGATAATAGGTGCAAAATGTAGCTCATGCAGAGTTAGGGGCAGAAAAGCAAATTTAGATACAGGCCACAGATTAGGAACAGTTAAAGTTAAAAACTAGGAGTGACCAGGCCTGCTCACGGTTTCCTTCTTCTTTTCCCAAGAAAGAAAAGAAAAACTCATTCCTCTTTTTTTTTTTTTTCCTTCTTTTCACTGCAATGGACAGAGTAGGGATTTGGAAACTCTCTGAAGCAGGGGTAGGCTACTGGGTAGCTAGTGAGTGTTCATGTCTGCCCAGCTCCCTCATTCCCATCCTCTGGTAACAACTTCAGTCTTTGTGAGAATTGCTTTTGGTGGGCTTGCCCACTCCAGCACCAAATGAATTCACTGACCTACACTTGGCCCATCAGGTCCTTCCTCTGGATTTTACAAATAGACACTATGATCATGATAATGACAGCAATGATTAAAACAGTGAAATCTTTATAAAAGGCACTTACTGTGTGTCAGGCTCAGCTCTAAGCACTTTATAAACTTAACCATCATGACTACCTAAGGAAGTACTAGATCCTACTGAAATAGGCTGGAACCCAGGACCCTTTACTGGAGTGCCTGCAACCTGGACAAAAGTCTCCTCCAGCAACTATATAAAGAACCTAAAGGGACTGAGAAATGGAGTATTTCCTGTCAAATCAGTAAAGAAGGATGTCATTGTTATCAGTGATTGCAGCCCTCCAACCTGAGCCAGTGAGCCCTGAGAAAACTAAGGAAGGAAAAGAATACCTCCCATCTAGCAGTCAAACCCTGCAGCCACTCTCTATGGTGAGCCCCGAGGAAGCTCAGGATGTGAAAACACAGAATACTGGCCTCAGATAGGTGAGGTGCATATCAAAGAGATGACTTTGGTGTGCCCAGACTCTTGTGTCTTTCCATACAAAGAAAAGTGTTAAATTCCTTGAGATATCTGGTTCTCCTCTAATTAACAATAACCTTTTCATGTTCAGACTACCTGCCCTTTGTCACAAAACTGCTATAAAACCTGGTCCCCACCTTGCCCTCCCCACCCACCTCCTCGGAGCAGCTCTCTCAGTGTTATTTGAGATGCTGCCTCCTGGATTGAGGTCCTACAAACTCTCACCAAATAAAAGATAACTCTCAACGTTTACATTTGAATATTTTTTAAGTCTACAGGACTAAAAATAACTGTCCACATACACAGTTGGGGCAATTATGAACAATAAGATGCAAAAAGACCAAAAACCAACTGCCATTTCTGAGGTGCTGGGAGCAAAAGCAGGGTACCTCCCTCCAACCCCTGGCAACCACTAATCTACTTCATGTCTCTGTGGATTTGTCTACTCTGGGTATTTCATATCAACAGAATCATATAATAAAAAGACTTTAAGAAATTATTATTTTCATGCAAGGAAAGGCTTTAGGGGTACTCAAAGCACACACCAACATGCATGTTACAGAGTTCAATGTTTAAGCATCTTCCTTCTGTAAAGCTCTTATTCAAGCTTTGCGGGTGACATAAAGAGGGATATTATTCACTTTCAGACTTCAAAAAGCATGTATATCATACAGAGCTACCACAGTTAGGTTAAAAAAAATGGTGTAGTACAGACCATTCTATACAGTGCAACCTAATACATAAGCAGTTATTAAAGTTCATGTGATTTTAAGTCTTTGGTGGTGTGCTATTTGCAGAGAATTTTATTGCTTAATATATATACTTGGGCTTCCCTCGTGGCTCAGGGGTAAAAGAGTACACCTGTCAATGTGGGAGACTCTGATTTGATCCCTGGTCTGGGAATATCCCACGTGCCTCAGGGCAACTGAGACCTCGCACCACAACCACTGAGTCTGTGCTCTAGAGCCCGGGAGCCACGACTGAGTGCTAGCAACTACCGAAGCCCATATGCTTTCAAGCCTGTGCTTTGCAACAGGAGAAGCCACCACAATGAGAGAACTGCAACTAGAGGTTAGCCCCCACACACAGCAACTAGAGAAAAGCCTAAGCAGCAAGGAAGAGCCAGCACAACCAAAAAATTTAAAAATATATGTATTTAATTAAGGACATATTCAACCAAGTAACAGATATCTGGGGGAAGAAATGCCCGCCAAATGTGTCAGACATGGTGTAAAGTGCTAAAAATACAGATCCCCAAGAGCTTACTGAGTCTAGTAAGAATCTGGAGCATTAGCCAGCCCCCAAAATATTCATGTAATGAAAAGAAGGGAAATATGTTGAAATGTTAGGAGGATCTCCTTCTACGTTACTGGATTATGGGTCATTGTTATCATACTCTTCTTTTTACTCTCATATTTTCTAGTGTTTTTTAGAATGAACTTGCATTGTTTTAATAGAAAAACAGACTTTGATAAATCTATTCTCTACAGCAAGCTATATATAGAGAAAAAAATCCAAATAATTTGTGGTATGGCTAAATAGACATTTTTTATTATTAAGATGATCTTTCATAAAAAGGGTTAATGTTTTAAATGAACTTTTTTCTTTTTTGGTTTTGTTAAGCCTAAAACTAACTGTTATTCTGTTGTTGGTTTTTAAGAATTAAAAATCTTTGAAAGTGTTGCCTAGCTATGGGACTGATATGTCTCAATTTTAAACATTTGTTTTATTGTTCCACATACATTCATACTTTGGCCTCTTTTCATTCTGATGCTTAAGAGATTATTGCTTTGAGGAATGTGTTTACTCCAATTAAAACCTGGGAATAACTTAGGCTGTGTAGACCAAGTTTCTTGTTCAATTACACATCATTAATAAAAAATTTGCTCTGGGAAATGTGTGTTTTATGTAGTTTTGCAGATTTCTATTCCTTGAGGGGGGAAAGCAATTAAGAAGTTAAAGAAGTACATTTACAGTAGAATAAATGCATTCAAACATACGTGTTTTCTTCATACATCCAGTTACTATTTATTGAGGGGTTCCTCCGTAAAGAATCCACCTGCAATTCAGGAGCCATGGGTTCAATCCCTGGCTCAGGAAGATCCTTTGGAGAAGGACATGGCAATCCACTCCAGTATTCTTGCCTGGGAAATCCCATGGACAGAGGAGCCTGGCGTGCTACAGTCCATGGGGTTGCAGAGTTGGACATGACTGAGCAACGGAGCATGCATGCATCCTGTGTGTCGGGCACAGCACATTGGTTAATTTGTGCAACCCACCTCATAACAAACCAGGATTTAGTTACTGCCATTTCAGACATGGAACTGAAGTCTCTAGCAACCTGTTAATCCCCTAAGACCATAGCGCTGGTATGAGGAGGAAGTGAAGTTTAAAATCAACTCTTTTGGATTTCCAAATCCATGTTTTTCCTCCTTATTGTACTTTCTTTCATGGAGCAATGAGTAAAAAATATATTTCAAAGTAGACTGGGATTTCTTGATTAACACTACTGACATGCTGGACCAGAAGATTCTCTATTGTGGGGGCTGTCCTATGCATTTCAGGATGTTTTGCAGCTTCCCTGGCTTCCCTGTAAGATGCCGGTATCATCCCCATTTATGATAACCAAAAATGTTTCCAGACATTGCTAAAGCCCCCTGGGGTCAAAGTCATCCCTGGCTAAGAATCATGTACTAAATCATACTCACATTATTCAGAGGGAAAATGTTCAGTTTTCAGAAAGATAGAACATAAAGGAATTTCCAAAGTCTGCTTGAAGGAGCTCATGATTATGTCAACATGAAACAAACAGAAACAGATATTGGAGATTTGACAATAATTGGTCTGGTGCAGACAGCTCAGTGAGGTAACTGAGACTCCAGAGCGGCTGTCTGCCAACTTTCCCCTTTCATTCACCACCCTGCCTCTGGGATAACAGCACTGAAGAGTAAGGATTATGTCATATTTACACAAGGAAAGAAGGCTTTTCATTATAACATAAAGGATAGCATAGTCCTTCAGAAACATTAAATCAAGTGAGATAAAAACCCAGAAAAGCAGTCAGGCAGTCAACAACTTTTTTAGAAATGCCAACTCAATGACGGTCATTAGTCCAGACCCCTGGGAATTCTCAAGGGGGGAAAAAAAAAAAGTAGACTCCTTCATAGAGTTTGAAGTCTAGTAAGGAAGAAAGATATTAGGCAAATGTATTGTGCACAGTTAATTAAATAATTAACAAAAATGTGTGGGCTGCAAAAGATGAATCCTTGTTATGTGTTTTGATGCCCTGCCAAAAAGCACACGATCACCATTTATGCTAGGTATTAAGCCATTATGTCTGAGCTCCAAATTCTTTTCTTTACATTCTGCCCTCTGGCTAAGCATTTTCCAGATGCTTCCATCAGGTGGCTTCCTGCTGGATTCTGTTAACAAGAAGCTTACAGGGAGCTCTGAAGGCAGGAGGAACTGAGAAGACAGTAGGCTTTGCTGGAGAAGGGATTTCCTTCTCTTTCTTTGCTTAGGGTTCTTGTCAAAGTTGCCCCAGCCTTTCAGCCCAACGCAGCAGCTAGTTCCAGCCTCCAGTTCTTTCTGGCAACCCCAGAATAGCTCCATGCTCTACAGAGAAGCCAGAAGCAGATGGGAAGTGTCCTTCCTCAGAGCGTCTCAATTCTGATAACCTCAAACTCTTTCCTTTTTTTTTCCACCAGCTCCAGAGGATAATTCACTGGATTAGCTCAGTGCTATGGTTTTTCTAGTAGTCATGTGTGGATGTGAGAGCTGGACCATAAAGAAGCTGAGTGCAGAAGAACTGATGCTTTTGAACTGTGGTGCTGGATAAGACTCTTGAGAGACCCTTGGACTGCAAGGAGATCAAACCAGTTAATCCTAAAGGGAATCAACTTCGAATAATCACTGGAAGGACTGATGCTTAAGCTGAAGTGCCAATACTTTGGCCACCTGATGTGAAGAGCTGACTCAATAGAAAAGACCCTGATGCTGGGAAAGATCAAGGGCAAAAGGACAAGAGAGCAGCAGAGGATGAGATGGTTGGATGGCATCACCAACTCAATGGACATGAGTTTGAGTAAGCTCTGGGAGTTGGTGATGGACAGGGAAGCCTGGCGTGCTGCAGTCCACGGGGTCACAAAGAGACGTGACTGAGCGACTGAACTGAACTGACAAAGTAGAAGCACAGGTATCCTTGCTGTGAACCAAGGCAAGGAGAAGACAATGGCTTCAAGTCATCTGTATTCAACGGGGCAACTTCATAAGACAGAATCAGTGGGCAAGGGCTTGGGGACAGAGCAGTGAATGAGACAAAGTCCCTATCCCCAAAAAACTTGTGATCTAGCAGAAAGAACTAGACAATAAACAAGTGACAAATGAGTCACATGATTTGGCAGGAATATAAGGTCCACAGGCCAGGTGGTTTACAAGATAAATTCTTTTTCCTACAGTTCTGGAAGCCAGAAGTCCAAAATTAAAGTTCTGGGAGGGCTGGGCTCCCTGCAAAGGCTTTAGAGAGGATACTTATTAGTCTCTTCCAGCTTTTGGGAGCGCCAGGCATCCCTTGGCTTGTGGTCACACTAACTCCTATCTCTGCCTCTGTTTTCACATTACCTTTCCTTCTCTGTGTGTCTTTTTTGAGGACACTTTTCTTTGGATTTAGGGCCCACCTGAACAATCCAGGATGGGCTCATCTCAAGATCCTTATCTTAACAACATCTGCAAAAATTCTTCTTCCAAGTCACATTCATAGCTTCCAGAGATTAAGATGTAGCCGTATTTTTCTGGAGCCACCATTCAACCCATTACATGAGCAAAGGAAGAAGACAGTGATGAGGCCAGATTAAGGCAGGCAGTTTTAGGTAAGGCTAGGACACACCTCAGTGAGCACGAGGGGCAGTCATGGACATCTGAGGGAAGAGCATTCCAGACAAGAAAGAACAGGTTGGAAGAGGAGGGTCTTCCACCCCTCCCTTCCTTTCCCACTGCACCCTAAATACATATTTTTTCCTGCCTCATGACATATTAATGTTCTCTCTGCATGGAACTCTTTAAATCTGTCTCCATGTAGCAGAAACCTATCATACTCTGCTTTCCATTCCCTTGGCCACCTAGTGCCTTTGGCCCCAGCTGCAGTGGACACTCCTGTAAGTTCAGATTCACCTTGTGTTCACAGCATTGTGCCCCAAGCTCCCAGTCTCTCCTTCCTCTTTGCGCGTCAGCCCACCTCTGACTCTGTAGGAGCTGCTCAGCCAGAAGTGTGAGGAATTAATGACCCCAGAGTCTGGAGCCACTTGATAAATGCTCTTGACGCTTCAAGTAGACATTCTGGCTGGCATTTTATATACTTCCATCTCTTTCCACAGGAATGTAAGCACCGGGAGGGCAGGGATTTTCTGACTCTGCAAATCCAAATATCATCTGTTGAGTGACTCTGTGTGCACTGGTTATTTCAATCCCTCCACAACTCAGGGATTAAAATCTTGATTTTATGAGAAATCATCTCAATATTATTTAACCTTTGCTATTCTGAAATACACTAAAAGTATTATCTACTACATTTTATTCTAGAAAATAAATTAGAATTTCAATGTAAATTGCAGTAATTACACCTCAACCTAATCTTTATTAAAGTAATATAGGGAAAAGTGGAATAAGACTAATGCTATTTCTGTCAAATTAATTTATTTTTAAACTAAAACCCAAAGATTAATTTTAAAAACTCACCTATAAAGCTGAATAATTGGAGTCTTAGGCAACCTGTTAATTCACCAATTATACTCCAAGATCTTCTCCAAAACAGTGAAAATTTTTTTGGCTGTACCACACGTCATGTGGGAGCTTACCTCCCTGACAAGATATCAAAACTGTGCCCCCTGCAGTAGAACTGCAGAGTTTTAACCACTGGACTGCCAGGGAAGTTCTTAAAAAGTGAAATTTAAAATCAAGTTTTCTAGATCCAAATCAATACATTTTTCACTGTATAACACTTTCTTTTACTGAATAATGAACATAACTTTGGACAACACTGGCCATCAAGTAAAACCTGATTAAATTGTGGGGGCTGAATTCCTTTTATTAAGCTGTTTTTCCTAAACCGGGATGCTGCTAAGTCGATTCAGTCGTGTCCGACTCTGTGCGACCCCATAGACGGCAGCCCACCAGGCTCCCCCGTCCCTGGGATTCTCCAGGCAAGAACACCGGAGTGGGTTGCCACTTCCTTCTCCAA
The DNA here is from genome assembly GCF_032452875.1 of Bos javanicus. Taxonomy (NCBI): domain Eukaryota; kingdom Metazoa; phylum Chordata; class Mammalia; order Artiodactyla; family Bovidae; genus Bos; species Bos javanicus. The sequence continues at coordinate 31,945,082 of NC_083889.1, forward strand.
TGCATGAAGGTGAAAAGAGAAAGTGAAGTCGCTCAGTAGAGTCCAACTCCTAGCGACCCCATGGACTGCAGCCTACCAGGCTCCTCCATCCACTCGATTTTCCAGGCGAGAGTACTGGAGTGGGGTACCACTGCCTTCTCTGAAACCGGGATGGGAACTAATATTTATTAAGTATCTACATCAGCGTTATTTGATTTCCTCACTAATCACATAATGGAAGATGCACTTTACAAATCCTTTCTGTGATCTGGAAGCCCTCGATTTGACATAGAAGCACTTTCTTTTGCAGGGAAGCTAGGATAGCTGGTTTCAAAAAAAAAAAAACAACTTAACCTCATCAAAGGTCATAGCTCAGCTGCCTTCAGTCAAATCAGGCCCAGTTATGATACGGCAGTAACATCATCAGAGCAGTTACAGGAGGTACCATGTGGCCACATGAGAGAATGCTGCCAATCATTAACTGACTCAAAATAAATGCTAATACAAATGACATTCACTCTGGCTCTCATTTTTAACTATAGTTTTAATCCCTGTTCTGATCTTCTTTGACTGTGTGGATCACAATAAACTGTGGGAAATTCTGAAAGAGATGGGAATACCAGACCACCTGATCTGCCTCTTGAGAAACCTATAGGCAGGTCAGGAAGCAACAGTTAGAACTGGACGTGAAACAACAGACTGTTTCAAAATAGGAAGAAGAGTTCGTCAAGGCTGTATATTGTCACCCTGTTTATTTAACTTCTATGCAGAGTACATCATGAGAAACGCCGGACTGGAAGAAACACAAGCTGGAATCAAGACTGCCAGGAGAAATATCAATAATCTCAGATACGCAGATGACACCACCCTTATGGCAGAAAGTGAAGAGGAACTAAAAAGCCTTTTGATGAAGGTGAAAGTGGAGAGTGAAAAAGTTGACTTAAAGCTCAACATTCAGAAAACGAAGATCATGGCATCCGGTCCCATCACTTCATGGGAAATAGATGGGGAAACAGTGGAAACAGTGTCATACTTTATTTTTCTGGGCTCCAAAATCACTGCAGATGGTGACTGCAGCCATGAAATTAAAAGACGCTTACTCCTTGGAAGGAAAGTTATGACCAACCTAGATAGCATATTGAAAAGCAGAGACATGACTTTGCCAACAAAGGTTCATCTAGTCAAGGCTATGGTTTTTCCTGTGGTCATGTATGGATGTGAGAGTTGGACTGTGAAGAAGGCTGAGTGCCGAAGAATTGATGCTTTTGAACTGTGGTGTTGAAGAAGACTCTTGAGAGTCCCTTGGACTGCAAGGAGATCCAACCAGTCCATTCTGAAGGAGATCAGCCCTGGGGTTTCTTTGGAAGGAATGATGCTAAAGCTGAAACTCCAGTACTTTGGCCACCTCATGCGAAGAGTTGACTCATTGGAAAAGACTCTGATGCTGGGAGGGATTGGGGGCAGGAGGAGAAGGGGATGACAGAAGATGAGATGGCTGGATGGCATCGCTGACTCAATGGACCTGAGTCTGAGTGAACTCTGGGAGTTGGTGAGGGACAGGGAGGCCTGGAGTGCTGCGATTCATGGGGTTGCAGAGAGTCAGACACGACTGAGCGACTGATCTGATCTGATCTGATCTCCTTATCCAAAGTAATATTTAAAGGCACCTGGCATTCTATCCAGGATATTTACCTACCTTAAACTATCCCCACAATCATCTAGAAGGTGTGTAACCATTAAAGTCCTCATTTAACAGCAGTATCACAGAAAGTCTTAACTATTGGTGAAGAGAGGGAGATAGGAAAAGTCACAGGCGACTCTTAGGGACACTCTGGGAACAAAAATGTATATAATCAGATGAAGCACAATCACATACACACACAATGTACATACTTTCAAAGGTGTACACGGAACCCGATAGGTCCAAATATAAAGTTATACAAGAACTTAAGAAATCCTGACTAGGAGATTCAGGCTCAGAGAGCCACCAGCAGCAGTAACTTGCCTGAAGTTACCTAAACCTGAAGGCTCTAGGTGTGTGGAGATGCATATCTGTTTAACCCCAAAGTCTGCTTCCAAGGGGGCAATACTATGTAATTTCCCAAGAAGTGTCAGTCAATTGAAATTCAAGCACATTCAGATTAACCTAGACAGCATAAGGGAGAGCATAACAAATATTAGTCCAACTTCATTAACCTTGGCCCAAGTTCTTCTAACTCAGGAAAGATCTGAAAGTGGGAGCCCTTTTGACTGGGGTACATCCCACGGCGGGACAGTCCGCTTGGCCACGGGGCATGTCCTGGCTTTGTCTCATCAGTGCTGGTCTGTGGACCCCACTCAGGAGCGGCCAGCTGCCTTTGCTGTTGATTGACCCGATTCCCGTGGTCTGAACATTAGCGAAGTGCTGAGACACCGTGGACACACACCTCCAGGAGGAGACGCAACCTAGGACACCCTAATAAACCACAGTTACCAACAGGCTCTGGATCTAGCTGAACAAAGCCAAGCCTTTTATTTTAGACTTGTCAGTTTTCATTATCTCCACATGAAACGAACAGGGAGCGCAGTGATGGGCACTTGACTGAGAAAATTAAATGAATTTAGCTCTAATCTAGGAAACTGTAGAGAGGCTGGGGCTCTGGGATCTTTTAATTTGCTGATTTAGCCCCAGGAAGATGCTTAAATTATAATGATGATTTTTTTATTAAGATGAAAAAAAAAAAACAAAAACCACCAGAGATTGGCATTTCTTCTTTCATAGGGAAACCATGCAGTTGTCTTGGTAGCTTAACATTTTATTTATATTACCTTAATATTCAAGCATACACACAATATTCAAGCATAACTCATTTGGGTCCCAGGTTTTACATTAATATGAATAACAAGAATTTTGAGTCCTGAATTATAGTTTTGAATAGTCCAAAGTTTCATGTTAGAAAATTGCCAGCAGATGGCAGTATCTGACAAGGAGTTTGGACAGTTTTCTCCCTGCTCTCCCTCCAATGTAGCCAAAAGTCGCACTTAAAAGCCATGGCCAATGGATGCAAAAATGTAGGCAATGCCTTACAAACACGCACGGTAGCTGATATTAGTTGTTTCAATCCTTTTGAAAAAAATTTAAAAATAATTATTTGAATCCTTTCTCTAAATAGCCCAAATAATGGGTTCAATTTATTTCAATAAATACCATTAACTGTGACATTAACTTATGGTAATATAAATGAATTTCCATCAGTAAGAACGCTTTTTTAAAATATAGCTTTAATGGGAATGTTCCATCTCTTTGCCTCATGAATTTCTAATAACAATATCATCAGATTTTTTTCATTATTGTGTACCAAGCACTAAATTATATATATACATATATATATATATATATATGTATATAGGTATGTGGAGCTAGGCAAGCTGCTACACATCTCTCTTTCCCATAGGCACCAAGAAATAATAAACAAAAAGATAATAACCAAGGGTTAGGAGAAAGGAATTTGGAATTTAGAGTCTGTCAGTTCTGATTAGAACTCCAGTTTTAATTAACCTGAAAATTACATTTTACTATTACTACTTTTTTTCCACAGTGTCCTTTCTTTCTGTCTGGTTGAGATTATATCTCAGTAACTGTGCTTTGCAATAAAAAAAATGACACTATTTTATTCAATAAGTATACCTGAATTTGAGGATACAGTGGTGAAAAAAGCCAAGCCCTTCCTCTATGAAGCTTCCATGCTGGTTAGCAGAGACAAACAATAAAGATGTATACAAATAACATACCAGTTGTAGAAGTGATAATTAGTACAAAGAAAATTAAGGCGGGAAAAGAAATGCATAGTGGATACGGAGGTGGGCTGGCGGGGCCTTTGAGAGTTGTTGGCTTTGGGGTTGAGTCCTGGGTGGTCAAAGTGGTGAAACAATCTGACAGAAGAACATCCATGCTGAGAACAGCAAATGCAAGGGCACTGAGGCAGGAAGGGACTGAGTATAATTAAGGAACTGTGAAGAAGCTCATGGGATGCAGCAAACTGAGTGGGAAAGGGTGATAGGAAATGGAGCCAGAGAGGGAGGCTGAGGTCAGACCATGAAGGGCCAGGATACCTAGGCTAAAGAATTCTAAGTAAATTTCATTCTACGTGTGTGGGGAGACACTGACGGTATAAAGCAGGAGGGTGATAGGGTCTGAGTCACCCTTTGACAGGATGTCCCTATGAACTAGCATCTCCTCATTTTAAACTTAAAAGAGATTGAGGTATTCAGTGATTAAGTGATTTGCTCAAGATCACCAAGCTATGAAGGGATGGGTTCACTGAACTTCACTCATACATGCAGCAAGCTCTTACTAAAGCCAGCTGTGAGATCCATACTTATAGTCATTAAGAGATGCTATCCTTGCCTTTTAGTTTTAAAATCTAATTGGAGAAATGAGAGAGATTCAGAAAGAAGACACAATTTGAATAAAAACTGTTATGTATCAGTTGATAGAAATAACATAATAAAATAACTGGATTAACTAGGATGCCACCATCAATTAATCAGATTTCAGTTCAGTTCACTCACTCAGTCGTGTCCAACTCTTTGCGACCCCATGAATCTCAGCATGCCAGGCCTCCCTGTCCAACCCCAACTCCCGGAGTTCACTCAGACTCATGTCCATCGAGTCGGTGATGCCATCCAGCCATCTCATCCTCTGTTGTCCCCTTCTCCTCCTGCCCCCAATCCCTCCCAGTTTCCAATGAGTCAACTCTTTGCATGAGGTGGCCAAAGTACTGGAGTTTCAGCTTTAGCATCATTTCTTCCAAAGAAATCCCAGGGCTGATCTCCTTCACAATGGACTGGTTGGATTGGGCTCCACCAAAGAAAGAAAACAAAGGCATACCTAAAATTTTTAGAAATGTACTCTGATGGACTCACCCTAAGACGATCCCCCAAAGTGCACACCTTGTATAATTTCCTCGCCTTGAACAAGTCCAGGACCTCTGACTTGCTTCTAACCAACAGAGCAAGGCAAAAGTGATGAGATGTCACTCGTGTATTATATTCTTTATTAAGAATCTATCTTAACAAAAAGAGTAAACCCTCTCCCTCGAGCTGGCCTTGAAGAAGCAAATTGCCATGATTTCTAAATGGGAATGAATTCTGCCAACTCTGTGAATGAGCTTGGAAGAGAACTCTTCCCCAGTTGAGCCTCTGTTGAAACTTCAGCCTCAGCCAACCACTAGATTGCAACAAAGCAGAGAATGCAGTTAAGCCATGCCCAGAGTTGTGAACATAGAAATAGTGAGGTAATAAAGTATGTTGTTTTAAGCCACTAAATTTGTGGCAATTTGTTATGCAGCATAAAAAACTAATACTCTCACCAATGTTGAGGAAACCACCGAGGGTTCATGTAGCTTCATCCCAGCCTTGTCTACGTCTCGTGATACTTGAGTGTAATTCCACAATCCTCACGTAGGAAGACCCAGATGTCGTCCAACGAATATAAAACTCACTGGTATTCAAGGGAAGAGAGCAGTATTACTAGAAAAGATCATCCCAAAACAAACATGGAAACAAATGAACTAAAATACTTTCTGCTTAAGCCCAAACCCATCAGGACTTCAGATAACATGAGCTCTCCCTTTTCAAAGCATTATGCAATGGAAATTGTTATTCAAAGTACAGAATGCTTGCATGCTAAGTCACTTCAGTTGTGTCTGACTCTTTACAATCCATGCATTGTAGCCTGCTGGGCTCTTCTGTCCATGGGATTTCCCAGGCAAGAATACTGGAGTGGGTTGCCATTTCCTACTTCAGGGGATCTTCCTCACCCACAGACTGAATCCGCATCTCCTGCAGTTCCTGCGTTGAAGGCAGATTCTTTAGCACTGAGCCAGTAATAGTGGTAATAGTGTTTCCCCAATTATGTTGGGCAGAGAAATGTCCCCAAAGATCTCAGCAAAGTAAAGAAGGCAAAAACACTTCATGTTACATAGTCTTTGTTGGAGATTCCCAATGCACATAATAAGCATGTTAAAATTTAGCCTGGCAAAATATACCTTGTAACATGGGTTTATGGACTTCCCTGGTAGTTCAGCTGGTAAAGAATCCACCTGCAGTGCAGGAGACCCCATTTCAATTCCTGGGTCAGGAAGATTCCCTGGTAAAGGGACAGGCTACCCACTCCAGTATTCTTGGGCTTTCCTGGTGGCTCAGACGATAAAGAATCCACCTGCAGTGCAGGAGACCTGGGTTGGATCCCTGGGTTGGGAAGATCCCCTGGAGGAGGACATGGCAACCCACTATAGTATTCTTGCCTGGAGAACCCCCTGTGGACAGAGGAGCCCGGTGGGCTACAGTCCATGGGGTCACAAAAAGTCAGACACAACTGAGCAAACTAAGCACAACATGGATTTAGTCAAGAATTTTCCAAGTCTAATGTGGAATATCCACTTCTTCTCTCTTCAGTGTTTCCTCTTGATATTCACCAGAACTAGTGTTACTCAGGACATATTTTGATAAATGCTGGTAATTGTCATGGGTATCGCCTGCCTGATTGCACATAGAAGAAGCTTAGGTAACAGGAGAAAGAGAAAGAATTAAAAATTTGAAACAAATGTCCCCATGAAGTAGATGAAATATATGATGCAAAATGTGCTGAGACTATTCTCTGTACCTTCCTCAAAAGGTCAAAAAGTTGACTATTGGGTTATTTATGTTATGATGATAATAAGTTGATTTGAAGCAAGTCAGATTCAGCTTCACAAAGAACTAATTTTATGATTACTTACCACTTACCTAGAGCTTACCATGTGCCAGATGCTACTCAAAGTACATTCAGTTCAGTTCAGTTCAGTTGCTCAGTCATGCCTGACTCCCTGTGACCTCATGAACCGCAGCATGCCAGGCCTCCCTGTCCATCACCAACTCCCGGAGTCCACCCAAACCCATGTATCCCGTCGATGATGCCATCCAACCGTCTTATCCTCTGTCGTCCCCTTCTCCTCCTGCCCTCAATCTTTCCCAGCATCAGGGTCTTTTCCCATGAGTCAGTTCTTCACAACAGGTGGCCAAGTATTGGAGTTTCAGCTTTAGCATCAGTCCTTCCAAAGAATACCCAGGGCTGATCTCCTTTAGGATGGACTGGTTGGATCTCCTTGCAGTCCAAGGGACTCTCAAGAGTCTTCTCTGACACCACAGTTTAAAAGCATCAATTCTTTGGCGCTCAGCTTTCTTCACAGTCCAACTCTCACATCCATACATGACCACAGGAAAAACCATAGCCTTGAACAGACAGGCCTTTGTTGACAAAGTAATGTCTCTGCTTTTGAATATGCTATCTAGGTTGGTCATAACTTTCCTTCCAAGGAGTAAGCGTCTTTTAATTTCATGGCTGCAATCACCATCTGCAGTGATTTTGGAGCCCAGAAAAATAAAGTATGACACTGTTTCCACTGTTTCCCCATCTATTTCCCATGAAGTGATGGGACCAGATGCCATGATCTTCGTTTTCTAAATGTTGAGCTTTAAGCCAACTTTTTCACTCTCCTCTTTCACTTTCATCAAGAGGCTCTTTAGTTTTTCTTCACTTTCTGCCATAAGGGTGGTGTCATCTGCATATCTGAGGTTATTGATATTTCTCCCAGCAATCTTGATTCCAGCTTGTGCTTCTTCCAGCCCAGCGTTTCTCATGATGCACTCTGCATATAAGTTAAATAAGCAGGGTGACAATATACAGCCTTGATGTACTCCTTTTCCTATTTTGAACCAGTCTGTTGTAGTATATTACAAACATTTATTTTCCCTATCTTACAGATCAAAAAAACAGCAGCAACACACCAGTTTAGGTACATATGTCTATTTCCTATGCTTGTGAATCTGGAAAGTGACAAGATTGGGATTTGAACCTGTGTAGTACAAATAGAAAATCCAGCCCTGAAACTCTGCTGTGAAACTCTCTCTGCCATGTGAAACTCTGCTAAGAAGCTGTTAACATGAAGCTGGATTTGCAGAAAGTGCCAAGTTTTTGAAGTAAAATATAACTAGTTGTTTTTGATGCCTAGACCTGCACTGCTCACGGCAGCCACTAACCATATGTGACTCTTGAGCACGGAAATGTGGCTTGTCTGAATTGAGTTGTGCTGTGTCAAGTACATTCTGGCTTTCAAAGACTCCGCACACACACACAAAAAAGAGAATATAAAATATCTCAATAGTTTTTCATGTTGATTACATGATGAAATGATAATATTTTGATGCACTGGGTTAAATAATACATTATTAAAACTGTTAAAATTAGTTTCACCCTGTTTCTCTGGGTTAGATAACATATTATCAGTCATTAATATGTTACTAGGATTATTTTCACCCTGGTCCGTCTTACTTTGTTTAGAGTGGGTGCCAGAACACTTGCAATGCTGTATGTGCCCACATTCTATATCTGTTGTACAGCTCCCTGCTTTCTACATCCCTGTGCTTGCTCATGTACAACCATGGCAGCCTCCATTCTGGGACGTCCTCTCAGTTCCTGTTCAGCACTAAAAAATTATGCAGAAAGAATAACCCCATTTCCTGATGTGGAAAATGGTGGGTCTGTTATCCTGGTGGATCCTGACTTTGAGGTATAACAGTTGTGTGAAAAAACTCTAAATCTGGAAACTTCCAAAAAGTCTAGCAAACATACAGAAAGCTTACTGGCATCTTGGCTCCTAACCCTGGACCACATCACACCACAGTCAACCCGGCCACCTCAGGATCTAAGCCAGTCCAAATAATACTAGAGTGAGACATGGCATATCGGCTTATACTTGGGTAGCATTTGGGGTCTTACTGCCTCTTTCTGGCTAATCCCCAGCCCAGGAAGTCAAGTGAAGGTTGTATCAATGTGCAGGGAAGCCTGGCGCTCAATACCCCACCCTAGGGTATTATCAGGATTTATACTTTCCTGCGATTCACACCCTTTCCTCTCCACACCCAGCAAACTTCCTACAGTGCCAATGGCAGGTGACAGCCAACTTCACCTCCTTCCTGCAATGCGTCCTCATTTTCCAGAAGCCAGAGGCAAAGAGCCTTGATGTTTGCTAGGAAACCAGCTCCAGGGAGCAGACAGAGGGCTCCCAAGCGTGCTAAATCTTGATTAATATCCCTACAGCTGCCAAGTCACTCACTGTCTCCTCCAGACATAATACAAATAAGCACTTCATGCGCTGAGAGCCCTCACAAAGACACACCACTGGTTTCCAGTTGGCAACTGGGAGCAGATTTCTGTTAACTCTCAGTGAATTGAATTAAAATAAAAAACAGAACCTGATGAATTTTCCAAAAGTCTAAATTTAATCTTTTGAAAGCCTTGTCCTTTACCCCTTTATTTTTAATACTAAGATGTCCTTACTTTTATGAAATAATGATCATAATAAATAGCATGGATTTGTATGTTTAACATCTTGACAACCTCATATTAGCCCCCAAATATGGAAAGTGTCATAACTGCTCCAAAGACACAAATGTCTGGGAATCACTGATCCAGGCTGACATTGAGGGGCAGCTTCCATACCTAATACACATAAAATCTCTGTTTTATATAACAAAGACAAGCCCTTAGATTTCCATAACAGCATTATCAAATTATTGCAAATAGAGACTGTCCTTTCCCTCTGCCCACCTTATTCCCACAAGATGGCTAGGACAGTGCCAGGTACATGAAGGTCCTCAGTAAATATGTATGGACATTGTGTAATGTGTCAGGCTTCCCTGATAGCTCAGTTAGTAAAGAATCTGCCTGCAATGCAGGAGACCCCGGTTCCATTCCTGGGTTGGGAAGATCCGCTGGAGAAAGGAAAGGCTACCCACTCCAGTATTCTTGGGTTTCCATTGTGGCTCAGCTGGTAAAGAATCCTCCTGCAATGCAGGAGACCTGGGTTCGAACCATGGGTTGGGAAGATCCCCTGGACAAAGCAAAGGCTACCCACTCCAGTATTCTGGTCTGGAGAATCTGATTGCAGAGTCAGACACTACTGAGCAAATTTCACTCTGTGTAATGCAGTAAGAATAACTGACAATGTTTCAAAACTCCATTCGACGTGCTGATTTTCTTCTGATTCTACTTAATATTTTTGCAGACATCCCAGAAAAGGCAGATTTAGTATAACAATTCCTTTTATAGATAACTTTTGAATATCAGTTGCCTTTACTAAAATTCTGTATGTGTATAAATAACCAAATATAGACATAAAAGGTATAAATAACAAAATGCCTTGAGCAGTTTTCAGTGGTATCTTTAACTCTTTACAGATGCTGAAGAAGAGCCAACCACATCTTTATTAAGAGCCTAAACAGTTTTTTAAGTATCTATGGATGAAACAAATGTTAAGCAAGTGATATCAAGACATTGTGCTAAGTTTTAAAGTGGTGGGATGGAATAGATCTGAGTTCAGAAAACTCCTGGACAAAGTTATCTAGTTTTTAAAAAAGGGGGTGGGGGAATGAAATGGTTTAAATGAATATCTAATTAGTTCTCAGGTGAGTAGAGAAGGGAAAAAAGAAATTTTGAGATGGGTGAGTAGGATCTCTAAAAAAGAGAGAGGACTAGAGATTAGCGAGGTCTACTTTTATATCTTGTGGTTCTCTTGGTTGGAAACTTCCTGGGAAAACCAAGGGTTACTTTGAGATTTCAGTTTTGAAACCTTGAGTGAAGGCAGAAGGCTGCCCAGATGTGAGTGGATACATCTGTACAAACATCTGGAGGAAAAAGAGATGAAGCCAGATCAGTTGTGGACAGCTGTCCCTCATAGTAAGTGGCAATGATGGTCACTTCTTTGCACCGCAGGGAAAGAGACACATGACCTTAAGTCAACTTGAGTCACCAGCTCATTCCCAAAAAAGCATCACTGAGAAGACTATCATTTGGCAAAACATTTTAAAGATGTGCTAATATACTGGATAATATAAAGACTGTTTTGTCTGAGTTAATTCAATTTTCCTGCATTCACGCTCAATAACAATGATGTTTGGGAAATAACAGAATGATATTGGCATAAAGCAACTTCTTGGACCTATTTAGTAACATTCATGAGAGACTTTGATGTCTCCTGGTTTCTATCTGACAGCTGCTGGAGTTTATTTAATTACTTTGCTTATTCTCATCAGAGTGATGGTCTAATGAAAAGAGGAGGAAGAAATAATGGATTTTGCTGTCTGGATCAATGGGTCCCCTGAAAGCCTGCCTTGAAGGTGATAGGAGTCTAAGCACTGTAGGGGAGGTGGTCTATTTTATCTATTTATTGTAAATTGGAGTAGAATTGACACTATTTACAAAGCATCATGTAATTTTTCCATGTTTGTGGAGCAATTAACCTAGTAAATAAGCCTGAAAAAGTGAAAATATAAACTGCTGGAGAACAGCTGGGGAGGCAGGGGTAGGACTTGTGTGACCAAGTGTGTGACAGGGAACCAAGGTTGACGCCGTGGCTCTACGTGGCCAGCGATATGATACTGGACACAGACTCTCACTGGGCCTCAGTTTGTTCACCTACAACATGGGGATGAAAATCCCATCTCCCTCCTGGGCCACTGTGAGGAATAAATGATATTAATATGCACATGATGCTCCTGCTGCTGCTGCTAAGTCACTTCAGTTGTGTCCGACTCTGTGCAACCCCATAGACGGCAGCCCACCAGACTCCCCCGTCCCTGGGATTCTCCAGGCAAGAACACTGGAGTGGGTTGTCATTTCCTTCTCCAATGCATGAAAGTGAAAAGTGACAGTGAAGTCGATCAGTCGTGTCCAACTCTTCACGACCCCACGGACTGCAGCCCACCAGGCTCCTCCGTCCATGGGATTTTCCAGGCAAGAGTACTGGAGTGGGGTGCCATTGCCTTCTCCCATGATGCTCCTAATGGTGCCTAATTTAGTAAGTACTCCATAAACTACTTTTAAAGATTGATTAAAAAAATCTTTTTTAATCAGGGACTTCCCTGGTGGTCCAGTGGCTAAGACACTGCACTCCCAGTGCAGGGGGGCCAGGCTCAATCCCTGGTCAGGGAACTAGATCCCACATGCCACAACTAAAGATCCTTCATGCCACAACTAAGACTCCTGTGCAGCCAAATAAGTAAATAAATATTTTTTAAAAAAGTTTTAATCAAAAACAGTTTTCTTTCTTTTTGTGTTTTTTTTTTAAGTTTTTTGCTTGTGCCACAAGGCATTCAGGATCTTAACTCCCCAATGAAGGATGGGGAATTTGAAGTGTGTAGTCTTAGCCACCGGACCACCAGAGAAGCCCCCATAAATCATTTTTATAGCGTCATCATTGTCACCACCATCTTCATGCAGTTCATTGGCTTTTATCCTGTGTTACCAGGATCTCATAGACATCAGAGAGGATGATTACGCCACCCTCCCTGAATATCTCTCTGGTGGCGAAGGGTCACTGCTATCTTTTAGTCTTCCCTTTCAAACCATGCAGCTGTCCTTATATTTGTTTCAGATATGGAACTTCTGTAAAGAGCTCATTTGAACAAAAGTATTTTTTGTTACAAAATTTTTAAAGTTTGTAAAAGCACTGATCTACCTTCAATTATAAGTAAATTACTCCTTCAATTATAAGTAAGGAAACTGCATGTAGGAGTTAGGTCTTCGAGTTCCTCTTGGCCCTGACTTTGCACCTCTCTCTGTTCTTTATAACTTTTTATAATGAACTATTCTGAATAAACATAAAACTTGGTAGAATAACGAATGCCCATGTTTCCACCACCTAGCTTCTATAATATTTACTTTGTCATAATTTTAAAGTAAATACTACACAACATTACCATTTCATAAATACCACAGCATTTATCTCTAAATGATTAAGGACTTTTAAAAACATAATCACAATGGCATTATCTCAATAGTAAAATTAAGACTATTTCCTTAATACCATGAAGTATCTTGTCAGTGTTAAAATTTCCAGTGGTCCCATTACATTAATATTATTTTAAAATTTTGAGTCAGGATCTCAATGTAATCTACATGTTAAATTTGGTTAATAAGTCTAAATTTTAAAAAAAAATACTATGGTTTTCTTTTTCCCTGTCACTATTTATTTGTTAAACAGTCATATCTTTTGACATTGAGTGTAGTAATAATAATTTGTAATTATTGAAGGACATGGCCATGTATTTTAATAATTACAGTGGTGGTTGGCAAATTTCATGCTGTGCCTCAGGGTTAAAAAGGAGAGCCATCTACTTTAGCTTTTATGGAATGCTGATTAGATGCCAGGTGTGTATTTGGATTCATGTAAATCAGTGTGAGGAAAATGTTGGTATTATCCTAATTTCACAGATGAGGAAACTAAGAAACAGAATGGTTCAATCATTTGCCCAACAGGTAAGGGAGTGATCCAAGCACTCTGACTTTAGAACTAGAGTCCCCACACAAAGAGAGACCATCTTTTATATTTCCAGGAGCTCTGCAGGCATATACAGACTTCTTGATGTTTTGGTTTTGTTGCTACCTTTTACTTATCCCAACTTTTCACTGAGGGATCCATTTCTCCCTCAGTCTCACCCTGGGACTCAGACAGTGAGCACTGGATACAGAGATCAAAACTGGGCATGTCAGTCTTCCCTGGTGGCTCAGTGGTAAAGAATCTGCCTGCCAATGCAGGATACAAGGGTTTGAGCCCTGATCCAGGAAGATTCCACATGCTGCAGATCCTACATGTGCAGCCTTCTTGGAGCCCAAAAAAATAAAGTCTCTCACTGTTTCCACTGTTTCTCCATCTGTTTGCCATGAAGTGATGGACCAGATGCCATGATCTTAGTTTTCTGAATGTTGAGTTTTAACCCAACCTACTTATTTAACTTATATGCGGAGTGCATCATGCAAAATGCTGGGCTGGACAAAGCACAAGCTGGAATCAAGATTTTTGGGAGAAGTATCAATAACCTCAGATACACAGATGAAACCACCCTTATGGCAGAAAGCGAGAAAGAACTAAAGAGCCTCTTGATGAAAGTTAAAGAGGAGAGTGAAAAAGTTGGCTTAAAACTCAACATTCAGAAAACTAAGATCATGGCATCTGGTCCCATCATTTTATGGCAAACAGATGGGGAAACAATGGAAATAGTGAGACCTTATTTTAGGGGGCTCCAAAATCTCTGCAGATGGTGACTGCAGCCATGAAATTAAGACACTTGCTCCTTGAAAGAAAAGCTATGACCAACCTAGACAGCATATTAAAAAGCAAAGACGTTACTTTGCCAACAAAGGTCCGTCTAGTCAAAGCTACGGTTTTTCAGTAGTCATGTATGGATGTGTGAGTTGGCCTATAAAGAAAGCTGAGCACCAAAGAATTCATGTTTTTGGACTGTTGGTGTTGGAGAAAACTCTTGAGAAATACTTGGACTGCAAGGATATCCAATCAGTCTATCCTAAAGGAAATAAGTCCTGAATATTCATTGAAAGGACTGATGCTGAAGCTGAAACTCCAATGCTTTGGCCACCTGTTGTGAAGAACTGACTTATGGGAAAAGACCCTGATTCTGGGAAAGATTGAAGGTAGGAGGAGAAATGGACAGAGGATGAGATGGATGGATGCCATCACTGACTCAATGGACATGAGTTTGAGCAAGCTCTGGGAGTTGGTGATGGGCAGGGAAGCCTGGCATGCTGCATCCATGGGGTCACAGAGAGTCGGGCATGACTGAGCAAGTGAACTGAACTGAAGAATTTTATGGAAATGTTGGAAAAATCTTTCTTCTCTTTTGCATTTGAAATTACTGTCCCTATCTTGCCATCTCATTCAGGCTGAGAAAGAAAGAAACACAGAGAGGACATTTAAGCCAAGCTGAGAGATGGACAGAAGTTAGATCCTGGTCACTTTGTTTAAGCCCTGAGCAAGCCATGCCTGCAAAAAGACTAGCCTTGGTCTTTTGAGTTGCATGATTTAGTAACTTCAGCGCGTGCGCGTGTAGTCGCTCAGTCGTGTATGACTCTTGTGACCCTCTGGACTGTAGACAGCCAGGCTCCTCTATCCATGGCATTTTCTGGGCAGGAATATTGAAGTGGATGGCCATTTGTTCCTCCAGGGGATCTTTCCGACCCAGGGATCAAACTCACATCTCCTGTGTCTCCTGCACTGCAGCCATATTCTTTACCTGCTGAGCCATCAAGGAAGCCCAACTTCCCTTTTGGCTTAAAACAATTTGGTTGAAGGAATATAAATAAACTAAAATGGACTCTGACAGAGAACACCGCATAATTAAAAAGGGGAAATCCTCATTCCCCTCCTTTCATGTGGCCATTCAGATGCTGGCCAGGGGAATCACATAAAATTTTGACCTTAACAGGATATTGTTAAATGCAAAAGCTAAAAGTTCTGTAGGAGAATAGCTGGTGACACCAAAAACACAATCAAAGGACATCTGCCAAATCCAAGTCCTTTATTGCCTTTATCTTGTTGTTAGGTAGAGATATGGCTTTAATATCTTCTC
The DNA here is from genome assembly GCF_032452875.1 of Bos javanicus. Classification (NCBI taxonomy): domain Eukaryota; kingdom Metazoa; phylum Chordata; class Mammalia; order Artiodactyla; family Bovidae; genus Bos; species Bos javanicus. The sequence goes on from NC_083889.1 coordinate 31,960,508, forward strand.
CCTGTGAACTGATTTTTTTTTCCCACTGTGTGACTAATCATTCTCAACTTCGTGAAGTCCGTACAACACAGTTTGCCTCTTGCAGTAGATCTTAATACAATCTGTCCTGAGTGAGCGCAACCGCAATTCAGTTGTCAGTTTGCTAAGTGTTGCTTGAACGTGCCCTGAACCAGGCACATATTCATTTTGGCTGTTTTTTTTTTTTTTTTTTAATACACTTGCATTGTGATTTCTCATGGACCCTAGGCATTTTTGCTTCATGAGCTCCTTCCTCCTTAAAAAGATATTAAAAATTCTGTGTACCCAGTGCTCTGTGACAACCTAGTGCGGTGACGGGGTAGAAGGGAGTTTCAAGAGAGAGGGGACATATGTACATTTATGGCTTATTCATATTGTTGTATGGTAGAAACCAACATAACTTTGTAAAGCAATTATCCTCCAATTAAAAAAAATCTGTTTTATCACTATATTGGTATTAAGGCCAATATAGCCACACTGGGCTACATTCATTTTTTTTTTAATGAGTTTATATTTTTTCCTTTTTTATTGAAGTATAGTTGATTTGCAGTGTACATTCATTTTTAAATCTTATTTTAAAATAAGTAACATTTTTGTGGGCCCTTAGAAATGTATCCTAGGGCATATGATACAAACAAGTCTGGCCTGAGTAACTGTCAAATGCTAATCAAGGTATTTTAGGATTAGTACAGTTGGAAAGCCCACAGTCTAAACTTGAAATAAGCCCCCTCTATGTCTTTTCCACTATGACTATTTGACAAAAAATTTCTCTTTTCTTGGTGTAAAAGAGCAGGAGCTTTAAAGCCAAATAGCACTGGGTCCCAAATATCAGCATCCACTATCTTTAACTCTGTCAATCAAACTTATCTGGGTATCACTGAAAGATCAAGATCATAAAGTTTGAGAGAGCACATAGCACAGCATCTAGCTCTTAGGAAGTGCTTAGTAATAAGGGTAGTAGCGTAATACCCTTTGTGACCATTCCATGCAGAGGCAGCACAGCAAAGAGAATGAGACTGGGAGCTTCAGGATCAGGGTCTGAATATGATCTCTGCATCTAAGGGGCTTCCCAGGTGACTCAATGATAAAGAATCCACTTCCCAACGCAGGAGACTCAGGTTTGATCCCTGGGTCAGGAAGATCCCCTGGAGAAGGAATGGTAACCCACTCCAGTATGCTTGCCTGGAAAATCCCATGAACAGAGGAGCCTGGCAGGTATAGTCCAAGGGGTTACAAAGAGTCAAACACAATTTAGTGACTAAACAGAAACCGCCACCTAAGTAGCAGAGTGACTTTAAGCAAATAACTTAATCTCTCTCAGTCTCTGTTATTTCCTCTTTAAAGAAGCCACAGTAATATCTGTCTATTCTTCTAAAGGTATGTACCTTAAAGGTATATACAGTGCTTGGTACTAAATATATGAAAAGTAACAGTGTTATTTATTTTACCATTTCTTTAACCACTGTTTCCCCTATTTATTTAAGCTTTTTAAAAATGACATTTTTAAAAAGACACTTGAAAACTTTAAAAAAATACAAAAAATGTCCTGAATTTCCTTTTCTTGGATTCCTTAATTGTTACTACTCCATCATCCATATTCTTTATATATATATCCCCACTACCATTAGTCATGATAATGACAGACATGATATTCCATTATCCCTAAACAGTCTAGTGTGTTTCCAAAAACAGGGATATCCTCTTACAGAATCAGCATCTAAAGTTCCCAATCAGCACAGCACAGATTCAATGTACAGATCTCTTTCAAATTTGTCAGCTTCACAATAATTCTCTTTGCCTTCTGGTCTGGGAATATGCTTTGCATTTAATTATCATTTAGTCGTCACTTCAGACTCCTCCAATTTGGAGCAGTGTTTTCCTGTACTGTACCTCAGTTATACTTAGACGTATAAAAGTATGGCAGGCTTTTCATTCTGCAGAATGACTTTCAATCTGGGTCCACTTTTCTCATGATCAAGCCCTGTTTGTGCATTCTTGTCAGGAGTACCCCAGAAACAATGTTCTTTTCTGTGCATTACAAAAGGGATTGCATCATGTTGATCTGTCCCCTCACTGATGATATTAACCTTGATCACCTGATCAAATTGGTATCTACAGTTTTTATACCTTAAGTTCACTCATTTCTCTTTGTTAATTGACTAGTATTTTGTAACTACACCCAAATCTTATTTCTTACCAAATCTGCACTCACCGTCATTAGCATCCATTAAAGACTCCCACCTGAAGTCCACCTCTATTCCCTCATTATTTACTACTTTGTATGTCAGTATTGTCTCATAGATTTCCAATTTATTCAATGGATTTGCACTGATAATTTGGTACTATCTTTATTTTCATGCTCAAAATGCCCCTATTTGGTAAGTGGGATCTCCTTCAAGCTGGTTCTTGTATATTCTTACCTACAGACACAGTAAGATATTTCAGGTTCATCTTAAACATTTCCTGTCTCCAAACCTTGGAATTGGCTATTTCTCCAAGAAGCACCGGTTCATTTTAGAAAGGAGGATATTTAAGTACCAAGATCTTAATACTCAGTGTACTCATTGCTCCTGGGGTGTCATTGCTTTTTGGCTCTCAATAGACAGAACTAGAAAATATATGTATATATACACATACACATATGTGTATACACACATACATTTATACATATTTATATCCCTCTGTGTATATAAATATATTATAAAATCACAAGTGTATACTGCTATCTTCAGTTCTAAACCAACACCACTGGGTTCTTTCTAACCTTCTTTCTTCTGCATTTGTCAATATCTTCTCTGGCAGTGAGAAATTTGGCTACCATTATCCTCAGTATACTTATCTATTTATTTGCTCAGCCATCATGCTGACTTCAAGCTAGGGAGGAAAGGAAAAGGAAAGAAAAGCAAGAGGGAAAGGAAAGCAAAACAAGAAGAGGAAGAATTTCCCTTTTTATTTAAAAATAAATACTGCATTCTGGCTTCTTAAATTCAAACTTTACTCCTAAAGTTCTGCATGAAACTGGAGGGTAATTGTATCATACTCAGTTTAAAATTCTGCCTTGGAAATTTCTAGGTAAGGGAGGCATTCTTCACAAACACAAGTAATTATCTTAAGCAATGAAGCAAAAGAATAAGCTGATTCATATTGACCAATGTGGGAAAAACATTTTCATCAGTGTGGGTATAATCGGTTTCATATTTCCCAGGAAATGCTTTGAGAAAATCTGATTAATTTCAACAGAAATAAACTTGATATGCCTAAGAGTACACCGAAGGTTCATTGAATTTTTTTTCAACAAAGACAGCTTCTTTTATTTCAGAGAGAAATCTGAATATCCTTAATTGGTGTTTCTTTTAATCTTCTCTCAAATACATTCACTGCAGATATTATAAAAATTTTTTTCACTATTAGCACAGCAGAGATAATAAATCACAAAGAAATGGATTTGTCCTAAAATGGTAATCTCAAGGCCCTCTCCTGATGTGTTCACTGGTCCCAAAGTACAGAATGGACACTGTGCATCTTCAGGGAGGCATCAATCACATACTGTCTCATAAGTCTCTAATGTAAATGGTCCCCTTAATTCTAGGAGATGTAAAGACTGCAACCTGCAGAAATGCACACAGTGGCCCTGATGGTGATCATTATTTTCCCTGTCAATGCCTTTGATGCTTGTTGAGAGTGTATCGTGTATATGGGGCAGGGGGGGGGGGGGAAGCTCTTCTCACCTTGCCTTTCCATGAAGTCCTCCTACACTTCATGGTAATAGTCAGCCCTCCGTATCTGTGAGCTCCAAATCCTCAGACTCAACCAACCAGGGACCAAAAGTATTTTTACAGAAAATTCCAAAAAGCAAAACTGGAATTTGCCACAAATGGACAACTATTTATTTTGCATTTACACTGTATTTACATAGCATTTGTGATTATTAGATATTATAAGTAATCTAGAGATGAATAGGAGGGTGTGTGTAGGTTATGTGCAAACACTACATCATTTTATACAGGGGACTTGAGCATCCTCAGATTGTGGTTTTCCCAAGAGTTCTGGAACCAATCCCCCAGAGATACTGAGGGAGGCCTCTATTTTGTTCTTACTCCTCCTATGTTATGGCACTATTGCCCATGTGAGCATAAATTACCTTATATTTATATTTAACTTTCAATCTACATGTTACTGATTCTTGATCAGGCCAAAGCTGTAATTCAGTATATTGAGTCCAAGTCTGAAGATTTTGTGAGACAGGCCTAAGAAAAATCTATATACATGAATGACTAAAAAATTTTTTCCTAGAAAACTTGTCCCAAGTGGAAAAGGAAAAAGAACATGGTTCTCAAAGGTGAGTTTGGGTCTTGGCTTGAAATGAACTTAAGCCTTAAGTTAGTCACTTTTTTTTTCTATGAAACGAAGAAGTTGAATCTGATCATTTGAAGGCATTTTCTAAATCTAAGATTCTTTAAAAATAATTTCTGTAAAATAAATTAAGAAATCAACCCCATTCACCATTACAACAAAAATAATTAAATATATAGGAATAAACTTATTGAAGAAGACAAAAGGACTGTATACAGAAAATTATAAGACACTAACTAAACCAATGTTAATATTTTGGCATATAGCCATCCAGAGTATGTTATTAATTTTACTCTATTACTCCTTGGAAGGAAAGTTATGACCAACCTAGATAGCACATTCAAAAGCAGAGACATAACTTTGCCAACAAAGGTCCAGCTAGTCAAGGCTATGGTTTTTCCAGTGGTCATGTATGGATGTGACAGTTGGACTGTGAAGAAAGCTGAGCACCAAAGAATTGATGCTTTTGAAACGTGGTGTTGGAGAAGACTCCTGAGAGTCCCTTGGACTGCAAGGAGATCCAACCAGTCCATTCTAGAGGAGATCAGTCTTGGGTGTTCTTTGCAAGGACTGATGCTAAAGCTGAAACTCCAGTACTTTGGCCACCTCATGGGAAGAGTTGACTCATTAGAAAAGACTCTGATGCTGGGAGGGAGTGGGGGCAGGAGGAGAAGGGGACAACAGAGGATGAGATGGCTGGATGGCATCACCGACTAGACAGACGTGAGTTTGAGTGAACTCCAGGAGTTGGTGATGGACAGGGAGGCCTGGCGTGCTGCGATTCATGGGGTCGCAAAGAGTCGGACACGACTGAGCGACTGAACTGAACTGAACTGATTCAATTCTAAATGTACATCCTTTAACATCACAAATTCCTCAATAAACTGACGTGACAATGAAAAAAAAATGTATATAAAACTATTTTGGGTATCAGGTCATAAATGGAGTAATCACAAATGGGGCCACATTATGTATACTCTTTTACATATATGTATATGCACACATATGTACAAAATTATATATATATAAATCATATACATATACACATGTTATATATATACGTATATATAAACACACATATCACTTTTAGGTCTTTTGTGTATTTTAAAAATTAATACATCTTGGAGATCTTATAATAACAGCAGTAGATACTATTTCACAGCTTAGTCTATATCTTAAAGTATTTCATGTTTATCTTTCCATATTAATGTATATTTCCATATAATAATTTGTAATTTTATCATAGTGTTTCATTGTGTAAGTGGACCATAATTTCTTCAATCAATCCTAATCAATGCACATTAAAAATTTCAATGTTATAATTAACAGTGAGATGGACACTGTTTGGAAGGAAAGCTGTTATCAACCTAGAGAGCATATTAAAGAGCAGAGACATTACTTTGCAAACAAAGGCCTGTCTAGTCAAAGCTATGATTTTTCCAGTAGTCATGTATGGATGTGAGAGTTGGATTATAAAGACAGTTGAGTGCCAAAGAAATGATGCTTTTGAACTGCAGCGTTGGAGAAGACTCTTGATAGTCCCTTGGACTGCAAGGAGATCCAACCAGTCCATCCTAAAGGAAATCAGTCCTGAATATTCATTGGAAGGGCTGATGCTGAAGCTGAAGCTCCAATACTTTGGCCACCTGATGCAAAGAACTGACTCACTAGAAAAGACCCTGATGCTGGGAAAGACTGAAGGCGGGAGGAGAAGGGGACAACAGAGGATGAGATGGTTGGATGGCATCGCTGACTTTATGGACATGACTTTGAGTAAGCCTCAGGAGTTGGTGATGGACAGAGAAGCCTGGCATGCTGCAGTCCATGGGGTCGCAAAGAGTCAGATACGACTGAAAGACTGAACTGAACTGAACTGGACACTGTTATGCATAATATATAGAAGTATCATTATATGTGTATAATATATAAATTAATATTAATGTAGAATATGTTAACAATATATAATATGACATTTATCTCATTCCCAAACATGTCCCAAAGATGGAACAGAATTTCCTGGACAGCTATTCAGGATTGAGAGCAGTAAGTTGGTTTATCAGCAGTGGGAACGCATGGATTCCTTGTCATTACACTGAACCCCTCTGTCTCTTTCCATCACTTAGCAGCTTTTGCTAACTCATGTCTTGGCTTCCCTCATAACCCCAGATTTTTTATGGCCTTTCTCTGGACACCTCTATAGCTTCTACTCCTAAAAGTAACTACCAGCAAGCCCTCTCCATGCATCTTAGTACCTGACAACATTTGAACACTGAAAGGAGTTTGGGGAGTGGCTACAATAAACAGAATGAAATTCTGAGTAACAATCAGAATTGTCTGGACAAAGCTTTCAACAGAGCTCACCTCACTGTTCTCAGGTGAACCACCCATTCCCAGTCTTAGGTGAACCGTCCATTGCGGTTAAGATGATCTGGCTATAAAATGTGTAAGGAATAGCTGGAGTGGAGATCCCCGAGAAAGGAGGGATGGCAAGTCCTATCTGCATGTCCAATACAGACTGGTGATGAGAAAGGGGCCAAAACAAAGGAGAGGTGGAGGCCTTAATGAGGGAGAAAACCCATAGATCAGTGATCTAGATAAGGACATCAGACAGCAGCCACGGTTAACCAGAAAGTATTACTGCTGTTCCCTGGACTCTGAAGAGAGAGGTAAATTGTACTTATAATCTAATCTCAGAGCTGAATCCCAGGTCTATCTCATACTAGCTGTACAACCTTGAAGCAAGTTCCATGTAGACTGTGAAAAGGGCTTAAAAATGCCCTTTTGCTGGGCAGGCGAGAAGGTTAAACAAGGTATGAATGCAAGGCACTTGCCTGATAGGAACCTAATCAATGATCTTGTTCTTTTCAAGCCAGTCCTTCTGGCATGTTCTGTGTGAATCCCAGCCTTCTGAAGCCAAATCAGAATCTGAAACTCAGCAATACCCAGGGAAAGCTGTTATGAGGCAGGATTCTTGCCCATCACTGTACAACATGAGAGGGCTCAATTAAATTTAGCCAGAGGCTCTCCTCCCAAAAAATGCCAAACCTTAGCCCTACAGAGGTGAGCTCTCAACAGCTGCACAAAGCCAGGCCCCAGAGCCTCTAGATCTTCTTGGCTTTCCAGAGTTTTCTACAATTCCTTCACTTCTGAGCATCCTTTTCCACTTTCTATTGCTTTAGTCTTAAACACATCTGGTAGATGATGAAGGACACGGAGGCCTTGTGTACCACAGTCCATGGGGTCGCAAAGAGTTGGACACAATCCGTCAACTGAACAACAACAACAAATACACACAAACACACACGCACCATCTTCCCATGAAGCAAGAAGGAAAAACAAGGGTATTTTTTAAATAGGGGAAAAACAATGTCATGTGGGTCTTGGAGATGAGATGTCCTTGTTAAGAAAGAGTGTAGCCAGCAGTCTGTATCCTTTAGGGTTGCTTTTTGGAGGGTTTTATCTGGATTCTTCCTAAAAAGGAGAATTTCTCCCAGGAAATGGGGCTTAGAGTTAATCAGATGTGGGCTTAAGCATCACCCCTACTGTGTGTGGACATTGGGCAAGTTACTCCATCTCTCTGAGCCTCAGTTACTCATCTGAAAAACAGAAAACAAGCACAAACCTGATCCACCCGCAGGATACTGTGATGCTTAAAGGAGGGCATTTATGAACACTTCCCAGAACTGTGCCTGGCAAAAGTGAGCCCTCAGTACACAGGAGCTTTTATTATTCACTAAGGGTTTTTTAGGACTTCCCTGGTGGCTCAGATGGTAAGGTGTCTGCCTGCAATACGCGAGACCTGGGTTCGATCCCTGGGTTGGGAAGATCTCCTGGAGAAGGAAATGGCAACCCATTCCAGTATTCCTGCCTGGAGAATCCCAGGGACGGAGGAGCCTGGTAGGCTACAGTCCATGGGGTCGCAAAGAGTCGGACACGACTGAGCGACTTCACTTCACTTCAAGGGTTTTTATCCCCATTGTTTTCATCATGGCCTTAAAAAATCTTCAGATACGCTGCTAGAGTAACATCAGAATCCTCAGGTGACATTGCTATTAAAATACAAGGTTTTCAAATAAGATAGTTCTGGGTTTGGGGGCTTCCCTGGTGGCAGAGTAGTAGTCTGCCATGAATATAATGCGGAGATGTGAGTTCAATCCCTGTGTTGGGAAAATCCTCTGGAGAAGGAAATGGCAACCTACTCCAGTAGTCTTGCCTGGGAAATCCCATGAACAGAGGAGCCTGGTGGGCTACAGTCCATGGGGTCACAGAAGAGCTGGACGCAACTTAGCAACTAAACAACAAAATAACAACAAAACTCTGAGTTTATGCACTGGCTCTGCCACTTACTAGTCATGTGATTTGGGCAAAAGAGCTCCATCAGCTGTAGTTTCTTTAACCATATTGTGGCAGTGACCACACTTACCTCAAAGGTTTGGCAGAGGTAAATGGTACCCAATATAGGACCTGGCATATTTATTAAAGGCTCAATAAATAGCAACTCAGGTAATGATGACAATACTGATGAGGAAGAAGAAGGCAAGAATGATGCTGTTGATATTTGCATAAAAAACAATGGAATTTCATTTCTGGATCTTTCCAGCACGTTCTATAGAGATTGCAAGTTTTTGAAGGCAGGGACAATCTGGCTTGCTTTCACTTTGTTCTTTGTACTTAGCAACTCACATATAACAGGTGCTCTATAAATATTTGTTGAATGAATCAGTGAGTTGATAAATAAATGAATGCTTTGGTGATAGAAAAACAAATTGTTCTACATATCAACAACTGTGGCTTCGGAGTCAGACAGATATGAGTTTGTATCTTAAGTTAATCATTTAATATGTGAATTTAGCTAAGTTACTTGTTTCTGTCTCACATTTCCTACTTGTAAAATGGGAATAATAACAGAACCTACCTCATAGGGATGTGCAAGTTAAATAAGAAACATGTATATTAAGAGCTTAGCACTGTGCCTGAAACAATATGTGCTCAAAAAAAGTCAGCTACTATGTGCTCCATGGACAGATGGCCCTTTGACCTGAACAATAACCAGAAAGGGGATTAATGTAACTTGGCTCATTTGAAGTATGCCATGTTTTCCTAATGTGCCAAAACAGCCTCCCAAGTTGGAGGGGCACGTTTAGAAAGCCTCATCCTCTTGTAATACCCATCAAGATGGCAAAAATTAACGTGGAGGCCAATTACCTTCTGTGAAGTGCTCATAACCCCCACTCAGAAACTTGGTCTCAATGCACCATTACAATTAAACATGCAAATAGCAGGCCTTTTGATTCTTATCATTTCTGGTAAGGAAGAGCGTTTTCAATCTGCTGCATTTGCATCCATTTAGATAATGATGATGATGCCAACAGATTCCTTCCATTCCACTCTGCCTTTCATTCAAAGAGTCAGGCGCAGGGGTGCTTTTAGAGACCACATTTATAGATTAATTCTATCATGATGGAGCTGCAGGAATCCCTGGGGTAGCGAGAAGCACATATTAACTTTTGCCAGCGACACTGCACAAACACCAGATTATGAAAGCCAATGGCAAATAACTCACCCCATTGAAAATATAAGGAAAATTTATGAGGCCAGAAAGAAAGAAAGAAAAAGCCACAACCAGTGGTACTATAATTTAGCTAAGGGTTTCAAATAACAAGGAATCCACAAACTAATGTTGCTTCCCCTGGCACTCTAAACATCATGGAGAGATTGTTTGGGGAAATGACTCAACAGGAAGAGAAACAAATTCAAATCATTTGTCACCACCCATACCCCCTGTCATTCTGAAATTCCCCAGTGAATAAGACAGTGAATGAACTAAGCCTCTGGGCTTGCACTGCATGCTACTGAGGTACAAAATTTCCAAGTATGGATATTTTGAGCATCCCCTCCTCTTAAGACGGAAACAAGACAGTCCTGTTGACTTCATTCTTCAAGGACACTCGTGCCCACTTGCACATCTCTCAAAAGCCATTTTCCCTGGATTTGTTCGTTGTTTGTTTTAGTCATGAAATTGAAAAAAGATGGACCTTAGTTTACTGAAGAGATTGAATTATAGCAGTAACCCAGCTGTGACATCACAAATGGGAGTATGATGGACACGTGGACCAGCTGCTCAGATAAAAGTGCACAAATATCCACACCCAGGTTCAATCACAATGTAACATTTATTTTAGAGGAAATTCACTGAACCCCTGCAGTTTCTCTGTGGAAGCCCTGGTCAAAAACACCTATGGCCAACTGAGTTCTAAGACTGTGTCTCTTGTGTTTATGTATTCATTCATTTATTCATTCACTCAGGATTTACAGAGCTACCATGTTTCAAGTGCCATGCTAGGTCCTGGACTTACAAAGGTAAATGAAGCATTGCTTCTGCTTTTGGTGCCCTCACAGACTGACAGAGGATGGTAACATATGGTAACTGCCTCAGTTAAGGTATAACAACATACTGAGGACATGTAAGATGAAGGTCTGACTTTGACTTCCTGACTAAGCCTAGTCAGGAAGCCAAAGATGGCACTACTGAGGAAGTGATATTGGATCACCGTGCTTAAGAGGTAACCCATCAAAAGCAGGGGCACAATGACAGGCATTCCTGGCAGAGACCACAGCAGGGTCAAAGGCTTAGAGCTGTGAAAAACCCGGGCATGACTCAGCAATGTAAAGAGCTGGGTTGACTAGAACACAGAGTATTAAGGGAGAGAAATGCTGGGAGAAGCAGCCAAGAACACACAGACATGATTAAGTCATGCTTATATGAAATTTAAACTTCATCCTTTGGGTAACAGGGAGTTCCTGAACAATTTTAAGGATGGAAGAATAACAAAATCAGATTTAAGTCACACAAACACGATTCTATAATCTGTATAAGAAAAACAAGTCCAGGTGTTTCTGATGTCAGTGTAACTATTATCATCCTCAACTGCCCACTACTAGTTACACAAAACAAAAGCTGGCAGTTAAACCAGTCTTCAGACTACTCAAAAAGCCCAGTGGAAAAGGAAGTATATTTTTAGAGTAATGCTGTGTCTCGTACCCAGTGGGGATGGACATGCAATATTAACAGATGATGACGGGAGAGGCACAAATTCAAACCAAGAAAAAACAGCTGCTACCTTGAACTAGTCATGAATAATATTTAAACACCAGTTGATAGCATTTTGTGGATTCCAGGCCACCACTGAAACGTGTCAAAAGTAATTTGTTATAAACACAGTGGAATTTCATCTTAAAATAGAGTTGGTGGTGGGAGGCAGAGGGGAGCTGTTGCCTAAAGCCAAAAATGGTTAGGGCCCAAATTACCCTAGGAATTTCCTTAAATTGCCCATAAAGCACAGTGAGACACACGTAGTATAGATCTGGAGTATTATTTATAAATGCAATCAGTACACAATAAGGTTTCTAAAGGAGCACATATGAAAATGTAATTTTGCAGGACTTTTGCTATACCAATGGATAAGGGAATTTGCATAAGTTAAATGCATGCATAATGTTAATGCTGCTGTAACACTTTAACAGTAAAATTGGCAAATAAATGTAATTTTAAAATATAAATTAGAAATGTTTCACTGTAATATAATGTCCTGCCAGCTGATACGCTGACCTGAGTGGGAAAACAGCACAGCCAGAAACTAGAGATACACAAGGATCTCACATTGCTCAGAACTGCCTTAGACTGTAATGAGGTTAATAGTTATTACGGAGATCAGAGATTACTGTGGGCCTTTATTTCCCATCAAAATATTTTGAGTTTCACCGAAAAAAAATCTGGGTAAATCCATTCAGTGGTGCCTTGTATTTGAACAACATGTGTCATGTATCCTGAAGACAGTAGCTGAAAACTACTGATTAACTGGGGCTTGGTCTAAAGCCTTCCCTCTAAAGAGGGCAGGTAGAGTGGGCAGTTCCGTACAGTCGGTACCAGAGCTCCAGGTAACACCAGGTCAACGTCCATGTTTCCATGGAAGCACTCTTGGAAGTCACCCAGAGGTCACCCTCCAGCTGCGTGCTGACAGGTGGCTGAGGTCCACCTGCTGCCTGGCGGGGGCTGGCGGATCTCCGCTGGGGAGGACTTCGCTGCCAGAACAGCCCGTGGGAGACATCATTCCAATTTTAGGGGAGAATATCTTTTTCCTAAAACTCAGGAGGCTGATCTTAAGGGCTAGTTTTGTATAAAGCTGGGTTCAGCAATGATGAGAAGTTGACTTTGAAAGACCATAATGAAAAGTGTTTTCCCATTGCAGAGGGCAAAGCAGGTCATGCCACTGAGACCTGTCATCCCCAGGAAGATTGACACAATCTTAAAACTGCATTGCAGTCTTCCTCTGCCTTCTCCTCTTCTCTCTCTCCTACTCTCCCCCTCAACTCTTCCCTCCACATTATTTCACCTTTGTTTTACACAGACACACTCACATCATATAGTGATTAAAAGCCTTAATTTTGCATTCAGTACATCTGGATTCAAACACATCTTTGATTCAACACATCTGATGCATTCTCAGATGGATCCTGAATAAGTTATTTACACTTCACATTGCTCAGTTGTAAAATGGGGCTAATATAACAGTTCCTACCTCCTAGGGTTGTTTTGGGAGGAGAATAACAAAATGCACATACTGTGCTCAGCACAGTGCCTGTCACATGTAAACTGCTCAACAAATACTATTATTATTTATTCCTATTATTATTTTTATTTTAATTATATGCTGCTTTGTAGCCTGCCAATGTTTAATTATAATATACACTGTGAACACTGTCTCATATCAATAATATTCTTTTAAAGTATGAGGCTGAATGACAGCATGGAAAGCCATTGTATAGATAATGTAATTAGCAATATAATTTATGTCTTCTTAATCCTATTTCTTTTTCTTAATTAGTAAGAAGAAATGTTACTAAGGCTGCTAAATGCTTAGCCATATGCACCGAACATATGGATTTGTTTTCTCTTCACTTCAATTACAGAAAGAAGCAGGGATTATATTTCCCTAGATAACTTTTCTCTACAGATCAGTTACAGATTTACTATACAGGATACAATTTTTATACTTCTTGATAGTTATATCAAGTGAAACTTTTAATAAATTACTTCACCTCTAAGTGGTCCTGCCACAGGCTTTTAGTTTTGCAGTTAAGACTGGGGACAGCTTTGCCATTTCAGAGTTTCAATGGATGATTTGAAAAGAGGATAGTCATCTGATCCTTGTGAAAATATTTAAACTGCTTAATAATGGTGATGATGCTGATAATATTTTTCTCTAGAAAAAACAGCTCATATGATTGAGCATTCACCAAATGCTATTTCAAGCATTTTACCTGCATAAATTTACTTATTTTCCTCAGGAACTCTTTTGGAGGGACATATGATATCTCTTCACAGTTAACAGACGAAGAAACAGAGGTATTACTTCCTCATCCGAAAAAGGGAGATGTTACCGTCCACTGGTGAGCATCACAGGGCAGAGGGAAAATGAAATGCAATAATACTTTAGGATACTTTTCACATCTCACGCAGGAATAAATCAATGATTACAACCTTCGTTTTGTGGACAGAAAACATTTTTTCACATGGTATTGATGAAGTTGTGGCTTAGGCCTGAGTGTCTCATGGCTCCCAAGTTCTCAGGTGCTTTTGGCAGACACACACTGTCTCGTTTCATAGGTTTCTCTCCTTCACAAACCAATACATCCTTTGCCAAACGGAAGAACTCATGCCCTCGTGTCAGCAAACAATTAAGAAATAGTGTAGGCTTTGCAGAAAGAATAATTTTTCTGAATAAAAATGATTTTCAATGATAAAAGTGACCACATGATCTTTATAAAATGTCTACACAATGACAAAACATAAAGAAAAAAATAAAAGTCACATTTATGTCACCTAGAGGGGACTGCTGATTGCATTTTGGTGATCTGTCTGTCAGCTGTGTGGTTACACACACCCAACCACACACTGTAGTGACATGGAATTCTTCAGTTCTGCAATGTGGGTTGCATGCAATAATATTAAGTTATTAATTTAATGTTGATGCTAATTAATATTAATTAAATCTAACATTAATTGATACCATTGTTTCTAATATCTGTACAATTCAGTTAACCACAATATATTTAACCAGTCTCCTAGTTGACAAACATTATACTATTTTCCTTTTTTTTAATATCATAAAAAATTTTATAAACCACTATGACATAATCCTTTGTATACTCTTCTGATTACCTCCTTAAGATAAACTCCTAGATGTGGAATTTCACAGTCAAAGAATACACCCATTTTAAATTTGGATTCATAATTAGGGTCTTAGTATCTCCATAATTGGGCTTCACTGGTGGCTCAGACAGTAAAGAATCTGCCTGCAGTGCAGGAGAGACCCGGGTTCAATCCCTGGGTCAGGAAGATCCCCTGGAGGAGGGCATGGCAACCCATTCCAGAGCCTGGAGAATACCCATGGACAGAAGAGCCTGGCAGGCTACAGTCCATGGGATCACAAAGAGTTGGACATGACTGAGTGACTAACACACACATCCATATAATTGGTCTTTCCAAAGATAACAAAGGAGAGCTGCCACTTCATCCTGGTTTTGGGTAAACAGCAGAGAGTTATCACAACTGTACAACCTCTGAGTACAATTTCCCAGGTGAACAAGGTCAGAGGCCACAAATGCCAACAGGCCTGAGGATTATGCTCATTCCTCTCAGTCCACCTCTTCTCCCGCTCGTGTCTCCTGAGAGAATAACAGTTTGCAGTTTGGATTAACTCAGTAGCCTGACTCTGAAATACTGTTTCTAGCACCTGCCTAGATTCGTACTGGGACCCCAGGACAATACAAATGATGGATCTCATTGCACTCTAGGAAGAAACTATCTCTGCTGACTGATGGCATTTAAAACTAAAAAAAAAAAAAAAATTAGGTTGCTACTGTGAGGTGTCTTATGTATTTGCACTGTCGTCTTTGTTTCTAGCAAGAACCAGTCAAATTATTCTCAGACTATTCATTGTGACACCTGGGACAGAAATAAAATCTCCATGGATCTCCTCAGAAATGCAGCTCTTGAAGTCTACAGACAAGCATCACTGCCTTGCTATGAGCAGGGGAAAAAACAACCCACCCCACGGCCTTACGGATGCCTTAAATTATAGAATGAATCAGCTGTTACTTGAAGTCTCTCTTGTTGTAGTAACTCAGTATCACTGTATAAAAAGCAAGATTCTCAATGATTCTTCACTCTGGGGTGACACACAGCAGAGATGTACTAGGGACACGTGGGTGAGGACCATTTTTTATTTGACACGCACTGTCTCATTGCATTTTAATTACTTCACCCTTTGGTGTCCAGGCATGAGAAGAATATCAATGGCATTTGAAATGTTCCAACAGCTGAAAAATTTTAACCTCCAAATTGTGTGTTTTCCTAAGAGATTAATTCAGTGGTTTAGCATCAGAAAAAGCCGGTAAATTCTGACATTGGGGGAAAAAGAATGATGCTTTATTTGAAATACAGCATTTTTATTGTTTACAAATTTTCACTCTGGCTCAAGCCTGGGTGGTAAATATTCTTCTCCCTTGCCACTCTCTCAGACGAAGCCATAATAGGCTTCTATAAAATTGCAAATGATGAGCACACAGAGAAAAGAATAAAGGGGAAGAAAATTCAAAATCTGGGAGGTTGGGAGGCAATAAGCAACCTGTCCCTTTCAATTTCACCAAAGAAATGCTTTTTGTCTTCCAAATACAGGTTTCCAGCACTTCCAGGGCACCCCAGCAAAGGTTTACAGAGAAGAATGAAAATATCTATCCCTCTGCTTGCTCCCAGATGGATATTTCAGCAGAAATTAATGACACTGCATTTGTTGAGCACTTTACAATTTTCAAAGGACATTCACTTATCTCATTTGGCCCTCACATTGGAAGGGGCAGGTGGTTATTAATAGCTTGGTTTTGTCAGAAAAGAAAAATTGAGCTCAGAAATACCTGCACAAAGTATCATCAGAAATAAAGCCTACAGATAATGCTTGGCACACAGTAAGCCTTCAGTTAATGAAAGCTACTGTTATTGTTATCATTATTATTATGACCACCATGGACGACCTTAACAAGACCTCAGCCAGTGGTGGACTCTCAAAGTTCCTAATTCTTTCCTCCACCGTTTTAATGCAACTTGCAGAAAGATGCTGAAAAATCAACAGGACCTTCTATTGTATTAATATATCTTGATTTATAAGTATATCCTATATCTGATGTACAAGTCTTGTTATAAACAGAATACAATGGAATTATCTATCCCATGAGAAACCAGAGTCACCATCTAACTCATGATAATTTGAAAAAAAGACAGTGGAAAATTGTCTCTCAAATTAAATGACTGGATCATGGAAATTAATACTAAAATATTTTACTGCTTAAAATATCTTTGTTTATATATGTATCACACACTTTTCTTGTTTTTTAGTCACTTGTGTCCGACTCTTCTGTAACCCCATGGACCACAGCCCGCCACGCTCCTCTGTCCGTGGAATTCTCCAGGCAAGAATACTGGAGTAGGTTGCCATTTCCTTTCTCCAGGGAATCTTCCTGACCCAGGGACTGATCCCACATCTCCTGCATTGCAGGTGGATTTTTTACTGTTGATCCACCAGGGAAGCTCATATCACACACCACTATATACAAAACAGACAATTAATGAGGACCTACTGAACAGCACAGGGAACTCTACTCACTGCTCTGTAATGACCCATGTGGGAAAAGAATCTAAAAAAAAGTGGATACTTGTATATGTATGTATTTGCATACGTATAACTGATTCATTTGCACTACAGAAGAAACACAACATTTTAAATCAACTCTATATATACCATATTTGTTGAGCGTTTCCCACAGCTGTATTTTAAAGATTGGGTGTTTATTTTTGAAAAGTAACATGGTAATCGTTTTCATCTCATTCTAGTGCACATTTATTTCCAATTATTTTGGTGTAATAAGTGCAATATGTAAAAAATTTTAGGTTGTATTAAATAGAAAGAGATGTGATAAATACTTTTCCATTTTTGCTTATGTCTCAGACTTAGTGTGAACTTCAAAGAAAATATTTACCAAAGTACTTTGAAAAGCCAAAATTACGTCTAAAAAATTAGGTAATAATACCTATAATAAAAAGCATTAATTATCTAGTAATAGGTAATGATAATAATTATCTTTGTAATTATTTTTACAACAATAGGTGAAAATGAAGTGCATATGTAAAATACACATGCTTCACATGTGTCACTGCATGTTCTTTTTACAACAATTCTATGGAATAGAAACTGTTATAACCTTTTTTTATAGATGAGAAAACCAAAGTTCAGAAAACTGCAACAACTTATCAAGCTAGCATGTGGCAGAGCTAGGAAGCAAGCTCAACTCCCAAGTCCCTGTTTTTTTCCCCCTAACTTTATTATTAATTTTCACGCATTCACCAAAGTTGGAAAAAAACACAATGAACACTCATTTGCTAATCACACAGATTTAACACTTTTAACTTTCTTCTCTTCATTTCCCTCCCATCCTCTCTTTCTGGACTGTTTCAAGATAAATTCTAGGCAGTATATGCTTCACCCACAAATATTCCAGTTAACATCTTCTAAGAATGAGGACATCATCCTGCACAAACACAATCAAACCTATGGTAATTATCAATGATTCCCTAGTTATCATCTCATGCTCAGTTTATATTAAAATTTCCTGAATTATCCCCCAAATGACTGTATTTTTCAAACACAAACCAAGTTTCATACTTTGCCTTTGGATGTTATGTCTTTATATTGTAGGCCACTTCCAACAATTTTTTAAACTGGAATATAAATGCTTTATAATATTGTGTTAGTTTCTGCTGTAAAACATCTTAAACCAGTCCTATGTATCCATATACCTCCTCTTCAGCCTGCCTCCCACCCCACCCTCCATTCCACCACTCTAGGTCATCAGGGAGCACTGGGCTGAGCTCCCTGTGTTATACAGCAGCTTCCCACTAGCTAGCTATTTGACACATGTGAGTGTAAACAATCGGAGAAGGCAATGGCACCCCACTCCAGTACTCTTGCCTGGAAAATCCCATGGACGGAGGAGCCTGGTGGGCTGCAGTCCATGGGGTCGCTAAGAGTCCAACAAGACTGAGCGACTTCACTTTCACCTTTCATTTTCATGCATTGGAGAAGGAAATGGCAACCCACTCCAGTGTTCTTGCCTGGAGAATCCCAGGGACGGGGGAGCCTGATGGGCTGCCATCTATGGGGTCGCACAGAGTCGGACACGATTGAAGCGACTTAGCAGCAGCAGTGTAAACAATGTGTTTTTTTGTAAACACTTTGATTTTTTGAAAGACTGAGTTGTTCTGTTGAAGACTCCCCACTATGTTGTTGTGAGAATGTTTCCTTGTAACCCCTTTAATCTTTTCTTCTACTCCCCAAATTTTCAATAAAGCATCTTTTACTGTTAAATGTCAAAAATTCTTAACTAAAAAGTGTATGTGTAAGTAAACAGCAAAACAATCCTTACCTTTAATTCTACTATGAATTAATAATGTTTCTCCTGACAGTAGAACAGTTATTAGGGGCTCAATTCAAAGGAAAAGATAGAAGAATGAAGATATTCCACACTTAGAACTCCTTTTGGTGTAAAAAGCTGATGTCTGACATTTTACAATTTGGCTACAATTTCATTCACATGCATGAATTCTGGGAAGATTTAAGCACTTGTCTTTTGAGGAACTTTGCCAAAGACACTTAAAAATCTATTGCTTCTGCCAATTATGGCAAGTCTGGTTAGATAATAGAGCCCTTTCTCTGTGATTTAAATGAAATTCAGGGGAATCATGGAGTTCAGTCCTACTCAAAAAGTCCCAGAAAAGCCTCTGAGCTACTCTTCACTACTAATCTGCTATTTTTACAAAACTAAATTTCTATTTGGACTTTATTCCATTGGCAACATTTAATTGACTGCAATATCCTGGACCTACTAAACCCGGAAATCTCAGGAAACAAGGAAAAAGGTAACATCAACTCACTTTGTGATATGTTGCAAAACTGAAGAATAACTGTGAGGAAAAGGATGGTTGGTCTCAGTCTTCAGCTTATGCACAGGTGGAAACACTGCTGGTTGGAGGAACTGGACTCAGCCTTAGAGTCAGGACCTGGGACAAGGCTGGAGACCACGTGTGATAATCACCAAGAGGCGGGTCTCTGAGGGACAAGACGCCTGAGAAGACAACATAAGCATCGTCTGGACTAGAGCAACCGGGGTTGCTGGAATATAGAGGCAACTGCCCATGGGAAGAGGCAAGAGAGACATCAGACAAAAAAACCTGCCACTTAAGATATACCTTGAAAACCAACATTCCAAAACACGGGAGGAAGGCAACACTGTGACACTCAATAAAACAGCCATTGGGAGAAAAATTCACTTCATTTATACATGAAAATGATGAAGAAATCTGTAACCACGGTGACATGGAAGACCCAGAGATTGTCAAGAGTGAGTGAGTGAAACTCTCTCAGTCACGTCTGACTCTTTGCGACCCTATGGGCTACACAGTCCATGGAATTCCCCAGGCAAGAATACTGCAGCAGGTAGCCTTTTCCTTCTCCAGGGGATCTTCCCAACCCAGGGATCAAACCCAGATCTCCTGCATTGCACGCGGATTCTTTACCAGCTGAGCCACAAGGGAAGCCCAAGAATACTGGAGGGGGTAGTCTATCCCTTCTCCAGCACACTTCCCGACCCAGGAATTGAACTAGGGTCTTCTGCAGTACAGGCAGATTCTTTACCAACTGAGCTATCAGGGAAGCCCAGAGATTGTCATACTGAGTGAAATGTCAGAGAAAAACAGGCATCATATGATGTCACTTATACGTGGAATCAAAAAAAAAAAGGCACAAATGAACCCATTTACAAAAGAGAAACACAGTCACAGACACAGAGGACAAACGTATGGTTACCAAAGGTGGGGGCAGGAGTGATAAAACGGGAGACTGGAATTGACATATATACACTACAATATATAAAAAATAGATGACTAATATGTGTATAGCACAGGGAACTGTACTCAATCCTCTATAATGACCTATATGGGAATAGAATCTAAAATAGAGTGGATATATATAACTGATTGTACAGCAGAAACGAACACAACTAAAACAACCGTACTCCAATAAAAAATTAAGTAAAAAAGAAATCTGTAACCAACATAAATGTAATTGTTGAGGATTTCCTAAGAAAGTAACATCCAGGAAAAAAAAAAAAAAAAAGACCAAGAAAGTATGAAACAAAAACACAGAAATGGGAAATGGAACAATAAAAGGATCTGAAAAGGTAGAAATCCTGCACGTGAAAGATACACTCACTGAAATTAAAAAGTGCCTCAGTAATTCTATAGTCAATGAGAACATGAACTGACAGTGCTGAAGATCTCACAGAAAGTGTGGCACTGAGACACCAAAAGACAAAAATACCAGTCCTGAATTGTTATTGGCCGCATAACAATCTAAAGATTCCTGGGTTCTCCCTCTGTTCAAACACGCTGGCAAATATCCTTTTTCTAGATAGGATAGCAACTGTGCTCAGTCGCTCAGTCGTGTCCGACTCTTTGCAACCCCATAGACTATAGCCCGCCAGGCTCCTCTGTCCATGGGATTTCCCAGGCAAGAACACTGGAGTGGGTTGCCATTCTCTTCTCCAGGGGATCTTCCCGACCCAGGTATCGAACCTGCGTCTCTTATGTCTCCTGCATTGGCAAGCAGGTTCTCTTCCACTAGCACCACCTGAGAAGCCTTTTCTAAATAATGTATTAATAAATTTACAAGTACCAGGGATTACAATATAGACATTGTGGGTGGGACCACCATTTTTGAGCCTATCATTGTGGCTAAGAATTACCCTAGTTTTAGCACCAAAAGTCTCACACTCCAGATCTCCTTCAGTCCCAAATAAACTTGGACATGTTTGCTCCTGAAACTCTCCCTGTGCTAGCAACAGAGGTTGGGTGGTGGAAGTCTCTGTCTACCTGGAATTTTCTGAGTTTTAGCACTGAAAGTCCCACATTCCAGGCAACCTCTCCATTCCAGGCAAACAGGATTAGTTAGTCACTGTCACTGAGACTCCCAGCTTCAGAGCACCAGTCCAGGAAGAGCTATCCCCTTTATACTCTTCCCCAGAGTAGAGAATACGACTAAATATTTGGAACACACATCTTAGCCAAGATGAGCCCACAAAGATATCAACAGAGCAATGGACTGAGTAGATTGCTCTCTGCTATCATCAGTCAAACTGGAAAGCAAGGTTTATTTCCCAAGAAAGACACAGGAGAAAGACTTTACAGGATGGTTTTTAATAAATGGTAACCAGCTGATCTGAAACATTCCTAAGGAGAAGGATAAAGAAATGGATAAACTACTGCAGGTGCAGTTTGAGGCAAGTTTATTATAGCCTTGTTTCTCTAGATGTGGGCTCCTGCCTACCAGGGCCAAAATCAACCATGGGGACTTATGAGAAATGCTGGTTCTTGGGCCTCTGAATTTATGATTCAAACTCTCTGGGGGCTGATGTTCAGAAATCTGAATCTTAAATCATCATCACATTTCAAAAACATGTCCATACAGGTGTCCTCCAATGATTTCCTGTGTTGGATGTCCACACTTTTGTGTAATCTCTTCCTTCTCAGTGCTGGCAGGACCAGTGGCTTGCTTCTAACCAGTAGAATAGGGTCAAGCTGGTGGGCTGTCATTCACATGATGATGTTACATTATGCACTACATTTCAGAAGGGGGGAAAATTCTCCCTTGTGATAGGCTACCTGGCAAGAATGATGGCAGTTTCTAGATACTAAGAGGGGCCCCCGACTGACAGCCACTACGAAAACCACCATTTCAATCCTGTGTTTGCAAGAAGATGAATTCTGCCAACAACCTAAGGAAGTGTTGGAGGAAACTCTTTCCTCAGCTGAGCCTTCAGATCAGATGAAGCCCCAGCTGATGTTGGGGTTGCAAAATACTAAGACTGAGAAGGATTCCTGACCCAGAAATTGAGAGATAATAAACATGCATTGCTTCACACTGCTAAGTTTGTGGTAGTCTGCTACTCTGCAAAAGATAACCAACTAATTCAACATCTAGAACTTGAGAAGCATGGCCTGGTGGTGGAGGGCACCGGCTCAGGAAAAAACAGACCTGCTTTAAATTCCAGATCTGCTGTTTTTCAGCCTTGTGACCTTGGACAGTACAAAACCTCTTCAGGCTTCAGTTTCCTCATTCGTCATTGTGAAGGTCCAGTGAGGTAGAACCTGCCAACCCTGAGCACAAGGCCAGTCCTCTCATAAGAGTCCAGCACATTCAAATGCTTTCTTTATAAAATTAAAGTCTAACCTAGTCTAACAATGGACTATCAAAAACAGTTCCTCACAGTGAATGGGAGTCCCTTCAGGAGGACTGTCTGAACAGGGTGGTAAGATCATTTAAGGTCCAATCGGATACCATCTGTCTACACAACTGAGTGATTATTACCCACTGCTAGTACCGCTTCTTGGACCAGATGCTAGGATGGAAACACAGCGGATGATTCATTTGATTTGAAGTGGGGGGAGGGGTGGTGGAAAGCATCCAAAAGGCAACAGTGTGAACAGACTAAAAATAGGCAGTTCTGTAATGCTTGGCTGTGGTTCTTCTCAAAGGTGAAACAACCAACTCCTGAATGTTTTGAGAATTCCAAGTACCTGAAGTATAGGTCAATGGGCATTAGATGGCCCAGAAGAACAAATTATGCATTGCAGGTTAGGTGTCTAGGGAGACAGATTCTGAAAAGATAAGAGCCAGGAAGTTTATTAGGGAGTGCTTCTCAGGATCAGCTTTCGGGGGGTGAGTGCAACAGAATAGGTGAAGAAAAATCAAGTTGCGGTTGCAATTTGAATAAAAAATCAAAATACAATTATAGTAAGATCTCAGTTCTGGAACCCCGATGTTTCTTTAAGTGTCCTAAGTTGCAGTGGGGTGTCACAACTTTATCTTTTTGCATCCACCAGGCTTTGGACCCAGGCTGTCCCCGAAAAGGGGCTTGACCTTCAACAAGGGAACTTTCTCCAACCAAGGGAAATTTTTGGTGAGGGCTGAGTATTGAGAGCTGTCGGACAGTCACAGAGGGAGAGTCCCACCACACAGAACACCAAAAAGTAAAACAGGATGCATTTCAAACAATGTCTAGTTCATGGTTATTGTTATAATTTTTGTTACAATTCAGTTAATGCATGCTGAGCTGCCAAGAGCACACTTTGCACTTAAATGGCCACTGCTATCATAGTCTAAGTGGAAAAATTTATCATTGGTTATCTAGTCATCCACACAGTCAAAGGCTTTGGCATAGTCAATAAAGCAGAAATAGATGTTTTTCTGGAACTCTCTTGCTTTTTCCATGATCCAGCAGATGTTGGTAATTTGATCTCTGGTTCCTCTGCCTTTTCTAAAACCAGCTTGAACATCAGGAAGTTCACGGTTCATATATTGCTGAAGCCTGGCTTGGAGAATTTTAAGCATTACTTTACTAGCGTGTGAAATGAGTGCAATTGTGTGGTAGTTTGAGCATTCTTTGGCATTGCCTTTCTTTGGGATTGGAATGAAAACTGACCTTTACCAGTCCTGTGGCCACTGCTGAGTTGTCCAAATTTGCTGGCATATTGAGCGCAGCACTTTCACAGCATCATCTTTCAGGATTTGAAATAGCTCAACTGGAATTCCATCACCTCCACTAGCTTTGTTCATAGTGATGCTTTCTAAGGCCCACTTGACTTCACATTCCAGGATGTCTGGCTCTAGGTCAGTGATCACACCATCGTGATTATCTGGGTTGTGAAGATCTTTTTTGTACAGTTCTTCTGTGTATTCTTGCCACCTCTTCTTAATATATTCTGCTTCTGTTAGGTCCATACCATTTCTGTCCTTTATCGAGCCCATCTTTGCATGAAATGTTCCTTTGGTATCTCTGATTTTCTTGGTATCTCTGATTTCTCTGGTATTTCTGATCTGCCTCTTGAGAAATTTGTATGCAGGTTAGGAAGCAACAGTTCGAACTGGACATGGAACAACAGACTGGTTCCAAATAGGAAAAGGAGTACGTCAAGGCTGTATATTGTCACCCTGTTTATTTAACTTATATGCAGAGTACATCATGAGAAATGCTGGACTGGAAGAAACACAAGCTGGAACCAAGATTGCTGGGAGAAATATCAATAACCTCAGATATGCAGATGACACCACCCTTATGGCAGAAAGTGAAGAGGAACTAAAAAGCCTCTTGATGAAGGTGAAAGTGGAGAGTGAAAAAGTTGACTTAAAGCTCAACATTCAGAAAACGAAGATCATGGCATCCGGTCCCATCACTTCATGGGAAATAGATGGGGAAACAGTGGAAACAGTGTCAGACTTTATTTTGGGGGGCTCCAAAATCACTGCAGATGGTGACTGCAGCCATGAAATTAAAAGACGCTTACTCCTTGGAAGGAAGGTTATGACCAACCTAGATAGCATATTGAAAAGCAGAGACATTACTTTGCCAACAAAGGTTCATCTAGTCAAGGCTATGGTTTTTCCTGTGGTCCTGTATGGATGTGAGAGTTGGACTGTGAAGAAGGCTGAGTGCCGAAGAATTGATGCTTTTGAATTGTGGTGTTGGAGAAGACTTCTTGAGAGTCCCTTGGACTGCAAGGAGATCCAACCAGTCCATTCTGAAGGAGATCAGCCCTGGGATTTCTTTGGAAGGAATGATGCTAAAGCTGAAACTCCAGTACTTTGGCCACCTCATGTGAAGAGTTGACTCATTGGAAAAGACTCTGATGCTGGGAGGGATTGGGGGCAGGAGGAGAAGGGGACGACAGAGGATGAGATGGCTGGATGGCATCACTGACTCAATGGACATGAGTCTGGGTGAACTCCGGGAGTTGGTGATGGACAGGGAGGCCTGGTGTGCTGCGATTCATGGGGTCGCAAAGAGTCAGATACAACTGAGTGACTGATCTGATCTGATCTAGTCATCCATTCATTTCGTTTTATATTAAAAAAAAAACAACTCTGAAAGCTGTTCATTTTTAAGAATATATAAAATACAAAATGAGGATAATTAAAAATTGAAATGAAAGTTAAAAAAGCCAAGGATAGTGGCACGTTACAATCTAAGTGTCCTGCATTTTAAAATTTTGACGACTTACCACCATTTAGAGGACTTCCTAGGTGGCGCAGTGTGAAGAATTTGCCTGCCAATGCAGGAAACACAAGAGATGTGGGTTCTATCCCTGGGTCAGGAAGATCTCCTGGAATAGGAAATGACAACCCACTCCAATATTCTTTCCTGGAAAATTCCATGGACAGAGGAGCCTGCCTGGTGGGCTATAGTCTACAGGGTCACAAAGAGCTGGATACGAATGAGCGACTGAGCAGACAAACACACAAAACCTTTTAGAACTATATATTTATTTACATGATTTATTTAATGCCTGACTCCTCTAGCCCAAAAGTATCAGAGGATAAGAATCTTTTTTTTTATGAGCATCTCAAACCTCTAGCACAGTATTTGACATATCAACACTTTAATATTTGTTGAATGAATGCATGCATGAAAAAAGAAACAAATGAAGCTAAGAAAAGGAATGTCTTAATAGACTGACACATTTATCATGAGCAGATAATAGTGAAAAGGACACTACCTAATATCAGCAGCAACCCCAAAACAACACTCATAACATATATACAGTCATGTTTTGTGAGGCTGTTTTTCAAGGCTCTCCCATGATATACACCCATGGTTTCTTAGGGAAGGGCTGTTAGCAACAGCAGGTAACCCCAAGTGCCTGCTGTTTTAGCTTGATCCAAAGTACAATTTGAGAATGTCTGGAAGAGCAAATGGTTGTATTCCCTGGCAACTACCTAGAGCCCTGACTCTCAGCCAGTGTGAAAGTCACACTGCTGTGCTGAAGAGCTTGTATAGATGTGCTGTGAAACCATGTCCAATATCTAGAATGATATGCCGTGTGATTATGGCAACTGAATGCCGCACCCAGTGGGTCCTAGGATGTTGTGCAGAAAGAGGTACAATTTACTGCAAGACCAGAAGAAAGAGGAGCCAGTGGCTGCTGGAACCAGGTCAAGAGAGAAGCTTATGCCCATCTCTTTCCAAGTTCATATGCAGTGACTTCATGTTGGTCACTTATACCCAGTTCTGGTGGGTATATTTGGTTACTGTTTAGTTGCTAAGTCGTGTCTGACTCTGCGGCCCCATGCATTGTAGCCCACCAGGCTCCTCTGTCCATGGATTTCTCCAGGCAAGAATACTGGAATGGGTTGCCATTTCCTTCTCCAGGGGATCTTCCCAACCCAGGGATCGAACCCGCATCTCCTGCATTGGCAGGCAGATTCTTTTACCACTGAGCCACCAGGGAAGCCTGGTGGGTGTATTTACACCATGGCAATCAGCAAACCTACAAATAAGGATTTTATTTCTCCTTCAAAGAGTCAATTTACCCATACACCTCCACTTATCACTTAAAGTGAAGTCTGGAATGAATCAAGACTGATAGATGTGTTTCTTCATTTATAAGAGAAGAGAGCTGATGACAATTCTACCCAAATTGCAACACAGCATAGCACAAAGAGATGATATGACAAATAATGTTCTGGACATTACAAGATGAGGTTGACTGTAGCAGCTACGGTGTTGTACCTGTCCCGTAATTTGTGTAGTGCCATTTTGAGTCTTCTAATTCCCTTTAAGTAAGCTGCCAAAACTGCTTTGCCAGTTAACTCTCAGAGCTCCGCTGGACTAAAGAAAGACAAGAGACAGAAAACAGTTTAAAAACAGTAATTCACTAAATGACATGCCTTCTATGATCAGCAAAGGTGGAAGACACTAATGCAAGTCCTTCACTCGGTTTCCCATTCCTCGAGTTCCTCACAAAGTGAGGATCATCTTGTCCGGAGGTGTGATTCTGGCATATAAAATGATGGATTTCTCAGACAACATGGCTCCTCAGCACCAGCCAACTACTTCATCTGGTGTTGACCACAGAACCAACCATCTGTTCCAGGGCTGGAAGAAAAACTGCCTGTTGGTCTTAATGATGGACAGAATAACACTGTACCTTATGGTTAACTAAAGGGATTTTTTTTTTTCCAAGGGGATTTTTTACTTTACACATTTTTTTTTAACCCCTACAGAAAATGTGATTCCATGGACTAGAAAGCAGAGAATACTGAACGGGATCTTAACTGCTAGTCTGGGTGAACTAGACCTGAATGACTCAGGAGAAAGCTAAGTAGAGGCTGTGAGCCCTTTAGCATCCTCTTGTGAAAGCTGAGAAAATGCTAGAGCAGGGGTCCCCAATCTCTGGGCTCCAATGCCTGATGATCTGAGGTGGAGCTAATGGAAAATAATAGAAATAAAGTGCAAGATAAATGTAATGTGCTTGAATCATCCCGAAACAATGCCCCCACCAACCCGGGTCTATGGAAAAACTGTCTTCTAAAATTGTCTTTTTGGCCCCTGCTGCCAAAAAGGTTGGGGACTGTGCTCTAGAGGATGCATGGAATGGAAGACAATCCCACTCCACTGCCACACAGAGAAGAGCACGAAGAATACCTGTTCCTCTGGAGTAATTAAAACCAAAGTGCCTACTGTGCAGGGTACCACCCTGATCCTCACCCAAACACTGGCATTTCATTACATGCCTGTCACTGTTAAGTGTCAAAACACCTTCTCATAGAAAGCAAAGTCAGTTTCCTTTAATTTAGCCCTGTTTGCTCTGTACAAGGAGATGCCATGCACGGACATCATCCTGACAGTATTCTACATTTTCTATCATAGACTCGTTACACTGGTCTAAATGGAACTTCAAAATATAGTTGTCAAACATGACCATCTACACGAGAGGATTCTGTGTCAATGAAGACAGACAGTGCTGTCTTCAGCCTTTTGGGTCCATGGAATAGGAGACATCCAGATTGAGGAGAATTATTTATGTCATAATTTTTTACCTTTCACATCTCTTCCTATCTTTTCTGCTTGGTTGGCACTATTCAACAGGGAGTAAATGGACAAAATTATGTGCTGAAAATGGCTCTTCACTACCTATCAATTACAGCATTGATTTTAATGACTCCTAAGAGTGCACATGACTTGATATAAATTTTAGTTACAGCTACCAGACTGATGAACACATTTAAGCCACCAGAGGCTTCTTGTGAGAAAAAAAAAAAAACCTAAAAACTTCATTTTAAGAGTTCATCTCCCCAGCCAATACATTGTCTTTTTAGGGTGGAGTTACCCTACCTGATTTATGGTTGTGGATTTGACTGAGTCTGTTGGAGAATATTCATTTGGTACAAAGGAATCTCTCGAGTTCACACAGTGACAGATCTCCTGTCCCATTAGTGGATAAAGAACAGGCGCAGATGGTGACATCTGAAATATGACAGCTCTAAAGAGGCTATGAGAACACCACCACCTCTATTCTAGGGAGGTCAGGAAAGTGCTTTTTAAGTGCATGAGTAGGGAGTGGGATAAAAACAAACTTGGCACAAACAATGTTTAGCTAGTTAATAGCATTTAGAAATATGGCTAACGTTTATTGCAGTGGCTTTCAAGCTTTTTGACTATGATTCACAATCAGAAATACATTTTACAAGGCAACTCAGGACACAAAAACACTAATATGAATACATATAGAACAGATCTAAGTTTCATGAAACAATACCCTGATACTTTCTATTCATTTCTGGTGTTAGTGCTGGTTATGACCCAATCAGGCCCAACCACCTGGTGGCGCTAGTGGTAAAGAACACAACTGCCAGTGCAGAAGACAAGAGACGCGGGTCCAACCCCTGGGTCAGGAAGATCCCCTGGAGGAGGGCATGGCAACCCATTCCAGCATTCTCACCTGGAGAATCCCATGGACAGAGGAGCCTGACGGGTTCATGACACAGTCCATGAGGTTGCAAAGAGTCAGACATGATCAAGTGACTTAGCGGCAGCAGCAGCATGACCCAATTAATTGATTTCATGATTCACCAGTGAATCAAGGACTGCAGTCCAAAATACTGATTTATAGCACACATATGATGAGCAGAGTCATGAAGACCAAGATGAAGGCGGTGGTAAAATGTGCTCTGGAGTCAGACTGCCTCTGAGTCCTGACTCTTCTGCATACAAGCAAGTTTCTTAACTTCACTGTGACTCAGTTTTTTCATCTATAAAGTGGAATTACTAATATGTCAGGAAGTGGTTATGAAGATGGAAGGATACATGAAAAGCTCCTAGAATAGTAGCCAGCACAGTGACAGCTTTCCATAAGTGTGAGCCCTTCTGTTGGCTATCTATGACCACAAATTTGCAAAAATTTATATTTACTGTATAAATTATCCCCAAACTCTAAGGCCAATCAATTTAGTTCAGGAGTCTGTGGAGTTCAGATGGCTACTGCCTGATCAGCTCTCCCCCATGGGTTTCATCTCCCAACAGAATAGCTCAGTCATTTTCTTCTCATAATGATAAGAGAGACAGACACACAGCAAGTTCAGTCTCCCAAGCATCATGTTTGCTAACATCCAACAGCCAAAGAAAGGAAAAGTCAGAATGGGAGGTCACTAGAATTACATAGTAAAGAGCATGGATATAAGGAGTGATAATTATTCAGGGTCATTAGCCAGAGCTATGATGATAATAGTGGAGTTTCTCTCTCTCTCTCTGCGCTAGGTGCTCTGCATTAATCAGGTTAAATCTTGACAACAATCTATTACTGTGATAATAAAGATTCCTGATCGCAAATGACAGTGTCCATATGAAAATTTCAAACAAAAGTCCATTTACCTGAGAAGTAAACCAGTCAAAGTGACTTAACACAGCTGAGTTAAGGTAAGGATAGCTAGACGACCCAAATGTGATCTTGGATGCTCTGTCTTCCTCCACCTCTCAACTGTTTTCCTCTATGTGTTGGATCCATTGTGGAGACAACTTCTGCATGAAGCGACTTATAGAAGTCCAGATTTAAACCGCTCATGCAGCTTGTGATTTAGATAACCAACCATCCTGGTGTGTCAAGAATTAAGAGGTTTCCTGGGATGTGGGACACTCACTGCTAAAACTGAGCAAGCTCTGAGCAGACACAGATGAAGTGGTCCTTCCTTTTGCAAACTCAGGGGAAGAGAGGGCATCTTCTTAATGGATTTGACAGAAAAGTCCCTTTGTGGACTCTCACTAGCCTGCTCTGGATCATATATCTACTCCTGAACTAATGACCATGGTCAGGAAGATGAAGCCTTTGGCCAAGATTAGGTTATTTTCCAACCTGTGGTGAAGTTAACGCTACTCTTTCTGAATCTTATGAAAAGTGGGTGGATGAGATAGACACCCAAATGATCCAGGATATACAAACAATGTAAGTCATTGTAATACTACTGTTAACATTTTATAGATGAAGAAATAAAATCTCCGAAGAAATGGAGGTCTCTGAGAGGTTTAGTGACTTTCTCGGGTCACATAACAAAGAGCAGCTGAGCCAGTATTTGAACCATGATCTTTCTGGCTTTAAAGTCTGCCCTCTTTCCATGGTCCAGGCTGTTTGCCTACAGCAATAATAATACAAGTCTCCTGAATGCCTAATGCAGCACTTAAAAACAAAACTGTACTTAAGAAAATAGTGAGAAGCTATAAATACCCTACTTTGCAATTCACTGGGGAAAAATACAAAAATAAAGGACAGTTGCAGGGTATTTCTCCCCAAGAATATGTTTTTACCAAAATGTGTGCAATGAACTGTACAGCTTAAGAATTGTTTTTGCTGAAATATAAATAAAAAGTTGGACCATTTAAAGGTTCTTCAGATTATGTTCAATTTGTACAGAGGTATCAGGAAAATTTTCTCTCCCTGACCACACCCACACCCGCTGAAGGAGACTGAGAAGATCTGCCATTGGATACATCTCAGCCACCTTCACATTCCCACTGACTCTTAACAATTTAGAAACCACCACAGCCCTCAAGAGCCCCCACCTCAGGTCCCTGAGTAGCCACTGGCCACACGCAGCCTCAATCAACCCTCTTTTTGAGTGCTGAGATACTACGGACCATCCCTATTTGGGCAGCAGACAGGAGAAAGGTTCGTCGCTTAGACTGTGAAACAAGGGCCCTAAGTGTCCATTCTCCACAAACATTTCTAGCCTCCTTGCCTGAAATGACTCTCTTGGCCCTACTGAGAGATGAGCAGCTGCCAGAGCTGACAGTTGGTGGTTTGTGCACCAGAGAGGCTGGCCATGCTGGAGAAATACCATGAGGCTTATCATAATCATGCAGCATTTTGCCAGAGTAAAAATGACCAGGGCTCTATGAAAGAACAAGGAGAAAAAGATGAATGGCCATCATGTCCTCTGTGGACCCTAAAACCACCACTGCTCTGCCCAGCAAGGACTTGAAAGCAGCAGCTGGAGTCAGTGGCCAAAAGACAGAGGGGACGAAAGGAATGACAAGTCATTGTTCCTTTCAGTCCTGACTGCCTTGGGTACAGCCATCACCCCACTGGCAGCAAAGGAGAAGATAAATAGCTGTGTGTGGCTTGAGTGTCTGTGTGCTTAAAAGCAGAGAGTGGTGAGACAGAGGAGAAATACTTGTCATGGATGTAATGCTAAAAAATGATAGAGCAAAGCATGTAAACATTTCACTTTAATGTTTTACCCTGTATGTATATTTTTAAAAGGCTTTACTTATTAAAGGCACAAAAAATTATAAAAAGTTGATGAGTCCACAAAAAGTCCCCTTAACACAAATGGTCTATAAAGTAATACAGATTTGAGAGGAAGAAGAAAGACATATACTGAACAGCAGCTTGGTGCCAATCACATT
This sequence comes from Bos javanicus, assembly GCF_032452875.1. NCBI lineage: Eukaryota > Metazoa > Chordata > Mammalia > Artiodactyla > Bovidae > Bos > Bos javanicus. The sequence continues at coordinate 31,992,782 of NC_083889.1, forward strand.
ATATTTAGCATCTAATTTAACCTTTACAACAGCCCTGTGAAGCAGTCATCACTAAGCATAATTTTACAGATAAGAAACTCAACTTACACAGGTTCAAAATTTTGCCTAAGAGCACATAGTTAGTAAACGGGACCTAGAACTTGAATTCATGTCTACTTGACCTCAAAGCTCATGCTGCTGCCTCCAAGCAGACAGCCTTCCAGACACAAAAACCTCTGGGGAAATTTTAACAGGAAATGCGACTCAAGAGTCAAGATGATTTGTTACTGCCATGGACTGTTAACTTTCCTAGCACGTATTTATATCCCTATCTGATTGCTAAACAGAACTACATTGATAAACATAGCGGGCTCAAGTGAGAACCTTCTAAAGTATTTTATTATGCTTGTTTACTCATTTGCAATAAAGGTTTCTTCAAGACCCTTGCAGAGGTGAGATAACACACGCTCCGGTACAACCATGACCAGTGAGGTAAAGACTACATCATGACCTGAGTTACCAGGAACAAATATTTCCTTCCAACACAATCAGCTTGGCCAGTCAACACTGCAACTGTCAAATGTGTACTACTATTTTTCTATGCCAAATCAACGAGTGAGGATCCAAGATACTAATTACAGGGTAGAAATCACCTTCCACATATTATTGCACCACACACTGCACAAGCAATGTGAAGACTACCACAGGGATTCCTTCTGTTTGTAACTCAAAGCTGGGAGACATGTCAAAACAGAGGGATAAAAACTGTCAGAGCTCAAGAGCTGATGTTAAGCCATCCAGCTACTCATCTGCTACAGAGGATAATGGGTCTCATTTCAGGCAAGTAAACATGTCATATTCTCATTAGAGGAAGCAGCAATGGGTAATTTGTACCTATGAAGGTAATTGAATGTGTGCATACGATTTCCTTCAGAGCCCATGCCATGAGTATGCAAAATCTTGGAATAGAAAGTTATTGTGTGGACTTCCCTGGTGGTCCAGTGGTTAATAACTTTCCTTGCACTGAAGGCCACACAGGTTCAATCCCTGGTCAGGGAACTAAAATCCCACAGGCCTCAGAGCAACTAAGTCTGCATGCCACAACTAAGACCCACAGTATCCCACAACAAAGGTCCACGCACTGCAGCGAAAGATTCCACAACTAAGAGCCAACATACACAAATAAATACTTACTTTTTTAAAAGAAAGCTATTGTGAATGTTAGAAGGTTGCTTTGGGGTCAGATAATTCCATAGTATTAATTCTGCGTCACCATCATTGCTTAGCAGTACTGACAAACACCATGCCCTTGAAAACTTACCTAAGACCACGGGTGTTTCCCTTTTTCAGAAAATAGAGCTTTAAGCATTTGGGGCTAGAACTGTATGGTGTCTGGGGACATGGGGCAAATTTTATAATTCTTGGTTTCCCTAGGACCTGGTATACAGTGTATGACAAAGGCAGGCTTATAATACATGCTTCTTGAATGAACAAAACATTTATTTAGTTTGCTTTTCAAAGTTAGCTCAATAAGTGCTGCTTATTTCTGTTTAAATTATTATATCATATTTCGTGTAGTTGCCTCCAGGTGAGCTCAATAAAGGACTGAAATGGTATGGACCTAACAGAAGCATAAGATATTAAGAAGAGATGGCAAGAATACACAGAAGAACTGTACAAAAATGATCTTCACAACCCAGATAATCACGACGGTGTGATCACTCACCTAGAGCCAGACATCCTGGAATGTGAAGTCAAGGGGGCCTTAGAAAGCATCACTATGAACAAAACTAGTGGAGGTGATGGAATTCCAGTTGAGCTATTTCAAATTCTGAAAGATGATGCTGTCAAAGTGCTGCACTCAGCATGCCAGCAAATTTGGAAAACTCAGCAGGGGCCACAGGACTGGAAAAGGTCAGTTTTCATTCCAATCACAAAGAAAGGAAATTGCAAAGAATGCTCAAACTACCGCACAATTGCACTCATCTCACATGCTAGTAAAGTAATGCTCAAAATTCTCCAAGCCAGGCTTCAGCAATATGTGAACCGTGAACTTTCTGATGTTCAAGCTGGTTTGAGAAAAGGCAGAAGAACCAGAGATCAAATTGCCAATATCCGCTGGATCATGGAAAAAGCAAGAGAGTTCCAGAAAAACATCTATTTCTGCTTTATTGACTATGCCAAAGCCTTTGACTGTGTGGATCACAATAAACTGTGGAAAATTCTGAAAGAGATGGGAATACCGGACCACCTGACCTGCCTCTTGAGAAACCTATATGCAGCTCAGGAAGCAACAGTTAGAACAGGACATGGAACAACAGACTGGTTCCAAATAGGAAAAGGAGTACGTCAAGACTGTATATTGTCACCCTGCTTATTTAACTTATATGCAGAGTACATCATGAGAAACGCTGGGCTGAAAGAAGCACAAGCTAGACACAAGATTGCCAGGAGAAATATCAATAACCTCAGATATGCAGATGACACCACCCTTATGGCAGAAAGTGAAGAGGAACTTAAAAGCCTCTTGATGAAAGCGAAAGAGGAGAGAGAAAAAGTTGCCTTAAAACTCAACATTCAGAAAATGAAGACCATGGCATTTGGTCCCACCACTTCATGGGAAATAGATGGGGAAACAGTGGAAACAGTGCCAGACTTTATTTTTGGGGGCTCCAAAATCACTGCAGATGGTGATTGCAGCCATGAAATTAAAAGACGCTTACTCCTTGGAAGGAAAGTTATGACCAACCTAGATAGCACATTAAAAAGCAGAGACATAACTTTGCCAACAAAGGTTCGTCTACTCAAGGCTATGGTTTTTCCTGTGGTCATGTATGGATGTGAGAGTTGGACTGTGAAGAAAGCTGAGCACCGAAGAATTGATGCTTTTGAATTGTGGTGTTGGAGAAGACTCTTGAGAGTCCCTTGGACTGCAAGGAGATCCAACCTGTCCATTCTAAAGGAGATCAGTCCTGAGTGTTCGTTGGAAGGACTGATGCTAAAGCTGAAACTCCAATACTTTGGCCGCCTCACACGAAGAGTTGACTCATTGGAAAAGACCCTGATGCTGGGAGGGATTGGGGGCAAGAGGAGAAGGGGATGATGGGGGATGAGATGGCTGGATGGCATCACCGACTCAATGGACATGAGTTTGAGTAAACTCCGGGAATTGGTGATGGATAGGGAGGCCTGGTGTACTGCGATTCATGGGGTTGCAAAGAGTCGGATACAACTGAGCGACTGAACTGAACTGAGCTGTAAAATACACCTCTGTCAGTGATATTTCCTATAGGTATCTCATATAAAAGACAAATGATTTTTTAGTTCAATCTTAAAGGCAAAAACAAGCTAAGAGTCACACACACACACACACACACACAAACACACTATGCCTCCCTTCTGTATTCAGCCATGGCAGGTATCTCTGCTAACACTGATTCCTGTCTGGCTTTAGATACTTCACAGGGTGGCGAATCCAGGCAGCTACCACCAATTGGCTGAATTTGGCATAAAAGGTAAAGCTATTGATCCTCCCTAACTTAGAATTTCCTTTCGGGATAGATATATTAGAGATTATCTAAGTGTACATAATACAGCCAATTGGTGAATTTATATTTCCTACACAAAATGTAATTCTACTGGCAATGCAATTCTGTTACAAGATGAAGCTTTTAATTTTGATGTTTCTTGTATGAACATGATAGGGTTAGAACTATGGACTCTGCTTTGACCAGTGTCCTACCTTGGCCTGCTTTCGAGTGGTGCTGGATTCTTAAGTGTCCTTATTCCGGCTCCTTATGAGTGGGGCATTTCATGAGACATGACAAATAAAGTCTACTGTAGGATTTGTTTTTCTAATAGGATTTTAGCAGGCACGATGAAAGAAGACACTTGAAATGGTCTCGGGCTACTGAGCTTGCTCTGACTCTGCTATCACCATGAGACAACAAGGGGTTGTTTCTTAGTTTCAATGTGGAATCTGAAACTGTATCAATGATCTTCTCTGTTTCATTACACTAAGCATTCTGTTTCATTACAACCCATTGGACTAATTTGAACTTTGAATGGATCTTTTAATCATGTATGATTTTATAATATCATGGATCAATCATGGAACATATTGGTTCACTGAGTTATGCAGATCTTTCAATTATTGCACATTTTATTAAAATAAAAAAAAAAAACACCTATGTAAATATTACCACCATTCTCATTAGAAAAGTCCATGACTTCAAACTTTTGGTCTCAAGCTCACAGTGGTGCTTATAAATATTTTACAAAATTCTCATTTTCACTTGAAACCTTGAATTTTATCATTGGCAACAAATACTGTCAGTTGTTTTCCTTGGAGTGACAGTCTAACTTTGTTCATTTGCAAGAAAATGTCTGCCAAATATCCAAGTCTGGATAACCACAGTTTGTCTGTCAGTACTTTTTCAATCAGAGATCCTGTTGCATGAAAACAGCAGCTAGTTCAGCTCATAACTCACACAATTGCACAAGTGCTTTTCCTCGAGACACCTACAGTATTTCAAGATTCAGCGAAAATGCTTCATGCACACTTCCCATTTTGTCACACCGACGGTTAATATTTAATAATGACTTTTTAATGTTAAAATTAACAATAAATAATTTGCTTCACTGAGGACACTCTTAAGTGAAACTGGCATTTGTTAACTTTACTTTTTTAATTATTGTTATTTATTCCTCTGATTGATTGTAGTGAAGAATGTAATGATTTCTAAAGGTTTGGTGCCACTGCTTTGATTAAAGCTCAGGCCAACTGCTTTTGTGCCAGATGGACAAATGTCAAACCTATTGTTCCAGGACTAAACCATGAAGTCCAAAAACTTATATAAGATTTAAATATTTTAACACAGTTTTGTATTTGTTGCTGAGCATTCACCAAAAAGATAGTATGTGATGATGAGTCGATGCTGATAACACAGAAATGCAAGCCCAGCTTGTCTTTATAGTTTGTAAGATTTAATGCAATTTCACAGATGAGATATTGATACAGTCTTTATGTTTGCAACTAAATTTGTTAATCGATGAGATACTGTATCATTGGAAACTGGCACTGCCGCTATTCCTTGCACTGACTTTTCAGGAAGCTGGCATTCAGCAATGTCAACTGTAGGGGATTTACTCGTTTATCGGCTATTGTGTGTGCTTCTCTAACCAATGAAATACTTATCTTGTAGGATGTTCAATAGCTGTTTCATTTCCAGTTTAAAAATCTGTAGCAAACAACTTTTTAAAATTTTTTTAAATTTTATTTTATTTAACTTTACAATATTGTATTGGTTTTGCCATATATCAAAATGAATCTGCCACAGGTGTACATGTGTTCCCCATCCTGAACCCTCCTCCCTCCTCCCTCCCCGTACCATCCCTCTGGGTCGTCCCAGTGCACCAGCCCCAAGCATCCAGTATCATGCATCGAACCTGGACTGGCGACTCATTTCATATATGATATTATACATATTTCAATGCCATTCTCCCAAATCATCCCACCCTCTCCCTCTCCCACAGAGTCCAAAAGACTGTTCTATACATCAGTGTCTCTTTTGCTGTCTTGTATACAGGGTTATTGTTACCATCTTTGTAAATTCCAAAAGCTCATCACATCTATGCTTAAAAATTTGAATTCCTTTTTCTTCAAACTCTTAATGACTACTCTCAAAGTGATGTCTCAACTGACACCAAAATACCATTTGAAAATGTTCTGTTGTCAAACCACAATAAGGTAAATTGCTAACATCTACAAATATGGCTCCCCTCATCCTCAAGCTTCATCTTCTCCCACCATCCCATTTAATTACAAGTTCCACAAAGGCGGAAACCTTCATATTTATCTGTGCGTATCCCAGCATTTACTAAGCAAAGCAAATTGATACTCAATAACTGACCTGTTGCACTGGCTTCAAGATTTGGTGATAAAGGATTGCTTCTACACATTGATGTGAAAATTAAGGCTCAATTAAAAATGACCATTTTTTTTTGCTGCAGACTGTGTGAAGTAATGGTAATCATTCATCAAAGAATTAATCTTTGGCCACAACACACAGTCTTTCCGTTTTTAGTAAAAATAGCTATCTTTACCAATGAGAGAATCCTGGTTGAATGTTGCTTAAGCCACAAATGAGTTAGTAACTGTAAGTCCAATGATGGGTTTGGCTTCAGGAACAGGTGGATCCAGGAGATTAAAGATGCTGCCATACATTGCTACTGTTTGGGTCTTATTTCTCTTCTTGTGGTATTTTGGTTTCTCTCCCAGAAAGATGACTTCCACAGGTAAGGGAAGAAAATTTCTCACAGCCCAAATCTATATTCCTATAGCTCATAATTCAACAAGGAGAGACATACTTTCTCTCTCCCAGCATTCATCTCTCAAGCCACCCAAAAGGATTTGTATTGGTGCTTTCCAGGGCTCACATGTTTGTGAAGTTTCCAGTGATTCACATACCCCTGTGTGAATCACAAAGTTAAGGAGGAAGTGGTTTTATGATTGGCCCAGACTTAAAATACATGCTCACCTCTAAAAGTAGAAATAGAACAGACCACACTGGTAACTACTCTCCTAGTATTACATGGAGTGGAAGTGGATATTAAAGAAAAAAAAATCTGCTGCATTTTAGTTCATAATATACTTTTCCTGATTATATGTATATATGTATATTAATATATATACTTGATAATACAAAAAATAATAAGAAAACAGTGTAATGTTACCACACAGAGAGAAGGCAGGAGAAATTTTTGTGTGTATTTTCCCAGTTTTTCTATGGGTTGAAAATTTAAAAAGAGATCTGCTTTTAAATTTAAAGTGTGTTAAACCATTTCCTCATATTCTAAAATATTCTTTTACAACTTAATTGCAATGACTGGTTCAAACAGCAGTCTTGGGAGATGTCCTAATGCTCACAAAACTCCCTCTTTCTTCAAATTTCAATCCTCTTGTGGGTAAAGTTACTATTTTCTCTGCAGTACTCCTTGGTGCTTAAGATAAGGTTACAGGGCAGAATCTGAGCCTCCTGTGTAAAGCATTTACTTTCTAGGCATAAAGATAAATCCACATTAAAATACTGAATCTACAGAAAATTGGAGTCACATCAACACAGACTCAGGCTTACAGAAATTTGAAATACAGCCTGGCTACATGTTTCTCTGAGTCCTGCATGTTTCTGAGCAGGCTGAGAGGCCAGAACTGAGTGTGTCCCTGAAGGCCATAAGTGATAACCATGCTGCTGACCTAACTTGCTATTTTTGATTCTACTTTCTACTTGTTAAATAATGGAACAGTAAAACTATACAGTAGACATCCTTGAATTTGCATGAGCTAGATGCTAAGACGTTCAGTGAAAGTGTCATGAGTGAGGTGTGGAAATGAATGGGTTGTTATGTTGTATTGTTAGGTAGGATTCAGTAAGTGGTATGCTGGGGAATGTTTAACAACTGGTTCTCCAATGAAACAGTCATTATTTGTAGTGTTTGCCAATTTCTATGGAGTAAACACTTCCACAATGGTTGGTCTTAAACTGCCAACCCGACATCACTGAATATGTCACGAGGCTAAGAAGAAAACTGCTCCATTGGTTTTCACAAGCTGGTATACGGCAGCTTCAGCACAACACTGACCCAGTCATTCCTTCTATCTGGTATTTAGTGAGCCCCTTGGGCTTCCCTGATAGCTCAGTTGGTAAAGAATCTGCCTGCAATGCAGGAGACCCCGGTTCAATTCCTGGATCAGGAAGATCTGCTGGAGAAGGGATAGGCTACCCACTCCAGTATTCTTGGGCTTGCCTTGTGGCTCAGCTGGTAAAGAATCTGCCTGCAATGCGGGAGACCTGGGTTCCATCCCTGGGTTGGGAAGATCCCTTCGAGAAGGAAAAGGCTACCCTCTGCAGTATTCTGGCCTGGAGAATTCCATGGACTGTATAGTCCATGGGGTCACAAAGACTCAGACACAACTGAGCAACTTTCACTTCATTCTATGCTAGACATTGTGCTAGGCTCTGGGGATACCATCATGAGCAAATACAGAGGTTGTGTCTACTTTCTTGGATTTGTAACCCAATCAGGAAGATAGACATGAATCAAATACAGAAATGAAAGTTAAACTAAAGTGATGGAGAGCCATGAAAGCAGGTAGTAGGTGTTACCTTCTCTGGAGGTCAATAAAGACGTCTTTGAGTGTTACGAGGCTACTGGTTTCAAACCAGAGGAAAAGCAGGTTCTGATATCTGAGGATCTCCCCTTTTCTCTTGGTAACCAATTCCTCATATTAAATCCCCGTGTGAGGAATACTTAGAGTGGATTCTTTTTCTGATGAGACTGAATGATACATTCAGGAAGTGAATGAACTGAAATTTGTTACTTTGGGGTTTTTCCCGAGCAGACAAAATCCTTAGAAAAGGATCTGAAGGTAAGTAGAGGAGTGGAGAAGGAAATGGCAACCCACTCCAGTGTTCTTGCCTGGAGAATCCCAGGGATGGGGGAGCCTGGTGGGCTGCCGTCTATGGGGTTGCACAGAGTCGGACACGACTGAAGCGACTTAGCAGCAGCAGAAGAGTGGAGAAGAAGAGAAGGAAGTGAACAAAAAAGGGTGCATTTTCCACCCCTGTGTTCACAGCAGCACTATTCACAATAGCCAGTTCACGGAGACAACCTATATGTTCATTGAAAGATGCATGGATAAAGAAGATGTGGTGTGTACATATATACCACATCATACACACACACACACACACACACACACAATGGAATACTACTCAGCGATAAAAAGAATGAAATAATGCCATTTGCAGCAACATAGATGGACCTACAGATTATCATACTGAGTTAAGTCAGTCAGTCAAAGAAAGACAAATACCATATGATATAATGATACTATGATATCACTTATATGTAGAATTTAAAATATGGCACTATAGAACTTATCTATGAAACAGAAACAGAGTCACAGACATAGAGAACAGATTTGTGGTTGCCAAAGGGGAGGATGGTGGGGGAGGAATGGATTGAAAGTTTGGCATTCAGTTCAGTTCAGTTCAGTTGCTCAGTCGTGTCCGACTCTTTGCGACCCCATGAATCGCAGCACGCCAGGCCTCCCTGTCCATCACCAACTCCCGGAGTTCACCCAGACTCACGTCCATCGAGTCAGTGATGCCATCCAGCCATCTCATCCTCTGTCGTCCCCTTCTCCTCTTGCCCTCAATCCCTCCCAGCATCAGAGTCTTTTCCAATGAGTCAACTCTTCGCATGAGGTGGCCAAAGTACTGGAGTTTCAGCTTCAGCATCATTCCTTCCAAAGAACACCCAGGGCTGATCTCCTTCAGAATGGACCGGTTGGATCTCCTTGCAGTCCAAGGGACTCTCAAGAGTCTTCTCCAACACCACAGTTCAAAAGCATCAATTCTTTGGCGCTCAGCCTTCTTCACAGTCCAACTCTCACATCCATACATGACCACAGGAAAAACCACAGCCTTGACTAGACGGACCTTTTTTGGCAAAGTAATGTCTCTGCTTTTCAATATGCTATCTAGGTTGGTCCTAACTTTCCTTCCAAGGAGTAAGCATCTTTTAATTTCATGGCTGCAGTCACCATCTGCAGTGATTTTGGAGCCCCCAAAAATAAAGTCTGGCACTGTTTCCACTGTTTCCCCATCTATTTCCCATGAAGTGATGGGACCAGATGCTATGATCTTCATTTTCTGAATGTTGAGTTTTACGCCAACTTTTTCACTCTCCTCTTTCACCTTAAGTTTGGCATTAGTAGATGCAAACTATTATAAATAGAATAGAATGTAAATAGAATAGAATAAATAGAATATAAAGGTCCTACTGTACAGCACAGGGAACTATATTCAATATCCTGTGATCAAACTGTAATGGGAAAGAATATGAAAAAGAATGTATTGGCAATCCACTCCAGTATTCTTTCCAGGAGAATGCCGTGGACAAAGGAGCCTGGCGGGCTACAATCCATGGGCTCACAAAGAGTGAGACACAACTGAAGCGACTTAGCACACACATGCATATATTAATATGTACAACTGAATCACTTTACCATACAGCAGAAATTAACACAACACTGTAAATCAACTAGTGTGTGTTAGTCGCTCAGTTGTGTCTGACCCTTTGCGACCTCATGGACTGAACCCACCAGGCTCCTCTGTCCATGTAATCCTCCAGGCAAGAATACTGGAGTGGGTAGCCATTCCCTTTAGCAGGGGATCTTCCCAAGCCAGGGATCAAATGTGGGTCTCCTGCATTGCAGTCAGATTCTTTTCTGTCTGAGCCACTATAGAAGCCAGAAATCAACAAACAATTTTTCAGTAAAACAATTTTTTCTTTAAAAGGGTACATTATTAAGAAAGTTACCATTGCAAGCAGCCAGGGCTTAATTCTGCCTAAGACTCTGGGAGACAATGTTGACAGTGTACCTTAGACTTAATTCATGCAAGGGGAGAGGGTGTTGGGGTGTGTATCCACCAACTCCCAAAAGCCATCTGTTAAAGACTGCTCCTGAGAGGTGTAATTCCCAGCATTTCTGGACTGCTGTGCATATGCAAAGTGTATGCTCTTGTGGCAAAGAAAGACCTCAGGCAAGGAGAAGCAAGGAGACTCAAGCACGGGTATCTGGAAGTTAGGCGATGGACCCAAATTGCTAAGTGTCAAAGAGAAATGTGCAGGGCACTGACCATGACTGCTCAGTTCAGTTAAGTCGCTCAGTCGTGTCCGACTATTTGCGACCCCATGGACTGCAGCACACCAGGCCTCCCTGTACATCACCAACTCCCAGAATTTACTCAAACTCATATCCATTGAGTCAGTGATGAGGTAAGTAAAAATTAAATTGTATGTGCGCAGATGCATGAATGGTAAATGAATATCTTTGTAGACAATGTGTTTGAGGTTGTTTCGAGTTGGCTCCAAGACTACAACTAGGAATGCATAAGCAGTTCATCATTATATGCTGGAGTTCAACAACTAAATATGTTTGGATATCTCTATAGTAATGTGTCCCCCAAGCCAACACGAGTTTCATTTGTTACTCTCAAAAACTTGTGATCTTTGAAAATGTACAGTTGAGTGGCATGATACGTGTTGGTTAAATAGAATTCTTCAACTTCATTTCTTGACACTTCCCTCTTTTCCACGAAACCCCTATATATGTCATCACCAAATTACATTCACTTCCTCTGCTTGCTGCCTTTGAGTTTTCACAAACCATTCTACCCATCTGGTGAATTCCTACTCTTTCTTCTACATCCAGCTCAAGCATCAGCTCCTCAGTAAAACTATCTGTGACCCCGAGGATCAGCTCAGCTTGGGTTTAGTACTCTACATTTTAGAAGGAGAATGGGAGGTGAAAAGTAGTAACTCTAAGAAAAGAAACTGCTCCCCTTTTTACTGAGATAAAACTGATATAAAATTACTCATTTTAAAGTGTAGCATTCAGTGGCATTCAGTATATTTACAGTGCCTTGCAACCATCATCTCCGTCTAGTTACAAAATATTTTCAACTCTTCAAAACACTTTCAACTCCTGTATCCATTAAGCAGTCACACCCCAATTGCTTCCTCCCTTCAGCTGCTGCATTAAACGGCCTTCTATGGGTTTACTGTTCTAGATATTTCATAGAAATAAAATTTTATCAATATTGTCACTGACAAGACCTATTAACAATCCTCAGGGAATAAAAATAGACTCTGGGTAATAAAATAAAGCCTAACTTTTTTTTTTTTCTTTTGTGCTTCATCTAGTTTCATTTGGTCACAGGATACCCCAGGCAGAGGCTTGCCCTCAGCACATCAGACCAGAGATTCTAGGGTAAATGGCTATACCCAGCACCTCATCCCTGAGGGCCATCTGCAGGCATGATATTGCAATTCAAAATGACGGTAGCTGGCACAGTGTAAAGGCTTGCATCTGAGGAGCCAACACCTGTGCCAGACTCCCAAAAACTTCACAGCCCACCCCCACTACCCCCCAGGTCCCCATAAAGTCCACAGCCCTTCCAGGAGAATGTATGCTTGACAGTGTGAGCTCACAGCTCTCCATTCTTTGACTGAAAAACAATGCTTTCCTGGACTTCCTTGTTGGTGCAGTGGATAAGAATCCGCCTGCCAATGCAGGGGACACAGGTTCATTCCCTGGTCCGGGAAGATTCCACATGCCGTGGGGCAACTAAGCCCACACACCACAACTACTGAGCCCACACTCTAAGGGCCCCAAGCCACCAATACTGAGCCCACATACTGCAAGTACTAGCCTGCATGCTGCATGCTGCCCGTATGCCTAGAGCCTGTGCTCCAAAACCAGAAGCCACCACAATGAGAAGCCCGTGTACCGCAAGAAGAGTAGTCCCTGCTCACTGCAACCAGAGAAAGCCTGAGCAAAGCAATGAAGACCCAGCCCAACCAAAAATATAAATAAATAAAATTATTTTTTTAAAAAACAATGCTTTCCTTTGCTTCTGAACCAAAGGAACTTCGTTTTGGTCTCATTCTGTTGGCCCAAATGACACTGCAGGAAGACCCTTGTTAGGGACCAACTCAGAAAGGTCTGTAACAATACGTGACTGATTTTCATGTCTGGCTTCTTTCACTCGGCAGGTTTTTGAGGTTCATCCGTGTTGTAGCATGTGTCAGGACTTCATTCCTTTTACAGCTGAAGAACATTCCATTTTATGGATACACCATATATATTTGCTTTTGCATTCATCAATTGATGGAAATTTGGGTGGTTTCTACCTTTTGGCTGTTGGGACTAGTGCTACTATGAACCTTCGTGTACAAATATTTGAATATCTATTTTCAATACTTTCAGGGATACACTTAGGAGTGGGGTTGCTGGGCCATATGGTGACTACGTTTAATTTTTTGAAGAACTGTCAAATGTTTTTCACAATGGCTGCATCATGTTACATTTTCACCAGCAATATGTAAGCATTCCAATTTCTAGAACTGCCCAGTTTTGATTCTAGGCTCTGCTACTTACTAAGTGTGCAAGCCTTGGGCAAGTTATTCCCTGTACCCAGTTTCTATCATGAATAAAAAAGAATAGAACTTACCTCAGATGAGTGCTTTGAGGATTAAACCTGTTAGTATATGTAAAATACTTAAACATTGCCTGGCCCAGGGGTAATATTAAATGTCAGTTATTTAATTATTATCTGCTATTATTGCACTTAAACATTTTAACATTAAAATGCAAAGCCTGTCTAGTTTTTCAGATTTTTATCTCCACTTCTTGGCACTGAACCTGGCAAACATAATATAATCAATGAATATTTGGAGAATGAAATGGATGATAAAAGCTAAGAAACTTTTAAAAAATAGTGAATAAAAATATAAGCCATATTAAATATTAGAATATATAGTAAATATCTAAATCATGTGGTACTCATATAATAATAGACACAGAGCTGAATGTATAAGTAAGTAGTCCACAATAACCCCAACTTTTATAATTTGCATAAATTTTTTAAAAATTTCAGAATAAGTTCTTGATATTTGATGGACAGATGATAAACAGAGAAGAAGAGATTATCCAATTGGTGTTGCATAATCATCTATATACAAAAAAAGGATGAAGAAGGTTATATTTGATACCAAATACCAAAGCAAATCCAAATGAATATAAATGTTAATATAAAAGTTAAATTATAAAACATTACAAGAAAATTTAAGCAAGTATTCTTATATTTCTGCTTACAGAAATAAAAGCATGGAATAAATTCCCCTTAAAAGATCAATAAATTTTCATGTATTAATTTTATATCCTGCAACTTTACTATATTCACTGATTAGCTCTAGTAATTTTCTGGTGGTGTCTTTAGGGTTTTCTTGTAGAGGATCATGTCATCTGCAAACAGTGAGAGTTTTACTTCTTCTTTTCCAATCTGGATTCCTTTTATTTCTTTTTCTTCTCTGATTTCTGTGGCTAAAACTTTCAAAACTATGTTGAATAGCAGTGGTGAGAGTGGGCACCCTTGTCTTGTTCCTGACTTTAGGGGAAATGCTTTCAATTTTTCACCACTGAGGATAATATTTGCTTGCGTTCCTCTATACTAACAATGAGAAAACAGAAAGAGAAATTAAGGAAACAATTCCATTCACCATTGCAATGAAAACAATAAAATACTTAGGAATAAATCTACCTAAAGAAACAAAAGACCTATATATAGAAAATTACAAAACACTGATGAAAGAAATCAAAGATGACACAAATAGATGGAGAAATATACCATGTTCATGGATCTGAAGAATCAATATAGTGAAAATGAGTATACTACCCAACGCAATCTATAGATTTAACGCAATCCCTATCAAGCTACCAATGGTATTTTTCACAGAACTAGAACAAATAATTTCATAATTTGTATGGAAATACAAAAAACCTCAAATAGCCAAAGCAATCTTGAGAAAGAAAAATGGAACTGGAGAAATCAACCTGCTTGACTTCAGGCTCTACTACAAAGCTACAGTCATTAAGACAGTATGGTACTGGCACAAAGACAGAAATATAGATCAATGGAACAAAATAGAAAGCCCAGAAATAAATCCACACACCTATGGACACCTTATCTTTGACAAAGGAGGCAAGAATATACAATGGAGAAAAGACAATCTCTTTAACAAGTGGTGCTGGGAAAACTGGTCAACCACCCGTAAAAGAATGAACTAGAACACTTTCTAACACCATACACAAAAATAAACTCAAAATGGATTAAAGATCTAAATGTAAGACCAGAAACTATAAAACTCTTAGAGGAAAATACAGGCAAAACACTCTCTGACATAAATCACAGCAGGATCCTCTACAACCCACCTCCCAGAGTAATGGAAATAAAAGCAAAAATAAACAAATGGGACCTAATTAAACTTAAAGGCTTTTCCCACAACGAAGGAAACTATAAGCAAGGTGAAAAGACAGCCTTCAGAATGGGAGAAAATAATAGCAAATGAAGCAACTGACAAAGAATTAATCTCAAAAATATACAAGCAGCTCCTGCAGCTCAATTCCAGAAAAATAAATGACCCAATCAGAAAATGGGACAAAGAACTAAACAGACATTTCTCCAAAGAAGACATACAGATGGCTAACAAACACATGAAAAGATGCTCAACATCACTCATTATCAGAGAAATGCAAATCAAAACCACAATGCGCTACCAACTCACGCTGGCCAGAATGGTTGCTATCAAAAAGTACACAAACAATAAATGCTGGGGAGGGTGCAGAGGAAAGGGAACCCTCTTACACTGTTGGTGGGAATGAAAACTAGTACAGCCACTATGGAGAACAGTGTGGAGATACCTTAAAAAACTAGAAATAGAACTATACGACCCAGCAATCCCACTACTGGGCATACACACCAAGGAAACCAGAATTTAAAGAGACACGTGTACCCCAATGTTCATCTCAGCACTGTTTACAATAGCTAGGTCATGGAAGCAATCTAGGATGTCCATCGGCAGATGAATGGATAAGAAAGCTGTGGTACATATACACAATGGAATATTACTCAGCTATTAAAAAGAATGCATTTGAATCAGTTCTAATGAGGTGGATGTAACTGGAGCCTATTATAAAAAGCGAAGTAAGTCAGAAAGAAAAACACCAATATAGCAGTATATTAATGCATGTATACAGAATTTAGAAAGATGGTAATGATGACCCTATATGCGAGACAGCAAAAGAGACACAGATGTAAAGCACAGGCTTTTGGACTGTGTGGGAGAAGGTGAAGGCAGGATGATTTGAGAGAATAGCACTGAAACAGTATATTACCATATGTGAAACAGATCACCAGTCCAGGTTTGATGCATGAGACAGGGTGCTCAGGGCTGGTGCACTGGGATGACTCTGATGGATGGGATGGGGAGGGAAGTGGGAGGAGGGTTCCGGATGGGGAACACGTGTACACGTATGGCTGATTCATGTCAATGTATGGCAAAAACCACTACAATACTGTAAAGTAATCCGCCACCAATTAAAATTAATAAATTAATTTAAAAATCAATAAATTTCATTATTATAAACAGAAAAATATTTGATACTTCAAAACAAATAAGATGAAAAGGTGAAAAAAACTGAGAAAAAAAATTTTTCCACAAGTATTACAGGGCTTATATCCTTAATACATGAAGAATTCTTACAAGTCAATAAATTAATACAGCATGGTGGTAATAGAAAAATAGAAATAGATAAAAACAAGTGAGCAATAATTTCCAACAAGAGAAATCAATGGCCAAAAAAAAAAAAACATGAAAATGAAAAAGACTCAACTTTATTTGGAAACAAATGGAAATTAAAAAGTGAAGAAGCCATTGTTACCTATCTAATTAATAGATTTTAGAAACTGGTAAGCCTTAGTGAATGATGTGAGTTCACTAAGATGGGGACTTTAAAATGTTGCTGATAAGTGTACAAATTATTGCAAATTTTATGAAAATTCTAGAATTTCTTTTAATGGAATCATATAGTATATTCTCCTTTATATCTGGTTTCTTTCATTTTTTTTTAATGTTTGATGTTTTTGAGATTTATCACTGTTTTGGTGTACAACGGTAGTCCTTTCTTTTTTACTACCAAATAATCTTCCATTGTGTGAATGTGCACAAATTGCCTATTTATCAATTTCTTGAATAGACATTTGCTTTTTTTCCAGTGTGGGACTATTACAAATAAATCTGTTATGGACATCCTTTTTTTAATTTTTAAAAATGTATTTTATTTATATTTTGGCCACACCACATGACTTACAGGATCTTAGCTCCCCGACCAGTGGTCGAACCTGCACCCTCTGCAGTAGAAGCACAGGATTGCCAGGACTGGATAACCACTAGACTGCCAGGGAAGTCCCAGCTGCTATGAACATCCTTAAACATATCTCTGTATGGACATACGATTCATTTCTTTTAGGTAAACACCTAGGAATGAAATTGCTAGATTGTTCAATGAGTAAGTGAGTGTTAGTCACTCAGTTGTGTTCGACTCTTTTGCAACCCCATAGACTGTAGCCTGCCAGGTTCCTCCGTCCTTGGGATTTCCCAGGCAAGAATACTGGAGTGGGTTGCCCTTTCCTTCTCCAGGGGATCTTCCTGACCCAGGGATCGAACCTGGGTCTCCTGTTTTGTAGGCAGATTCTTTTCCATCTGAGCTACCAGGTAAGCCCCAGATCGCACAATAAGTGCACATTATACTTTGTAGGAAACTACCGAACTAATTTCCAAAATATTTGACTACTTTACATTTCCACAAGCAAGTCCGAAAGTTAGAGTTGCTCTTTGCCTTCAGCAACACTTCCTACTGTCTTAAATTTTAGCTACTCTAGTAGTCACATTTGGAGAAGGCAATGGCAACCCACTCCAGTACTCTTGCCTGGAAAATCCCATGGACGGAGGAGCCTGGTAGGCTGCAGTCCATGGGGTCGCTAAGAGTCGGGCACAACTGAGCGACTTCACTTTTACTTTTCACTTTCATGCTTTGGAGAAGGAAATGGCAACCCACTCCAGTGTTCTTGCCTGGAGAATCCCAGGGACGGGGAGCCTGGTGGGCTGCCGTCTACGGGGTCGCACAGAGTCGGACACGACTAAAGCGACTTAGCAGCAGCAGCAGCAGTGGTCACATATGTTTCTTTTTGAAGCAAGAATGTCTTATGGGTAGTGCTGTGTTCACATTGCTCCAGATCTTGGTACACGATATCTGGTTATTTCATTCTTAACAGGTTATAGTAGATCAACAAGTTTAGGTAGCAAAAGCCTGATCCTTTCAAATCTTTCATCAGTTGATTCATCTCCTAATGATTTTTGAATCAATTATTTCATCAGGGAATACAAAATGGTAATTAAAAAATTGTCATTCCTTCTGCATTTTTTAAAAAATTTGGCTGCACCAGGTCTTAGTTGTGGCATGAAACTCTTAGTTGAGTTATGTGGAATCTATTTCTTGACCAGGGATTGAACCTGGGTCCCCTGTGCTGGGAATGTGAAGTCTTAACCACTGGACCACCAGGGAAGTCCCCTTTCCATATTTTTAACCAGAATTCTTTTATAAGCAACAACTTTCACATATTGACCAGGTCTACTGGGTTACTCTGAAATAGAATTTATACAGGAAACAGGGTAAATCCTTAACTCTTTCTCTACAGCCAATAAATTAAATTGTCAATAATTTTTCAGAGTTTCTATTGACATGGAAAATGTTCACAATATAGTGTTAAGTGAACAAATCAAGACAAAACTATACTTATTAACAGTACTAGTTGTCTCTGCTTTGTGGGGTTATGGATAGTTCTTATTGAAACTACATTTTGCTATATTTTTCAAATTTCTATAATGAAGATGCAATACCTAAAAGATCTGTGCCATGAAAGTCATAAATTTGCTGACCTAATCAATGGATGACCTGGTTAACTTGCAGCTATCTATTGTATACTTTGTAAAAGAGCATGGAACATATTATTAATAGAGAGAAGGTAGAATTTCAGACAGGCTAGCTCTTGAGTCTCTCAGATCTAATACATTTTCTTTCATCAGGCCGTAACATTTTTTACAAAGAAGTGAAATATTGGGTTGGCCAGAAAGTTCATTTGGATTTTTCAGTACGATGTTATGGAAAAATCTGAATGAACTTTCTGGCCAACCCAATAGAATGGGCTAGACTAGAAACAAAACTACTGGAAAGAAGAAAACATTGGGGGTTGCTACCATAAAGTCCTAAAATAAGACCTTGACAAAAAATCCAACAGAAAAAAGGCCTTCTGCTCCTCTTTCTATTTATTGATAAATAATGATATTTAGAGATTTTATATCATCTGATCTCTCTGATTATATGACTCACACTAATGTTAGATACCTGTGATATGTCAGAATCCCTTCCTTTCACATATAGAATCACTCAACATGCCCAAAATAGTGCCATTTACCAATATGTGTCTTTTAAGGGTTCAAACTGTTACACCAAAATGAAAGATATTTTACAAGAAAACAACTGATCTAGGAAATCTGACTTAGGAACAAAGCTGATTACAAAATATGGCCCCCCTTTGATTCATGCATCCAGATTTTTCCTGGAGCCACAACTTATTTACAGAAGTTGAACTCTTGCATTTTCATCTTCAGCATCTGATTACCAGAATCTCAGAATGGCATACAAAAACACCTGAACTCACATCTTTTCCCCTGACATTCTTTCTGTTCTTTAGAGCAGTTTTCATTTCCTTTTAGAGACAGTCTCTTTGGCCCTTTCAGAACTATTAGACTGAAACATTCCTTAAAGCTTAAAATGATGTTTACTGAGATTGACAGTCTACGGAAGTCAGGATTTCCTGCTGGTTTGACTAAATAAAGTGTCTCCTCTATGACTATTACCATGCACTGTTATATGGTCAGAGATGTTTCATGCTGTTCACCAGTGTAGTTGACCCAGAAGTGAGGACCATGAAAAGACTTCTTAAAGTAGAAATATAAAGATATCAGTATTTCTGAATAGCTGCTCTATCCTATACTTTACATTTGGCTATTTGTTTTATCCCAGCGTGTATCTCTCTCTTCTACCGCCAAAAACATCCACTTTGGAGAATCAATGCTTCCTATTAGTATCCATAAGGTTTAGGTAGGATTGACTTTATCCTTCTGGGAATGGGCTCCCCTCACCTTCAAACAAAGGTATTTCTTTCTTTCGACCACTGTGATTTGGGAATGGATGTGTAAATAAAATGCATCAATTCCAGCTACTGAAAAAAGGAGCTATTTCCCTCTCCCATGGAAGCCATCAGAAAAGATAACTTACCTTTAGCTGGAGGATGTGGTGGGAGGCTGTGTGGCCTGGAACTTCTACAGCCGTTGCTGCACGATAAGCTGAGTCACTCTGGGGACAAAGCCAGTACACAGAGGAGAGTGAGACACAGATCTAAACTACTCATGATTCCATGAATCCTGTATCAAACAGTTGTAGTGGAAGTGTTAGTCATTCAGTCATGTTTCACTCTTTGCAACCCCATGGACTGTAGCTTGCCAGGCTCCTTTGTCCATGGAATTCTCCAGGAAAGAATACTGGAGTAGGTGGCCATGCCCTCCTCCAGGGGATCTCCCCAACCCAGGGATTGAATTCTGGTCTCCCACACTGCAGGCAGGTACTTTACCATTTGAGCTACCTGGTGGGCTACAAATCAAAACTCCACTGGACTTTTTAAGTTGTGAGTGATTATGCCTGCTTTTCTTAAGCTAAATTGGATTGAGATTCCTGTTGTTTACAACCCAAGATTCCTAGCTGATATACTGTCTATAACTTACCATATTTCCCTCATTATAATGGGCTTTTCAGGTGGTGCTAGTGGTAAAGAACCTGCCTGTCAGTGCAGAAGATTTAAGAGACTCAGGTTCAATCCCTGGATTGGGAAGACACCCTGGAGGAGGGCACAGCAATCCACTCCAGTATTCTTGCCAGGAGAATTCCTTAGACAGAACAGCCTGGCAGGCTAGAGTCCATAGGGTCGCAAAGAGTTGGACATGGCTGAAGAGACTTAGCATGTACACATGCACTTCACCATAAGCTTGTAAGATAGGTATTATTAGTACCCATCTTACAGCTAAAGATATCAACTCTCCAAGAATCTCAGTAATGATACAGCTAGGAAGTGAACTTTAGTTGTCCAAAGCCCACATTGTCAACCTCTGTGCCAACATTTCTCAAAGTGTGGTCTGGGAATTTCTGAAGGGGATGTCCAAAACTCTAGGGATTTTAAAGTCAAAGCTACTTTTATTATAATGCTAAGATATTATTTGTCTTTTCTACAACCATTATCTTATGAGAGCATAGTAGTGTTTTCCAGAGGCTTCATGATTTGTGATGATATTACAAATCTGGTGGCAAGTAGAATATGTGCTTTTGTGTTCTATTGTTTTCTAGAATCTTCTATGGCAAGCCCTTTGGGGTTCTCAATTTTAGAGTGTAAAGAACTCTCGAGATAAAAAAGTTTGACAATCAGTGCTCCAAGCTCAAAGTGTGATTCAAAGTGCTCACAGCATTTGCAGTGATACTTTCTAACATATATCATTTTTATCAGTATTTTACATAAATCAGGTATCACCTTATTACCATTTCATGAAAAGTGGAATGACTGTTCCATTAGATTTTAGTGAGAATTTATAATTTTCTCTGTGTTTTTTCTTGGGGAATTCTAGAATTTGTGAATTTTAGAGAATTAAGGGCCCTTTCTTTTAAAGCTCTAAATTTAAACTGACCTCCTGGCAGAAATAAAAAATTTTCCAATTTAGAATTTCTAAACAGAGGTGTAACAGAGTGGGTGCATTAAGCCTGTGTGTGTTCTAAGTCGCTTCAGTTGTGTCCGACTCTTGCTACCCCATGGACCATGGCCCGCCAGGCTCCTCTGTCCATGGGATTCTCTGGGCAAGAATACTGGAATGGGTTGCTATTTACTCCTCCAAGGGATCTTCCTGACCCAGGGATCAAACCTGTGCATCTTATGTCTCCTGCATTGGCAGGTGGCTTCTTTACCACTAGTGCCACCTGGGAATCCCGCATTAAGCCTGGATATAATCAATAAAGGGGTGGATTTTCTGTAGAGGATTTAAAAACAATAGTAAAATCAATAAAAATTCTGTCTACTTTAAATCAGGAACATGCTCTGACAATCCTAAACAATGTCAAGAATAAAATACTCCTTTGATCAACAATTAAAAATTAAAAATACTTGTACTTGAATTGATATCCTAGAATTTGGCATCAGAACTCCTAAATTCTATCCCACTATGATCTCCCTGACTTGGATATAAAGTCTCTTCCTTTATATCCATATATATATATCCATATATATATATAAACTCAAAATAATGATTTCAAATACTCCATATTTGTATAGTATCTCTGACTCAATATTTACATTGAGAAATCTTCTCTGTTCCTCTGGGTCCACCCTCCTCTGATGGTCTCAAGACATTCTTAATGTATGAAAACTCCAGTGGAACTCCAGAGATGTTCAGGATTGTAACCAATGTCAGGTTTGCAGATGCGAACTGCAGAGAAACTTCCAATACATTGCCTTTACGCACTCTCTCATCCCATCATCTCCTCCTTTCTTTCCCTTCTCACAAATCACTGTAAGCACCCTGGTCTTCTCTTGGTTTTCCACGCACTCTGCTCTCCCACCTCAGGCTTTACTCATGCTGTTCCTCTGGCCTAGACTGTTCCTCTCCTGTCTCACCATCTGGCTGGCTTCTTCTAACCCTCCAGGTCTCAGCTTACATACCACTTCCCTTAGGCGCCAACCCTGTCCAACTCTTCAGATGACTGACTCCCCCATTATTCTTTCATCATCTCCTTTACTTTTCCTTCACAGTACTTATCACCATTTGTACACATACTTGGTTTTTGTCTCTCTCCCCAACACTTGTGGCTCAGCTGGTAAAGAATCCGCCTGCAATGTGGGAGACCTGGGTTCAATTCCTGGGCTGGGAAGATCCCCTGGAGAAGGGGAAGGCTACCCACTCCAGTATTCTGGCCTGGAGAATTCCATGGACTGTACAGTCCATAGGGTCCCAAAGAGTTGGATGACTGAGCGACTTTTACTTTTCCCACTGAACTGTGAACTCCTAAAGGTGGTCACCATGTCTTTCTTATTCTCTATTCTCCCAACTCCACTAACACTGCCCCTGGCATATGATAGGTAATTAATATATATTTTGTGAATAAATAAATGAGTGAAGAATGCTTCTTTTTCCAAAGAGGACAAAACGCCACCCAAAACTTCATGAGGAAGAAGCATGTTATTGTTTTCAAAAAATAAGGTTGCACTTGGGGAGCCAGACATCCTGGAATGTGAAATCAAGTGGGCCTTAGAAAGCATCACTACAAACAAAGCTAGTGGAGGTGATGGAATTCCAGTGGAGCTATTTCAAATCCTGAAAGATGATGCTGTGAAAGTGCTGCACTCAGCATGCCAGAAATTTGGAAAACTCAGCAGTGGCTACAGGATTGGAAAAGGTCAGTTTTCATTCCAATCCCAAAGAAAAGCAATGTCAAAGAATGTTCAAACTACTGCACAATTGCACTCATCTCACACGCTAGTAAAGTAATGCTCAAAATTCTCCCAAGCCAGGCTTCAGCAATACGTGAACCGTGAACTTCCAGATGTTCAAGCTGGTTTAAGAAAAGGCAGAGGAACCAGAGATCAAATTGCCAACATCTGCTGGGTCATCGAAAAAGCATAAGAGTTCCAGAAAAACATCTATTTCTGCTTTATTGACTATGCCAAAGCCTTTGACTGTGTGGATCACAAGAAACTGTGGAAAATTCTAAAAGAGATGGGAATACCAGACCACCTGACCTGCCTCTTCAGAAACCTATATGCAGGTCAGGAAGCCAACAGCTAGAACTGGACATGGAACAACACACTGGTTCCAAATTGAGAAAGGAGTATGTCAAGGCTATATATTGTCACCCTGCTTATTTAACTTCTATGCAGAGTACATCATGAGAAACGCTGGGCTGGAAGAAGCACAAGCTGGAATCAAGATTGCCGGGAGAAATATCAATAATCTCAGATATGCAGATGACACCACCCTTATAGCAGAAAGTGAAGAGGAACTAAAAAGCCTCTTGATGAGAGTGAAAAAAAGGAGAGTGAAAAAGTTGGCTTAAAGCTCAACATTCAGAAAATGAAGATCATGGCATCTGGTCCCACCACTTCATGGGAAATAGATGGGGAAACAGTGCAAATGGCGTCAGACTTTATTTTTGGGGGCTCCAAAATCACTGCAGATGGTGACTGCAGCCATGAAATTAAAAGACGCTTACTCCTTGGAAGGAAAGTTATGACCAACCTAGATAGCATATTAAAAAGCAGAGACATTATTTTGCCAACAAAGGTCCGTCTAGTCAAGGCTATGGTTTTTCCAGTGGTCATGTATGGATGTGAGAGTTGCACTGTGAAGGAAGCTGAGTGCCGAAGAATTGATGCTTTTGAACTGTGGTGTTGGAGAAGACTCTTCAAAGTCCCTTGGACTGCAAGGAGATCCAACCAGTCCATTCTGAAGGAAATCAGCCCTGGGATTTCTTTGGAAGGAATGATGCTAAAGCTGAAACTCCAGTACTTTGACTACCTCATGCGAAGAGTTGACTCATTGGAAAAGACTCTGAACCTGGGAGGGATTGGGGGCAGGAGAAGAAGGGGACGACAGAGGATGAGATGGCTGGATGGCATCACTGACTCGATGGACATGAGTCTGAGTGAACTCCGGGAGTTGGTGATGGACAGGGAGGCCTGGCGTGCTGCGATTCATGGGGTCGCAAAGAGTCGGACACAACTGAGCGACTGAACTGACTAACTGAACTGGGCACCTAAAAAGAAAAAAATTGGAGAAACTAGTGATTTGGCCTAATTCCATCAAAGAATAATTGAGTGAAAAGAAATCAATCTTATACTGGCTCTTTTGGCAAGGTAGACTAAGAGTTCATGCTGTAGAATCTCTTTATGAGTTGTAAATAGGAAAAACTAGTATATGGTGAATGAGTAAAAGTATTTTATAACTGGGTGGCTGTCTTGATCTAGATACTGAATACGTGAGAATGCACATATATAAATAATCAACAAGCTGTGTACATATTGCTGCATGCAATTTTTATCTTGAAAGTGAAAGTCGCTCAGTCACGTCCAACTCTTTTCAACCCCATGGACTATACAGTCCATGGAATTCTCCAGGCCACAAGGGAAGCCCATTTTTATCTTAAGATAAAATTTCCTATCTCTAGTTAAAAAAATCTTCTTTATCTAAGTTGGGCTTCCCTGGTGACTCAGCTGATGCTTGCAATGCAGGAGACCTGGGTTTGATCCCTGGGTTGAGAAGATCCCCTGGAGAAGGGAAAGGCTACCCACTCCAGTATTCTGGCCTGCAGAATTCCATGGACTGTACAGTCCATGGGGTCACAAGAGTCAGACACTACTGAGTTACTTTCACTTTCACTTTAGCTAAATTTACAAGTGAAGATTTGAACAAAATTGTTGACCAGACGAAATTGATGCTATAGCTTTTGAAAGTATCAAGAAGCAAACTGCTTTATGAAACTTCAACTAAAAAATCATGTCATGAGTTGCATTCCTGGTAGGAAGGTATTGCTGTATACATCACATAATTTAGATACATATCCTTTGGAAAAAAAATACGTATACCTTTTTAGGAATATTACAGCATCAAACCAATACATAGTATCCAAAAAGAACTCTGCTTTGAAATAAATAATTTTAGTGCTCACTCTTGAAATCATTTTCTTTGTCAAAGAGCGTAAGTAGATGTCATAACTTTGAGCTTCTATGCTTCCAAAAGAAACAATGCAATTCATGGACATATTGAGTTGCTTCCAAAAGATGCTTGCCTTTGATAGACAGGTGGTTCATAAATTGATCTTTTCACATGGAAATTATGTTGCACTTAATTTTTCTCAGGGCCAAAACTATAAATAGAAAACAGGTCATTGTATCATGACAATAAATTATTATTTATGCACAATGGAGATGAAAGAGTGACTTGCCTTCATAAATTACGTTTTCTGCATGATTCATTGAATTCTTCCTGACCCATGAATAATGAGTCCCCTAATTTCCTACAAAGAACTGGAGAAGTGAAGACAAAGCAAGGGTGGGAGGAGTCAGAGAAAAATTATTGAATTAAGAATTTACATTTTCACATAGCAAAACATGAAGAATGTTCCACTGCCGTCTACATGAAATCGATGCTACATAATTTGAAAAATAGCAGACTGATGCCTCTTTATTCCCCTTGACAAGTGCAAAGGTTATTTTAACAATGGCACTGAATACTTGTTCCATGAAAACAGTCTCCTTAAGAAGTACTAGTGTTAATAACATGTGGGATCCAACCGTCTTTCATGTAAAACCAGCAAAAAGTCTATTTTGCCTGTATAAGCTCTTTTCGTTTGCCCTCGAGTTTAAAAGAAGCATACAAAAATGGTGTTTTCATTAAAATCACAATATGCCCAAAACAACTATACTCTGAAATGCAACATTCAACAGCAGAAAATGACAGTCTGTGATTAAGAATAGTTGACAATTTTATTATATGATTTTAAGGGGAGAAGAAAGAAACAGTTGACAATTTTTCTCAAAATATGTACTAATAAATTTATTAAAATGTGAGATGCTAGAGTCATCCTTTGTCTTCTCTAGGGAACCAGAAACACAGAAGATGAGCATTTACAGAAGAGAAATCAGTAACACTATTACAAAGTAATCTCATATTTACGATGTCAGTAAATTCCCATAGTGTCACAATCATTTCTAATTTATAGAAGAGCTGCAGTGTAGTAAAATACAAAACAAAAATGAAGATTCTTTCACTTTAAAAGTACTACTGGATCCATAATAGATAAGACTTTTTTTCTTCTTCAAGAAAAGGAAAACAATAAATGCAGTGAAGCTTAGATGGGAGCCTTGTTTAGTTAGAAAAGATTATTTTTCTGCTCTCATACATTAAGATCTCCTTATTTCAGACTTCACTGACTTGACATTCATCATCATTTGGGTAAATGCTCATTAAGAGTCTTCCCTTGTGGTGTCAGATTTAGAATAGCATCTGAGTAGCACACACTGATTCACACTCTCACAACTCCTTCTTAAAATACATATAAACATTAGGAATGAGGTGAAAATCAGAGCAATAATTCAAAGTAGATCTGATGGTCAGTCTATACCAATACCTTGTATACTTAATCAATATAATACTTGTTTATAAGAAGTGTGTGCACACTCAGTTGCTCAATTGTGTCTGACTCTTTGCAACCCCATGAACTATAGCCTCCAGGTTCCTCTGTCCATGGGATTCTCCAGGCCAGAATACTGGTTCAGTTCACTTCAAGAATACTGGAGTGGGTTGTTATTTCCTCCTCCAGGGGATCTTCCTGACCCAGGGATCAAACCCATGTCTTCCTGTACTGGCAGCCTGATTTTTTACCACTGTGCACCTGGGAAGTAGACCTTTATCTGTCCAATGTTTCCGAAATACCAGATTAGACTTACTAGTAAACTATGTGCCCTCCTGCACTACAGGTGTGTGTGTGTTAGGCAGTCATATTGGTATTGTTTTCTTTTCACTCATCTTCAATTCCCTTCCTCCTCAAGTAAGATCTCTCTCTCTCTTTTACTTCTACTAAGAGACCAAAGATCCCAGAAATCAAATAGACAATAATCTAAGGAAAATGACAAAAGAAGACATAGGAAACCCCCCACCAATAGCTGGGAATTGCTGTTTTTCAGTTATTTCATCAAACACTAGATTGTGGTAACAGGGTAAGATAATATCAGACCAACAAAGACGCACTTGAAACCGTGCAAAGACAAGAATGGAGATGAGGATTGAGGTATGAATTAACTTTTCAAGGTTATATCTTAGTTTTTTTTGAAAGTTGCTCAGTCACCTCATTCCTGTCCGACTCTGTGCGCCCCTATGGACTGTAACCTGCCAGGCTCCTCTATCCATGGGATTCTCCAGCCAAGCATTATAGAGTGGGTTGCCGTGCCCTCCCTCAGAGGATCTTCCCAACCCAGCGATCGAACCTGAGTCTCTTCCATCTCCTGCACCCACAGGCAGGTTCTTTATCACTAGTGCCACCTGGGAAGTCCTTGTTTTGTTCGGAATGTTTCTCCCCCCAAAACAAGAGACTCTTTTAAGAGTCTCATAATTTAAGAGCATGTACAACCAAGAGGACAAAGCATAGATTCACTAGCAATCCTTACACTCTATAAACAAATGAGATCAGTGGACTCCATCATTCTTTTAAATGAATAAGCAGAAAAAAAAAATAGGAATCTATGGAAAAAAAGGCAGGAAAGGAAACACTACCTTACAGACTCAGAAGAACTAGCCTCTGGAATTATTTACCACAAAAAAAGGGGGGAAAAGAGAAGAAAAATCCCCTTTTCCCTTGCACAAAAGTCCATTGTCCCCAAATCACACACACACAAAAAAAAGACAGAACATTTATGGAAGCTTTCTTAGAGAAGACTGTGGAGAGGACATATATATTTAAATTACACACCATTTGGTGGAGGGGGGGGGGATGAATCTCCATTCACTAGTCATTTCTAATTTCAGCAGATTCCCATTTTGGTTGTACAGCTATCAGGTCTTCTGGCTTCACCTTTCCTCTAAATAGTGCTTTGTTCTGTTACTACTCTCCTTGAGATTCTCTCTGCCCATTCCCAACACACTCCAGATCCAATTTCTTCCTTCCCTTAGCCATGGAGACTTGAGCTTCCCTTTCCCTGGTGAAAACTGGATTCAAAAATCTAAAGCAAAGACTTGCAATGGGTTTTGACAAAACATCTTGCAATGTTGGGTCTCTCTCTACACAGAGATAAGGAAATAAAAATGTCTTTGAAAGTTAAGCTCTTTTTATAAACACACTCCACCATCCTCTTTAGTGACGTGCCCCACAAAAGTACCATAAATTCCTCAGAAGGAGGGACAGTGAGGTTAGATTTTTGTGCGTATCTACCTCCAGATACGTAGTAGTATCTCAAAACTGCATTTTCCTGGGAAAACATGGAAGCTTTGATTTCAAAGAGTTGTTATAAAATTCTTTGAAAGATAAGAACTATTTTTTATGGAGTACTGACTTTTATTAAGTGCTAGGAATTCTGCTACATACATCCTTTAGATAGAGTATCTCAATTCTCAAAACAAACTTACAGACCATGATTTAATTAATATAGTCATTTTACAGATGAGAAAACTGGGGCTTAGAGAGATTAAGTTGCCTAAGGTCATATACCCAGTAAATTCTAGAGCTGGGATTGCCTAAGAAAAATGATTGAGAAATAAGAACTGTTCAGTTTTCATGATAATTTAAAGCTCTTTTTATTTTGTAAGATATTTGTAGTTAATTCAGTCCTTGGTCTTTTGCAAAATTTTGATAGTTTCATTTCTTTTATACACTGAATACTTGCAAAATGGTATAAAGTTAGTCAGTATTTATATAGTCATTCCCCTTAATATCTTTGTGATACCAGTATGAGCATTAAGAAATTTATACTCATTTTGTAGAACAACTTTGTTTAATTTCACTTAGTGCTTGATAAAAGGATGTTTTAATGTTTCAGGCTATGTTTCGTAATATAGGAAATGCCATGCCAACACATCATTAACAGCACATTTCTGCCCACTGACTTTCCATCTAGAGTAAGGAAATATGTGTTGTGGTGATGACTGTACAGAGAGAATCAATGTCACTAATGTATCAACCAGTGAGTAGCTATATAAAACACACTATAAACAAAAGCCTAGCATAAATGGAATAGGCAGGTCTCAGCTCCATCTTGGCCCAACAATTGTTGCATTTATCAATTTTCAGGCAATTATATGTTATAAGAAATCATTTCCAGGACTTTAACTCTTAATGACTTATTTTCACATTCCTGATGGTGTGGATTAGCTAATCGGAAGAAGAGAGACCTGTGTGGTTAGTGTGCATTAATGTGGAGCTTGTTCATGGCTGGGTTTCCACTCCCTATGGCTACAGTCACACATGTGGTCAAAACCACTCTGCCCCATCACCTATGATACTCTTGCTAATTTTTAAAGAAAAAGCCTTTTAATGGGTCCCTATTTTAAAGAACAAATACTTAAGGAGAATGGATTGACTTTCCATGTTGTGAGGGGAAAAAAAATCCAGTTTTTAAAAGTGAAGTATAGTAGACATGTAATATCATGGGAGTTCCAGAAAAACAAAAATTTTAACCTCATCTAAAAGCTCCTACTTGCTCTAGACTAGTCTAGGTTAATACCACTTGCCTCTCCTTGAGAACCTGGGTAAAGAATGAGGTTTTCTCTGCCTGTGGCTCTCTGCCATACTTCTCCCTGCCACCTGTTATCTCTCCCTAGTTCTCAAATTGCAGCTGGTGCGTTACTCCCTCAGAGAAGCCAACTAACTCAGGACTTCCATCATAGACTAACTGCAAACTGAGCTCATATTTGGTAGCACTTATGAATAGGATTGGGCGTGCCCCCTGGCTCAGTGGTAAAGAATCCACCTGCAATGCAAGAGACGCCAGTTTGATCCCTGGGTTGAGAAGATCTCTTGAAGGAGAAAATGGTAACCCACTCCAGTTTCTCACCTGGAAAATTCCATGGACAGAGGAGCCTGGTGGGCTGCAGCCCATGGGGTCACTGAGAGTCAGAGATGACTCTGTGCACTGGCATGCACACATATGACTAGAATTAGATATTTATATAGCAGGCACTTTTTCTGGCAGACAAAACAACAGATGTTCTCTCAAGCCCACCTGCAGAGAGGGGAGAGAAGGAGAAGGGGAGAGACAGGGAGGGGAAGCAGAGAAAAGGAGAGGAGAGAGGAGAGACGAATGATCTAGTGTTTTGGCAGCATTTACTGCTGGGGAGCAGGTGACTGTGCCTGGTGAGGAGGAATGTTTAACCACCGTCTGTCATTACATAGTATAGCTCACACTATTGTCACAAATAAATTTACTGCTCAGGTAACATATGCAAAGCTGAAAAGATAAAACAGAGTTTGTAATGAAAAATGAGACTTCTATCTGTAGTGGACTCACTTTCTGACCTGGACCTCAGAGGAAATCACTGTTAGCAGCATTCTATGTATGTTTTGAAACTTGAGCTCGTGTATGTGTGTGTGTGTGTGTGTGTATATATATATAATATATGCATGTATATATGTGTACATATATAACAATATTACTTTTGTATGTTATTTATTACATATATTTCCACATAAACAGAAAAAATGGTAAATTTTGAAAAAAAGAGATAAAACGTGAAAGACTTAAAATTATTTGTGTGTGGAATTGTAAATCACTCTAATTAACCTAGTCTGATTTGGTACAGGGTTTATATCACAGAGGCTCTCGGTCTGAATCCCTTCTATTTTGATATATTCCCAACATAATTTCAACTTTCCAGATATCCATCACGGGGACTTCCCTGGTGGTCCAGTGGTTAAGAATCCGCCGGCCAAAGCAGGGGACAAGGGTTCAATCCCTAGTCTGGGAAGATCCCACATGCTGCAGAGAGACTAAGCCCGAGAGCCACAACTACTGAGCTCTAGGGCCCTCATGCTGCAACTACTGAAACCAGCTCGCCTGGAGCCCACGTTCTGCAACCAGAGAAGCCACCGCAATGAGAAGGGGGCAAGAAGACCCAGCGCAGGCAAAAATAAATAAGTAAAAAAATAATAATAATATAAGTTTTTAGACAATAATCTTCCCTTGACAGACATTTAAAAATACATATATATATATATATATATATATATATCAGGAGAAGGCAATGGCACCCTACTCCAGTACTCTTGCCTGGAAAATCCCATGGATGGAGGAGCCTGGTGGGCTGCAGTCCATGGGGTCGCGAAGAGTTGGGCATGAATGAACGACTTCACTTTCACTTTTCACTTTCATGCGTTGGAGAAGGAAATGGCAACCCACTCCAGAGTTCTAGCCTGGAGAATCCCAGGGACGGGGAGCCTGGTGGGCTGCCGTCTATGGGGTCGCACAGAGTCGGACACGACTGAAGTGACTTAGCAGCAGCATATATATATCAACTACAGAGAACCTTTTCATCCTCTAGGGTGCTTTCTCCCTTACCTCCTCGCAAGCACCATTGGTGTTCCAAACCACGCCATTCACCCCGTGCGTCTGTGTGCGCGCGCGCGAGCGTGTGCGTGTGCACGTTTTTGCGCATGCGCATGTGCACGCACGAGTAGTTAAGGTGCGAAGTGACCCCCGGGGAGCGGGAGTGAGAGACGAGGAGTGATACATGGAAGGTGGGACACAGAATGTAAAGCCGCCACTCCTGGTGACAGTGCAAGGTCCGCTGGGACCTTCTGAAGAGCCTCCTGAAAAGCCTCTCAGAACAGTCTGTGGTGGGGTACAAAGGAGGGTGCATTTCTCCCTGAGGCACCCAGGGCTCATTCACTTTTGGATTTGCTTCTCAATGGTCTGGAGGCAAAATTGTCTGGTTGCACAGATGTTAATTATTCGAGACTACCCTTAATTAGTTGTGTGAGTTATTCATTCTGGAACTGTGACAGAAAGCCTCAGCTGGTTTGGTCTCTGAAGACAATCCCAGGAGCTTTCCAAAAGCCTGGTTTGTGGCCCCTCCCCCACGTATCTCTTCCTTCTTGAACCAGAACATTTTGATTTAGTCAAGCTCACAGAGGCCATCCCCCCCAGGGGGAACTTTAGAATTAAATGTTCAGGATGTACAAGATTTTCAAACGCCCTTTGCCCGTACAAACTAAAAGCTTCAGTGTCGCTGTCCAGGAAAATTATTCAGCTCGTAATCAAGTGGCATTGTGGAAGACCTGTGGGCTCTGACTGTGAGCTGACCATTCATTTTCCTTTGACTTGTAATTTCCCTTGCTCCGGTGATTTGCACATTGCGCTGCACAGTGTATTAAGCACGTTGGCTGCCTTCAAGACCATCTAAATAATTAAAGCGTTATTGAAGAGAGCATGGTACAGATTAGTGTATTAAATACTAATCTGCTTGTTCATTACTGCCTCCTACAAGCACAAAACTGGGAGGCACGAGGCCCCAACTAGTATTAAATCCTCTGTTCCTCACAGAATACTTGTATGGACAAAAGGGATTGCCTAGTTGGTCATTTTAAAAGAGTTTACTGGAAGACATAGCTGGTCTGTCCATCTTTTTTTTTTTTTAATAGAACCATTGGTAGCAAAAAAAATCTTCCTTCACACTAAAGACCAGCTTCAGGCAGGAAGAAATTAAATGCTCCAGGTAATAAAATATATGCACGAGGAAAATGACTTCCACTAGAGTTATACCAGGAGGAGACATAGACCAATGCTCATTTTAAAGAAATTCAGATCTAGCATTTTTTTTATGAGTCTGTACACAAGAGTTTGGTCAGCAGGGAGAAAAGGAAAGTATGATGTGTTATAATCACATTTAAACTCTGCTTTACAAAATAAAGTGGCTTGTTAAAGAGGTAGTTCTATAAAGACACCCAGAATACAATAAAAGGACAAACAAGAGACAGAGCAATAGCCATGATATAATCTCATTTGTGTAAAATCAAATTATTAAAAACTTTATATAGACTATCCATATGTTTATAAGTGTATCAAGTAATTTCTGTAAGGTAACATAACCAGCTATTTTGGTGTCTCCTCTGGGAGAAGCAATTGATGCTAGAGAAGGGGAGGATAAGATTTTATTCATTATATTGCACCAAAAATTTCAAAATAAATGAGAGAAGAATACATTTTTTAAAATAGGCTGAAGAATAAAATGAATATCAGATTATATTATAATAAAAAATTAGCTGAAGATTTTTATACTTCCAAATACCCTTGTGATAGTTAAACTAGAGCCCTAAAACATTTTATACCAAAGTAACTGAAGGGAAAATTGGTTTAGATTTCATAATTTTCAAAGAATCTTAAAAAGATGAAGCTCTTAGGTAGCAAGAATTTTAACCTGCAGATTTGAAGAAAAGCTTATTTTTTCAGAAATCTATGTTCCCCACCTCTTTCAGAAATACTCCTCTTACTTCAAATGCAGTACAGTTATTTAAGAAGAAGTACACATGGGGTTTGGAGTCAAAGAGAACTACATTCATATACTACCTCCCTTACCTATTAACTATGTGACTCAGAGAAACAGTGTTACTAAGTATCTGTTTTCTCACCTTTAAAATGGGGGGGGTGGGGAATAACAAAACTGGATCATTATAAAACTGAACATAAGGCTTATAAGGGGCTTAATCTATTGGCTGGTTCAGTTCAGTTCAGTTCAGTCTCTCAGTCGTGTCCAACTCTTTGAGACTCCATGGACTACAGCACCCCAGGCTTCCTGTCCATCACCAGCTCCCAGAGTTTACTCAAACTCATGTCCATTGAGTCGGTGATGCCATCCAACCATCTCATCCTCTGTCGTTCCCTTCTCCTCCTGCCTTCAATCTTTCCCAGCATCAGGGTCTTTTCTAATTAGTCAGTTCTTCGCATCAGGTGGCCAAAGTATTGGAGCTTCAGCTTCAGCATCAGTCCTTCCAATGAATATTCAGGACTGATTTCCTTTAGGATGGACTGGTTGGATCTCCTTAGAGTCTTCTCCAACACCACAGTTCAAAAGCATCAATTCTTTGGCACTCAGCTTTCTTTATAGTCCAACTCACATATCCATACATGACTACTGTAAAAACCATAGTTTTGACTAGATGGACCTTTGTTGGCAAAGTAATGCCTCTGTTTTTTAATATACTGTTAAGTTGGTCATAGCTTTTCTTCCAAGGAGTAAGCGTCTTTTAATTTCATGGCTGAAGTCACCATCTGCAGTGATTTTGGAGCCCCCAAACATAAAGTCTGTCACTGTTTCCACTGTTTCCCCATCTATTTGCCATGAAGTGATGGGACCAGGTGCCATCATCTTAGTTTTCTGAATCTTTTAAGCCAACTTTTTCACTCTCCTCTTTCACTTTCGTCAAGAGGCTCTTTAGTTCTTTTTTGCTTTCTGCCATAAGGGTGGTCATCTGCATCAGATCAGATCAGATCAGATCAGTCGCTTAGTCGTGTCTGACTCTGCGACCCCATGAATCGCAGCACGCCAGGCCTCCCTGTCCATCACCAATTCCCAGAGTTCACTCAGACTCACATCCATTGAGTCAGTGATGCCATCCAGCCATCTCATCCTCTGTCATCCCCTTCTCCTCCTGCCCCCAATCCCTCTCAGCATCAGAGTCTTTTCCAATGAGTCAACTCTTCGCATGAGGTGGCCAAAGTACTGGAGTTTCAGCTTTAGCATCATTCCTTCCAAAGAAATCCCAGGGCTGATCTCCTTCAGAATGGACTGGTTGAATCTCCTTGCAGTCCAAGGGACTCTCAAGAGTCTTCTCCAACACCACAGTTCAAAAGCATCAATTCTTCAGCACTCAGCCTTCTTCACAGTCCAACTCTCACATCCATACATGACCACAGGAAAAACCATAGCCTTGACTAGATGAACCTTTGTTGGCAAAGTAATGTCTCTGCTTTTGAATATGCTATCTAGGTTGGTCATAACTTTCCTTCCAAGGAGTAAGCATCTTTTAATTTCATGGCTGTAGTCACCATCTGCAGTGATTTTGGAGCCCAAAAAATAAAGTCTGACACTGTTTCCACTGTTTCCCCATCTATTTTCCATGAAGTGATGGGACCGGATGCCATGATCTTCGTTTTCTGAATGTTGAGCTTTAAGCCAACTTTTTCACTCTCCACTTTCACTTTCATCAAGAGGCTTTTGAGTTCCTCTTCACTTTCTGCCATAAGGGTGGTGTTATCTGCATATCTGAGATTATTGATATTTCTCCTGGCAATCTTGACTCCAGCTTGTGCTTCATCCAGCCCAGCGTTTCTCATGATGTACTCTGCATAGAAGTTAAATAAGCAGGGTGACAATATATAGCCTTGACATATTCCTTTCTCAATTTGGAACCAGTCTATTGTTCCATGTCCAGTTATAACTGTTGCTTCCTGACCTGCATACAGATTTCTCAAGAGGCAGGTCAGGTGGTCTGATATTCCCATCTCTTTCAGAATTTTCCAGTTTGTAGTGGTCCACACAGTCAAAGGCTTTGGCATAGTCAATAAAGCAAAAGTAGATATTTTTCTGAATGCTCTTGCTTTCTCAATGATCCAGCGGATGTTGGTAATTTGATCTCTGGTTCCTCTGCATTTTCGAAATCCAGCTTGAACATCTGGAAGTTCATGGTTCACGTACTGTTGAAGACTGGCCTGGAGAGTTTTGAGCATTACTTTACTAGTGTGTGAGATAAGTGCAATTGTGTGGTAGTTTAAGCATTCTTTGGCATTGCCTTTCTTTGGGATTGGAATGAAAACTGACCTTTTCCAGTCCTGTGGCCACTGCTGAGTTTTCCAAATTTGCTGGCATATTGAGTGCAGCACTTTCACAGCATCATCTTTCAGGATTTGAAATAGCTCAACTGGAATTCCATCACCTCCACTAGCTTTGTTCGTAGTGATGCTGGTATAAAACAAGAAACATTCAGTAAATGTTAGCTATTGTAGGTTTTGTATAATTTATTAGCTTTCAACATAGCCCATATACCTTCTCTGGAAGGTTTATATATCTCAGCCCTATTGAACTCTGGAGTGGCTAAATGACTTGCTTCAGCCCATGAATCACAGATAGAAGGTTCACTTCCAAGAAGATGCATTAGGAGTCAGTTCACGACTTATAATACATTGTTCTCTTTTGTCTCTCTCATGACATGAGCAATGTTTCAAATAAGGGCTGCACAAAAAGCCTGAATCTTGGAGTGAAGACAAAGATGGAACACTCAGCCCATCAACAATAGCCGTGATTCTAGCATGAATGAGAAATCAACCTCAATGATGTAAGTCACTGAGATTTTGAATTGCTTGTTACTGCAGCTCAACCTAGCCTACCTGACTGATAGATGTATCTTCCCTCTTGGCTGGAAATTCGTGGGCAGATTTTTTGTTTACCAGTTAGACTTCTCATTTGTAAATATTTGAACTCTGTCTATTTAGTTTAAGCAGCGATAGAATTTGGTGAGGGATGTTAGGTGGTTCGCTGCATCTCTGAATGGCCTAGTAGTAAAGTTGGATCTACTCAGCCAGGAACAATGACCAGACTGTTTAGCACTTCAGCTTCAGTGGAGACATCACAGCTGATGCCCCTAGACAGAGGCTTTGTAATTTGCATTGCCCAAGTCTGACCCTGATCTGAATCCTTTGACTGTACCTTCTTTTGATAGCATCTACCAGGTGTCCACATCTGATTGGCAGAGCCCACCTCACACACCTGCATTTAGATACAGGTGAGACTGGGGAAAAAATGTATGTCTGGAGAGTTGTAAACTCATAAAGTAGAATGTTCCTCAAACACAAGGAAAGTGTTCAAACATGAGGGGTGGCAAAAAATAATCGACAAATGTCTACAACATGGTTCTGTTAAGAAAAGTATAGCTTTATTTCTAGGTATTTTATTCTTTTTGATTTGATGGTAAATGAGATTGTTTCCTTGATTTCTCATTCTGATTATTTGTTGTTAGTGTACAGAAATGCAAGAGATTTCTGTGTATTAATTTTGTATCGTGCAACTTTACCAAATTCACTGATAAGCTCTAATAGTTTTCTGATAGCATCTTTAGAATTTTCTATGTATAATAACATGGTATCTGCAAACAGTGACAGCTTTACTTCTTTTCCAGCGTGGATTCCTTATATTTCTTTTTCTTCTCTGATTATCATGGCTAGGATTTCCAAAACTATATTGAATAATAGTGGTGAGAGTGGACATCCTTATCTTTTCCATGATCTTAGAGGAAATGCTTTCAGTTTTTCACCACTGAGAATGATATTTGCTGAGGGTTATCATATATGGCCTTTATTATATTGACATAGGTTCCCTCCCTCTACCCACTTTCTGAAGAGTTGTTTTTTTTTTTTTTTATCATAAATGGATATTGAATTTTGTCAAAAGCTTTCCCTTTGTCTATTGAGATGATCATATGGTTTTTGTCCTTCAATTTGTTAATGTAGGATATCACACTGATTTTCGGACATTGAAAAATCCTTGCATTCCTGGGATAAATCCCACTTGATCATGGTATGTGATCCTTTTAATGTGTTATTGGATTTGTTTGCTAGTATTTTGTTGTGGATTTTTGTGTCTTTGTTTGTCAGTTATATTAGCCTGTAACTGTCTTTTTTTCTAATATCTTTGTCTGGTTTTGATATCAGGGTGATGGTGGCCTTGTAGAAAGAGTTTGGGATTATTCCTTCCTCTATAATTTTTTGGAAGAGTTTCAGAAGGGTAGAGGGAAAGTACAGTGTGCTATGATAATAAATTGTGTGCTCCAGGACCATAGCCACTGGCCACATGTGGCTATTTAAATTCAGTTTAAATTAAGTGTAATTAAACTAAGTTCCCCCATCTTACTGACACATTTCTAGCAGTCCATTGCCATGTGTGGCCAGCAGCTAATATACTGGACATTGTAGTTATGGAACACTTCCTTCATTGTAGAAAGTGCTCTCCAACAGTGCTGCTACAGGGAAATGGGCCTGATGTTGTTCTGAATTATATGGCACCAGAAAGAGATGGCTGCATGGTGCAGGATAGACAGTCCTGTGGAGTGTCCACAGGCTCTGGTTTCCAGTGACGTCACCACCCCTTTGTGACACTAGGCAGATCTTTCAGTCTTTTCAGGACTTGATTTTCACATCTGTCAAACAAGGGCATGGTAATTGTCATGGAGTAAGTTCCCTCAGGCAGCACCTCCACCCGAGACAACAGTAATTGGCCCCTTGCCGCCACTTGTACTGAGTAGATTCCTAGATCAGAGGGCCTATATGTAGAGATGGGGAGGGGATATGCAGGTGGGTTTCCACTCTGCATATGAACCCTTGAGGATTGGAAACTTAGCTCCTTTTCTCTTTCAGCAGGTACCTTCTTGTCCCATATCCCCTGAAAATCTGGATTCACTATGATATGGGCTAAGTGTAGGGAGTTCCCAGCACTTCCCATATGGACAAGGATAATTATCAACCACAGTCCTATGTGGTACAGGGGCCAGTTTCAGGGTTCAGCTTCTGTTTCATTTCTGTTGAAAACCAGGCACCTCCAGCCTCCAGATCTGATCTTTCTTCCTGAGTCACCCAAATTTTCTGTCCAAGACTAAGGTCCTCTCGTCCTTACCCTCCTTTCCAAGCCCTGGAGGTTCAAGACCCTTTTCTCTTTGAGTATCACTTAGCAACAAGACTCCAGGTAAAAACAAGAACCAGTTCTTCTAGTTCCAACTCAACCTGAAGCAGTTTAATTCTCTCTCTGTTTTCACTGCCACCTCCTAGATCAAGCCACCAGCACCTCTCATTGGGTCAGCTGCCAGGTTCCCTCACTGATTAATTAAATACAGTGTGTAACGGGTGTTTATTTTATATCTGATTGAGAGTCATGATGTTATTTTTTAACACTGCATTCCAGCCACTTACTTATCTCCACACCCAATAGCAGTTCAACAGCCAAAGTGGTACTTATCCAATGGATAAACAGAGCATGCCTCTGCTGGCTTTAAAACCCTCTCAAGATTTCTTGTTTTCTTTGAAATAAAACCTAAAGTCATCAGATGGTCTAGAGGCCATGCAGTATGTAGATCCTGACTATCTTCTCTCCTACTATTATCCCCCTCTCTTAGAACATAGGGGAAAAATATCGGTGTGTCTATTGGAAAACTATACATTATTATCCAGACTCTAGATGACACCCCTCCAGGTTCTCTGATTTTGATTCTGTGGAAGTTATTTGACAAGTCTGTAATTTGGCAATGCAAAAATAATCTTTGTCTCTAGACATGCAAATCCATGTTATCTGCAAATTTAGCTGACTTCCCTCTCACCTGTGAGAGAAGTGAGTTTTGCTTTTCTCTTATATATATTTATTTCAATATTTCTTTATTCCACAAAAATGTGTGCTGTTATGAATTGTTACTTGAACCATTACATTTGCCACATTCCATGAGGCTTCCCTGGTGGCTCAGAGGTTAAAGCGTCTGCATGCAATGCGGGAGACGTGGGTTTGATCCCTGGGTCGAGACGATCCCCTGGAGAAGGAAATGACAACCTACTCCAGTATTCTTGCCTGGAGAATCCCATGGACAGAGGAGCCTGGTGGGCTACAGTCCACAGGGTTGCAAAGAGTCGGACACGACTCGGAGACTTCACTTTCACTTTATAGAAGATAGTTTGTTAATAAAGTAAAATCCTTACCAAGTGTTTATTTTATATCCGCAATGAGAGCACAGTTTTACATTTTTTCCGAAAACTATCTCTTAACATTCCATTCCAGCCCCTTCTTTCTCCTTTCTCCTCAAATATTCTAGCTTATTCCCACTTTGGAATCTCTGTCCCTGTTGTTTCCTTGTTTCAAAAGATCTTGTTTCTAAGATCATGGGTTCAACTAAAATACCACTTCCTAAGAGAGATCTTCCTTTCAGAGGCTCATCCCTAATCTCTGTCTGTTCCTCTTTCCTGTTGTCCTCTTAGACTTACTAATTATCCAAAGTTTTCTCCTTCATGTATTTATTCAACTATTTTTTGTCCGATTCCTTCTTCTCTCTACCCTCACAAGGTAAGCTCCATGAAAGCTGGAACTCTCTATGTCCTGTTCACTACTTATCACTTGCCAGTGCTGGCGATGTAGTAGATATTCAATAAACATATGTTTATTTGAGTGGATGGATGAAAATGTTTTAACACTTAAACTTTGCCTGAAATTACTATACCTTTCCAAACTGCAATTTCATTAATTATCAAATAAATAAATGATTCAATAAATACAGTTTGACTCAGAATAATAGAAGGTGACAAGTAGATGCAGATATAGAGAAAATTCGGCATGAGTTGGTTGTTGTTGAAGCTGAGTGATGTGTGTACAAGTGTTCAGGATACAGTCTATTTTGAAATGTGATTGAAGTTTTATATAATACAAAGTTTAAAATAAAAACAATGTATGCTGATCTTATGCTGCATTGGCAGGTAGGTTCTTTACCACTAGCACCACCTGGGCATATTTGGAGGAACCCAAAGTTCAGTACATTTGGAGTTAGCTCAGTTCAGTCACTCAGTCATCTCTGACTCTGCAACCTCATGGACTGCAGCATGCCAGGCTTCCCTGTCCATCACCAACTCCTGGAGT
The DNA here is from genome assembly GCF_032452875.1 of Bos javanicus. Classification (NCBI taxonomy): domain Eukaryota; kingdom Metazoa; phylum Chordata; class Mammalia; order Artiodactyla; family Bovidae; genus Bos; species Bos javanicus. The sequence continues at coordinate 32,033,525 of NC_083889.1, forward strand.
TTGTTCAAACTCATGTCCATTGTGTTGATGATGCCATCCAACCATCTCATCCTCTGTCATCCCCTTCTCCTCCTGCCTTCAATCTTTTCCAGCATCAGGGTCTTTTCCAATGAGTCAGTTCTTCTCATCAGGTGGCCAAATTATTGGAACTTCAGCTCAGCATCAGTCCTTCCAATGAATATTCAGGACTGATTTTCTTTAGGATGGACTGGTTTTATCTCCTTGCTGTCCAAGGGACTCTCAAGAGTCTTCTCCAACATCACAGTTCAAAAGCATCAGTTCTTCGGTGCTCAGCTTTCTTTATGGTCCAACTCTCACATCTATACATGACTACTGGAAAAACTATAGCCTTGACTAGATGCACCTTTGTCGGCAAAGTAATGTCATTGCTTTTTAATATGCTGTCTAGGTTGGTCATAGCTTTTCTTCCAAGGAGCAAGCGTCTTTTAATTTCATGGCTGCAGTCACCATCTGCAGTGATTTTGGAGGCTAAGAGTTAGAGTGGGAGAGGAAACATGATAGGAGGCTGTGGAAAGAATCTGGTCAGAGATGACAAAGGAGAGAGTCTGGAATAAGCAAGCACGCAGTGAGAGGGGAGCCAAGCTCAAGCTGAAGGGGTGGGGGCTGACTTTCTGCAAACAGAATTCTGTCTCCTTTATGTTTCTGAACCTTCTGTCCACCCAAGGTGAGGCAACTGCTTTCCACTCTCCCCATGTCATTTCTGCAGTTTTCTTTTGTCTCCTCTTCCTACTTTGTATCCTTCAACCTGGTTGCCACTTCCTGCCAGTTCGGCCTCTTCCATGGATGCTTTACTAGAAAGCCATGTTGCTTGGTAGTTAAAAGCACTAAGATCAAATGAAATCTGGATCTGAATCCTGGGTGTGCCACTGACTACCTGTGTGAGCATGGACAAGCATTTTAGTCTCTCTGAACTTCAGTCTTCTTGTCTAAAAGAAGACAATTCTAACAGCTAGAGAGTTTTATGAAGATACAAAGAAGATAATGTATGTGAAGAACTCAGCCAGTGAGTGGCATATAGTAAATGCTCAATAAATTAGGACTGTTGACTTGGCTCTCTCCTAGCTGGATTCTTGAATGCTTCCTTCCTGCTTCATCCTCTTTCTGGCCACTGTACAAGGAAATTACATTAGGAATCATGGAAAGTAAGTCTTTTGAACTTGCAATACTAAAAGGTCCTCTTTTACTTAAGATTAAAAACTAATATTCTTCCTGCTTGGGGAGATGCGAGAGAAGGTAAAGGGACATTTCTCCTTCTCTTTTCGTGGATTTTCCTTTGAACCATGGGCCTCACCCTGTCTTCCTTGGGAATTCTTCGGAGGCCTTCTATTCCTAGGTTTCTAATACTTATGAAAGTATTACTATAGGGAATCAGCAGGTAAGACAGAAAGGAGTTCATTTGAACCTTAAGTTTAGTAGAAAATATTTGTGAAGGTAAAAAAAAGGACATTGACAAATTAATTGGGGAGAAATTTGATGAAAGACAGAGGAGTTGAGCATTTGGAAAACAGCTTGAAGGGATGGGGGTACTGACATCAATTTTCATTTCAAAGTGAAGGATGGAATTAAATATGCTGTAAAGCCATCTTATACTCCCCAGCTAGCATACTGACTAGGAATGGTTGTGTTCCTAGAAAGGGAAGCATATGGTCACATTCCCACTCTGAAAAATCTGACGGCCAAGACAAATAAACGTGAACATTATGTCTGCAAGTAATGTATGAGGGCTGCTATTTTTCATTCGCTCCATGCTTGTGATTCTCAAATAGAATACAAACACTTTGATCCTATATTTTTGCTCATGAGTGCCCCAGCCCAGGTGAACCCTTTTTCTTATCTGAGTCTTTTATTTCTCCTTCATGCTATTCTCTCTCTGAAAAATTCATCACAGAAAAAAACCATTGGATGCATATCTGAGTTTCATTCACAGATAAAATATGACTAAATCCAGATACAAATGAGCTGGGTTTAATGGGGGTATTTCTGTCCCCATAGAATGAGTGGGATGAATAAAATACATTGCATGCGCGTTTGTTTTCACCTTTTTGTACACTGAATATAAGTTTTCATGACGGGGAATGGGAGACAGTGGCAGATTGCAGGGAAAGGAGAATATGGTGGTAGTTTAGTTGATAAGTCTTGTCCGACTCTTGCGATCCCATGGATTGTAGCCCACCAGGCCCCTCTGTCCATGGAATTCTCCAGGCAAGAATACTGGAGTGGGCTGCCATTTCCTTCTCCAGGGAAAGGAGAGTATAAGAGATGCTACTGAACCTGAGGGATATACCCTCTGCAGTAAGAAGCATAAGTGACACATGCCTGACACTGTTATACTGAAAAGGAAATATATTTCCATCTCAGTGGCTTCATTTCTCTCTGAGAGAGCATGGTCCTGAACCACACTTTTTGGAAAGAACTCTAGATTGTTGCAGTGGTCCTGGTGTTGAGTCTCCAAGAAAAATCATAAATTCTCTGTACCTTCATTCTGCTCATCTGTCAAACAAGGAGTAAAAGGAAATTATCTGCTTGTTTGTTTCTGCCCTAAAGCCAATTCTACATGCTGGTTGTCTTTTGCTGATTTAGGCAAAAGAAATAATTTTGACTACCTTTTGAACCTGAATTGGAGGGCTAGAACACAGAAAGACTTTTATGTTACATTCTTTTATTTTAGATGCCATGGGTATCTCCAACAAAAGACCAATGAAGATTATCATAGACGAGTGATATGAAGGGATATTAAGCAATAGGTTAAAATAATATTCACACAGTTTTAGGGGCCTGGGAGCATGCTCTAGATATAATGTATTTAACAAAATTGCCAAAAATTTAGGAAACTAAATGACATAAACAGGATCACAACAACAATGAAAAGTGTAGAAAAAGATCAGTGTCCACATTTTAACAGTGGTTGACTCCTGTTGGCAGGAATATGTCTGAGCCATTTTCTCTACTTCTCTACGTTCATTCTTTTTCTGTATTATTCTATATAGCAAAAATCCTTTTTATACACTGTTCATTTCCTAAAAGGAGCATGTCCTATTTTCTGGTCAGAGGCATGGGCTTTGAGCAGTTTTCCCTAGCCACGCGTGATGGATTTTTATGTCTGGAGTCTACGGTTCCTTGTGACAAATGGCAGAAATCTGAAAAACAGCCAGCTGGATTGGAGATATAGCCTGTGGTCACTCGACGGAGCAAAGCACTCTCAAGTAAATAGCTATCGAATCCCTGGCCTTGGTGTTATTAAGGCCAATGCACCACCCAGAGAAACTAGCCATCCATAAATGACTTTCAAACTACTGAAATTGAATAGATCTCCCTGAGCTAGAGACAGGCCATTGACATTGTAGGTGGTTAGGCTGCAACACAGGTGTTTCGGAGAACTTATTTGTGATACAAACTCTTCTTCTATGAAAGACTAGACTGTGCCAGAATTATGTGCCAATACACTTTTAGCGAATGTGTGTTCTGTGCCCAGCCTTGTGCTAGACATAGAGGATACAGGATAAATAAGATCCAGTTCTGCCTATCAAGGAATTCATGGTTTAGTACTTCACACAGACATGAAAATCAACTATGCTGCCCTGAGATGAGATTGGTGATGGGATCAAGCCCAGGAAGTTGTGTTGCTAACTTGTGTCCAACTCTTGCGATCCCATGGACTGTAACCCACCAGGCTCTTCTGTCCATGGAATTCTCCAGGCAAGAATACTGGAGTGGGTTGCCATTTCCTTCTCCAGGGAAAGGAGAGTATGCTGCTGCTGCTGCTGCTGCTAAGTCGCTTCAGTGGTGTCCGACTCTGTGCGACGCCATAGATGTATAAGAGATGCCATTGAACCTGAGGGGTATACCTTCTGCAGTAAGAAACTTCCTGCTAGGCTCCAGGAAGTTGTGGGAGCTCCAAAGGGAAGTTCTAAGTTAACCAAGGGCATGATTATTCTTGCGTGGGAAATCCCGTAAACAGAGGAACCTGACAGGCTACATACAGTCCATGGGGTCACAGAGTTGCACATGACTGAATGACTAACACACAGACACACACAGACACAGACACACAGACACACACACACACACACACACACACACATACATATACATCAGTTCAACACCTGCAGGTAACTGACAGTCTTTTCAAGTACCAGTTCTAAATACCTGGGTTGGGGGCAGGGCGAGTGGAGGGCCAGGGTGTTAGGGCAGTCAAATTTGACTAGTCTAACCTGAAATAGTTATTGACCTTTAATCCAATCAGCTTGGGCAAGAGGGCAGTGTTACTGGCCCTAATGCCCAAAGGGCCAAAGCTCTTATTACCACCAAAACCTACAGAATTGGAAAATGAAAAAGACATGAGGAAACCCAGTGGCACTGTGGGAAAAGCCCACATTTGTTACTGGACAGGCCTGGCAGGTGGTTTCCAGTGATTCACTCTACTTCTAAGTGCCCTGATGTTTCTGTTCTGCCATACTTAAGCTCTTCACACAGTCAACACCATCAGATGAGATAATGTGTCTGAAAAAAACTCTGTGCAAAAAAGTCAGTTATTCTGATGAATACATGTGTCTGTGTGTGTGTTAGTCACTCAGTTGTGTCCAACTCTTTGTGACCCCATAGACTGTAGCCCGCTAGGCTCCTCTGTCCATGGAATTCTCCAGGCAAGGATATTGGAATGGGTACCCATTCCCTTCTCCAGGGGATCTTCCTGACTCAGGGATTGAATCTGGGTCTCCTGCTTTTCAGGCATATTCTTTACCATCTGAGCCACCAGGGATACTTATGAATATAAGAATGTCAAAACAAAAGTTCCGAATAGACAGAGTAGAAGGACTATATCTTTGGAATCAAATATATGGACTTCAAATCCCAACAGCTAAACCACTTCTAGTCATATAACCTTAGGCATGCTCTCTTCATATCATTTTGTCAACCCAAAACAAGGATAATACTATTTAGCTTATAGGGCCAATGTAGAAATTAAATAAATGTCCCCAAATATGAATTACCTAGTCTAGTACCTTTGACACTCAGTAAATTTTAGCTGTGATCATTATTAGTAATTAAGATATCTTATTATTATCTCCCAGATGTGTCCACCCTTAATCTAAAAAATCTTCCGTGATAATGCTTCAAATTATCATGGTCAATTCTGTTGGACAAAATCCTATGACAAGGGATTTTCTTTAAACAATGATTTTCTTAACCAATAGAAATACTTGGAAAACTCTTAGAAATACTGAAGCCTGTATCCCACTGTATACCAACTGGATCAGTATCTCTGAGCCTGGGACCCTGGCATCTGTATTTTTAAAAGCTCCACAGTAGAAGATAAAATGCTCATTAACAACTGGTAGAATGAATGGATAAATGTGTCAAATGAGTAACTGATAACCCTACAATGAACACAATGTATTTACAATAAATTGAGGGGCAAAAACGTTTAATTCTGTACTCTGATTTATATTTTAAAAGTGGATCTATGTTTTGAAAGTAGATTTACAAATAAAACATTTAAAGTAATTGCAGAGAAGAGTTACACGCCCTTATTTGCTGGTGGTGTCTATGTTTTCTTGAGCGTGGTCATTGTTAGAAAGCCAGATGTTTTTGGTGAAAACTGCTTTACCACAGTAACAAATGGAGCAGTATGAAACTGCTGTGTGAGAACACGGGTGTGGAAATGCCTCTGCTTGTCTGTTGCTGTTTTCCCCTTGCATTTGCTTTTTGGTTTCTCATGCCTTTATAAGGATGGAGTTGTTGACAGACTGGAGTGCCCCAACCAGTTATACTCCTTGAGTGTTCTCTTCTTGTCTCTGATCAAGTTCTTGAGTTGCATTTACAATTGGCATGCAGACCACTTCTTTTTCAAGCACTTAATCTACCAAGCACCACAAAGTCAAAATAAGGAAAGGATACTTTTAAGGAAAGAATTCAAAAAGAAAAAAGCTTTATATAGACTCATCAGCCCAGTTTAACCCATAAAAGGTCAAGAGGGAAAAAGTCCTCAGATAATTATATGAGGTACAACTGATAAGCCCTGGCAGGGTAGCTTGAAACTGTAGTCTGGAAGAGACTGAGTATTTTATGGCTTAGCTGCATATGAGTTTCAGAAATGGAGGCCCTTAGGAAATAAGCAATGAATTAAAAGGATTTTCAGATGAAATTCAACATAGCTATTGGAAGAAGAAAAAGGAAATTGGTTTCATTTTTATTGAAAGTGAGTTGGCTAGTCTGCGAGAGTGATCTAAAAAATAAGAAAAAGTAGTCAATTAAACTGGATTCTTAAATCACTCTTTAAAATTATTGCATGGATTAGTGAAGAAGAGAGTTCATGAAAAAATACACAAAGATGTTAGAAGTCGAAGGAATCAGACATACCACACATCAAAGTCGCAGAGTCGAATGTCTACAGGGTCTCTGAATCAAAGGACTTGGGTGTAAGATAATAGGGTGGGCTGTGAACTTAGGCGCATTGGAGTGTACATACTACTTTTTAACCCCTAGTGTTAGTTATGTTGCCAAGTAGGATATAAGAGTGCAGCCTCTAATCTTTTAAAGAGAAGTTGGAAATGCAGGCTTTTTTTTTTTTTCATGCAAAAGACTCCCAGTTTTTAAATGTTGAAAATAAATGCAAATATTTAAGTGTACTAAATTAGCCAAATCAAATACGTCAGTGGATTTGATCTGACCCATGGACTACCGTTTGAGCATTCTGGTGTATAGATCAAATACACAAGGTGTTGGAATATGGGTGTTGGACCCTTTCAGAACTGAGTTTTAATCTCGTCCACCACAAACTATGTATATGTGGTCAACCAATATTTGACAAGGGAGCCAAGAATACTCAATGGAGGAAAAATAGTCTCTTCAATAAATGATGTCGGATATCCACATGCAAAAGAATGAAACTGGTCCCCTATATTACATCACTGACAAAAAAAAAAAAGTCAACAAAATGAAACAATCAACAAAATGAAAAGGTCACCTATGGAATGTGAGATAATATTTCAGATTCATATATCTGATAAAGGGTTAATATCCAAAATAGTAAGAAACTCTTACAACCCAGCAGCAAAAACCAAATAATCCAGTTTAAAAATGGATAAAGGACCTGAATATACATTTTCAAAAGAAGCTATACAAACAGCCAACAGGCACATAAAAAGGTGCTCAACATCACTAAACATCATGGGAATGCAAATCAAAACCACAGTGAGATAGCACCTCATATTGTTACAATGACTATTATCAAAAAGACAGGACAAAACAAATGTGGGCCAGAATGTGGAGAAAAGGGAGCCCTTGTGCACTGTTGGTGGGAATATAAATTGGAACAGTCACAATGGGAAACAGTATGGAGTTTACTCAAAAAATTAAAAATAGAAGTAGCATACAACCCAGCAATCCCACCTCTCAGTACATAGCTGAAGGAAATGAAATAACAATCTTGAAGAGATACCTGCACCCCTACTGTGGTATTGTAATACCCAAGATGTGGAAATAACTTAAGTGTCCACTGATGCATGAATGAGAAAATGTCACATATATATGAATATGAATAATGGAATATTATTCAGCCATGAAAAAGAATGAAATTCTACCACTTTGAATAACATGGATGGACCATGAGGACATTATGCTAAGTGAAATGTCAGTCAGAAAAAGACAAATACTATATAATTTCACTTATAAGTGAAATAGTGAAAAAACCAAACTGATAGAAGCAGAGAGAAGACTGGTGATTACCAGGGACAGTAGTATTGGGAAAAAGGGTAAAAATGTCCAGTTATAATATGAATAAGTTCTGGGCACCTAATGTACAGTAAAGTGGTTATAGTTAAACATACAATATTGTATACTTGAAAGTTGCTAAGAAAATGGATCTTAAAATTCTCAGCACATACAGAAAAATGATAAGTATGTGAGATGATGGATGTATTAACTATCCTTGTTGTAATAATCACTTTGTAATATATACTTTTATAAATAATCATGTCGTACACCTAAAACTGGGGCTTCCCCGGTAGTTCAGCTGGTAAAAAGTCCACCTGCAATGCAGGAGACCCCATTTGTAGTCCTGAGTCAGAAAGATCCCCTGGGGAAGGGGTAGGCTACCCACTCCAGTACTCATGGGCTTTTCTGGTGGTTCAGATGGTAAAGAATCCACCTGTAATGCAGGAGACCTGGGTTCGATCCCTGGATTGAGAAGATCCCCTGGAGGAGGGCATGGCAACTCATTCCAGTATTCTTGCCTGAAGAATCCCCATGGACAGAGGAGCCTGATGGGCTACAGTCCATGGGGTCACAGAGAGTCGGACACAACTGAGTGACTAAGCACAGCATACCTAAAACTAACACGGTGTTACATGTCAGGTATATCTGGATCAAGCTACAAAAACAGAACAGCAACAAAAAAGAATTATTTTCTTCAGCCCAAAACCAATTTTCACCTCTTTGGGGACGATATTAATCAAATGAAAATGTGTATTTTGAAAAGACTCACAACACAGATAGAGTTCCAACTTTTGCCTCACTTTGGTATTAGAGATAATGTATACAAATCTTATTGTTCAGTGCCTGAGAGAGTGTAGATGCACAATATGTTATGGCTTTTACAACGAATGTCAACAAGATACATGGAGAGTAACAGGATAATTCTTTTCTTTAGAGTACTGTCTGGAGATATTCTGAGACACACGTACTTTCCATGTTTTACTGCCACACTCCCAGATCTTTATAAAGGCAATTTTACAACAGATCAGAAACTCTCTAGCAATCCCTCTGAAGATACCATTTCCCAGGAAATCCTGTTCTCTAAAGAATATTAGCAACCTTGCTATTCTTCTTTGCAACACTCATTATATTTGTAAAATTCAAGGGGAAAAGAGTACTCTCAGCCGTTTTGTCAGAAAGAATAATCATCTTTGCTTAAACTTATCTTCGGTCAGTGACACACTGCTGCTTTACAGCCAAAAGTCAATCTTTATCTTATAAGCGTAATGAAATCTATGCCCCAAAGCCCTGAAGTGTATGAGAGGGTTCCTCTACTTGGCTTCATGCTTTTATAGTGGTTTTGATGGTACACTCCTTCCAGGCTTGCTCCATTGTGATAGACTGTTAGCCAGAGTCCAGGGGAAAAGAAGATCCACTGTGCTGTAGCCTTTTAATGGCCTATTGCCTCATGCTTGGCAGGCTTCTCTGTAACAAAAGTATAAATTGAACTAGGAGGATGTTAGGAGATCATGTCCCAGGAGAAAATCTCTGCAGATGATGTCAGAACAATTAGATGTTAAAAGTTGCAGACTCTACAATTATTAACAAGCTCAGGAAAACTAATTAAGAAGGGTGTAGAGGCTACCTGGCTTGCTCAGAAGTTTAACTTGGCCAATGAAGATTCTGTACCCCAAAATTTGAGGAGTAATCTAGGAGTTTCCAACTGGGCTAACAGCTGAAGACTGGGATCGACGACAGTATACACGGAAAAGAAACACAAAAGTTAGTCTTCTGGGGAGGCTTCTATTATGGCCCTCAACTTGTACTTTAATTACCTATCCTGTTTTTTCAACTTGCCTGAAGACTCCAAGGTGTCAAAATTGTACTTTACTGCATGGTTCACTGCCAGGAACATTACTGTTAGTAAAAACTTGTTATAATGATTAATTATTATTTAACAAAGAATGAATCTTTAACATCCTGGAAGGGAATAAATATTAACATTCCCTCCAAAGAATGTATATTTTTCAGTCAGGTGGATGAGTTTGATTTTTGGTGGTTTCACTTACACCTATGAGACATAGAGATAATTACTGTATATGTATATGGACCACCATTTCCTCATGGGAAAATAGGAATAAGTATAGTCTCTGGCACTAAAGAGTTGCTGGGAAGATTAAATAAGCTAATTTATACGAGTTTTATAATGTAATAATGTGTTAAGCTCAGTGCCTAGCACATAGAAGGAACTCAATAAGTGGTAACTATTATTACTATTGTTATTATGATGATGATAATTGCTAAGAAGTTTCATCTTATGGAAAGATGTTTTGAAAGTCAGGACATAAGCAAAAAAAATTATATATATTAAAACTTCCCTTGAAGATTCATTCATTGTGCATAAATGAACAGAGCTCAGACTCCAGGAAGATCAAAAACCAAGAATTAACTTTTTGTTTCTTTTGCATTTTGGCCGTGACTTTCCTCTTTCCAAAGCAGTAAAGGCCGGAGCCTACTTTGAAGGGTAGAAGGGAGAAAGAGTTAATTAAATTTAATTGTCTTTTGGCCACGCTCAGATCGTTGAATTTGAATAAGTTGAACATATGTGTGGTGTGATTCCACTGTTTTGTAGCTCTTGATTTTTTTGAATGCTAAGTCTGAAGCAAGTTCTGGACACTTAAGAGCAGCAATGGCTCATAAGAGAGTGAAGTATCTAATAGAAAAGGCTATGAATCAAGTTAGGTAGGAAGCTCCATGGCCATGCATAGGTCACTGGAGTATTTTGTTACCCTTCCCAAGAACTTCAAAGGATAGATTTTCAAGTTTTGTGAAGTAGCCCTGATTGACTGTCCTTTCTTAAGGTCAGCTGTGAAAACTTCCCCAGTGCTGGCCATTTCCTTCTCAAGAATGTCAATATGGGGACTTTCCTGGTGGTCAAGTGGCTAAGACTCTGAACTTCCAATGCAGGGGGACCGGGGTTAGATCCCCTGGTTAGATCCCACATGCTGTAACTGAAGATCCTGCATGCCGTGACGAAGACTAAAGATCTATATGCTGCAACTAAGACCTGGCACAGCCAAATGAAAAAATAAATATAAAAAACAAAGCATGTCAACATGAGCAGACCTAAACATCTCCACCATCCAAATGACAATACCTAAAATGTCCCCTGGCACATGCATCAGCTGTGACCACCACTGTAAGAAACTACCGACTGTCTCAGCTACAGGGAACTGGCTAGGCTAGTCCACTAAGTGCGTGCTCATTCACTTCAGTTGTGTCCGACTCTTTGCAATCCTATGGACTGTAGCCCACCAGGCTCCTCTATCCATAGGATTCTCCAAGCAAGAATACTGGAATGGGTTGCCATACCCTCTACAGGGGATCTTCTCCACCGAATGATCAAACCCAAGTCTCCTGCATTGGCAGGCAGATTCTTAACCACTGAGCCACCTGGTAAGTCCAATTCTAGCCCATTAGTTCCTGGGAATTCTAGGAATTGAAGGAAGGTGTGGGGAGAAAGAAGAGGAAAGACAGCGAGACCAGCACAGACCCAGGCTCTTCAGAGAACCAGAGCCATGCACAGTGGTAGCTCATGAGCCATATCCAACATATTTTGTTTGGTTCACACAGTGTTAATTTTTTTTTTAATTGGCTGCCAACATTTTTAAAAATCAAGAGATATCTCTTAAATTTTGTAATTTCTGGCTTCCCTTGAAAAATCAGAAAATTTGGCAGTACTGAGCCTGTGCGCTCACATGGTTCCCAGCTGACTTCATCTGAATGGCAGTGACTTCATTGGCTCAGGTACACTTCTTCTGTTTTCTCCATGCCTAATAAGCCTTGTTCTCCTTGCTATACTTATATTATGTATGTACTGTTACATTTCCATATTATGGATTTTCTTATGATAAAAGGAAAAGTAAAATGTTCCCTGTACCCAAAGCAGAGAATAGAAATGACCATGTGCCCGGAACTAAATTCCCTGTGCTGTACAGCAGGTTCCCACTAGTTATCTATTTTACACAAGGTAGTGTCTGTATGTCCATCCTAATCTCCCAATTTGTCTCCCCCTCCCCTCCCCCACCATTCTTTTCTTTCCATCTGCATCTCTATTCCTGCCCTGGAAAGAGATTCATTTCATTGTACAGCAGAAACCAATACAACATTGTAAAGCATTTGCACTCCAGTTTTAAGAAAAAAAAAAAAAAGCCCAACCAAACAAAAATGACCATGTGATTTAAGACTTTTTATAGCCATTAGATTTTTACTGATTACAATTAATAAAGAATTAATTTTATCTTTTTTGTTCTTTGGCATTAAATACAATGCTTGACTTTCCTTGCTACCTATTGCCAGAACTTTATATGACTGGAGGGAATTAAGATAAAAATATCAATTTTTTTCTTTTTAAAAAAAATTTCATTGGAATATAGTTGATTTAAAATGTTGTGTTAGTTTCCACTGTAGGGCAAAGTGATTCAGTTACACATATAGACACTGTTTTTAGATTCTTTGCCATGATTTAAGATGTTTTAAAATACTGTATATATCTTTCCATTCACATACTGTCCCACTAATACACACCTAAGGGGCACTTCTAGTTTTTTAAATTTAAAAAAATTGTTTTTATTTGTTGTTGTTGTTCAGTCACTAAGTTGTGTCTGACTCTTTGTGACCCCATGAACTACAGCACGTCAGGCTTCCCTGTCCTTCACTATCTCCCGAAGTTTGCTCTCCTTACCTGCCCTACCTTTCTTCCTGTCCCCCCTTACCCTACTCCCTCATCAGTTGGAGAACCCAATTCTTGGCTCAGGGTCTGCTTCTGGGAGAATCCAGTCTAAGAAGAATTGGCCAGTGAGCATTTATTGAGCACTTCCTATAGACAGAACCTCATTATTCGTTAACGCCAGAAAGTAGGTTGACTTGTGCTTGAGTCCCTTTGACCCACATCTTTATCAGCAGTGCAGTTCTAAAAATACAGACCCTCAGTGATGCCATTTAAGCTAGACCTTGTTTCAGCATTTTTAGAATCAAAACTCACCACAACAGTGTATAGCCCAATAAAAAATTTAAAAATAATAAATAAAAGGACTCGAAAAAAATCAATAGCCTTTCCTCTGAAGTCCCAGAGAAGGTGTCAATTCCAGATTTTCTTGGATGACTCTTCCGGTGGAACTTTCACTAGCTATAATGACATGGGTTTCCCAGGTACCAAAATAGAGAAGTTGCTTTGAAAGGTCGGTAATGGAGTCTTTATGTAGGAGGTCTTAATTGAGGAAATCATTGATTTCCCCATGAATATTTTAACCTGCATGAAAGATAAGAAAGTGAAGGCTAATTTAGTTTTAAAAATACTCTACTAAAATAGATCAGGCTGTCTCAACCTTGGCAGTATTGGCATTTTGGGTCGGATAATTATCTGTTGTGAGGACTGTCCTGTGCATTATAGGATATTTAGCAGCATCCTTGGCCTCCACCTCCAACACCATCTCAGCCAGTTGTGACAATCAAAAATATCTCTAGGCATTGTCAAATGTTCTCTGAGGACAAAATTGTCCCTGGGTGAAAATCATTTACCATACATAGGTATTCCATGGAAATTAAAGCCAGAGATTTGAGGTTCAGGGGTTTTCAGAATGGGTGTCAAAAAAGAAAACTATTATTTCTAGTCCATTAACTGTAACTGTAAAGGATGAAATCTATCATCTGAATTCTGGAGATTATTAGCAGAACCCTCTCTATAAACTGGCACCAAAGTGAATAGTTGAGACCTACTTCATGACCAGCACAGATCACTCTTACGTAGTGTTCTTTAGTAAAAGAGATTCACATAGTAAAGAAGATTGTTTTAAAATGTGTGCCATGATTTGTCCTGAATGATTAAAAGATTAGCTGGGAACTTAGTGGATCAAATCTAACAACTGATTAAACAGATTTCTCCCTAACACTTTTGGGTCAGATTCTCTTGACTGCCTTTAAAAAAAGAAAGCAGGTCACAAACATCTGTTTTGAGTTCTCAGAAACTTGAAAAGATTAAAATCAAAAATAAGAAGAAAATAAACAAAGATTGTTTTACCATCTGTTTCCTAACGGTCTCTCACTTAAAAGTATTGCAGTTCGGAGAAGGACAGATATTGTAAGTCTTTTGAATCCCTAAAGTAAGCCAGTAAAGAGGCCTGTGTGGATAACTTTAAAGGCAATGAGGATTATGCAAAATCTTTGTTTTAAATCCGATGCAAAGCGTGTATTTCCTGTCTCTTGGTGACGTATATATCTGAGTAAAGTACACTGTCTGTCAAGCAGTCTGTGCCATATCAGGCCTCTGTCAACTTAGATAGAATCTCTTAGTGAAAACTGTAGAATCCAACAACGAATCCATGGATATCTCAGATTCTTATTAAAATTTTTAGAAAATAATCTGAGGACACATGAACTTTCCTTATTTTGATCTCTTTAATGATCTGATGAATAAGTTATCATCGTTGGAATCATTCATCAAAAATTAGTTAAAGAGGAGGTAGGAGCACTAATGCTGATGTCCCATCCAATGGCCAAAGTATTGGGGCTTCAGCTTCAGCATCAGTCCTTCCAGTGAGTATTCAGGACTGATTTCCTTTAGGATGGACTCGTTTGATCTCATTCCTGTCCAAGAGACTCAAGAGTCTTCTGCAGCACCATAATTCAAAGCATCAGTTCTTTGGTGCTCAGCCTTCTTTATGGTCCAGCTCCACATCCGTACATGACTACTGGAAAAACCCTAGGTTTGACTATATGGACTTTGTCGCCAAAGTGATGTCTCTGCTTTTCAATGTGCTGTCTAGGTTTGTCATAGCTTGGACTCAGCTGGTAAAGAATCCACCTGCAGTGTGGGAGACCTGGGTTTAATCCCTGAGTTGGGAAGATCCTCTGGAGAAGGGAAAGGCTACCCACTCGAGTATTCTGGCCTGGAGAATTCCATGGACTACAGTCCATGGGGTCGCTAAGAGTCGGACATAACTGAGCAACTTTCACTTTCATGGTTCATGGTTTCTTCCAAGGAGCAAGTGTTTTTTAATTTTGTGTCTGCCATCACCGTCCGCAGTGATTTTGGAGCCCAAGAAAATAAAATCTGCCACTGTTTCCAGTTGTTCCCCATCTATTTGCCATGAAGTGATGGGATTGGATGCCATGATCTTAGTTTTGTGAATGTTGAGTTTTAAGTCAGTTTTTTCACTCTCTCTTTCATACTCATCAAGAGGCTCTTTAGTTCCTGTTCACCTTCTGCTATTAGAGTGGTATCATCTGCAAAAATCTCCAGTTTTTAGCAAGTCTGTCTTTTAACAACTACACAACCCTTCTCTCTGTCTTTTCTTCATCAGAAGTGAATGGGGGCACGCATTCTCCTACTCTGTTGAACTCTATTCTTTTCTCAAATGGGGGTGATGCCTAGGTTTCCCTCCCTCAAAGGGAGAAGATTTTGTTTTAATAGATCTTATACCTCAGGTCCTTTTGGAGTCAGGTGACTTATTCCTCCATCAATGCCCAAAGCCATAGACCTGGCATATCTTACTTATAATAAGGCCACAGCAAAATTCTTGCATGTGTTTCTGTTGCCGACCATTTTACATATTAATACACGAATGCTCTCCAGTGTTTGGCACTTTGTATTTTGGGATTTGCTTCTCAGGTTCTGTTATGCATGGTTGAACAATTAAATATCTACTCTGCTTTGTTCCTACCAAACTAATGGTTGGCTTGTTTTAAATATAAATCATCATCAACTCCATCTAGAGCCTGGCAAAGTCAACAGTTAAGTGAGCTGCCTGGTGGTCCTAATTGTAAAATGGACAGATAAGGTTTCATTGGTTTTAAATCCCAAGTTCTAGTCATTGTTTTATAGCCTGGTTGGGGAGACAGACATTAAGCAAACAATTACACAAATAAATGTAAAACTACCAATCTGCTTAGTGCATGGGTTTTCAGTCTCAGTACTGTTGGCATTTTGGGCTGAATAATTCCTTGTTGAGAGCTGACCTGTGCACTGCAGGGTGAATACTAGCATCCATGGCTTCTACACGCTAAGGGACCTTCATGCCCCTCCTCTTCATCTGTGACCACCATAGATGTCTCCAGACATTGCCAAATGGCCCCTATGGGGCACAGTCACATCTGAATAAGAACCAAGAGGCTACCAAGAGGAGAGAGATTCATGCTTTATACACAGCATATAATCGATGATGGGAACATGATACAGCCTGGATCACCTAGAGAGATTTCCCCAAGACTATGGTATCTGAGCTAAGACCCCAATGATTAATAGAAGTTAACAATGAAAAGAAAGAGGGGAAAGCATTTAATTCACTCATCATTCACTTATTCATTCATTCAAGAAGTGTTCAGTCTTTAAAAGATAAGACAAAGTTGGAAGAACTGCCTGATATTTACTATATGGAGGACTTCCTTGGTGGTCCAATAATTGAGAAAACACCTTCCAATGCAGGCGATGTTGGTTTAATCCCTGGTGGGGGAACTAAGATCCCACATGTTGCAGGGCATCCAAGCCTGTGGTCACAACTACAGAGGTCATGTACTCTGGAGCCCATGTGCCACAACTAGAGAGAAGCCCGAGTGCCACAATAAAGAGCCTGCATATTGCAACTCAGTCCCAGCACAGTCAAAAATAAAATAAATAAATATTTTTAAAAATAAGATTTACTATAAAGCTATAGTGGGTTTTCCAGGTGGCACTAGTGGTAAAGAATCCACCTGCCAATGCAGGAGACATAAGAGACATGGGTTCGATCCCTGGGTTGGGAAGATTCCCTGGAGGAAGGCATGGCAACCCACTCCAGTATTCCTGCCTAGAGAATCCCATGGACAGAGAAGCCTGGCAGGCTACAGCCCATAGAGCCGCACAGAGTCTGGACACAACTGAAGTGACTTAGCATGCATGCACATAGTAATCAAGAGAATGTGGTATTGACTAAGCAATATATACATAGAGCAATAAGACCAAATGGAGAGTCCAGAAATATTCAAAAGTGACCCACGGAGTTTTTACAAAGGACTTAGATGATTCTACTGAGAAATGCTAGCTTTCTCAAGAAGTGGCTTGGGAACAATTAGAAATTCATATGTTAAAAAAAAAAAAGAATCTTACCCAAAACTTATACTTTATACAATTATTAACTGAAAATGTGTTCCATAGATCTAAGTGTTAAGTGGAAAAGCATAAAACATTTAAAAGAAAACATGGAGTCAAATCTTTATGACCTGGAGTTGGACAAAGAGATTTTAAACTTTATACCAAAAGCATGATTTTAAAAACGGAAGAAGTACTTAATGAATGCCTGCTATGTGCCAGTTCTCTTCTAGATGCTGATGATACAGCAACAAATCAATCAAAATAAGTCCTATGCTAATGGAATTTCCCTTGTAGTAAGAGAAGACAGTTAATAAACAGGTGAACAACTAATGCAAAGTGCAGAATCTACTTTACCTAGAGAGGACAGGGAAATACTCTCTGAAAATGTAACCTTTGTACTGATACCTGAGTAATGAGAAGGAGCCAGCGAAGCAAAACCCTGGGGGAAATAAATTCCAGGCAGGGATAGAAGCATGCACAGAGTTACTATGGGGAACGGTTTGAGAGTATTCAATACCAGATTTCCTTTATGTCCATTTTGAATCCCTGACCATAAGATTAAGAAACTGAAAGCCAGAGCTATTTAATGGCTAAGAAGTTGCTTTAATGATACCTATTTCTGGTGTCCATATAGGGACAAATATACTGGTGCCCACATCACCCCTGAAATAGTAAAAATCAAGCATAAATTGTTAGTTGAACTGATATTACTATGTTCAGGACAGTTTATCCAAGATCCCATTGTTTGAGTGGTCTGTTCTGTGGCTAAAAGAAAGAGCTCTTAAAATGTCATTGGCTATAAATGTAGTCCCCCTATCCTGATGATGAAATTTATAAGAGAGATAAACAGCCTGCAATTTCTGTTAATAGGGTCTACAAAATGGCTTTATAATGAGGAAGGCAATTGACAAGATCATTTAAAAAGAAATAATGTGGCAAATACATCCAGAGGCTATGTTTTCTAATAGTAAGTTTGCATTAGACAACATGTAATATTTAGCAGAGAACTTTCTCTGTGTTTATTTTTCCCCAAAACAGTAGCAGCTTCCAAAGTTCCCTACCCCAATCTGGATAGCTACCCAAGGATGCACACGTCAAGGATGCTGTTGAATTTTAGACTGAGTGGTACCCAACTATCCTATTTTACAAAGAAAGGATGCAAAGCTCAGGAAAGTTAAATGACTAGCCCAGGGTCATAAAATAATTTGTAATATTGCCAAGACAAGAACACCCTTCTTTGAGAAGTTGTCAATGTTTCTTGCCTTTCATGAACTCTTGCCTCTGTTTTGCACAGATTGCTCATTAAAGGAAGTGTCTTACAAGCTTAATTAAATCCATACTTCCCTTCAGCACTGCTCATCACATTGTCGTTGTTCAGTCGCTAGGTTGTGTCCAACTCTTTTGTGATCCCATAGCTTATAGCCCACCAGGCTCCTCTGTCCACGAGATTTCCCAGGCAAGAATACTAGAGTGGGTTGCCATTTCCTTCTCCAGGGGATCTTCCCAACCCAGAGACTGAACCTGAGTCTCCTGCATTGCAGACAGATTCTTTACCACTGAGCCACTGAGGAATCCTGCTTATCACATTAAATCAGTGCTCCTTGCCTGACCGAGGGACATTTAGCAAGGTCTGGAGACATTCTGGTTATCACAACCACTGTTAGGGTCTACAGGCATCTAGGAGGTAAAGGCCAGGGATGCTGCTAAGTATCCTACAATGACATGAAAACTCCCACAGCACAGAATCATCCAACCAGAGTGTCAGTAGTGCCACATCTGAGAAGCTCTGTCCTGGGCTTTGGTGCTGTCTTCTTCACTAGACTTCCATGTCAGTGAGAACTGGGGCTTTCCTGACTTATTCTTGTCTTGGCTACTGATGTTCAGTGCTTTCTCTGAACTTAATGGTCGCACTTAATTTAATTGTGAGCTACAATGAGAGATGAAAGTTCCTTCAAAAAGTGGTAATGAGAAGCAGAAAAACTGTAAAAGGCCAATGATTACTTCCCTTGGTTAGTTGGAGACATTTAAAAGTAATGGTCTTTCATCCTTTTGGGAGCATAGATTACCCTTGAGAATCTCACAAGAGTTTTGGATGCTTTCTTCCTAAAACTACCATTTGTAACACATTTTCCCATAAAATAGGGCTAATGATATGCTACAGAGGTCAAGGATTCTGGGCCTAGACAGACATGTAGAATATTTTCTACTTCCTTGCCCTTTGGGTAGTATAGTAAACTACTGGTTCAATACTGGCTTCCCAGGCAGCTCAGTGGTAAAGAATCTGCCTGCCAATACAGGAGGCTCGGGAAACTCGGGTTCAATCCCTGGGTTGGGAAGATCCGCTGAAGTAGGAAATGGCAATTCACTCCAGTATTCTTGCCTGGAAAATTCCATGGACAGAGGAGCCTGGTGGGCTACAGTCTTTGGGTTGTAAAGGGTTGGACCTGACTGAACATGTGTACATGGTTCAATGGTGGTTGCCCTTATTCCCAAGAAAATTGGTTTCTACTTTAAATATTTTAAAATAAAATGATTCAAATATTAGAAATGGCCTACACAGTCATCTAGTGAAATGAACAAGCAAAATGTAAATTATCATACAGTGTTTTAAAAAATGAAAATATTGAAAATGTTAGCTGCTCAGTTGTGTCTGACTTTTTGTGACCCCATGGACTGTGGCCCATCAGGCTCCTCTGTCCATGGGATTCTCCAGGCAAGAATGCTGGAGTGGGTTGCCATTTCATTCTCCAGGGGATCTTCCCTACCCCAGGATCGAACCTGGGTATCCCACAATGCAGTTGGATTCTTTACCATCTGAGCCACCAGAACTGAATCCATATCCATCAATTTGGATCACTTTAAAAAAAAAACAACTTGTTATTAAGTGAAATACATAGGCTATAGTACCTTTCACATGCTGTGATATCATGTATATTCAAAAACACAAATAACACAGATAAAATATTACTATATAATATAAATAGAAACATATATCTATAGTGAAATTTGGAAGGATTCATACAAAATTCAGGATGGTAATTGCTTCTTGGGAATTAGAGATAAGAATAAGGCGGGGAAGAGAAGGCAAGGGGAATGTCAAGTTTTCTGGAAACTCATTTCTTCTAATTGAAAACAAAGGATGATGGGGAAGGAAAAAAAAAAGCTAAAGCATCCAATCCTGATGGGTAGCTGCAAAAATGTTTCTTATATTCTGTATTTTAAACTGAATTATTCAGTATTTTAAATTTTTTTCAGAAAGAGGAAAAAAAATCTCAGATATATAATGGAGATTTTCAGTTACTGAAACTCTAACAGACATGATCCCACTCCTTCAAAGTATACTGGGTTCCTTACAAGTTTACTGTGTATTATGTTTGCTTTGGCAAAACAAGCAAACTGCCCTGAAATGCCTTGCATGCATGGCTTCATTTTTACAGTCATTGATTCACAAGTGTATTTTTCTTTTTCTGCCCACCTAGTTCTTATTCATGGTAGAGAAGTCAACGTGGATCCTCTAAAATATTTTAGTTTTTCTCTATATTTGGGCAGATCCAGTAGAGATGAAGGTAGGAAACATGAAGGGGAGGAGAGAGGCAGAAAGTTTTCTGGATACATGAATGGAAGTAGATTTATACTAGTGTTATAAATGTTAGAACCAATTTAGGTTATGTGACCATGTCAATAAAAGCCATTTATTGCAAATTATATGCTCCAAAGCCAGTGAATATCATCATCATGTTTTTTTAAACAATGTACAACATTTGAAATGATATAATTAGAACATTATTTAAATCTTAGCAAGAAAATAGAAGCAGATGTTTGTAACGGAACAGCCCCAGGTTAGAAGCCAAGCGGCCAAGATTTCCCTTTCTTTTCCACAGTAAATAGCCACATGCCCTTGGGCAAGTCACCCTCACTCTCTGAGCCTCAGTTTCCTGATCTGCAAAATGAGGGAGTTGGAATGGATCAATAGTCACAAACTGGAGGCCCTTGAGTTGTTTCAAGCTTGCAAATATGTTTTTGTTTGGCCAAGTGCTTAAAATGGTTTCAAACTAGTTGTCAACATTTGGTAATTTAGAGATTTTAATAAGCATCCAGAATTCTGGGTTCTCTCGAAAAGCAATTCTGACAACACTGTTTCTCAACCATGGATTGTTATTGTTAGTGGAGATCTTTGTAGACACGGCATGTGCTTTCCAATTTGCCACAGTCTCCACTCTTCCCTATTGTCACACACTTGACCCAATGTACTTATTTGTGTTTTTGCCTTGCCCTTCAAAGCTTTGAATTTGTAACCTATGGACCAAAAGTTCTTTAAATTCTTCCGAATCTAATCATTTCTTGACCCTAAAAAGGGATTGCAGCATGACAACAGGATCTTCCAACTGAACCAGACATATGGAAAGCTGAAACAATATCACCACCAAGTTGAAAGAGCCCTTCTAGTCATTTTTGGCTTCCCTGGTGGCTCAGAGTGTAAAGAATCCACCTGCTATGTGGGAGACCTGGGTTCACTCCCTGGGTTGGGATGATCCCCTGGAGGAGGGCATGGCAACCCACTCCCATATGCTTGCTTGGAGAATCCCCATGGACAGAGGAGCCTGGTGGGCTACAGTCCTTGGGGTCACAAAGAGTTGGACATGTTTGAGCGACTAAGCACAGCACAGCACAGCACAGTCATTTCTGGAGTGTGGAGGAAAAACATGTTGAGCTAATGGAAATTTTGTTTCCCTGTTCTATTTATTTTTAAAGGAAATCATGAATTTTTGATGAAATAATCCTAGAAACATGAAAAGCAAGTCTAATGATTAAAGAGTGGCCTGTTTATAGAAAATTAGCATATCTAGATTAACATTTTTAAAATCTCCTTTCAGAAATAACAGAACAACATCAAGTTATATAGCTTGGACTTTAAATCTTTCCACCAAAGACACTCAAGTATACCCACACATATGAATCCAGAGGTTTCTGTTAACATATTCAAGTTTTAACCATGAGCAACTTAGAAAACACCAGACAGGCCAAAATACATACCAGTTTGCAACCTCTTCAGTGAAAGTGAGTTATTTCCAAAGTCATTACTAAATGATCTACTCCAACAAGATTGGAATCTTTGTGATTAAGTAACATTGTTGCAGAATTGCTAAAGGACATTTGTTTTATTTCCCAAGGACCGTCCTTGGCCTTTGGCAGGAAAGATGATAGTCTCTGAACAATCTGATTTAAGATTTCCCTGGACCCCAGTGCTCACGCTCTTCACTAAGGAGCTGGACTGCAGGGCTGGCCTTTCTCCACGGTGTCTCAGCCAGTGAAATGCCAAAAGAAAATGATTAAAAAGCCTTTTCACATATAAAAAGGGCTTAGTGATGTACCCGCAAAGGAGATTACAGTTATGAGGACTTCACTGGCGGTCCAGTGGTTAAGACTTCACCTTTCAGTGCAGGAGGTGTGGGGTTGATCCCTGGCCTGAGAGCTGAGATCCCACATGCTCTGCAGCTGAAGAACCAAAAAACAAAACAGAAGCAATATTATAATGAATTCAATAAAAACTGTAAAAATGGTTCACATCAAAAAATCTTTTTAAAAAAAGATAATTATGTGTGCATCATTGTGAGGTTCCCATTCAAGCATATCACTTCTATAATCTGGAAGCGAGGGCAAATAGCCTAAGAACACAAGTTCACATTCAAAACTAATTATCAGCAACAGCTTCCTACTAGGTTGAACTCTATGAATTTGCCGATACGTGACCTTTAACCACAACAAGGCAATTTCCTATGATTTACCCTAATATTAGTTTGTGTTTAGATATAACCATTTAAGTTTTCTAATTTTTTAGTTTCAGGACATCATCATTAGCACACTTAAAACAAAGTACTTATTTAATGATTTACATTGTGATGTATGCAAAGATTGTACACAATAACTTCATATGTTTGTGCCACATTTGACTATAAAAACACAGCAGCCTTAGGTTAGTGAAAGGAGAGGCTTTCATTTCCTCTCAGTGCATGTGCAAAGGCCCTGAGGTTAAAGGGAAAGATGATGCATCAATTACAATAAACTCTCCCCACAGAGGCATGAAGTAACAGGTCATCCTTTTGTTATTTACATGTGCGTTAAGTGCCTTCCCTTCTGGCTCAGAGGGTAAAGCATCTGCCTGCAATCCCGGAGACCTGGGTTCGATCCCTGGGTCGGGAAGATCCCCTGGAGAAGGAAATGGCAACCCACTCCAGTACTCTTGCCTGGAAAATTCTATGGACGGAGAAGCCTGGTAGGCTACAGTCCATGGGGTCGCAAAGAATCAGACATGACTGAGCGACTTCACTCACTCACTCACTCACTAAGTGCCTTCAGGGACAGAGTGTGTCCAGGCTTACACAAAAATGCATGATACATGGTACCTTTTCAGAAGGGGCGAAGTAACTTAGAGTGTATCAAGAGATGGCTGTTAGTCTCATTAATGTGATTCTTGGTAACTGATCTTAAACAACAGACTAGCTATATAAGTGTCATTTTTAATATGGATAATATTTCTGAGATGCAATTTTTTAAAATCCCTATGGTGAATCTAGAAAATAGTCCTATCTATCCAAGTCATTACATTAATAACAAAATCATAAAAAAAAAGTTTAGATCTCACGTTGTGGTGGGGAAGACCTCCATTCCCACTGTCAGAAAGACCTGGGATCAAATGTTAACACCTGACTTACCAGCTGTGTGGGCTTCCTAGGTGGTGCTAGTGGTAAAGAACCCACCTGCCAATGCAGGAGACACAAGAGACGTGAGTTCAATCCCTGGGTCAGGAAGATCTCCTGGAGGAGGGCATGGTAACCCGCACCAGTATTCTTGACTGGAGAATGCAATGGATAGAGGAGCCTGGTGGACACAGTCCATAGGGTCGCAAAGAATTGGACATAAGTGAAGCAACTTAGCACATACACATTACAGGCTGTGTAATCTTTAGCAAATCCTTTCACTTCTCTGGGCCTCAGTTTTCTTGTGTGTAGTATGGCGAGAACAAGATGCTGACTTATGTAGGGTTGCTATTAATAACTAAAAGGGACCACATCCATAATGTGCTTAACAAACATGAGCATGTTTTTCTTATTATAAATTAAGAAACATTTGCCCATCCACACGCTTTTAGCCACAAACTATGCAAGCAGTATATATGTTCTTTTCCCACATCTGGGTTTTCAGCAGGAGATCTTTGGAAAGCACAATGTTGCTGAAGCTAAGAGGATTGAATACTACAGTGATAGTGTATTTTTTTTCATTGTCAAAAACTCATCCAGTAAGTGTATATCTACCTCTAGCACAAACAAATACATGCATACATAAACCTTTTTATTTTGGAAATAAAATATTTATGAAGCACACTCTCATTAATTCAGTGGCGGAACCTCATGATACACATACCAAAGCACATTCCTTTATACTGCACAGAACATAAAGGGCTTGAAAGTGGGAGTCCAGGGAATTTCTAGCACAGTCTTGCACCAAAAAGCTCAAGCTTCAACATTCTATTATGCACAGAGCAATAGGTGAGGCCCTCATTTTCACTGGAAAGGCTATCAGGGCAGAAGTGCTTGCTCTTGTTGCTTATTGCTGTCATTTTGTTCCTGTGCATTGTCTTGCCTCATCAACTAAATTCTGAGATTCTGAAAGTCAAGACCCATTTGTTTTATTTTGGTTGTTGCCGTGTTTCTACATAAGGCCCAAACCAGCATTAAATATTCACTAGTCAGGAGAAGGGGATGACAGAGGATGAGATGGTTGGATGGCATCACCGACTCAATGGACATGAGTTTGTGTAAGCTCTGGGAGTTGGTGATGGACAGGGAGGCCTGGAGTGCTGCAGTTCATGGGGTCACAGAGAGTCGGACACAACTGAGCGACTGAACTGAACTGAGCTGAACTGAGTCATCCCAAAAGTATAGGAGTTGTTATTTGTTTTTTCTCTGGGTATGTTTCTTCCAGCCAAACCCATAATATAGATCATAAGTGGGCGGTCCATAAATGGATTTAGCCTGAAGACATCTTTCATTTTATGTACAGAATATTTTGAAATTTTTGGTTGGTGTCAAGAATTTTTAAACATTGGGAGATTTCATGTCAAAATCCAAATTTCCAGCTTTGGTTGAAAAATCAAAACATCTGATCAGTGAGACCAACATTCCCACATGGCAGCAGTGTGTTAGGAATGACAGTGGCTGTGTCCTTTAGAAGGGGAGAACGCATTCTCTAGTTTGCCACAGTCTCACCATTCCCCATTGCTTCACACCTGTCTAGTTCACTGCTTTGTTACTTACTTGGACCATGAGTTTGTCACTTTTGAGAAGTTCTCAGTTTGCTTCTTCACACTTATAGTCTCCGGGGCTTCTCTGCTTTTCTGTTCAGTCACCGAACATGCTCTCGTGTAACTGGAACAGTTTCTCTCAGGAAAGCAGCTTGGAAGTGCTCCCTTCTTTAGGAAGCCATTTCTGGTTTTCCTCACTCAAATGCATCCTTTGAATTTCTCTTTTATATATATATCATTTTTCACCTTGCCTAGAAATAAAGCACTTGTTACAGGGCCTTGCTCATGGTAAGCACTCAAAACACCGAAGCCTTATTAGTACAGCTATTCATGTTTGCATCTTTTCTTGCAAATTGTTAAATCCCTTGCTAGAGAAAAGGGTTTTACTCATCTTTATACCCCAGTTCCAGAGATTTATGTGAAATTAGTATAAATGTTCATTTAATTAAATATAAATTCAAACAGAGAGCTGGATTCATAACAAAAATTTGTTAAATTAGGGTGGAAAAATATCTGTGAACCTTGACATTGAGTGGGAGACAAATCGTGTAGGGGAAGGGCGAAGCAGTGTTTCTCATTCAATGGGAATTAAAAAAACCTTGTTAAAAATACAAATTTCTGGTCAAGGAGTCTTCTTTAAAAAAAAAGATATATTTATTTATTTTTGGCTGCACTGGGTCTTCATTGGTGCACAGGCTTTCTGTAGTTGCAGCAAGTGGAGCCTACTCATTGTTGGGATGTATGGGCTTCCCACTGTGGCGGAGCGTGGGCTTAAGCATAAGGACTTCAGTAGTTGCGGCTCACAGGTTCTGTAGAACAGGCTCAGTAGTTGTGGTACATGGGCTTAGTTGCCCCTTGGCATGTGGGATATTAGTTCCCCAACCAGGGGTTTAACCTGTGCCCTTGCATTACTAGGCAGATTCTTAACCACTAGACCACCAGGCAAGTCCCTCCATGAGCCTTTGGAGCTGAGGTCCAGGAGTCTAGGTTTGGTCAAGCTCTATAGGGAGTTCCTAGGCATACCAACTTCACAGTAGTTCCCAATTGTGGCTGTAACTAATTGCACCTATGGAGCCTAACTCCACTTTCGGATATTCTACTGTGATTGTGTTGAGTATTAAAAACAAAAACAAAACCATCCCCTCTCATTTGCAGCCCAAGTTGATAATTCTGTACTAGGGTAAGAATAAATTTAAAATAATTTCTTGGTTCTATTGTATTGTGTCTTTTATTTAGCTATTTTTGAAAGTGAAAATGAAAGTGTTAGTCGCTCAGTAGTGTCCAGCTCTTTGCGATCCCATGGACTGTAGCCCACCAGGCTCCTGGTATTTTATAAATATTGGTTTATCGGAAAACTAAGTTGGTAAAAAAAGTCACTTTAATACTTTCTTTAATAATATGTACATTGTTGTCAGGACTGAATTAGTTAATATACAGAAAGCACTTTAAAATTTTATTTATTTTTGGCTGTACTTTATTATAATAATACCCACTTTAATATTATGAGCTAATATTTATTAAGCATTTACCATGGGGTGGTGGTGGTGGTTTAGTTGCTAAATCATGTCCAATTCTTGCGACCCCATGGACTATAGCCCTCCAAGGCTCCTCTGCCAATGGGAATTCTCCAGATAAGAATAGTAGAGTAGGTTGCCATGCCCTCCCCCAACCCAGGGATCAAACCCAGGTCTCCCACATTGCAAGAGGATTCTTTACCTTCTGAGCCCCCAGGATAGCCCTGAGGCAAGAATACTGGAGTGAATTGTGATTTCCTTCTCAGAGGATCTTCCTGACCCAGGGATTGAACCTGCATCTCCTAAATCTCCTGCACTGCAGGCGATTCTTTACTATTGAACCACCAGAGAAGCCCTTACCATGATTTGGCACTATTAAAACTTTTTAGGACTTCCTTGGTCCAGTGGTTAAGAATCTGCCTGTAAATGCAGGTGACACTGGTTTGATTCCTGGTCCAGGATGATCCTACATGCCGCAGAGTAACTAGGCCTGTGTGCCACAGCTACTGAAGACTGCAAGCCTAGAGCCCGTGCTTCGCAAGAAGAGAAGCCACCACAGTGAGAAGCCCATGAACCACAGTGAAGAGTAGCTCCCGCCTGCCACAACTACAAAAAAAGTCCCAGTGCAACAGTTAAGACCCAGTGCAGCCAAAAATACATAAATTAAAATTTTAAAGTGCTTTCTGTATATTGACAAATTAAGTCCTGACAATAACTTACAAAGTCAGCATTATTATTATCCCTATTTTAGGTTGAATATTTAGAAAAGCTGGGCTTTCAACCCAGAGAAAACAGCCCTGGAGCTCCCACTGCCAAGGCAGAGCCCCTTTGCACTAAGAAAACCCAGAAAACATCCCACATCTTCCGGAAAATTCTCCTGGACTGCTCTGACCCAGACCAACCTTACTGACATATTTTATGTTGCATTTTTCACATTCAAGACTGTGTCCACTTTTTTCCCCCAAATATGCTCCAAGCAACTTCTTAGGTGCTCAGCCTTATCCTATTCATCTCCCCTGCATTGCATGGCCCTGCTTTGCCCTACACTCTCGTGTGGTTCTCTAGCGACTGCTTTACATGTACCGGCTTCCTCTCCAAAGAAATTATGCCCTCATTTATGAGGGCGAAGCAAGCATTGATCTCTGCAATGTCCCCTTACCTGTGGTCCTGTGTTGCTGTTCTCCTTGACTAGACAGTATGGCATGGTGGTTAAGGAGTCTGCAGACCCAAGTTTAAATATAGGCATGACCTCTTTCTAGTTTCATATTCTTTTTTTTTTTTTTTCTAGTTTCATATTCTTGGGTGGAGCAGTAAACTTCCCTGAGCCTCAAGTTCCTCCTCTGCAAAATGGGGATCTTTTCACTCAGCTGATAGAGAGTTGCAATGTGCTAAGAACTGAACTGGGAGAAGGAAATGGCATCCCACTCCAGTACTCTTGCCTGGAAAATCCCACTGACAGAGGAGCCTGGTAGGCTGCAGTCCATGGCGTCTTGAAGAGTCGGATACGACTGAGGGACTTCATTTTCACTTTTTACTTTCATGCATTGGAGAAGGAAATGGCAACCCACTCCAGTGTTCTGGTTTGGAGAATCCCAGGGATAGGGGAGCCTGGTGGGCTGCCATCTCAGGGGTCGCACAGAGTCGGACACGACTGAAGCGACTTAGCAGCAGCAGCAAGAACTGAACTAGGCAAACATAAACCCTGGCCTGAAGGGGCTTCCAGGTCAACTCCTTTCTCTCAGGAGAATGAAATGACATGATAAACCAAATAAAGTGCTTCCTTAGCTTAGGTCAGGGGGCCATGTAATAGGCACTCAATAAATGTTAGCTATTCATTTAATATCTTCTATTTAATTAAAAGCAAGCAATCCATTCTGACACCTGAAGAAAATTTAATTAAACCTCACACTGCACAGATACAATATTATACATTACTCCATCTCAAGCTTTTACTGATTTTGCTTGTCATTTCATGTCAGTAGCAGCTATGCCAGGGCCTGGGAAATCAAGACAGCCCCTCTATCCCCCTTTACCATCCTTTTTTTTTTTTTTTGTAGGCTGGTGGTCAGAATAAGGAGAAGAAGGAGAAGAAAAGGAAGAGGAGGAGGAGGAGAAATGCCAATACCAGGATAACAGAAGCAAGTCTCTTTCAAATATTGATACTGGATGATTCAACCAAAACATTCACAAAAATATGGAGCTGTATAATTGTGTAGTAGTCACAAAATATTCTTCAAAGTGGATTGAGTTTTAAAAATGAATTCATTCATATTGTATAGAGTAGTGGGTGTGGAACTGGGACACACATTTAAAGCTGTGTAAGAAATATTTTCTCTCGGCCCTGTCCCGTGTACTCCAGGGTTCTACTTGCCAACTCATTTGGAGACAATAGGAAAACCTCAATAGATCCTTCACCAATGGTCCTCCCTTCTTCCTCTTCTCTTCTTTGCTATCCTACACTCAGCATCAGATCAAGTTGGAACCCCTGTCTTGCCACTTATTAGCGATTTTGAATTAACCCCTCTCTCTCCTTTCTTCATCTGTAAAGAAAACACAATAAAACACTCCTGAATCACATAACTGTTCTGCCTGGCATTGGGGAGGCTTTCGCTTTCACCCCTCTTCTTTATCTGTCTCTGCCTCTCTGTGTCATCCTCTCTCTTTCTTCTTTCTTTTCTCTTTCTCTGTACACTCCCTCCCTTCTTTCCTTCTTTTTGTTTCTTTCTTTCAAGAGCCGAAACACCAGTTTGCTGGAATCTCAAATTAAGTCATTAGTCGGACCCAGTCCCATCCTTGGCTAGATTTTGCGCCTCTTGCAGCCGCCGGTGTTTTATTCCCTTTATTCTAAGGGCAGTCGAGTCGGGATGCTTGAAACCTGGAAAGCGGAATCAAGTCCCTCCCAGTGCTTTACAGCCGGAGGGAGAGAAGATAGGCGCGGGCTGGCGACCCCCTCCCTTTTCCCCACTCCTGGCAGCGCCAACCGCTCCGCGCCCCTTGGCACCAGCGCCTTTTCTCTGTCGGGAAGACGAGCCCAGCCCACAGCCGCGCGGCGGGGGCCGAGGGCGCCCCCTCCCTTCTCTCGCTCCCCCCTCCCCTTCTTCCCCTCCCGATACAATGACTGGGCCGGAACAGCGCCTCAGCAGTGTCTCATTGGCAGCGGCCGCCCCAGCCCCCGGAGAGGCGGCGGGAGGGGGCAGCTGGGGAGAGGGAGCCCAGAGCCGGGGCTGACAGCGAAGAGATAGGCAGGACGGAAGGACTACAGGACGCGAGGAGGGCGGCCTGGAGCGCAGCTTTAAGTGTGGATCAAGCGAGGACGCGCGGAGAGCGGCGGCGGGGGCGACTAGCAACCCTGGGTCGGGGGATGCGGCAGGCGCTGGCTGCCTTGCCAGTCCGGGAGTCTGGCTGCGCGGCTCATGTGCTGAGCAGGAGCTTGGGCAGAGAGAAGGAAGAAAGCAGCCGCCCAGGAAGGCGCTACGTAGAGCGGAGTTGCGGAGCTGGCGCAGAGCCGGGTCCCCAGGTCCTGCGAGGTGAGCAGCCGAGACAATAAAGTAGCGGTCGACAGTCCGCCGAGCGCCCGAGGCTGGAAGCGGGAGAGCAGGTAGGTGGATGACTGCCCCGGGTGCCCGGAGCGCACTGAGGGGGACGACCTTGCGACGCGCCACCACGGCGCCGCTTCCCGTGCGCTCCAGGCGCAGCGCGCGCGTTTGGAGACCCCCAGTGGAGGTGCGGGTCCCGGGCGCTCCTGCCGGCAGGAAACCCCGCCCCGCCGCTCCCTGGCTGCCTGCAGCCTCCGCTGGAGTCCCTAGGGCACTTGGCGCGGCGGCGCTTCGGTCGCTTTGGTAGTGTGGAGACAGGAAGTTTGGCGGTTTCTGGGCGTTGGCGCTGGTGGGGTTTGCAAACGCGCCGCCAGAGACCATGTGCTTTGATTGCCGCGCGTTCGTGGGAGGTGGGGAGAAATGCTGATGAATCCCAGATCCCTCTGCCCAGAGATACTTTCAAAAAGCGGCGAGAAGAGTGGAAGGGGGAAATCCTTTGCGTCTGCAGAGAATGCTAAGGGTTTGGTTTGGCTGCTCTTTTCAAATAGGTGTGTCTGCCCCTAGCCGCTGCTGTGTTGAAGAGGCTGTATGCGTGTGGTTCGCTCCCTCTCTATTTTCTAGAATATTTCACTTTTTACTTTTGTCTAGGGAGGGAAAAACAAAGATGATATTTTGGGAAATTCCATTCGATCTGGGCTAGGGGATGAACTCTTCCTTTGCGTTGAATGATCTGTACTCCGAACGATATTGCCGAGCAGTGCCTGGTCTTGTTCACAAAAGGGGTGAGAGCTTGTATTAAACCTTCCCCGGATCTGAGAACGCTGCCGCAGGAGGAGATCTCGCTTGTTCTTTGTGTGGCCGCTTCCTTCCAGATGTGAGAGGGTTGGGCTGGGCGCTCCTGGGTGGGGTAATAATTATCGTGAACATTCCTGCGATCTGCTAGGACTTGTAAGCATACCAAAGCCAACTCCTCTGAACTTTGCGAACCGACTCGGTCTGCTTGCTGGTACCCAGACAGCAGCATCTGGAAGGTGGCCCCTGGAGGGTGTGGGGGTGGGGGCAGAACGACCCTGGAGTGCTGACAGCCTCAGTCTTTAGGGAAAGGTTGTTGATCCTTCAAGGTTAGCTAGTGTTTGCCCATAAACTTGTCAACTCATTTGGAGGTTGGGTGCAGGATTTTAGCGCGGTCCCTGGCATGCTGTTTCCTGTCGTAAAGAGAATGTGTCTGTGGAGCTTCCCTATCAAACCTCTGCGGGGGAGAAGCAGCTTCACCTTACTTAACCTCAGCAGACTGCTCTTTAATCCCCCATACACACTCGCCTGCCTAGGAGACCCCGGCTCAATCCCTGGGTCGGGAAAATCCCCTGGAAGAGGACATGGCAACTCACTTCAGTATTCTTGCCTGGAGAATTCCATGGACAGAGGTGCCTATCGGACTACAATCCATGGGGTCACAAGAGTCAGACACGTCTTAGTGACTGAGCACAAGCACACACATACCCTTTAGGAATGGTGCTTAAGAGAATTTACTATGAAACAGGCATCCCAGTAGGCAGTTTGGGACCATCATAAACAGTCCACGGAGTGGTCAACTGAGCCCTCGAGGGAGGTTAAGTAACCTGCCATAAGTTACACTGATAATTTTTTATTTACATCAGGTCTGTTTCCAAATGCCAGGCTTTTAACCATAACAGTGCCTCTAACAAGGCTGTGTTGTGGTGACACTGATAATGATGAAGCAAAAATAATTACAACACAACAATGGATTCATAAGATTAAATCAAATGACATTGAAAAGAATGGCTGAACCAAGGTAAACACTCAGGGTATAATTTGGTCTCTAAATTCAATGTCATAAACTAGGCGATGGGTATATTGATAACTCTATGAGTCTTACTTCTTTTGTGTATCTGAAAAATTTGATATAAAGAGTGAAGGTACCTGCACTCATGTGCATGCACGCAGACACACGCACACACACACACACACACACACGCACACATTCACCCTTACCTTTTGAACAGTGCTTATTATTGTTTTCTAAAAGATGGCCAGAAGTATTTACGCAATTCCAAGAACTTCTTGAACATAAGAGGTTTATCATTTCCTCATGACATCCGAAGATATTAATTAAACACTTCATTTGCTTCAATTCAGTAATGCAGGTATAATGCATTTGAACACTATGATGATGGAAATCCACCTAACCTACTATTATAGTGAGGTCTGTTTTTCATGATCCCTGGGAAAAAGTTCTCAGAACTCTCTTCCGAGCATGCAAGCGATTGTCTTAAACTTCACTTGGTTTGGAAATGAATAATGGTTTTGAATTTGCATGTTAGTGGAGGGAAAGTTAATGGCTTCTCAAACAGGCAGACAACTGTGCATGAGCCTGACAAGCTAGAAAAGTATGGGCAGAGTTAAGTTCACCAGCCTCTCTGGAGTGGAAATGCAGTTTTCTCAGGACTGTTTACTGGACTGGCCTCTATTTCTAGCAAGCCTGAGAATCCGAGCTGTCCATTTGAGTCCACAGATTGAATCAAGACTCTGCAGTGCTTTTGAGCAGACAAAAAGGAAATTTTGGCTAACTGACAATACAAATAAGGTACATGGAAAACAGTTAAAAATATCCTGTCAGCTCCCCCACCCCCGTCAAAAATGTCCTGTCTTGTCCAGCCTGCAGTAACTGTCTGAAACTTCAGGAACTCTTCATTTTTATTTTACACACATTACACACTTAAATGAAGGCATCAGTCTTATACTGCAAGGAATTTCTCTCTCTTTCTCCCTCCCTCTCTCCATCCCTCCCTCTAAATCTGCCCTAGAGATCTGATGTTATCATGAAGGCACTATTTTAAAATACTCAGCCACTGCTGAGGTTCAGCGAAATTATTAAATCATGTAACTCAGCTCATCAGCAGCACTTGGGTGTTAATTTCCTTAGATATCTCTCTTCTCTCTCTATGTAGACGTGGTTTTTGTTTTGCTTTAAAAGCCACATACCTTTTTTTTTTTGGTAATTCATTTATATCTCGGTCATTAAGATTCTTTTCTCTTTTCTGTTAAGTGCCTGTCCTGTGTGGCCAGAAAGAAACTGTAAAGTAGCAATTTTCTGTTGCTAGATGTTTGGTTTAGGAGCCAAACCTCCTATTTTCCTCAATAGCCTGTGTCAGTTTTAAAAAATCTCATTCTTTCCGGTGAAATCCATTTTTAACCTAATCTTATAAAGCAGTGTTTTTCAAAACGAAGTTCAGGAGATCAGTTTAGTGGGTCACATCAGTTTTTTCCTTTTAAGTGTTACAGGGACAGAAAATATCAGCATCATCTTAATGTCAGTAAAGTTTCTGTAGTTTCATGAACCTTTGAGTCCGTCCTGAATCTGAGACTGTGTGTACACTTTGCTGGATAAAGTATAATTCACACTATGATTTGCTATGAAAAAGTTTGCAAGTCACTGCCACAGGATGTGTTTGTATTATAAGTTGATAAACACGCAATTTAAATAGAATTAGAATATAGACATATATATATATATATATATATATATATCCCATATATACAGATTGAATTTTCTAAAAGGTGCATAGGTAAGACTGATTTCAAGAGCATCTTCCTCAGGGTTGAACAGTGACTTCAGGATCTGATTAATTTTTTTATCTTTCATTCTGCCTTTTTCTTCCTTTTTGTTCCCTGTTGGGTGACAATGATGGTAGCAGTTGCCGGTTTACACAATTCCAGATTCAAGACCAAGAGAAAAAGCATAAACCCTCCTTCTCCAGTTGCTGAACAAAACGTCTCAGCACCAGTTCTGACTGGCCCAGTTGGCTTGGCTGAAGGAAACTCTTTGCCCTAGTGGGAGTCCCACCCAGGCCCTGTGGACCGTGGATGCGGGAGGCCCTGACCTCCAGGTGAATACAATTGCTGGGAAGTGAACGAATGTTCGCCACAACACACAAGTGCCTAACTCAACATAGACTGATTTCTGTTCTCTTTGATGCCCAAGATAATGGAGGACAAGCTGATTTATTTTCAGGCAGATAGGTTTTCGCTATGATTTTTCGTGTGTGTAAGGAAAGCTTTAGCTGTCACTTTACCTTGGTCAGTGTCAAGATTTGCAGATCAAAATGTAGAACAGGTCAAAGAGATGGTGGTGTCTATACTTTCCGGTGACACTGAGGGGCAAAAAAAGGCAGATATACTGATTTAAAACCCATTGCAGACCCCAAATCTCTTTTTTGCACCCATGTGCAAATCTTGGGAGGCAGTTCTTTTAGTCAGTGTGTTGTGTGAATGTGATGACCATGGTTATTTTGGTAGTGTCTTCCAGAAAATTCTTTGAAGAGTACATCTCCTTAAGGCCCAAGGTGAATAAATTCTCTGCTTGGCAGCTCTTCAGCCTGCAGGTATTTATCTGAGTCAGTTTTGCTTCACCCCTGGGGATGTGCTGCTTTTAATTGTCCTCTGTCACTTTATGTACAAGTATCCAGTGGGAAGGGGACCCTATGTGTGTTTGGCTATGAGAATAATATTCATTTCCAGCAGAGGATCCTGGAAGTCAGGTGATCATGCTGGCTTACCTGGGTCAGTCCTGGTTAATGTCTGTGACTCCAGTTTGAATGATAACTTATATGGTTACTTTACCTATAAAGGATGTTTTGGGGGGCCATGATTAGGGGTCTTTTTAATAGATTAAATTATAAAGAGCTCCTCTTACCAGGCAAGATTAAATGATATTTAAGAATGCGTGCCAGGGCTTCCCAGGTGGCGCTGATGATAAAGAATCCATCTACCAATGCAAGAGGATGCATGTTTACATGGTAAAATATAAAGGAAAGTGGCTTAACGTTTTTTGTGCTTTAATTTCTTCATCTCTAATGTAGGGAGAATCAGAGTTCCTACCTCATTGTGTGGATAGAGGATAAAATAAAATTGTTTCATGTGGTGCCTGCTACATACTAAATATTTAATAAATGTTAACTATTATTTGTGCTTTGATGAAGCTAGGAAAAATAGTAATAGTTATGTTTTTTTAATTGAACACTATATGCCGCATTTAAGTCTAAGAATTTTTTTAGCTATCATTTTCTTTATTTTTAGAAGTCCTGTGATCTGAATGTTATGGCCATTTGTTGTTGTTATTACTCCCATTTTCCAGATGAGGAAAACCGAGATTTAATGACATTAGCAAGTAATGAAGCCATTACTTGCAACCCCCAGTCATTTTGATTTCAGAGCCTCTGCTCTCATTTATTATGTGATATTGTTAGACTTGGAAGGGAGTTTTGAGATAGGCCAGCCTTCAAAAATGACCCCAATATGTGATGTGACTTGGCAAGTTATTTAAGGGTGGTGCAGGCCAGAACCAAGGTTTTCTGCCTTCCACAACCATTGGTAAACTGAGGACAAATGCATCCACCCAGCAAGGTGAGAGCAGGTATGAACTGGAAATACTGGATCTGGAGTTGGGAAGATGTCTTCTAATTCAGCTATAAAATGTCTAGTACTGTCTTACCAGGGTACATAAACTCCTGGGGGTATATGAGTAAATTTTAGGTGATAGATGGAGAACCATTTTACTTCAGTGATTATTTTAATGTGTGCCAAAATAATTTGTTTTTACACTCAGAACTTCAAACTTTATTAAATAATAAATTTCGTCTTGCCTCGCCTAATAAATTATTAACAGACAATATTATTGCTTAGGGTGAGGCTAGCAAGACAGTGTCAATGTAAAATCACTTAAAAATATATATTAGGTGAAACATAGGGTGGGTAGTACTGGAAAATGGCAAAAGCTATAAAAGGGAAGATGTGAATGACTGAAGTCTGGGAAATGCTGGATTAGAGCAATGTTTGTCCAACTCTGTGCACAAGACTCAGTTGGGAATCAGATTCTGATTCAGTAGATCTGGGGTGGAGTCTGAGATTCTGGATTTCCAGCAGGCCCCCAGGAGATGTCATTGGCGCTGGTCTGTGGACCATACTTCACCTAGGAAGGGATCAGAGAACCTAGAAGATTCTTTGACACATGCTGCGTGTTGAGGATTTGAAGAAATGTAAGGTATAATGAAATACCACCTCACACTTGTCAGAATGGCTATTGTCAAAAAATCTTCAAGTGACAGATGTTGGCAAGGATATGGAGAAAAGGGAACCCTCTTACACTATTGGTAGGAATACAAATTGGTACAGCTACTATGGGAAACAGTCTATAGGTTTCTGAAGGAAAAAAAAAAAACTAAACTAAAAATAATACTACCATATGACCCAGCAATTCCACCCCTGGGTATATATCTGAAAGAAACAAAAATACTAATTTGAAAAGATACATGCACCCCAAGTGAAGGCAGGAGGAGAAGGGGACAACAGAGGATGAGATGGTTGGATGGCATCACCGACTCGATGGACGTGAGTTTGAGCAAGCTCCGGGAGTTGGTGATGGACAGGGAAGCCTGGCGTGCTGCAGCCCATGGGGTTGCAAAGAGTCGGACACAACTGAGTGACTGAACTGAATGTACCCCAACATTCATAGCAGCATTATTTGTCCCTCAACAGATGAATGGATAAAGAAGATGTGATGTATTGGGTTGGCTTTTTCCTTCACATGTATATACACACACACATATACACACAATGGAATAATACTACTCAGTCATAAAAACAGAATGGAATTTTGCCATTTTCAACAACATGGGTGAACTTTGAGAGTATTATGCTAAATGAAGTGAGTTCAAAAGAGACAAATATGCATGCTATTGCTTACATGTAGACTATAAAAAATAAAACGAATTGGTGAATATAACAGAAAGAAACAGACTCATAGACATAGAGAACACATTAATGGTGACCAGTGGGGAGAGGGAAGGAGGGAGAGAAATAGGGGTAGAGGATTAAGAGGCACAAATTATTAGGTGTAAAATAAATAGGCTACAAGGATATATGTACAACACAGGGAATATAGCCAATATTTTATGATAAGTATAAATAGAGCATACCTTTTAAAAATTGTGGATAACTATATTGTACATCTGTAACTTATATTCAGTTCAGTTTAGTCGCTCAGTCGTGTCTGACTCTTTGCGACCCTATGGATTGCATGGACTGCAGCATGCCAGACCTCCCTGTCCATCACCAACTCCTGGAGGTCCATTGAGTTGGTGATGCCATCCAACCATCTCATCCTCTGTCATTCCCTTCTCCTCCCGCCTTCAATCTCTCCCAGCATCAGGGTCTTTTCCAGTGAGTCCGTTCTTCACATCAGGTGGCCAAAGTATTGGAGTTTCAGCTTCAGCATCAGTCCTTCCAGTGAATGTTCAGAACTGATTTCCTTTAGGATGGACTGGTTGGATCTCCTTGTTGTCCAAGGGACTCTCAAGAGTCTTCTCCAACATATCATACATCAACTATTTTTCAAAAAACAAAACCATAGAGAAATGGAATCCCACTTCCCAGAAGCTTAAGCTGATTGGGGAGAAAAGATGTGAAGGAAGGTGGGTGGTAAACTCCCCCATCCACAGAAAGTGCAACACAGGAGAGAGAGGTACAGAGACCATGGTCTGCCCCAGAGATGCTGCAGTGGGGTAGCAGGAGGGGGTGGGGTTTTGGTTTGGTCTGAAAGATTCGTAGCAGCAAGTTGAGAGTTTCCAGACAGGCTTGATGAGCATGAAGAAGGGTGCAAGAAGCAGATAAGACTCCAAAAAAAATGCCTGCACCTACAAAGTGGAAATTTCAGTAACAATCTGATCAACACACTGAAACATTCACTTAGAATAAGCTCTGTCTTCTAAGACAAGCCCCGTTGCCTGGTCCTGATAGTCCGCATTGACTGTGTCTCTATCAGTGCCAGCTACTTGACACGTGCTTTCCAGACAGTATATATTTCATTCTGTCTCCACCATGAGCCACAATAGCTCACACTTTGTAGAGGTGAAAAGGGAGGCTTGGAGGGGCTGCACCCTCATTCAGAATCACAGCTGGTTAGTGACAGACCTGGAATTCAGAGTCAGCTGGGTCTGTGTTCTTGGACAACATGCTGCAAGTGACTCTGCTTTGTGTTATCCCTGACAGTCACAGCCAGAGAGGCTCAGCTCTCTCTCCAGAGAGCATACCTCACCAGAGATGCTAATGGCTCATCTTGTTTCAGTTGAGAATATTGCCCCCGAAAACAGATCCTAACCCTCAGCCAGAGATGATTATATTTCTGCTTTGCTGAATAAGCCATGACCAGACTACAGTTTTTAGCATTGTGACCTTTTATGAGAAATGGGCTCAGAATTGGCCCCTTGCCCTACCCCTTTCTCCTGCAAATAAACACTGAATGTTTTGTTGCAACAAGGAGGCACTTTCCTTAGCAAGTCACAAAGTAGCCCAGAGAGACAGTTATTGGAAATAATTATGCCTCTGCCACAGCATGGGGCCCATCACTGCCCCTCCTGATTTTCAAAAGGTCTTGCTGGAATACCAGCATCCATCTTCCAGCTGGTGCTTATAACAGCCGACAGCGTCGGTAGGGAACCTGACAATGGATGAGGCCTGAGGATTGTTTTCTGGCTTCCCTTGTTGCACCTGACTGAGCCTCGCCATCAATTCAGTCCTCACCAAAGAGCAGGGGGACCATATGTGACCTGAATGGGAGGCCCAGATCACAGGGCCAGCTCTGGCCCTGGTTCATCCAAGTGTAATACTCCAACAGGGTTCTGCCAGATGAGGGCGGAGTTGGGGAGAAAGAGTTGTGATCCTGGGTGGAGAGTCCAAAAGGCTGAGTTTTTATCCCATCTCAGCAGCACACTGACCTTAGCCATGTTAATTACCTCTCTGATTTCTCAAGTGGGGGATGATATTTACATTATGAACCACCAGACGTGTGCTCAGACTTCAAATCTTATTAAAGATTTGCACTTTATCCACAGCCATTGCACTCTTCTCGCTTTAAAACTTCTAAAAGGGCTCAGAGAACACCTCCCCGTGTTCAGAGGGATGGAGGAGAGACAAGATGAACGTAGAGAATTAAAAGATACAAACTACCATGTATAACACAGAGAAGCTACAAGGATATATTGTACAGCCAAGGGATTATAGCCAGTATTTTCTATCTTTTAAATGGAGTATAAGCTATAAAAATATTGAATCACTATATCGTACACCTGAAACTAATATAGTATTGTAAATTAACTATAATTTTTTTTAAAAAGTCTTAGATAAATGCATTTAAAAGAGCTTCTTTATCCGTAGTGTGCTGGTTGGTGGAACATTTCAGTAATGTTATTTGCTGTGCGGTAAAAAATGATCTTCAGCGTAACTTCTCCTATCAAGTAACCTTTCAGTTTTAAACAGATCTTGCAACATTAAGATAGGGTGACTTCTTTGATAAATCAGAAAAGTTAAGGGCATTTGAGGCCACCACAAATGAAGTGATTGCATCCATTTAAACCTGCAAGTTGAAATGCAGGACCCTGATTAAGTAATAAAAACCATGTGCCCTTAGACTGGGAACAGAAAGCCCAGTCCCAATGTGACCGTAAGACACAAATTGAGGACATATCATGGTAATTTGCTCCAACTGTGTTAAATTAATTCAATTTGTATTTTGAAAAGAAAAAAAAAAAAAGAAGCATGCTGTTTTATATACTTCCCTGTGCCCACTCTAGCTGTACTTTCACTGCCTAGAAGAATGGACTGTCCAGTTTACTAGGGTCAAAAGTTTGATTCAAACAAATTAAGAGTAAGAAAGTATTTTTACAATGACGCAGCTGCTTTAAACAGTTCGAGTCATGAGTGGGTCTTGGTGCGCTGTCTGGCACTGAGCTCGATTACGCTTGGAAAAGCATAGAGGTGGACTATCGCCGGTCCTTTTCAGATCTCAGAGGAAAGCTGGGAAAAAAGGGTATTTAAAAATTGGTATTTTGTCAGCAAATGTTCATTCTATGGGAAATGTTAACTGCCTTCTCTCAGAGTACACAGTGCAAACTTCCACCCTGCCCTTCTGCAGGTTCACTGATACAGCATTGTCAAGGAATAAGACATCTGTTTCATTGGAGTGATTTTTCCAGGTGATTACAGCTTACCTCTGCCCACCTACATTATATTTTTGCTTGAACTGTTTCTGATGGAAACGTGACACATGCTTCTTTACTTTTTTACATGGAGTTTACAAATGTGTTTACAACTTTCCTTGACTTGGGCATCCAGTTTCGTCCCTTGCCATCATCCTGTTACTGTTTGACAGCAGACTTGCCTTGGGCTGAGTGACTTTGTATAAATAATCACATATTTTTATTCTTTTGTAGTTATCATTATTCCTAATAATACCGCTCCTCTGGGTAGTTAGCAAATCCCAGGCAGTGTGCTAAGAATGTCATATACATTATAGTCTTGGTTAATCTGCCTGACTCCCTACCCCCACCAAGAAACGAGATTATTCCTTCCATTTAGGGTGAGAAAACTGAGGTTTAAAAAACTGGTAGTGAGTGGTGGAGCTGGAATTTGAACCTGGGTCTCTAACTGCAGGATGTCTGTTGCTAGGTGTTACAAGAGTTGCCTCTTGCTCTGTTTCTCCTCTGCATATTTCTGTCTCTCCTCCTTCTTCTGAAACCTTCCCCCAAGTAAAAGCCCAAGATGAGTTCCGTGTCTTTTTTTACGGAGTATTTGTTGGTATCTTTTTCCTTCAGTGGAGTTCTGGGAATATTTTTGCTGATTCCTAGGTTCCCAGGCATCTTCTGCACAGTTGCAGTTTCTGGAGGTCAAACCTGCGAGTTCATCACTACATGCGCTAAGGCTTTGGGTGGATTGGTTATAGCAGGGGTCCCCAACCTCTGAAATCTAATGCCTGATGATCTGAAGTGGAGCTGATATAATAATAGTAGAAATAAAGGGCACAGTAAATGTAACGTCCCGAAACTGATCCCCTCAACCCCATGGTCCACAGAAAAATTGTCTTCCATGAAACAAGTCCCTGGTGCCTAAAAGGTTGGGGATCACTGGGTTATAGAATTTACTGCATTATGATTTAATAGCATAATCAAGAAACCTGCAATCAGAGGAATGCCTGACAAGTCTATAATTTAGGGGTCAGCAAACTTTTTTCTGTGAAGGGCTGGTTACTAAATATATTAGGTTTTGCAGGCCGTAGGGTCTGGGTTGTAGCTACCTAAATCAGTCTTTGCATGGCAAGAATAGCCACTGCTGCTGCTGCTGCGTCACTTCAGTTGTGTCCGACTCTGTGCGACCCCATAGACGGAAGCCCACCAGGCTCCCCCGTCCCTGGGATTCTCCAGGCAAGAACACTGGAGTGGGTTGCCATTTCCTTCTCCAATGCATGAAAGTAAAAAGTGAAAGTGAAGTCGCTCAGTCGTGTCCGACCCTCAGCGACCCCATGGACTGCAGCTTTCCAGGCTCCTCCGTCCATGGGATTTTCCAGGCAAGAGTACTGGAGTGGGGTGCCATTGCCTTCTCCAAGAATAGCCACAGATAAGACATAAAATGATAGATGAAGCTGTATTCAAGTAAAACCTTAATTACAAAAACAAGCAGTGGCCAGGGATTGGCCCACAGGCTTGTCGTTTGTCAACACCTGTTACAATGGACAAAAGAGCCACTCAGGGTATTTAAAAAACCAAGCTAGGGTGAGAATTCAGAGGCTGTGTAGAGCAGTGATTTCACCCAGAGACTCTGGAGACAATGCCTGGATGTGTCTCCCATCTTACCCACTAACTACTGTAACTTAGCCAGTTATCTTAACCTCTATGTTCCTCGATTTTCTGTCTTTAAGGTTGGGACAATAATAGTCCTTCCCTTTCAAGATTGCTTTGCAAATTAAAGGAATTGTTTGTCAAGTACTGAGAACGATGCCCAGAGCGCATTTACGTTTTGAAAGTGACCCCGAACTTAAATGTCAGCTGAAAAAAAACAATTGTCTCTAGTTCTTTGGTTGTAAAAATCAGAGTGAAATTGAAGAGTGTGACTGGTTTTCCTTTGTCGTCTGTGTCTCTGCTTTGCTGCTGTTTGGATGTGGCTGGCTGTGGGTTAACACAACATTCTTAGTTAAGACAATGAATTTGGAAACATTCTCTATCTCTTGCCTTTCACCCCCTTCACTCAATCGATCAAGATGGGGCTTGGCAGGTGTACTCCCCACTTGGGAAGCTCTGGGTTCTCTATCCTATTTGGGGGTGAAAGGCAACCTGTAAAATAGTTGCCTCACGTGTGTTCAAAAGGATACCGCTGACACTCCTGCTCCACCCTGGGTTCTCTCTCACCTTTCTTCTCCTGGCCACCCAGCTATTTTTAGTGACGTGTTTTAATCAGAGATGAACTTGTGAAGATCTCTGGCCCCAAAATAAAAGAGTATGTCACAGCTGAATGAGAGAGGGGGGAGTCATGCCCCAGGTCTGAGGACATAAATAGCAGAGGGTGTGAGTGCACCAGGATGTGGGAATCGCTGGGAAGCAGAATCCACATGTGTTGTATGCACAGCACAATGTGAAAGGAAGACCTGGGAATTTGAAGGTTAAAGGGAGAGTGATGTTATGTATCAAATAAGGTAATTTTGACCCTGAAGTTGACATGTGAGTCTTCAGGGGAAAGTTGCAAGTAGATCTGGAACCAGAAAGATACGTGTTTGATTCCAGAGTCCGTGACCCAGTTGTGCTTACATTGTGCAGACCATTGTACCCTGTGAGCCTCAAGAGGAAGGTTACTCCCAACTCTTCAGTGTGTGTAAAATAGGTTAAGATAACAAGACATCATTCTTAAAGTTCTCTTGTTGATGGGTCACTGTCAGACTCAAAAAATAATAATAGTGATTAATTCTTGATTGAAAAGTTTGGGTAAAGATGGCTTTTCTTTCTTTCCTTTTTTATATTATTCTTTCAAGCCTGCATCCTTGAAATGGCCAAGTGCAGGAATGGTAGACAGAATGTACATACTGAGGATGGAGGGGGAGGTGAGAAGTTTCCAGTTGTTCGGGCCCACCTTATGAGTCATCTGGCAGGCATATCCTCTCGATGACCTGCTCCCACACCAGGAGATGCCAGATCTTCAAGGTGGAAAGTGTGTGGGTCCCTCTACTACTGTGTGGGCCAGAGCACTGCTACCAGCTCCCACCCACTGCTAGGCCACTCTCTACTTGGACTCGAACCAGAACCAATCTAAACCACTCCTGCTTGGTCTGTGCTTCAACCAAGAACCTATGTTGTAACTGATATAAAGGTTTGACACATGACTTAGCTTCAACCAACTGGGAGTTGCTAGAAGGATCATGGGAGTTGGAGCCAGAAGACCTGGGTTTAATCCTAGTTCTGTCACTTGCTAACAGGATAATATTGAATAAGAAACTAGCCTAAACCTCTTCTGTGACTGACATGCATTACCATATTTAATATTCTGCAGCAAGCCTCTGGGGCTGAAATGCCTGGCACAGTGCTTGGCACAAAGTCAACAATCAGTGAAAGATGACTATTGATGTTATTCATATGCGGATTAATTATTCACAATGCTAAGTTGTTGCTGATCAACTCAAGCAGTGTTAGTAACTTTATACCTGCTGGCTCTGAGGTCTGGAATGAATTTTGCTAATTTCTGAAGTGGTTGGGTGATCCATGGCCAGTGAACGGGCCAGCAGAAACCAGAAGTTCCCTTAGCCCCTGTGCGTGGCATTTACCTACCTTGGTAAAGGATATCAGATCAGATCAGATCAGTCGCTCAGTCATGTCCGACTCTTTGCAACCCCATGAATCGCAACACGCCAGGCCCCCCTGTCCATCACCAACTCCCAGAGTTCACTGAGACTCACGTCCATCAAGTCAATGATGCCATCCAGCCATCTCATCCTCTGTCGTCCCCTTCTCCTCTTGCCCCCAATCCCTCCCAGCATCAGAGTCTTTTCCAATGAGTCAACTCTTCACATGAGGTGGCCAAAGTACTGGAGTTTCAGCTTTAGCATCATTCCTTCCAAAGAAATCCCAGGGCTGATCTCCTTCAGAATGGACTGGTTGGATCTCCTTGCAGTCCAAGGGACTCTCAAGAGTCTTCTCCAACACCACAGCTCAAAAGCATCAATTCTTCGGTGCTCAGCCTTCTTCACAGTCCAACTCTCACATCCATACAGGACCACGGGAAAAACCATAGCCTTGACTAGACGAACCTTTGTTGGCAAAGTAATGTCTCTGCTTTTGAATATGCTATCTAGGTTGGTCACAACTTTCCTTCCAAGGAGTAAGCGTCTTTTAATTTCATGGCTGCAGTCACCATCTGCAGTGATTTTGGAACCCAGAAAAATAAAGTCTGACACTGTTTCCACTGTTTCCCCATCTATTTCCCATGAAGTGATGGGACCGGATGC
The DNA here is from genome assembly GCF_032452875.1 of Bos javanicus. Classification (NCBI taxonomy): domain Eukaryota; kingdom Metazoa; phylum Chordata; class Mammalia; order Artiodactyla; family Bovidae; genus Bos; species Bos javanicus. The sequence continues at coordinate 32,078,058 of NC_083889.1, forward strand.
CATGATCTTCGTTTTCTGAATGTTGAGCTTTAAGCCAACTTTTTCACTCTCCACTTTCACTTTCATCAAGAGGCTTTTGAGTTCCTCTTCACTTTCTGCCATAAGGGTGGTGTCATCTGCATATCTGAGGTTATTGATATTTCTCCCGGCAATCTTGATTCCAGTTTGTGTTTCTTCCAGTCCAGCGTTTCTCATGATGTACTCTGCATATAAGTTAAATAAACAGGGTGACAATATACAGCCTTGATGAACTCCTTTTCCTATTTGGAATGAGTCTGTTGTTCCATGTCCAGTTCTAACTGTTGCTTCCTAACCTGCATACAAATTTCTCAAGAGGCAGATCAGGTGGTCTGGTATTCCCATCTCTTGAAGAATTTTCCACAGTTTATTGTGATCCACACAGTCAAAGGCTTTTGCATAGTCAATAAAGCAGAAATAGATGTTTTTCTGGAACTCTCTTGCTTTTTCTATGATCCAGCGGATGTTGACAATTTGATCTCTGGTTCCTCTGCCTTTTCTAAAACCAGCTTGAACGTCAGGAAGTTCACGGTTCACGTATTGCTGAAGCCTGGCTTGGAGAATTTTGAGCATTACTTTACTAGCATGTGAGATGAGTGCAATTGTGCAGTAGTTTGAACATTCTTTGGCATTGCCTTTCTTTGGGATTGGAATGAAAACTGACCTTTTCCAGTCCTGTGGCCACTGCTGAGTTTTCCAAATTTGCTGGCATATTGAGTGCAGCACTTTCACAGCATCATCTTTCAGGATTTGGAATAGCTCAACTGGAATTCCATCACCTCCACTAGCTTTGTTCACAGTGATGCTTTCTAAGGCCCGCTTGACTTCACATTCCAGGATGTCTGGCTCTAGGTCAGTGATCACACCATCGTGATTATCTGGGTCGTGAAGATCTGTTTTGTACAGTTCTTCTGTGTATTCTTGCCATCTCTTCTTAATATCTTCTGCTTCTGTTAGGTCCATACCATTTCTGTCCTTTATTGAGCTCATCTTTGCATGAAATGTTCCTTTGGTATCTCTGATTTTCTTGAAGAGATCCCTAGTCTTTCCCATTCTGTTGTTTTCCTCTATTTCTTTGCATTGATCGTTGAAGAAGGCTTTCTTATCTCTTCTTGCTATTTTTTGGAACTCTGCATTCAGATGTTTATATCTTTCCTTTTCTGCTTTGCTTTTCGCTTCTCTTCCTTTCACAGCTATTTGTATGGCCTCCCCAGACAGCCATTTTGCTTTTTTGCAAAAAAAAAAAAAAAAAGGTAAAGGATATGTCTTAGGATAAAGTGGACAGGCTCCTGGGGTGGTGCCTTCTGAGCCCTCACAAAGGGTGAGGGTGGAGCTAAGGGTGAGGCACATGCTGATCAAGAAAAAACTGAGTCTTTTCCCTGACTGACCTGGGAAGCTAAAACCTTAGCACCTACCTGATACCAGTTCCTCCATTCTGAATAATAGAACCCCAGTCTTATTTGAGGTGGTAGTGTACTTTGCTAAAACACTACATTTCCCTTCCTCCCACAATATTAAATATGGCCAGCTGACCAACTGCTGACCAGTGAAGTTTAAGTAGTGTTCTGTGGGATGTTCAGGAACGATACCAGTTGGGAGCTGACACAGGTGGGAGACTTGCTTTTTTGCCTTTCCATCCTCCCCCTCTTCCTGCTGCCAGGAATGTAGAAATGATGGATGGAGCTTCAGCAACCTTTCTGTGACTTTGAAGGCAGAAGCCACAGGCTCAGGATGGCAAAGTTGAAGATACAGGGGACCTTCATTCTGCATGAAGAGGCTCCCCTGCCCAAATATCTGGGCACCATCCAAAGATCCTCCCTATTATTCTGGCTTTATGTGTATGAATGAGCCTTGGCCTCATTTTATATTACGTATTTCAAAAGTCTTCAAGACTACAAGTCCCAGTGCTAGAGAACTGCATAGCTACTCTCATACTCTTGTGTGGCTAGGTTAATTCCTTCATCCTGCTTGCAAAGGCCTAGAGTCCAGCTTCCCAGCCAAATAAGCATATGATGCCATCGTTCTGTCCATTGCACTAAGGACTGGACATTTCTGTGCTTAACTTCTCTCTAATTGTTTTGATTTGTTGTTTAATGACCTTTCTGGGTGGTCAGGAAGTTTCTTCCAAATACTGTAATACTTCTTGTATTTTCTGTCCTGAATATGTGGATTGATTCCTGATGACTGTTCCCTCAGAGGAAGGATCCTTGGAAAAGGCCATAGAAAAATATCCAGTGGGGTAACCTGAGATTTGCAGGTTCTGGTCATTTCTGTTCAGTGAATAAACTTGACACTCTGCTGGTTATTCATCTGTTGATTATCATCTCCAAGCCCATCCTGCTCTCCTCTAAACTATGATCTGAGGTAGATGTCTATATACTACGTTTGCCACAGCCCCTTATTAGCTGGCTTCTGGTTAGGCTGTGAGTGGGAGGTGTTGACCATAGATGGGGATGGGAGAAAGGATTTATTTCTGTTTCCATCTCAAGTTTGCATCTTCTCAGCAGCCGCGGACCTCAGTGGTGCTTCAGCCTGCAAATGTGTACTTGAGAGGGAAGACTGATTCAGTCCGATATTTACAAACATCATCATCTGAAGGCTGAGGGACACTTTTCACCAAAGCCTGTTTCTTTTACCTCCTGGGTGACACACAGAAAATTCTATGTTCAACTTCCCCTTCAACAGTACATGAACCAAGAACTTCCAGATGTATCAGCTGGGTTTAGAAAAGGCAGAGGAACAAGAGATCAAATTGGCAACATTTGTTGGATCATAGAGAAAGTAAGAGAATTCCAGAAAAAGATCTACTTCTGCTTCATTGAGTATACTAAAGGCTTTGACTGTGTGGATTACAGCAAACTGTGGAAAATTCTTAAAAAGGTAGGAATACCAGACCGTCTTACCTACCTCCTGAGAAACTAAAGAAGTAACAGTTAGAACTGGACATGGAAAACAGACCAGTTCAAAATTGGGAAAGGAGTACATCAAGGCTGTATATCGACACCTTGCTTATTTAACTTATATGCAGAGTACATCATGCAAAATGCCAGGCTGAATGAAGCACAAGCTGAAATCAAGATTGTTGGGAGACATATCAATAACATCAAATATACAAGTGCTACCACTCTAATGGCAGAAAGTGAGGAGGAACTAAAGAATCTCTTGATGAGGGTGAAAGAGGAGAATGAAAAAGCTGGCTTAAAACTCAACATTCAAAAAACTAATATCATGGCATCCAGTCCCATTACTTCATGATAAATAGATGGAGAAACAATGGGAATAGTGACAGACTTTTCTTGGGCTCCCAAAATCACTGAGGCCAGGTACTGCAACCATGAAATTAAAAGACGTTTGCTTCTTGGAAGGAAAGCTATGACAAAACTAGACAGCACATTAAAAAGCAGAGACATCACTTTGTTGACAAAGGTCTGGTATAGTCAAAGCTATGGTTTTTCCAGAAGCCGTTTATGGATGAGAGTTGGACCATAAAGAGGGATAAATGCTGAAGAATTCACACTTTCAAAGTGTGGTGCTAGAGAAGAATCCGTTGGACTGCAAGGAGATCAAACTAGTTAGTCCTAAAGGAAATCAATCCTGAGTATTCATTGGAAGGACTGATGCTGAAGCTGAAGCTCCAATACTTTGGCCACTTGATGCAAAGGGCTGACTCATTTGAAAAGACCCTTATTTTGGGCAAGATTAAGGGCAGGAGGAGAAGGGGATGACAGAGGATGAGATGGTTGGATGGCATCAGTGACTCAATGGACATGAGTTTGAGCAAACTCAGGGAGATAATGAAGGACAAGGAAGCCTGGCATGCTGCAGTCTATGGGATCGTAAAGAGTCAAATATGACTGAGCAACTGAACAACAACAACACCTCCCCTGCTGGAGGGTTATGGTGGGGAGAGGAGGAGGCTGAATTCTGGCTAGTGAATGAGGGTAGAAGTGTTTTTGCTGTTACCATATAAGGTGCGATACAAGGTGCCTCCACTACTTTCCTGACCTTCTTTACCCTCATTTGCCTTCCGGATGCAGAAGATCTGGTGCCCAATCCTGAGGCCCTGGGAGTTGACAGACTAGAAGGAAGGATCCTGGGGTGCCCAGACAATTTCAGGAAACAGAATTCCTTTCTACCCCACAGCTGTCCTGCCCTGGATTATGACACAATGAGAAAGCACCCTTTAATGTGCTTACCCCATGAGATCTGGGGGTTGGTTTTTATAGACATTAGCTTTACATACCTTAACTAGTATGTGGAAAGACTTCTGAAATTATAGCTTTTGACCCCAAGGCCTCTTGCATCCCAAGAATCAAAGTCAGAAAATGGCTTGGAATAAATAATAAGTGAATTAATCAAAGTACCACTAAACATGTGCAGACTTCACAACTTGTTAGAGGTTTCATCGTTCATTAATTCATCCTTTCAGGAAGTAATTTTTTTTAGCATTTATTTATTTGGCTGCACCAGGTCTTAGTTGAGACATGCAGGATGTTTTAGGTGTGGCATGTGGAATCTTGTTCCCCTACTAGGGATTGAACTTGAGCCCCCTTCATTGGGAGCATGAATTTCTAGCCACTGGACCACCAGGCGAGTCCCAGGAAACACTTTTTGAGTACCTGCAGTATATGAGGGACCATGAGGACCCTAAAGGTTGAGAGAGTGTGACTTGGAGAGGGATGTAACTTTGGATTAGCAATGGAATAAAGCCTCTCTCTAGAGTCTGTGTTTCATCTGAGCTAGAAAGCTGAGATTTGGAGAAGGAAATGGCAACCCAGTCCAGTATTCTTGCCTGGAGAATCCCAGGGACAGAGGAGCCTGGTGGGCTGCTCTCTATGGGGTCGCACAGAGTCAGACATGACTGAAGCGACTTAGTAGCCGCAGCAGCAGCAGCAGCAGCAGCAGAATGCTGAGAAGGAAGCAGTCCTGTGAATACCTGGGCAGGTGTGCACTCCCAGCAGAGGGTGTGACTAATGCAAAGGCCAGAAGTAGGAACGTGTCTGGTAAGTTTTAAGAACAGAAAATGAGCCAATGTGATTGGAGCAGAGTGAGCAGGGGAGAGAGTGGTAAGATGAGATTAAATCATGGTGTGCCTTGTACACCACGTTGGTTGTGCCTTTGTATTTTATTCTGAATCCAGTGGGAAGCCAATGGGATAGTGAGCAAAGAGGTGACAGGATCTGATTCGCGACAGCATTTAAGTGTTGATTCCCCCAGGATAAGATAGACACTCACTCCAGACAGAACTAAGGGTGTTCTCCTGGGAATACCTAGAACAATGTCAAAATAAGAGAGTGCTGAAGACATGAATGTTGCAGGGAAGAACCAAATCTGGACTCCATGATGAATCTGTTTCTTTGACTGTAACCTTTGTTATCCGTTGCTTTTGTTATTATAATCATGCATAATGACCTTCCTTGGGGAGCCCTGCATGTCGTTGACTGAAGCAGTTAACACATCCCCTCCATAAGGTTGGTCATTCCAAGAGGTTTTTTCAAGATAAGGATCTTTACTTCCTCAACTCCTCCCCCTCTCTGTCCTGTAAAAGAACCTGGCTTTCAGACCCAGATAGGAGGGTTATTTTGAGGCATTAGTCTTCCATCTTCTCTGTCAGTCAGCTTTCTGAATAAAGTCATATTCCGGTACTCTTGCCTAGAAAATTCCATGGATGGAGGAGCCTGGTGGGCTACAGTCAATGGGGTTGCAGAGTCGGACACGACTGAGCAACTTCACTTTCACTTTCCTTGCCTTAACACCTCATCTCTTAGTTAATTGGCCTGTTGTGTGGTGAGCAGACCGAGCTTAGACTTTTAACATGAACAAGCACCTTACAGGGAAGGCCAGGAGGGATTGATAAGCCTTTCTCTATTTTTCTTTCATTCTTCTCTTTCATTATCATTATTGAGCTTCTCCATAAAGTACAACTGGAGATGAGTGCTTGGGTGCCTGTGGTTTACTTTAGGAGGAAATCTCAAGGAGCAGGGGTTTGTAAACAAGTGTTGAAAGGAAAAAAAAAAAAAATGCACAGCCTAAAAGTGCAGAATTATGTTTCAGTCGGTGGATTTGCTGAGGGTTTAAGCCTGGGAGCAGTGCTCTCAGATAGTAAGAGAGGGACCAGAATAAGTGGGAATATTTGCAACAAAATCCAGGTAGTCCGAATATCAAAAGATTACTGTTAATTAAAGAAAAAAGATACCTTTAAAGTTAATGAATTTAGCACTTTTCTATGAATGGGAAGGTGCAAGAGTCTGGACTTACTGAAATCATTCTTTTGATATGCGCTGTAACTATCTAGAGCTAATACCTTTTTTTTTTTCCACCTTGAATCCTCTCAGGGTGCACAATCAGGGGTGGTTGCAGTGGCCTGTGGTTTGAAGGTCACAGGTCACAACATCCTTTGTTTACTGCCTCGGCAGGTGACAGTTCTTCATCCACACAGGAAGAAGGATGCACACGCATACCATCACCAGAGGGCAGCTGCACCTCCGTCCCACTTGGGGTTGCTCCCAGAGACGCCATGCTACATGCACCTGAGAATTTTTCCACACAATGGGAGGAAAACAGGATTATTTTTCCGTGGGCTCTTGGCCCCCGTGGTCTTAAACACTTCTTGAGTGTAAGCTGCCACGTATTTCCAGGTTCGCTCAGGCCTCACACTGAGTGCTCCTGGCAAACTCCCAAGCTGAGCCCCAGGGCAAAAAGCCTCAGGGCCTTCTCCTGTAGGCTTTAGCGTTAAATGGTCTTTTAAAATGGTAGGTTTTGATTCTACAGATGTCCGAGAAGCTAGCCAGAGAGAAAAAGGGTCTGGGTAGGGGAAATAGAAAATGGCAGCCAAAATGCCAGCAGAAGCCCCGAGGCATGGAAAGGCAGAGAAGGCTGCCTGTTGGAAGAAATGAGAGATGACTCTTTTTCAACAAAGAGTTTTGTGTTTGTTGCATGCTGTGGTTTCTTCTCTCTCTCTCTCTCACACACACACACACACACAGAGTACAAACCGCATGGAAGGATTTTTGCCCTCCCCCCCAAATGATACCCTTCTCTTGACTTAGATCCTTTGTACAACCTCCTTCTCTTGCCCCTCCCCAGCCATACACATATACATGCTTTGCCTGACTATTTCTCATTTATCCCTGAAGACCCACATCTCAATTTGATGGCTTTCCTTAACTTTCTAAACCTGGTAATAATATACACTGTCTTAGAGCTTTTTGATTTGTCAACTTAAAAATATTCACAACCTAAAAGTTGAGTTATGTTTTATTCAGCAGGGATTTTTCAGACTTCAAACCTAGGAGGCCGCATGTTTACCCTGAGAGAACTGCTCCAGTGAGGTAAAGGGAAGATCCAGGTTATATAGAAGTTTAGTAACAAAGGACAGGTAGTCTGAACATCAAAAGATTATTTTTAATTGAAATAAACCAGATATCTCAAGGAATTTAGTGCTATTTATGGATGGAATGGTCCAAGAGTCTGGGCTTACTGAAATTATTCCTTTGATATGCACCTCTCCTATCTGGGGAGAAGGCAATGGCACCCCACTCCAGTACTCTTGCCTGGAAAATCCCATGGACGGAGGAACCTGGTAGGCTGCAGTCCATGGGGTTGCTAAGAGTCGGATACGACTGAGCGACTTCACTTTCACTTTTCACTTTCCTGCATTGGAGAAGGAAATGGCAACCCACTCCAGTGTTATTGCCTGGATAATCCCAGGGATGGTGGAGCCTGATGGGCTGCCGTCTATGGGGTCACACAGAGTGGGACACGGCTGAAGTGACTTAGCATAGCATTCTCCTGTCTGGGGCCAGTATCTGTATTTTCACATCCTGAGTTTCTTCAGGGCTCACCTAAGGGAATGGCTGCAGTCTGAGGGCTGCTAGATGGCAGATATTCTTTTCCTTCCTGAGTTTACTCAGGGCTGCAATCACTAATGACTGTGACATATTTTGTTTACTGATATAGTAGGAAATATTCCATTTCTCAAATTCTAAGAACCAGACCCCCATTCACAGTTTAAGTTAAAAACGACCAACCAAGCAAATGGATGTAGGGTAGTGTTTCTTTCTCAGCATGTAATTCCACAGACTGCTTACCTCAGGATCACTAGGGTGCTGGTTCTAAGTACCCATCCCTGCAGCCTGCCCACACCTGCTCAACCCCAAATCTAAGGAACTGGCACGTAAGCAAGCTGCCTGGGTGTTTCTTGTGCATATCCATTTTCAAGAGCCACTGCTCCAGGAGATTCTCCCAGTGCTCTTTGCAAAAAGCAGTACTTATAACTGGGCCGGAGAGGAACCAGAACTTTGTCAAGCATCTTAGATCTGTAGAGGTTTGATTTCTTGTTTCCCCACTGGTCTCCTTATTTGCTCTCCTTTGCTTACACTTGGTTCCCTCGGTTCTGAATTCTATTGTTCTAACAGCCAACTGGCTCAGCCTCAGAGTCCCCATCCCCAGTCCTGGGTTAATCCAGCTTGGACCAGAGGTCACCCTTGCTTCAGCCAGCTATGGTCCAGGGGATGAAAGAGTTGATGTCACCTTCTCTGTAATTACTGTGGACTAGGAAATTTTTTTACAAAAAGAATATAAATCATCATTTCTAGTGCAGCATCCCATGGGGCTTTGACTTCCCTGATTCTAACATCTATTAATAAAATCTAATGTAATTGGCAGTATACTTCTAGTATCCACCATCAGACTGAGAGAAATCTAAGGACAAGACCACCATCTTAAGGACCTTTATATTCGTAAAACTTACCAGAGTGCTTATCCCCAAGAGAGGACTTAATAATTAAGATTGACCAGATATGTCACTGCAAATGTATAGGAGCACGATTCCACTGTTTTTTAAGTTTGAAATCAATATTATTAAGGCATTGTTCACGTACAGTAAAATATACCCATTTTAAGTGAACAGTTTGATGAGTATGACAAAGGTGTGTACCAGTGTAACCATGTGTCAATCAAGATACAGAACATTTCCATCACCCAAGTCTCCTTTCTCAAAGGGCTGCTTCTTAATTTGCTTTAGTAAAGAGCAGTCCAAGCTTGGATTCGGAAGGTGGTTCTCACAGTGTGCTCTCTCACCCACAAGCACCAGCCTTTCCTGGAAACTGACTAGCAGTGCAAATCTTTGGGCCCAAACCCCTGACCTGCAGAATCAGAAACTTTCAGGATGGGACCCTGCAATCTGTGTGATGCTGGTGAAAGCTTAAATTTGATAAACACTGCACAAGATCAGCTGCACTGATCATTTAAAATGAGCAGCTGGAGTGGAGCCAGATGGATCACAGAAACGCTTGAGAGCCTGCCCCGGAATCAAAAGGAAGTACAAAAATGGCGTGAGCTGATGAAGTGTTTTCTGAAGAAAAGGCTGAGTGGGGCCTGCAGGATGGATTTGAAGGCAGAAGGTGGGAGTCAGAAAGACCAGCTCCTTTTACAGCAGGCTCTGGAAGATCCATTGTCACTGCAAATGCATAGAAGTACATTGCTCTGCTTCTTGAGGACTTTGGTAGTTTTAGACTTTGTGCAAAGAGGTATTTGCAAAGACTTTATCTTATGATGAGATTTGGCAGTTAGGTAGTTTTCCTCCCCTTTGAAAGGGTTTAGGTCATAAGTCTAATCCTGATGCTACTTTCATTAGAATTTCCACCCCCCTCTATTCAGCTCTTCCTCAGCCTTTATGATGTTCATTTTTAAGATTTATGTGTATGATTTGCTGCTTTTTGTCCACAAGGTTACTACGCTGAACAAATCAACCTGACAGAGGATAGTGGCTGGGCAAGTCATCACAGAGGAAGGTGGAACAAAGGGAGTTTATTGTATGGTTGAATGCTAGTTTGAATAAACAAGAAATATGCACAAGTTCTAGCCTCAAGAACCATGTTGGCTGATGTGCAGTTGGTCAATAGATTTTTAAGGGAGGGGAGAAAAGGAACTAAGTGATTGCTTCAGATATAAATATGAACACAACAAACAGATGCTTTAAAAGGTTATTTGAAACTTGGAAATGCAGCAAAAAATCACTGTATGTCTTTTCAACATGATACCAGAGCAGGCCCTTCCCCAGCTCTCCAGGGGAAGGTAACCTAGTGATCAGAGCCCAGATTGTGGAGTTGTAGGAAATCTTTGTATATCCTAGAAATAGCAACCCTTTATCAGATACAGGATTTGTAAACATTTTTGCAATCTGATAGGGAGAGCCTTTTGATCATGATTAGAGTCTGGCCCCTGTGAGAGGGGGAAGAGAAGGACGGAGGAGTGGGTAAGAAGAGTCTTAGACTCTGGGCACCCCGTAAGTACATTTCTTTGAGGTTGATGGGGCGTCCCCAAACACAGATTGCCCATTGGAGGAGTCCCACCTCCCATAAGATGGACCCTTACTGTGCTCGGCTTTTGGCTAGAGAAGCCCAGAGGATCAAGAGAGCACTGGCTGGGCTGTCAGTGATCTATGCTGTCTGCAGTCAGAGATGTGAGTGGTGCATTTTAATAGCCAGCTCATCTGCTCTCTAAGCCTCATGTCTTCTTACACAGGTGTGTGACTGTACGGGCTTTATATTACCATGCTCTCCCTTCTCTGTACTACTCTTTACTCCACTGTGTGTGTCTGGCATGATATCCCCAGGGCTGAGCACAGTGTCTAGCATATGTTAAAGCAAACCTGAACTTTTCAAAAATTAATTTGACATTCTTTTAAATTAAAAAGAAAGAATTTATTAATATAAGAAAAAAAAAAACTTCAACTTGGCTTAAAGAAAAAAGTGCCCTGTGGAGGGGGCAGTTCAAAAGCAGTAAAATCTGCAATACTGATTGTAAACAACTGAAAACACTAACCTGAAAATCTTTGTTAGATGAAATGTAAGGAAATGAATGAACTTATGGCCGTTGATCAGGCGAAATACTGGAAATACCTAATCCCAAGAAAATCTTAAGCTCGATTATCTACTCATTGTGTTTAGAAAGATGCTGTATGTTCTGGGATATATTTATGAGTTTAATAAAGTATTTATAAATGACCCCACATGTAAATAAACTGCTTTATTGGTCTGCAGGAGTCAGATAAATGGTCATATATATTGGTCAACTATAAAAAATTTTTTTGACTTCTCTGGTGGTCTAGTGGTTAAGACTAAGCATTTATAATGTAGGGGGCCCAGATTTAATCCTTGATTGGGGAACTAAGATCCCACATGCCATGTAGCACGGCCTAAAAAATGTTGGGCTTCCCAGCTGGCACTGGTGGTAAAGAATCCACTTGCCAGTGCAGGAGACACAAGAGATGTGGGTTTGATCCCAGGGTCAGGAAGATCCCCTGGAATAGGAAATGGCAACCCACTCCAGTATTCTTGCCTGGAAAATTCCCTGGACAGAGGAGCCTGGCTGGCTATGTGGGGTCACAAAGAGTCGGACTATGACTGAGCACACACACACACAGAAAAGTATAGATAATTCTTCCTTGCTCACTGCTTTGAAGTTGGGCAGAGAGGGAGTGTCAGGAAAGGGCAGACATGAAATCTGGGCACTGTACAGGGCTGTATGAGAACTCTTGTCTTACCTGTTGGTGGACTTGCTCGTGTACATGTGGGTGGTCTTCAAAGTTCTTTGCTTATAGTGTAGTAGGTGGGAGTCTAGGGCCCCAAGTGGCAAACCCCAGTGTGAGCCTGCCTACTGTAGTCATCAACACCATTTGCTTTCCTGTTGCCTCTCAGTAGCCCTCTAGGTGTAAATTTAGATCTGTAATGTACAAGTGTGCTCCTGCTGCTGGACTTGTCTCCTCTGAGGGTGCATAAAATCAGGTGTTTGGATGCAGAATCCAGTTTCCCTTGATTTGTATTTTCAGATATGCCTTGAATTCATTTAAGTGTCTTTTTATCCCAAATGGAAGTTGTCTTACTGTTTTATCTGATAATAAAGAGCATTATTAAAGCAATTCAGTATCAAGGGGGGAAATAAAAAATTTGTAATTTCATCACCATGAAAGAAGCTGCTCGACATTTCATAAAATGAATCATAGACTGATTTAATTTCTTTTTTTAATGTTTATTTGGTTATTTTTATTATTTTTGGCTGTGCTGAGTCTTCGCTGTTGTGTGAGGATTTTCTCTAGTTGTGGTATGCAAGCTTCTCACTGTGGTGGTTTCTCGTTATGGAACATGGGCCCTGGAGTGCACAGGCTATGGTAGTTGGGGTGCATTGGCTTAGTTGTCCTGCAGAATGTGTTATCTCCCTGGATCAGAGATCGAACCAGTGCATTATGCATGGCGGATTCTTAACCACTGGACCACATGAAAAGTCCCTCTTCTTAAAAAAATTTATCTTTTATTCAAGTATAGTTGAATTACAATGTTGTGTTAATTACTGCTGTACAACAAAGTGACTCAGTTGCACACACACACACACACACATATATATACACACATTCTTTTCCATGTTCTTTGCCATTATAATTTATCTTGAATACAGTTCCCTGTGCTGTACAATAAGACTTTGTTGTTTATCTATTATATGTATACCAGTTTATATCTGCTAATCCCAAACTCCCAATCCAACCCTCTCTCTCTGCCCATTTTTCTATTGAGTTATTTGCTTTACTGTTCTCAAGTTATATGAGCTGTTTGTATATTTTGGAAGTTAAGCCTTAGTCAATTGCATCGTTTGCAAATATCTTCTCCCCTTCTGTAGGTTGTCTTTTCATTTTGTTCATGATTTCCTTTGATGTACTGGACTGACTTCATTTCTGATCTTGATTTGACCATGGATTCTGACACTGTCATTTAAGTTATAATATTATCATAATCTTCTAGCCTGTCTGGAATGCCTTGTGTGTCTGCTAAGTTCCTTGCAGACTTTCTGAATAGACCTTCATCACTTCATAGCTGGCCAATATTTTCAGATCTACTTTAGTGCTCTTGGTCTTCTAATTCAGTTTTATGGATGAATGTTTCAAAGATGAGAGATGTTTCTGAGTGATCACTTCTGTATCTTCAGTCTCAGATGCTCATTACGATTCTTAACTGACTGGCTTAAGTCATTATCGAGGCAAGAGCTATTACTTCAAGAGCTGGCAAACTTAATTCTTCTCTTTTGCAAGCAGTCAACAATATGCTTCCTTGTGTACACACTCAACAGCACAAATTCACATTAACACACGTGATTTTCAGCTTCATTTCCAGTTTAAAGGTAGAAGAGGAGTATTGTCCAGATTAACTTGGAGAGAATCTGTCAAATTATTGGGGTGAGGAGTGGATGGAAATCTAATCAGTTGCCTCAAGAACTTGAAAGATTGTGTCAAGAATTGCAATCTCAAAATGCTGGAAAGGGCCAATAGAACAGATTACAGGACTTCCCTGGTGGTCCAGTGGTAAAGAATCTGCCTGCTGATGCAGGGGACATGGGATCGATCCCTGGTCTGGGAAGATCCCACCTGCCACGGAGCAACGAAGGCTGTGCGCCACGACTACTGAGCCCACATGCCCTAGAGTGATCCACAACCACAACTACTGAGCCCGCGTGCCCTAGAGTGATCCACAGGAGAAGCCTTCAGGCCACAGCGAGACAGCTGCCCTCAGTCGCCACAACTAGAGAAAGCTCGCATGCAGCAACGAAGACCCAGAGCAGCCAAAAATAAACAATTACTTTAAAAAACCCAGATTACACAAGTATATAATTAAGTCTGAGTAAAGCAATAGCGGAAGGTGAGGCCCGGGGCAAACTGGCGAACCATCTCACTTGACTTTTTATTTTTGAATACTTTTTTTTGAAGTATTATACTGATCAAATAAAACAGCCAAATCACTGGCTGCCATTTGAAATTTTCTAGTTTCTGAAGTGCAAGATTAGCACAAGACAGGGAAATACCTACAGGTCTCATAAGTTTGACTATTGCATCCAAATGGATCCCTTCTTTTATTCCCTATTTCAGCACTCCTTTTATTACCCTTTCAAGCACTTATTACAGTCTGTATAATTACTTTCTGCTTTCAATTTGTTTTCTTGTTTATAATCTCTTTCTGTCAATGTTAAGCTTTGTGAGGGGAGGGACCTCATTTATCTAGCTCACCTCTGTAATTAACCTGTACTGGCGCTGCCGCTGCTGCTGCTGCTTAATCGCTTCAGTTGTGCCTGACTCTGTGCGACCCTATGGACTGCAGCCTGCCAGCCTTCTCTGTCCGTGGGATTCTTTAGGCAAGAGTACTGGAGTGGGTTGCCTGCACTGGCCCGGGCAAGATACATAATTGGCTTCGAAAATAGAAAATTGTTGAGGGGATGAAGCAAAGAGTGTGATATATCTTATCATCATGTGATGTATCTTTTTCATCCTGGAACCCCCAGTGCCTAGTACAATTGTGGTGATGCAGTAAGTATACGTTAGATGAAATGATTGGTGATGATGGTCCGCCACAGATGGTTAACCACATGGAACTAGTTTACACTGGACGGGGGCAGGTTCTCAAAATAGATGTGGTCAGTAGACTGGGGAGATACTCAGGCAGTGGACTCGGCTCTGCCAGGCAGTAAATGGCAAGTTTTATGGACGCTAATAAAGCATGACTAGTAATCAGAGCAAGTTGCTTGGCATCAGGAATGTCTGATGATGGATAAAAACAGGAAATCCAGAAAAGGTCAGCATTCCCAGGGAAAGATATGCAGTCTGCCTTAGGTAACCCTGCTGATGCTAGAACTAAATGCCCTGGAGCTGAAGGTTGAGTTCACACATGTGGTAAGAAGAGGAATGGTGAGAGAAAGGCCCAACAGGAGAACAGGGTACTAAGAAACCATCTGGACATCCAGTTCGGGTGTAGGATTCTAAAATTCCAGAAATGATCATACGGTGTAGATTTGCTCTCAGTGTCCAGACAGAACAATTGCTGGAGCCCAGATCAGGCCCACACCGGCGTTAGTGTTGCTTGGTGTTGAGTTCTCTAATAGATTCTACCCCAACTAAGGGCACATTGATGCCAGTAACCTGAAGGTTCACATCAGTACCCTTGGCTCTAGGGAGAAGAGATTCCAGTCCTAACTTTTGTTCTGAGTATGAACCAAGGATGTTTAATTTTTAGAACAGGAGAACCCATGTGGATTAATGCTTTCATATATTTAGCAATCAGGACTCTTTGGTTATATAGGTAACAGAAAGATCATTCATATTAATTTAAGTGAGAAAGAGGAAGCTATTGGCCTATAAAATGTGCATAATTAATAGCACCAACATCATAGATTGTTTGCAAGGATTAAATGAGCACATAAATGTAAAACATTCAGAATAGTGCCTGATACATAGAAAGTACTGTGTTATTATTATTGGCTCCCAGCAGCTCTGGCTCATAACACAACAGTTCTGAGGCTAGAGGGTAGAGAATGATTCACCCTGCCAATGCTGGTTAAAAACAGTTGTCTGGGAAGACTCATTAGCTGAAACTGAGTCAGATGTATTGGCCGTATAAGAGGTGCGATCTCCTATGAAAAGGGGAGAAAATTGAGAAATGAGGCATAGATGCCTCTGTCCGCCACATTTTGTACTCCCCTCCCATATAGTATTGTTGCTGGGAAGTGACTGCCCAGCTCAGGTCTGTATTTCCTAGCATCTTTCCTCCTCTGCATGGGAGATGAGGAAGTGAGAGGGAAAACCCTTGACTAGTTCTTATCCATGTCATGAGGTTGAAGTGGTATGTGATCCTTCCAAACCAAGGCTTTTTTAAGAGGTGGTCTTGTTTTCTCCATACTTTCTCCTTCTTATGTGATGAGGACGTTGTCCTCAATACCCTTTTACACAATGGAATCAGTTGGTTATCTTAGCAAAACTGATGCCAGGCCCGACATTAGACCAGTGGTTCTTAACCAAGGGGCATTTTGGGCCCCCTAGTGGGCATTTGGCAAAATCTGAGAATATCTTTGGTTGTCACCGTTGTGTGGAGGAGTTATTGGAATCTAGTAAGCAGAGGCCAGGGATATTGCTAAACATCCTACAATCCACAGGACATCCCCCCACAACAAAGACTTATCTGGTCTGAACTGTGGCAAGGTGTATAAACCCTGCCCTAGAGGATGGAGAGCATAAGGCTGAGAGATGGAAGAGCCCTGGGTGCTGAGTCACTGCATCAAGGAAAGTCACCAGTCAGTTCTGGAGCACCTACCTTGGAGAGTCATCTGAATGGAAAGAAGCCTCTAATGTGTTAAATCTTTGCAATTTGGGGTCTTTCTATTTGGGAGCAGCTAGCATTGATTGCCTTAAGTAATATAAGAAATGTACTGAAGGAACTGTGATTATTTAACTTAATGAAATGGACATATATTTTTATTGCTGTCTGCCTAGGTTGCAATATTAAATTGTGGGACATTGTTTTAATACTTAAAATTGACCAGTAATTCACAGTACAGATTTCCCTAACTAAAATTGTACAAATCAGTATTCAGTGATTTTATGGCATGGGAATGGATTTTGAGTATTTGGTTTGTATCATGGATGAAAAATATTTGGATTCTGACCTTAATAAATAGGTTAGGTTGTGTTTCAAGTCAAAATTTGTTTTATTTAGGATTTCATCTGTTTTATTCAGTAAATGTTAAGTTAATCTTTCACATCATCTTATTGGTTATTGTTTGTAAAGAAGACAAGTTAGATTTGTAAAGTAAGAGAAGAAAAAATGTTACAGATGGTAGTTTTAGTAAATATTGTAAAAATGCCAAATTCTTAAATCTGTTTGACTCTATGAGTTACTGTGAATGTTTTGAAACTGATTAATATTGAAACTCTTCAGGGATTGTTTTTTCAGGAATTTTAGAAGAAAGACATCAATACCCTCAGTGCCTGGGGGTGCCAGAGTCCAGGGGGACCCACCTCTTCATCTGGAGTCACCAGGGCTGGACAACTGAACACTGAACTCTTTGGCTATATTGATAGAATTAGAGATGGGCTAGGTGAGGGTCAGGGCTTCCTGGTGGTGCTAGTGGTAAAGAACTCACCTGCCAGTGCAGAAAACATAAGAGACATGGGTTCTATCCCTGGGTGGAAAAGATCCCCTGTGGGAGGACATGACAACCCGCTTCAGTATTCTTGCCTGGAGAATCCCATGGACAGAGGACCCTGGTGGGCTACAGTCTATAGAGTTGCAAAGAGTCGGACATGACTGAAGCGAGTTCGAATGCACGCACAAAGGTGAGGGTCAATCTTGGGACTTGTTCAGGATTTGTCAGAAGAAACATGCTTTATTTTTTGCTGATTTGGAGCTATAAGACTGTAAGCCACAAGCTATGGGCAACCATCTTACTTAAGAATGAAGCCATCATAAAGAACATAGATGGAAGATGGAGATGAAGATAGAAAGAGAGATTAGGTTTTAATGACCTCATTTGAATATCTAGGCCAATTTATTAAGTCCTACCTAGAACTTGATGGCCTTTTCATTAACCCACATCAGTAAGTTACCCTTTTTGCTTAAGCTGGTTGGGTTAAGTTTTCTGTCATTTATATCTACTTCCAGGTAACATAGATGAGATATGTTGATTATTCCTGCCATGATGTATTGATTATGTCTTTATTTGCTACTGTGGAATATATTATTACTATTGATTATTTGCTCCTCTCCTATGAGCTGCCATTTGCGCTCATTTGCATGTGACTTGCATTAACTACCCTCTGGGAGGAGAATAGTTCTCTAATCTGTGATGTCAAGTCTGGTCATGTGACTTGCTGTGGCCAGTAGGGTGTTGGAAGAAATGACATGCGCCATATCCATGCAGAAGATTTAAGGGCAATCACATGGTTCTGCCATTTTCTCTTTCTCTATTTTTTAATCTGTCCAGTGGCCATAGATCCCAAAATGAATCCCAGAATGGAGAAGATATTTGGAGCAGAGCCTTAGTGGACCCACAGATGACAAGTAGCATGAACGAGAAACAATTTTACTTTGTTGTAAATTATTGCTGTTTAGTGGTATTGTTAATGAAGCATAACCTAGCAAGAGCTGACTAATATACTTGTTATCTTTGGAATGCTTGCCAAAATTTATGATTGAGTATAAACCTAGAGCACTTATAATCATTGAGTATATCCTGCAAGTTACCAAACATGAATTAATAACTAATAAGCTACCAAACTTGTTTGATTCTCAATGTCCTCCTTATAATAATAATATCTTCCTCATAGGATTTTTGTGCATACAGAGTTAAACACAGTGCAAGGCACATGATAAAACACTCAGTAAATAGCAACTACTATTTTTATCGTTACAGAGGGAAGTGCCCTTATGAACTCTTTTTGATGCTTCCAGTAACAAACCCCCTTGGATGGGGTCCAAGTAAAGCTTAACCGATATTAAACACTACTTAATGGGTGGCATTCTGGGAAGGCTCCCATGATAGTACTTTTATATTTTTATTTATTTACTTGGCTGTGCCAGGTCTTAGTTGTGGCATGTGGGATCTAGTTCTCTAACAGGATTGAACCCAGGCCCCCTGCACTGAGAGTGCGGAGTCTTAACCACTGAACCACCAGGGAAGTCCCAAGACATTACTTATAAAATTGCATCTATATCATTTCAGGAAACAGTTACTGGGAAGAATGCTGTGGAGAAAGTTGGATGACAGTTGAGGGAATATACTGAGAAGTAGGATAGCCATTCATCTTCTGAATTTCTTTGTACTTGAAGGTAAATGAAAAGAGATCAGCACTTGCAGAACTGGTCCTCAACCCAGAACTGAGGACAGCAGCATCTAGTTGGGGTTCTTGTACATTCTTCATTTACAAGTGCCTTTTGGCAGATTTGTTTTGTTAGAGGGCACAGGTTACCTTGCTTGAACTAATTATTTAATAATCTTAGAAAAGGGGATAAGGAATTTTTATGACAGGAGTACCTCCTAGAACAAATATCTCTGAATAATAAAGAGTAAGTCTTTTGAATGATTCAGACTGAAAGCTGTGTATGTGTGTGTGTTTGTATCCACGCCCATATGCTTTTCGGATGGTATGGAAAGGATCAGAATGTGACCTAATAGGAGGAAGGGAGGCACTGAGCTTGGGAATTGGGGATGGTTCCAGTTTTTCTTTTTACAATAAAGATTCCTGAATCATATAGTGTATTCAGGCATTGTGTTCGGGCCTAAAGGTATAGACTCATTCATTCTTTCATTCATTCAGCAAATATTTACTGAGCACCTACAATGTGCCAGGCACTGTGCTAGCCCCCTGGGAATACAACAGAGAATGCAATCAGGTATTGTCTGTGACCCTCATAGAACGGAGAGTCTAAGAAGAAATGAATGATTAAATCATGACATGTGTAACTATTAAGTTACCATGATGTTAACTACAAGGAAGGAAAGTTAAAAAAAAAAAAACCATGAGGACGTTACCAGAGGGATTTATCACTTTGCCTGTTGGTGTCAGGGACATGATATGGTCCAGTTTGTCTTTTGAAAGATTATTCTGGCTTTGTGGTTGAAAAGAAGATTCAATAGTGAGTACAGAGAATCAGTTAGAAGTCTACGGCAGGGATCCCAGGAAGAAACATGGTTGGCTTAGAACAGGGAGGTGATGATAGAGAAGTGGACCAGTTTCAGGAATCTTGAAGAGGTGAACTCAATTGAACTTGGTGAAGAATTGGATGAGAGAGAAGAGGGAAGTACTGTCAAGAATGATTCCTGGGTTTTAAGCCTCTCTCTCTGGTCTCTAGGACCTCATAAATGCACTATGAAAAATAAAGTGTTTGCCCAAGCATAAGCGAAGTTATGACACGGAGAAGTGGGACTTGGAAAAAAATGTCCCATCACTGACCCTGAGCTCAATTTCTTGAGGGCTCAGTGTTTAAAGAAGATTAGAATATAATGTATTTGTTGCATGGTATGTAGCCAAAGTCCACACAAGTACCCAGACTATAATGCACTGCTCGAGGACACAATTTGAATATTCCAGCCTCAGGCCAAACTGTGAAGTCTAGTTTTGTGTGGTCCTGTAATATTCTGCATCTTCTGTCCCACCCCAAGTGCTTGATGCTCTTTACTTTTCAGAGCTGTTTGCAGAGCCTGAGGGATATCACGTAACAGCCTGCTCTTCAAGGAATTAACTTCACAACTTAAGAGAAACTTGCATGACTTCATCTGTGCTCAGTGTTTTTTATTTCTCAGACTGTGTTTCTGGATGGCATAGCTAGAAAAGCATACACTTATGCTAAAATATAACTGATACAATTTACAGCTTTTGAATATATAATATGTAACTTTTGGATGAGTTATAAAAGTGGACATTTAGTGGGCATTGATTCATGTTACTTATAAATGTGAAAATTGAGACCTACCAACGGAGAAGGCAATGGCACCCTACTTCAGTACTCTTGCCTGGAAAATCCCATGGATGGAGGAGCCTGGAGGGCTGCAGTCCATGGGGTCACTGAGGGTCGGACACGACTGAGCGACTTCACTTTCACTTTTCACTTTCATGCATTGGAGAAGGAAATGGCCATCCACTCCAGTGTTCTTGCCTGGAGAATCCCAGGGACGGGGGAGCCTGGTGGGCTGCCATCTATGGTGTCGCACAGAGTCGGACACGACTGAAGTGACTTAGCATAGCAATATTAACTAACTTGCTTTTGGATTCACGGGTACTCATTAATATTCAAAGCTTATATTTATGTCAGAACTTGTTCCTTCAACAAATATTTATTGAGTACTGTTTGCCAGGAATATTTCCAAGTAAATAATGCTACCATAATACATGTTTTGTCCACATAGAGCTCATGTTCTACTTGGAAAGATAAATAAGAAAAAAAATTGTATAATTTCATACAATACCATGAAGAATAAAACAGGGTAAGGGATAGAATGTAATTAAGCACATTAAAACAGCCCTTTGTCAAAGAAGTCTTTTGTGAAGGGAAGGTATTTGAGGTGAGATGGGATTGATGAGAAGGAAATCGTTCTAGGTAGGGAACATCAAGTGCAAAGATCCTGAGGCAGGAAATAACTCAGCAGGTTTGATAACAAAAAAGAAAAAGTCATCTGGTGGGGATGTGGCAAATCCAGTGACAAATGGAATATTTCCTGCCATATCCAGTTTCCCAAGTGGCACAGTGGTAAAGAATCTGCCTGCCAATGCAAGAAATGCAGGAGACACAGGTTCAATCCCTGGCTTGGAAAGATTACCTGGAGAAGGAAATGGCAACCTACTCCAGTCTTATTGCCTAGAGAATCCCAGAGACAGAGGAGTCTGGTGGGCTGCCGTCTATGGGGTCGAACAGAGTTGGACATGACTGAAGCGACTTAGCAGCAGCCCTCCAGTCTAAGCTGGTCTGCCCTGAGGAAACTCAGAAAGGAAAAGAATACCAGCCATGTAGTAGCCATCAGACTGTAGCCACTCCCTATGGTGAGCCCTGTGGAAACTCAGGATATGAAAACACAAGATATTGGCCCTAGATAGGTGAGATGCATATCAAAAGAATGATTTCAGTGAGCCCAGAGTTTTGCATCTTCCCACACATAAAAAAGTGCTAAATTCCTTGAGACATATGGTTTTCTTTAATAAAGGGTAATCTTTTGATGTTTAGACTACCATGGTAAAGAATCTGCCTGCAATGCAGGAGACCCAGATTCAGTCCCTGAGTCAGAAAGATCCACTGGGGAAGGAATGGCAACTCACTGCAGTATTCTTGCCTGGGGAATCCCATGGACAGAGGAGTCATAGTTCCTGGTGTCGCAGAGTTGGACACACTGATCATTAACACTTTCACTTTTCTTTTTTTTTGATGTTCAGATTATCTGTCTTTTGTTACAAAACTTCTGTATAACATGGGTTCCCATGCACCCCCTCAGAATAGTTCTCTCAGGGTTACTTGAGATGCTGGATTTGAAGTCCTAAAAATTCCCTGGACTTGAAGTCCTAAAAATTCCCACCAAATAAAACATAACTCTCAACTTCTAGGTTGTGAATACTTTTTAAGTCCACACCAGGGAGAAGTGTATTTGAAGGCCAAGAGATTAGAAAATCTTTAGGGCTACAGTAAAGAGCTTGGATTTTATCTAAGGGTAATGGGAAGTCTTGAGAGGATTTTAAGCACTAAAGTAACATGATCTAAGTAGAATTTAAGAAGATTGCCGGGTAGAATGGATGGAGTAGATATAGCAGTGTGAGAAGAAAGATAGCTGCTAAGAAAGTTGGTGGTTTGAACCATCATTGTAGGAACAGAGATAGAAACGTCGGTGAATTTATAATTTCTTTGGGTGTCAGGTGGCAGGGTTTACTGGTGGACTGGTGATAGGAAGTAAAGAGTAAAACAGAAATAAGGGCAACTTCTATGTTTTTGACTAAAGCAATTAAATTATGAGATTCATAATACTGAGGATTCAACTCAGATCACCTTGCCACTCCAGCATACTCTTCTGAAAGGCATTGTCTAATTGCCTGTTCTAGTGAGGTATTTTTCCTTTTGAAGAGTTACTTTATTATTCTGTCTACAGGAAGCAGGGAAAGACATTGATATTTATAGGTTGCATTTGAATTCAGGTTGCCCGCCCCAGATATCTGCTCCAAGCCTTCTGCCTAGGTTAGTGATAGTTGTGGGACATTGGCTCTGCCAGTGAGGATGTCTGCCTTGGAGTCCAGTTCCTTTGCTCTAAAAGAAGACAAAGAGACCGATAGCATCAACCTGACTGGCCTTCTTGTTGCCCAGTGCTCCCCTTTGCCTGCAGCCTACTTCCTGAATCTGGTATCCTGACTTGGTCAAGAAGACTTTGGGTACACGTCTGCCAGCAAAGGTTGACAGATGGAGATCTGGACTGTGATCCTGGGACTCTGATGGTGCCCAGAGCCTAGAGGATGACTGCCTGGTCCCTTCGGCTCCTGGTCAGAGAAGGTTCTAGAAATCCATGACACGGTGGAACTGGTTCACCACGGTGGTTTGGATAGACAGCAGGGTGGGGCAAAGTGTCCCCAGGCTGCTCCGGAGCTGGCTTCAGAAGAGAGACTAAGGTTGGGCCTGTGGTTGAAATTACACATGTGTCCCTGGCAGAATTCACGTCAGGATTTATAAAAATAGATTTTATAACTTCAGCTGTACTTGGCAATGATCACTTCTTGGTTGAAGATGCTTGGAGGGTCTCTAAAATCATTTCTTACTGCAGATGGAGATGTAAATTCTGACAGTGAGTGAGTTATCCTTGTCTTTTGAAAGCTTCCTGAGCAGGCACAGAGAGGAGTGTCAACCAGTCGGGATCCTGGCAGGAAATAGGATTCACTTCTGAGGGGCTTCCCTCATAGCTTAGTTGGTAAAAAATCCGCCTGAAATGCAGGAGACCCAGGTTTGATTCCTGGGTCAGAAAGATCCCCTGGAGAAGGGATAGGCTACCCACTCCAGTATTTGGGGGGCTGCCCTTGTGGCTCAGCTGGTAAAGAATCCGCCTCAATGAGGAAGACCTGGTTTCAGTCCCTGGGTTGGGAAGATCTCCTGGAGAAGGGAAAGGCTACCTACACTAGTATTCTGGCCTGGAGAATTCCATGGACTTATAGTCCATGGGGTTGCGACATGACAGAGCGACTTTCACTTCACTTCACTTCTGAGGGTTCATGTGAAAAGAATGAATGAAGCAACTATTTGCAGAAGTCTAGGTGGGGCTACGGGACAATGAAAGGGCAGGGGAGTCACCAAGAGGCTGGCAGCAGGGCAGACTGTTACCACTCCAGGGGCCAAAGAAGATAAAGACAGAACTATAGTTACCTGAGCGAGGGGAGAACCCGAGCCATAGAGGAGGAGCCGCCAGCAGGGGCTGGAGTGGTGGAGGGAGTGTTTGCTGCCAGAGAGGTGGCCCAGAAGCGGGAGCAACTGAGGAAGCTTATTTACCTCCTCTGTTCCATCGTCTCCTGCCTGCCTGTAGGAGAGAGAAGAGGGAGGAAAGGGAGGAAGGTAGATCTGGAAGAGCAGATGAAAGACCAGCAATACAAGAGGGATGTCATTATTCACTCCAGATCATAGCATTGGCATTGTCTTCACTTTTTCTAAAATTTAAAACAAATGTTTTAATTTGATTCGTTAATTTATTTTTGGGTGCCCAGAGTCTTCATTGCTGCACACAGGCTTTCTCTAGTTGCAGCAAGCGGGGGCCACTCTTCCTTGCGGTGCGTGGGCTTCACACTGCAGTGGCTTCTCTCGTGGAGCACAGGCTCTAGGCTCACAGGATACAGCAGTTGCAGCTCCTAGGCTGTAGAGTGCAGGCTATGGCACCCCACTCCAATACTCTGGCCTGGAAAATCTCATGGACGGAGGAGCCTGGTGCGCTGCGGTCCATGGGGTCACTAAGAGTCAGACACGACTGAAACGACTTCACTTTCACGTTTCACTTTCATGCATTGGAGAAGGACATGGCAACCCGCTCCGGTGTTCTTGCCTGGAGAATCCCAGGGAGGGGGGAGCCTGGTGGGCTGCCGTCTATGGGGTCGCACAGAGTTGGACCCAACTGAAGTGACTTAGCAGCAGCACCAGCAGCAGGCCGTAGAGCGCAGGCTCAGTAGTTGTGGCACATGGGCTTAATTCCTCCATGGTATGTGGGATCTTCCCAGACCAGGGATTGAACCATGTCCCCAGCATTTCTAGGTGGATTCTTAACCACTGGACCACCAGGGAAGTCTTGGCATTGTCTTTAGACACACACACACACACACACACACACACATCCTTTTTCTCCTCCTCCTTTTCTTTTTATTGATTTATAATAATAATCTTCAAACCCTAAGACACACATAACCACTGTGGGGGAGAGTGATGGAACGTGAATACTACACTATGTGGACAGTGAGGGCATCCATGGGATGGAGCAGGGAGTGTGGATGGGGTCCTGGCTTAGACCCTTATTGCTGGTTGGAAGTTGACTGGCAGAATGAGAGAGGGGCTCAGGGTGAATAAGGGATAGAGAGGGCAAAGGTATGTGTTTCATGCAGACTAAGGGTGGGAGTCAAAATGAGCTTCAAAGATGAGCTTTCTACATGGGAAGAGATGGGTTTGAGGTGGTTTGATTTAAAGCCCCCAAGTTGGTATCTGGTCCAGTTTCTTAAGGGCTTGTTTAAGGCACAGTTATATTTTTGGTTATATATCTTAGCAGCAAAAAAATTCAGACAAACCAAAGCTCACATATTTATTTATAAATTGCATCTCTCCTCTATAGTACCTTATTGACATGGTGTGGTAAGAGCACGCACCCTGGATCTCAGATTTTTCTTGTTTTGAAAAATGATTATCCTCAAAGACCTTAAAACAACACCTGACATGAAGTCAGCAGAATGTGGGTTACATCGCAGTAAGAAACATATCCCAAACACAAGGCTTTTAAGAGTTAAACCAAAGTATATAAATAGAAGTTTACATATATATATATAAATATAAAATATATAAGAATATATATTTCCACACTCCATCTTGCACAGCTTCTGGGGCGTGTACACTCCTCACTTTGGAGTCCACCAGTTGAGACTTAGTATTTGCTGGTAGACATACTGCTACTTTGAGTAAATTCACTTTTTCAACCTCACTCTCCTCCTGTATGAGATGAGGGCAATTAATTGTGCCGGCCTTACAGGGCTGATAGAGGATTAAATATACCACATCCACTTAGCCTAGGCCCTGCCTGATGCATCTTCAGTTTAGTTCAGTCGCTTAGTCATGTCTGATTCTTTGTGGCCCCATGGACTGCAACATGCCAGACTTCCCTGTCCATCACCAACTCCTGGAGCTCACTCAAACTCATGTCCATCAAGTTGGTGATGCCATCCAACCGTCTCATACTCTGTCATCCCCTTCTCCTCCTGCCTCAATCTTTCCCAGCATCAGGGTCTTTTCCAATGAGTCAGTTCTTTGCATTAGGTGGCCCAAGTTTTGGAGTTTCAGCTTCAGCATCAGTCCTTCCAATGAGTATTCAGGACTGATTTCCTTTAGGATGGACTGATTGGATCTCCTTGCAGTCCAAAGGACTCTCAAGAGTCTTCTCCAACACCACAGTTCAAAAGCATGAAATCTTCATCACTCAGCTTTCTTTATAGTCCAAATCTCACATAAATACATGACTACTGGAAAAACCATAGCTTTGACTAGATGGACCTTTGTTGGCAAAGTAATGTTTTAATATGCTGTCTAGGTTGGTCATAACTTTTCTTCCAAGGAGCAAGTGTCTTTTAATTTCATGTCTGCAGTTACCATCTGCAGTGATTTTGGAGTCCAAGAAAATAAAGTCTCTCACTGTTTCCATTTTTTCCCCATCTATTTGCCATGAAGTGATGGGACCAGATGCCTCGATCTTAGTTTTCTGAATGTTGAGTTTTAGGCCAACTTTTTCACCTTCCTCTTTCACTTTCATCAAGAGGCTCTTTAGTTCTTCTTTGCTTTCTGCCAGTAGTGTGGTATCATCTGCATATCTGAGGTTATTGATATTTCTCCCTGCAATCTTGTTTCCAGCTTGTGCTTCATCCAGCCCAGCATTTCTCATAACGTACTCTGCATATAAGTTAAATAATCAGGGTGATAATACACAGCCTAGACGTACTCCTTTCCCAATTTGGAACCAGTCTGTTGTTCCATGTCCAGTTCTAACTGTTGCGTCCTAACCTGCATACAGATTTCTCAAGAGGCAGGTCAGGTGGTCTAGTATTCCCATCTGTTTCAGAATTTTCCACAGTTTGTCATGATCCACACAGTCAAAGGCTTTGGCATAGTCAATAAAGCGAAGAGATGTTTTTCTGGAGCTCTTGCTTTTTCGATGATCCAACGGATGTTGGCAATTTGATCTGTGGTTCCTTTGCCTTTTCTAAATCCAGCTTGAACATCTAGAAGTTCACAGTTCATGTACTATTGAAGCCTGGCTTGGAGAATCTTGAGCATTACTATGCTAGAGTGTGAGATGAGTGCAATTGTGCGGTAGTTGGAGCATTCTTTGGCATTGCCTTTCTTTGGGATTGGAATGAAAACTGACTTTTCCAGTCCTGTGGCCACTGCTGCGTATCCCAAATTTGGTGGCATATTGAGTGCAGCACTTTTATAGCATCATCCTTTAGGATTTGAAATAGCTCAACTGGAATTCCATCACCTCCACTAGCTTTGTTCATAGTGATGCTTCCTAAGGCCCACTTGACTTCACATTCCAGGATGTCTGGCTCTAGGTTAATGATCACACCATCATGGTTATCTGGGTCATGAAGATATTTTTTGTATAGTTCTTGTATTCTTGCCACCCCTTCTTAATATCTTCTGCTTCTGTTAGGTCCATACCATTTCTGTCCTTTATTGTGCCCATTTTGCATGAAATGTTCCCTTGGTATCTCTCATTTTCTCGAAGAGATCTCTAGTCTTTCCCATTCTGTTGTTTTCCTCTATTTCTTTGCATTGATCACTGAGGAAAGCTTTCTTATCTCTCCTTGCTATTCTTTGGAACTCTGCATTCAAAAGTATCTTTCCTTTTACTCCTTTGCCTTTTGCTTCTCTACTTTTCACAGCTATTTGTAAGGCCTCCTCAGACAACCATTTTGCCTTTTTGCATTTCTTTTTCTTGGGGATGGTCTTGATCACTGCCTCCTGTGCTGTCACGAACCTCCATCCATAATTCTTCAGGCATTCTATCAGATATCATCCCTTGAATCTATTTTTCACTTCCACTGTATGATTGTAAGGGTTTTGATTTAGGTCATACCTTAATGATCTAGTGGTTTTCCCTACTTTCTTCAATTTAAGTCTGAATTTGGCAATAAGGAGTTCATCATCTGAGCCACAGTCACCTCCCGGTCTTGTTGTTGCTGACTGTATAGAGCTACTCCATCTTTGGCTGCAAAAAATATAATCAATCTGATTTTGGTATTGACCATCTGGTGATATTCATGTGTAGAGTCTTCTCTTGTGTTATTGGAAGAGGGCATTTGCTATGACCAGTGTGTTCTCTTGGCAAAACTCTATTCGCCTTTGCCCTGCTTCATTCTGTACTCCAAAGCCAAATTTGCCTGCTACTCCAGGTGTTTCTTGACTTCCTACTTTTGCATTTCCAGTCCCCTCTGCTGAAAGGGACATCTTTTTTGGGTGTTAGTTCTAGAAGGTCTTGTAGGTCTTTATAGAACTGTTCAGCTGCAACTTCTTCAACATTACTGGTTGGGGCAAAGACCTGGATTTCTGTGATACTAAATGGTTTGCCTTGGAAATGAACAGAGATCATTCTGTTGTTTTTGAGATTGTACCCAAGTACTGCATTTCAGACTCTTTTGTTGACTCTGAAGGCTACTCCATTTCTTCTGAGGGATTCCTGCCCACAGTCATAGATATAATGGTCATCTGAGTTAAATTTACCTCTTCCAGTCCATTTTAATTCACTGATTCCTAAAATGTTGATGTTCACTCTTGCCATCTCCTGTTTGACCACTTCCAATTTTCTTGATTCATGGATCTGACATTCCAGGTTCCTATGTAATATTGCTCTTTACAGTATTGGACTTTACTTCCATCTCCAGTTACATCCACAACTGGGTGTTGTTTTTGCTTTGGCTCCATCTCTTCATTGTTTCTGGAGTTATTTCTCCACTCATCTCCAATAGCATATTGGGTACCTACTGACCTGGGGAGTTCATCTTTCAGTGTCCTATCTTTTTGCCTTTTCATACTGTTCATGGGGTTCTCAAGGCAAGAATACTGAAGTGGTTTGCCATTCCCTTCTCCAGTAGACTATGTTTTGTCAGAACTCTCCACCATGATGCGTCTGTCTTGTGTGGCCCTACACAGCATTCACTGAGTTAGACAAAGCTGTGGTCCATGTGATCAGATTGGTTAGTTTTCTGTCACTGTGACTGTGGTTTTCATTCTGTCTGCCCTCTGATGGAGAAGGATAAGAGGCTCATGGAAGCTTCCTGATGGGAAGGACTGACTGAGGTGCATCTTCAGGACTCAGTAAAATGTTACATGTGCTTATTGTCGCAAAAATAATAATCATTGTATTTAAATCAGCAAAGAGAAAAAAATCATAATACTATAGGGTCATATATGATCACTATAAAGAAACTGGGCATATTTTTAGAACTTTTCCTAAAGCTTCTGTATACACACAGGCATATTTTGGATAATTGGAATTAAAAGACGCTTACTTCTTGGAAGGAAAGTTATGACCAACCTGGACAGCATATTAAAAAGCAGAGACATTACTTTGCCAACAAAGGTTCGTCAGGTCAAGGCTATGATTTTTCCAGTAGTCATGTATGAATGTGCAAGTTGGACTATAAAGAAAGCTGAGCACAGAAGAATTGATGCTTTTGAACTACGGTGTTAGAGAAGACTCTTGAGAGTCCCTTGGACTGCAAAGAGATAAAACCAGTCCATCCTAAAGGAGATCAGTCCTGAGTGTTCATTGGAAGGACTGATGTTGAAGCTTAAACTCCAATACTTTAGCCACCTGATGCAAAGAGCTGACTCATTGGAAAAGACCCTGATACTGGGAAAGATTGAGGCAGGAGGAGAAGGGGATGACAGAGGATGAGATGGTTGGATGGCATCACTGACTCAATGGAGATGAGTTTGGGTAATCTCTGGGAGTTGGTGATGGATAGGGAGGCCTGGCATGCTGCAGTCCATGGGGTCACAAAGAGTTGGACACGACTGAGCTACTTCAGTTGACTTCACTGATTGCGTATTCTGTTGTGGACCTGTTAAAAACAGGGGTAAAATCTTATAGGGTCAGAATAATTTATTCACCCACCCCTATTACTGGTCATTTGTGTTTTTTCTAAGGTTTTTCTGTTTTAGACAACACTGTGATGAATAGTGGAGAAGGCAATGGCACCCCACTCCAGTACTCTTGCCTGGAAAATCCCATGGATGGCGGAGCCTGGGAGGCTGCAGTCCGTGGGGTCGCTAAGAGTCAGACACGACTGAGTGACTTCACTTTCACTTTTCGCTTTCATGCACTGGAGAAGTCAATGGCAACCCACTCCAGTATTCTTGCCTAGAGAATCCCAGGGATGGGGGAGCCTGGTGGGCTGCTGTCTATGGGGTCGCACAGAATCGGACACGACTGAAGCGACTTAGCAGCAGCAGAAGCAGCAGTGATGAATAGTCTGTTTTAACAGGCTTATTGGGATGTAGTTTATGTACTATTAAACGACCCACATAAAGTGTGTGAGTCACTGATTTGTTAGTGTTTTCAGCGTTGTATGACCATCAGTAGAATCTAACTTTAGAACATTGGTATTGCTGCACAAAGAACCTGTGCTCGTGGTAGTCATCCCCATGGTCAACCCCCACAGATCCAGGCAACCACTAATCTACTTTCTGTCTCTACGGATTTGTCTATTCTGGACATTTCAGATAAACGGGATCATACAGTATGTTGTATTTGGAGACTGGTTTCTTTCACTTCACGTAATGTTTTTTGAGGTTCACCCATAGTGTAGCACTGTCACAACATTATTCCTTTTTATTGCCAAACATCCTACAGTGGATATATCATGCTTTATTCATCTATTCAGGAATGATGGACATTTGAATTGTTTCTATGATGAATAATCTTATAGATTAATCTTAACTATTTCTTTTGAATGCATTCCAAGACTTGAAATTCTGAGTCAAAAGTTCTGCATTTTATTTCCAGGCTTTTGACCATCCGTTCAATTCAGTTCAGTTGCTCAATCATTGCAACCCCATGGACTGCAGCATGCCAGGCTTCCCTGTCCATCACCAACTGCTAGAGCTTGCTCATACGAGTGTCCATCGAGTCGGTGATGCTCTCCAACCATCTCATCTTCTATCGTCCCCTTCTCCTTCTCCTTCAATCTTTCCCAGCATCAGAGTCTTTTCCAATGAGTCTGTTCTTCATATCAGTGGCCAAAGTATTGGAGTTTCAGCTTCAGCATCAGTCTTTCCAGTGAATAATCAGGACTGATTTCCTTTAGGATGGACTGGTTGGATCTCCTTGCAGTCCAAGGGACTCTCAAGAGTCTTCTCCAGCACCACAGTTCAAAAGTATCAATTCTTCGATGCTCATCTTTCTTTCTAGTCCAACTCTCACATCCATACATGACTACTGGAAAAACCATAGCCTTGACTAGATGGACCTTTGTTTGCAAAGTAATGTGTCTGCTTTCTAATATGCTGTCTAGGTTGGTCATAGCTTTTCTAACAAGGAGCAAGCGTCTTTTAATTTCATGGCTGCGGTCACCATCTGCAGTGATTTTGGAGCCCCCAAAAATAAAGTCTCTCACTGTTTCCATTGTTTTGACCATGAAGCACTTCTAATTCAATCTTTATCTCTCACTTGAGTACATTAATGACTATGTTCTTCATCGTTTGAACTACAAAACGTTTGTTTTCCTTGTGACATCTGGAGGTGTTTACAATTTCTAATATTCTAAAGAACCGTTCTCAGGGATTCTATCCTATGTTGAGTGTTGGAGGCCATTAGACAGTAATATTCCTAAAGGGAACACATTATATTTACTTATATAAGTCTTTATCATTTTTAGCTGGAAACCTTATCATCTGGCATTAAGGAAAATGAGCAGAGACTTGTAAGTGGTAGATGGTCTCTTTGAATTGTCTCACTTTGCCCTTTAAGTATGTGTATCCCCTACCAACCTCTTGGAATGGGTGACATCCAGAAAAATAATTTCTGTGTCAGTGGAATGGTGACCCAAGGTTTCACAGCACATATCATTTGGTGCATACTCTTATTTATTTAAAATATGTTATTGCTTAACTGACTTACCCCCTCCTTTAAAAATGTGAAAGTAAGTGAAAATTTGTAATCTACATGCTGTGGTTTTTAATTCAACATAGCTGTAAACTCTTGGGGTGGCCTCCTGGGTAAAATCTACTCACACATCTTCTTTATTATATGAAAGGATCCTGCAGAGATGTCAGCTGGTGGATAAACACCAAGCTTAAGCCTCAGTCAGTGTGAATCCTGGATAATGTTTACAAATAGAATGGTCTCTGCAGCAACCGACTAGTGGCTAATAAGAGCTCTGCCTCCCTTACAGCTGCATTTAATCTTTCCAAAGCCTGAAAAATATTCGTTGAATCATGATGATTAGGACAGCTGATTTTGTCCTCACCTTCAGCCCCGGATATTCTTCCTCCACTGACCTTTCTGACCGTAAGCAGCAGAGGTGATTAAAATACTCTGCCCTTTATACAAAGACCATCCACCGCACCCCCTGAGGCTCCCTGATATTGTCATCAATGATGCTGATGGGTTTGCCTTGATCTTCACTTTGCTGCCTCTTGAGAACAACAGTGTTCGTTTATGAGAGCATTGCCTAGATGAGAAAAGTCCGGCAGGGACTCGTTAAGTGCTGGACCTCTCTTCTGTGAGGCATTTTTATATAAGGTATCCAATTTCAATCTCATGGCTACCCATGAAGTCAGGCTTTCAGGCCCATTCTAAGGATGAGAAAGTTGAGACATCATTGATCTGTGGCTCCTGGCAGATGAGGTGTAAAATATCATTCCAATTCAACATAGACTTATGATTACAGCATAGGAAATACAGTTATTTCTAAAAGTAAACACAAGTAACCCTACTGCTAAATTCTTACCTGTCAGTTAGGATGGTGCATGTCTTGGTGGCATAACCATTAAGAAATAAATGCTGCAGTGTTATACTCACTGAGGTGTGGTGTTCAGAGAAAATGCCCGTAAAAAAAAAAACCAAAACAGTTTCTATGATCAAGAAATTTGGGAAATGTTGGGGTAAATTAAGACACATAAGACTCTAGATTACAGACCTTCTCACAGACTCTACTGCAGAATTGTACATTGTGAAACCCCAAGACGGGTACAGCATAAATCCTTTGTTTGTGGGATACTTGTTAGTGGTTTAAAGAGCTGGTGTTTGTGATACACACAGCCAGAAGGAACTTCATAACAGCCCTTCTTTTTTGGTTTAATTTTTCTCATAGGTAATAGATACATGTGATAAACTCAGAGTATGCAAAAGTTTCAGTGGAAAGGTATGTCTCTCTGCTTTTAACCATTGCCTCTGAGAGTCTCTCTTTTAAATTTTTTTTAAAAAATTTAAATTTACCACACCCTGGGGATGGGGTGGAGAAGGCAATGGCACCCCACTCCAGTACTCTTGCCTGGAAAATCCCATGGACAGAGGAGCCTGGTAGGCTATAGTCCATGGGGTCACTAAGAGTCAGACATGACTGAGCGACTTCACTTTCACTTTTCACTTTCATGCATTGGAGAAGGAGATGGCAACCTACTCCAGTGTTCTTGCCTTGAGAATCCCAGGGACGGGGAGCCTGGTGGGCTGCCGTCTATGGGGTCACACAGAGTCGGACATGACTGAAGCGACTTAGCAGAAGCAGCAGCAGAGGCACGTGGAAACTTAGTTCCCTGACCAGGAATCGAACTCATGCCCCTTGAATTGGAAGGTGAAGTCTTAACCACTGGACCTCCGGGGAAGTTCTCTGAGATTGTCTCTTGAGAAATAAGCATTGTTTTCAAGATGTGCAGTCATGTCTGTATGTGTATATGTGCATATGTGTATGTGTGTGTATCTCAATTTTGAACACATTGTGTATGTTGTTCTGCACATTATTTTTTTTCTTAATGTAAATTAAAGTCATTCCATATCAGTACTTGTAAAGCTGCTTCATTTCTTCTAATATCCACATCGAATTCTATTGTATGGATGTGTCATGATCTGTTTGCTGCTGCTGCTGCTAAGTCGCTTCAGTCGTGTCCGACTCTGTGCGACCCCAGAGACAGCAGCCCACCAGGCTCCCCCGTACCCATGATCTGTTTAACCATTACCTATTGATTTAGAATGTTTATAATCTTTTCCTACAATGAACAGTGCTGCAGTGAGTACCCTTGTACATTTGTCTTTGTCATCACGGTGTTTCTTGTATCAGCCTTTGATAAAAGCCAGCGTTGTAATGATAAAATATAATTTTGTGAAGTCAAGAATAACCCAAATTTATAGCCTTCTGAAGATCTGGCTTGATCCAGAGATATTTAGATAATTTAGAGAACTATAGATCCAAGTCCTAAAAATACATTATCAGAGCTTGTTTAAAATAGCACGACAAGGTACAGATTATTTTTCAGAGATAAGAAAAAAAGATTTATGAAGAATCATATTTCTCTTAGGAAATAAGTTTGGAGTTGATACAGTAATTGTACATGTGTTCTAACTCATGACAAAAGCAAGCTCAAGGCATGATATCTCTAAAACAGGGATTTCCCAAATGGATAACCTTTGATTCTTAATTTAAAACTTAAAGAAAACTGCTTTATTCACCCTGGTTCAGAAGCAATGGTCTTGCTTCTTCACTGTCTTGTATTGCATTCAGTTTCTGCCAAACAGCATTTGAGTGACTCAAAGACTTTGAAACTTGTTTTCTCTCTTGAGCATATTTCTCCCTTTTCTCGTTTGTGAACAAAGTAGAAAAATAATATAAGAGTAACTCTTTATGTAACAAGAAATAAAACCTTTCTTTTGAAAAGAGATGTTGTTGCGTAGTTAGAAATTCGACTATACAACTTGATAGAAAGAAATCCTTCCATATTTTGTTAAATGGCTTATTTGATAATGTCTCCCTTATTTTTTTTAGTCAGTTTGATTAATAGAGTTCAGTCACAGAGCAGGCTGGGCAAATTTCCTTGAGGCCAAATTACCACTGGGACATCAAAGTGTATTCTCACCGTCTGTTCCTTTTTGGGGAGTGTGCTTAAGACAGGTACACTCGAGGCACTGCGCATCAAAAGGTGCCATCGCTCTGGGCCAGGCACTTTGCACACGGTGCCTGGTCATTTATACACTTCAGAGAGTATCACTTGGACCTGCAGTATTAGGTGGGAACTGCTCTTATCTCCATTTTATAAATAGACTGAGACACAGGGCAATTAAGGAACTCTCTCAAGACTGCTCAGCTAGATCTAGAATTTGAACTCACTGTTTTAAAATCTTGCCCAAATTAGAGGTGGGTTTATTCTCTCGAGTAGGTCTTGAATTCCTTTAAACTCAGAGAAATGTAATCAACAATAAGAAAACAAAGATTTGTCCCTGCTGCAGTCTAGTTACACCAGCAACCTGTGAACGGGTCCCCAGCATTCACAGCTCTCGGCAATGGGGGATTTGTTCTCCTAGGATGAAGCAGTCCTGGCTCCAGAGCTGGTGTAGTTCTCAGGCCAGAGGTTGGAACAAGCACAGTGACACAGGTGACTTTTCATTACCTCCCATGAAGTAGAAGCTATCCACTGCGGTAGCTTCTAGACATCTAGTGTTTTTCTTTTTTTAAGATTTTTTTTTTTATGTGGACCATTTTAAAAGTCTTTATTAAATTTGTTGTATTATTGCTTCTGTTCTGTGTTTTGGTTTTTTGCCCATGAGCCCCGTGGGGTCTTAGCTCTGGGACTGAACCCACACCCCCTGCATTGGAAGGCGAAGTCTTAAGCACTGGGCCACCAGGGAAGTCCCTGTGATGTCTGGTCTTAACTCTGTGTCTTCGCTTGAAGCCAACCGAATAAGCAGGTTGTCCACTGTGTTCTTAAAGAAACATTCACCCACCCAAATTTTCCCTTAGAAATTTTTACAAACATTAACATCCACTTCCTATGTTGTAATATGTGGAAATGGTGGTTAGGGATGCCTGAAACCGAGCACAACACAAATTTTTAGTTTTCCCTTTATGTCAAGGAGCTGGAAGAGAGTCACTATGTGAAACCTGAGTGTTGAGGTATTTTCAGGTCATGAAGAGGAATTTGACCAGAATTGCAGGTCTAAATGAATTCAGATCCCAAGCTCTTAACCATTGCTGTGCTGTGGGTACCTGACCATTTGCATTTGTCCTCTGGGGCATTAATAATGCCATCAGTGGTTTAGTGGCTAGGTCGTATCAGACTCCTGTGATCTCATGAACTGTAGCCCGCCAGGCTCCTCTGTCCATGGGATTTTCTAGGCAAGAATACTAGAGTGGGTTGCTATTTCTTTCTCCAGGGGGTCTTCCTAACCAAGGGATCGAACTCAGGTCTCCTGCACTGCAGGCAGATTCTTTACCGACTGAGCTACCAGGGAAGCCCATAACCCATCTACTGGTGGAAAAGTCTCAGAAATTTTATAAAAAGGAACGCCTATTGAGTGGTTACCAGGTGCCAGGAAGTATTCGATGCTCCATATCCCTATAAACCATTAGATGCTCTGTATCCTTACAAATACCCAGCTGCCCAAGCTCTCTTGTCCAAATTAGGTCTTGGAAACTCTCGCTTCTGCATGTGGTCATCCCACATGCTCTGCCTCCTCAAACAGGCAAGATGTGGAAATCAGAGGCAAGAGGGAGTCTTGATTGCCAGGTTCAGATTCCTGTCCGGGAGATATAATTACAGGGTTCTCTAGAGCCTATGATAAGCTGATACTAAATTTGTTCTTGGTAGACCGTCTTGGGATGTGTGGGGGCAGGGCGGAGGAGGGGGAAGTGGGGGCTTAGGTGCAAGGATCCTTTTGTAATCTCTGATCTCCTCGTGTTTGAGCATGAGTATATTTCCTGAATACTGGTCTTAAATGCCTAGTAGTCATTCAGATGTAAGACTAGTCTGCAAACGTCCATGCCCGAGACAGGGAAACAATGCTGAGTGGTTTGCTGTATGCAAACTCCTTCTTCCTGTCTTTTGTGCATCTGGCCTGAGATTTATCTATCGGCGAGATATTTGGACAGGATGTCTCTCGTGGTGTAACAGGTAAATGGTGAAGGACTTCTGACATTTTTCTTATTGACTGTGCTGTTCACTAACTCTTTCTTAGGTTAAAAAGAAATCAAGCATCAGTTGAACGGCTTTGTGTTCCTAACTTTAACTCTGTTTCTTTTTCTTTTTTGCAGAAGAGAAAAAATAGTTCAGGATATGCAAAAAGATAGAGTGCTTTTTTTTTAATTTGACAATAGTTGATTTAGAATATTGTGTTAGTTTCAGATGTACAGCTTCAGGTTCTTTTCCATTATCAGTTATTATAAAATATGAATATAGTTCCCTGTGCTATACGGTAAATCCTTCTTTTCCATTTATAAAATTGTAACGTATGATAAAGGTGCATTATGACTTATCAAGAAAAGGATACCCTATTCAAAAATACTGCTGGGACAGTTTGCAAATTGGAAAATAGAGGACAAAAGTAGCAACTCACCATAAAACAGATACCAAAATAATTCTTAATGGTTAAAGATTCAAATATAAAGTATAAATAAGTGAAAAGCTGAAAGCAAAAAAGATACGGTGCTTTTACATGAAGTTTCTTCAGTTCTCTATAGGTGCCGTTTTCTTTCTTTCGATACTCTGATCTGAAAGACTATTAGATGAGGGGATGCTCTTGCTTTTACTTCCTTTTTTTCTGGTCTTTCTCTCTCTCTCTTCCCCTCTCTCCTTTCCTTCCCTCTCTCCCTCCTTCCTTCTCCTTTTTTTTTAAAGATTGAAGGGCTCAGTGCTTTGCACCCAGCTGCACAAAGGCAGCTATAAATCCAAGGAGAAGTCCACGTTCTCCTCTTTGTTTCCTGAGAGATCATCATTTTGTCAAGGAGGTTGCTAACCGGAGAACACCTCCCTGAAAGGAGAAACGGCACAGCGCCGCCTGACTTCCTGACACCTATTGTTTGAGCTCTGCTTTGATTTTCCGTTCATTAAAAGTTGGACTAGCCTCTGTCATTTGCTTTTCTCTCTTTCGTCTCATCCATCTTGTTTGAGAATCTAGTTATCCTGAAATGTAACATCCATTAAGCCAGCGCTGGATCTCCAGATACTGAAGAATCTGTTTTCCTGAAATCAGTCTTTTATGAGGAGATTTTCAGTGTAAAATGTTGTTGAGGAAATTCTTGCAGGTTTTTTTTTTGGTGGGGGGGCAGTGGGGCACGTTGTGGGTGGAGGTGAATGAGAGTGGTTTTGGAGAGGTATTAGGCAATCCCTTTTTTCCCCATCCTATTATAAATGCTGAGGCAGGAAATCTTATCCTGGGCCTCCATTCAACCTAAAGGTTGATCAGCCAACAAGTCTTGATTACTGGCTTGGTGTGGTGGAGTCCCAAGTGGTGCTAGTGGTAAAGAACATTCATGCCAACGCAGGAGATGTAAGACATGTGGGTTCAATCCCTGGGTCAGGACAGTCCCTTGGAGAAGCAAGGCATGGAAATGGCAACCCACTCCAGTATTCTTGCCTGGGAGACCCCATGGACAGAGGAGCTTGGCAGGCTACAGTCCGTGGGGGGTCTCAAAGAGTAGGACACAAGAGAAGTGACTTAGCACATGATCGTGGTGGAGTCAACTGTGGCCCCAGTGAGTGCATTCTCTAGTGTGTAAAGCAGACAGTAAACCCATAAGCCAACACAAATGTGAATATGGAAACAGGAACACAAGCTAACATTAGGTAGAAGCTCATGCCATGAAACAAAATGAGTGGTAATGAGTGACTGTGGACTGCCTGAACCACAGAAGTTTCTCTTTTGCATTGAACCAAAATGTTGAAAAGTCAGCAGTTCTGCAAAGATCTGTGAGAAAAGTTTTCCAAGCAGAAGGAAGCACCACTGTAAATGCCTGAGACAGGAACAAGGCTGGCATGTTTGAGAGACAGGAACATTTAAGCTCTTCTGAAAGATGAGAGGAGCCAGTTTGTACCGAACAGCATCAAGGCTTTCCTGAGAAAGGGAAGAACTGGGGCAAAGGTCTTTATGAAAGGAGACTAAGAAGAATAGCAGATGCTGTCTGGCTAGTACTGAAAACTTCATGCAGTATATGGTGTGCATGTTCTTTTTAAATAACCTTCACCAAAGAATGGCGTGTAATTTACATAGCAACATCCCATGAGATATATTTATTCATTTGAAATGTTACTGATTTAAAATGTATAGTTCAGGGCCTTCCCTCGTGGCTCAGCGGTAAAGAACCCGCCTGCCAATGCAGGAGACATGGGTTTGAGCTCTGATCCCGAAGATCCCACATGCCACGGAGCAACTACTTAGCCAGTGCTCTAGAGTCGGGGAGCTGCAACAACTGAGCCCCTGTGTCTCAGCTACTGAAGCCCACACGCCCCAGAGCCCGTGCTCCACAACAAGAGAAGCCACCCCATAAGAAGCCTGTGCATTGCAACTGGAGAGTAGATCACGCTTGCCACAGCTAGAGAAGAGCCCACACAGCAAAGAAGACCCAGCACAGCCATAAATAAGTACATAAAAATTATAAAATGTATAGTTCAATGACATAGTATGTTGACGGAGTTGAACAACTGTTACCATAATCTTGCTTTAGAAAATTTTCATTACCACCCAGCAGAAATCCTGTACCCATTAGCAGTCCCTTCGCATATTTCCAATCCCTGCAGCAACCACTATTGAGACACATGACTACTTCCTGTGTCTGCAGATTCACTTTTTCTTTACATTTTATATACATAAGCTCATACAATATGTGATCTTACCTGATGGCTCTATAATGTTTTTTACGTTCTTCTATGTTACAGCGCTATTAGTTTTTAATTTCTTTTCATTGCTAAATAGTATTCCCTTGTATTAATATACATTTTATCTGCCCATTCATCAGTTGAGGGACATTTGGGCTGTTTCCACTGTTTGGCTCTTAGGAATAATGCTGCTATGAACATTTGTGTACAAGTTTTGGTGTAGACATATTTTTATTTCCCTTGGGTAGATACCTAGGAGTAGAATTTCTGGGTCCTATGGCAACTCTCTATTTAACATTTTGAGGGACTATTGAGTTGTTTCCACTGTGGCTCCACTATTTTACATTCACATGAGCGATGTGTAAGGGTTACGATTTTTCCACATCCTTACTAACACTCGTTATTGTCTGTCTTCTTTATTATAGCCATTCTAGTGGTTTTGAAGTGATGTTTCATTGTGGCTTTGATTTGTGCTTCCATAATGATTAATGATGCTGAAACATTTTCATAGATGCTTGTTAGCCATTCATATGTTTTCTTTGGAGAAAAATCCATTTCAGATCCTTTGTCTATATTTTAGTTGAGCTACTTGCCTTTTTGTTTTTTAGTTATATAAGTTATTTTTAATATTCTGGAGATAAGTTCCTTATTAGATATATGATTTGCAGATAATTTCCACAAGACAGTGGGTTATCTTTTCACTTTCTTGATGGTGTCCTTTGAGGCACAAATATTTTTAATTTTGAGCAAGTTTAATTTATTAATTTCTTTTTCTGCTTGTACTTTTGACATTATGTAAGAAATCTCAAAGTCATAAAGATTTCATAGTGTGTTTTTTTCAGATTCCTATACTTTTAGCTCTTATATTTAGGTCTATGACACACTTTTAGTTGTTTTTTAATTTATGAAATAGGTGTCCAACTTCATCATTTTTAAAGTTCTTATCCAGGTGTGGCCTGGTATAATTTGTTGAAAAGAATATTGTTTCCTTATTGAATTACATTGGCCCCTTTGTAGGAAATCAATCGACCATGAACATTAGAGTTTATTTCTGGGCTCTAAGGAGGATGCATTTTTAATTAATGGCATCTTTCTAACCTGGTATGAAGGTTTCAAAGAGGCTCTGGTTTGGTAGTAAAGTAGCTGTCAGGTAAATTCTGGTGTGAAGAGGCTTCATTTTCTCTGATTATAAAGTGAATTTCTGGATGAAGGCTCTGGTAATATTTATACCTATAGCACTGAAAAGATCCTTCAGGCAATTTTCAGACATTTAATAGGGCTTCATCTGAACCGTCATTGACAGGGCAATATCTAGTCTATTTAGCTTCCTGTTTCTTTCCTGACCTTTCCCATTCCTCTTTTCCTTCCTTCCAACTTCTTTCCTTCCTTCCTCTTTCTATCTCTCCCCATTCCCTTCCTTTCTTTGATTCTTTCTTCATTTCTTTCTTTAAATCCTAACTTAGGTTGAAGAGATGAGATTTACAGTCATGATACAAGTCAGTCAGTTCAGTCGCACAGTCGTGTCTGACTCTTTGTGACTCCATGGACTGCAGCACGCCAGGCCTCCCTGTCCATCACCAACTCCTGGAGTTTACTCAGACTCATGTCCATTGAGTCGGTGATGCCATCCAACCATCTCATCCTCTGTCACAAGAGGAGCAGTTAAACTAAGTGATGTCTACAATAGCAGATTCTTTACCATCTGAGCCACTAGGGAAGCCCATTTTAACAATGATGTGAATAGACCAGAATATTTGGACATATGAGATTATGTAATCACACAAACTCAGGCTAATGACTTCTTAATTTAGCAAAGTTTTTGAAGTAGATGATAAGAAATATTGACCTTGAGCATTCATCCTCCCAAGATGTATGCTTTTTCTTTCTAACACTTTTCCCTTGGGAATTTTCTCCCTGCACCATCCTCGTGTGGATAATGCTCCAAACTTCATTAGCATCCCTGGACAGTGTCCTAAACTCGGGTCCTAAGTGTCCTACTGGGTATTTTCACTAGGATGCCTACTAATACCTCAGGGCCCAAACAGTAGAATTATCTTTGACATTTTAAAACAGCGAACAATGTACGCGTCCGGTAGATTGAGCCATTGCAGAAGGTCTGTGTTATCTACTAGATTTCCATTCCTTTGCCTCCAAGTGATTCTCCTGAATTAGTGCAATAAAATTCTGACCAGTCTCTTCCCCTGCAGGCTCTTTCTCTTCCAGATAGATTGGATTGATTTTGTTGGAAAACTCATTGATTATATCCATCTCTAGAGCCCCAGATCTTCATTGACTTTAGGATAAAACTTAGACTTCTTCACTTCATATTCAAAATCCTTGTCTGATCTGCCTTTCACTTGCTTTCCAAGCCTTTTCTCTGGCGTCCTCCATATATGAGTTTCTCTCTCTTCCAAACCACGCTGTTCAGTGTTTCCCGAACAGACCTTGAGCCTTTCTGGTTTGGAGCTTCCTTTACCCTCCACAGTCCACAGAGTATGCCTACCACCCTCCCTCCCTTCTCCTTATATAGATACAACTCTCTTTCTTTCAAGACTCAGGATAAATCCTACTTCTTCTGGTTATTCCACCATGAGTGATGGGTTCAAATCAAGATCCTTCAAGGCTTAGTTCCATCGTAGAAGGGCAAGTTGTAAACTGTCAATCCATGGGCCAGGTTCAGTTTGCTGTGTGTTTTCTTTCATTCACATTGTGCGTATGTGTGGTTTTCTTTAGGTTGTTGTTGTTTTGACATGAACCATTTTTAACATCTTAATCTGTAACAATACTACTTCTGTTTTATGCTTTGATTTTTTTGACTATGAGGCATGTGGGATCTTAGCTCCCCAACCAGGGATTGAACCCTCATCCCTTGCATTGGAAGGTGAAATCTTAACCACTGGACTTCCCAGGAAGTCCCCCATATTGTGTGTGTGTGTGTGTTTTAATTTTCAGTTAGAACCAACAGCTAAAAGTCTGATCTATCATGTTTAAAAAATAGATTTCCAGTCAACTTCAAAGCAGGGCTCTGTATTCTCAGGTGGTAACCACGGGTGATTGCTCTCTTGAGTTTCCCCATTTAGCCAAGGTGTGTGTGTGTGTGTGTGTGTGTGTGTGTGTGTGTGTGTAGAGTACCATCAAGCTATGTCTGGTACCCGGCCTCCCCCATTACTCATGTATATTCCGCATCCAGTCTCTGGGAGTCTGCCTGGACAGTTAATCCTGTAAGGTCTTATGACTGACTACCTCTTCTTGTTATCTTGAATGTTAAATCATTCAATTAAAATACTCCTTCTAAATCTAGGACTCTGAAAAATAAATGTTCAGTTAAGCTTTATCTGGGTAGTTCAAGGGGAGGGGGGGTTGGATCCTAACCATCTGACACCTTCAGGCAAATGCTAAATGCTCTAAAAAGATGTGAATTGGACAGTGTGTAAAAAATATAAACCAAGATGATTTCTGTGGCACTTTTTGTATTAACAGATGTCTTGAAACAAGCCAAATGTCTATCAATAAGAGACTGTTTAGACAAGATGTAATCTATATATGGACTATTATGTGAGGGCTCAAAGTAACATGAGGTCAATCTGTAAATACTATACTGATTATCAGGGAAATCTAGGAAGTATGGTTAAATGGGGGAAAAAAGCATGATCACATTTTCATTTTTTTTAAAGCTATCACTGATGTATTTGTCTGTGCTTAT
The DNA here is from genome assembly GCF_032452875.1 of Bos javanicus. Lineage (NCBI taxonomy): Eukaryota > Metazoa > Chordata > Mammalia > Artiodactyla > Bovidae > Bos > Bos javanicus. Next base: position 32,121,153 of record NC_083889.1, read on the forward strand.
TCTATAGGTATAGTTTTATTATCATAGAGAAAAAACACTCATAACCACCAGAGTATTGATAGTGGTCAGTGGTTGCTACTGGGACTGGGATGTGGGAGGTGGTCAGAGATTTACCTTATATACTCCTTTTAAGAAAAGAATAAATGATGTGATTAAAGATTTATAAAAATACTCCTTCTATAGTAACTCCCGTGAAAGTCTGTATGTGTAAGGTACTAAATAAATGAGGCAAGGTCATTTTAATCTACTTCTTGCTCAAACTATCCCACTCCTTGCGTAAAAGATTTCAGGTAGTGTTTTTAACAGACCTGCACCCTAAGGAAATAGAAGAGAAATTCAAAGAATCAGAAACAAAGAAACAAGGAGCATAAAATAAATATGGTTGCCAAAATTTCATAGATAAAGGGAAAAGGCAAGGTAAGATGTATTTTATTTAAAGGAAAACCAAATCTGCAAGTTGAACCCAGGAAAGCCTCACTAACCAGCGTTCTGATAACATTATCTGTTTGTGGGATGTAACTGGTTTTTATTTTTAAAGGACATTTTCTTTCGAATAAGGCAACCAGTTCAGGGCTTTTGCCCTGATAATAAGGTCATCATAATGGAAACTAAATCTCTGTTTTCTTTCAGTTGATTTTAAAAATAACTTCATGGGTCCGCAGTTGGTTAACCTTTAATGCTTTTATTTTTAAGAGTTGGCAAAGAAATGGGTCACTATTTTTCCACCAGCAGTTTCCCGGTGTTTGAGTCTCCTCCTCATGAAGTTTCCCAGCATGAAATGTAGGGAGATGCCGCACTGGTGTCTGGTTTCCAAGACAGTCCTTTATGTTCCATTCTTTTTATCATTAATATGAGATGAGGTAGTTTTCCAGTCCATTTTCAGCTTTCCTTTAGTCAAACACTGAACGTTAGTCCACTTCCCTTCTGTCGTGGACTCCACAGTATCTTCATAAACTAAAAAGTTCAAGAGGAAATATCTTTAGGCTTCTCAGTTGTTATAATCATTATTGTCACCAGTGTTTAGCACTTTATAAAGGAAAATCTTTGTGCTGAAGGAAAGAAGAAGCTCCGAAGACTCATTTTAAAACAAACGAAGCTCTGGCAAAGGTCTCGGAATACATCAGCATTCTTTCCCACCTAACAATATTTGACTATTACTCCCATACTGACAAAGGTTGGGAACACGGGGTATCCTTTTGACCCAGGAGTCTCACCATCAATTGTACATGCTCAGTGACTAAGAGTGTTTTCCATGTCTCTGCTATGTGTGGTATCACCACTTCTGATACTTTTCAGGTTTGTTGACTTTTTTAAACTCAAAATATATATATGTTGTAAAGGTAACTTTACATGCCTACTATAAAAGAAAAACCAATAATCCCAGCCTAAAACTTAAGATCATTGGGATATGAAATTCAATGTAAACACATCTTTGTTATTAAGCTCCATCTAGGTCCCCCTGGAGACTCTGCCTTTTCTCTGTACAACAGTGGGGATAGAATTGATTTTAGAGAAGTGCTCAGTAAGAACACCAAACTGAAACTCTTTGAGGACTATTTAGAGGGATTGAAAGAGAAGCAAAAAGGGGCAACATTTTACCCTGGATTGTGGTATTATTGAGGGGCCCTCTGGGGACCCCACGAGGTCATCTCAAACAACAGCACACACCCACACTTTGGCAGTCTCTGAACCAACTTGGCAATTCCTGTCTCCTTCAACATACTTCAGGAGATGTTGGTAAAAGCTTTGATCCTTAAATTAGAGAAAAGTTGGTGTGAGTGCCTAGAAAAACCTCCTCTGTGAAATGTTTGCATGAAATTTGCTTTTTGAAGAAAGATATTACAGCAAGTCCCCAGGTCAGACTGGGTTGACTTTCCTGTCTTGCCCCTCATTTCCACCCTCCCTCTTCCTCCATACCTTCCCCTCTTCCTCCTGTGTTTTCCTCTCCTGCTTCTCCTTCCTTCTCCTTCTCACTCCTTATTAGTCATGTTCACAGGACTAGTCACCTGTGGGAGTCTGTGTCTGATCATTAAGTACAGGAGCAGACACACTTCCCATGTCTCCAGGGTATGACCTGCAATTCCCAGCGTACTCACTTCTGTGATATTCTTAGGGCTGCAGAAGAGCTCTCAGCAACAATGCTTGTGTAGGGTATTTTTAAAGTGCCTTGTCTCACTGCAGCTTTTACCTTTCAACCCCTCAGAAAGCAAAGGAAAGTCTAAGGAACTTGAACTTGGGTGCCTAACAGCAGGTCCAAGGAACATTTTGGCACAAGCAAATCAAATGACTAGTGCATGCTCAGTTATTTCTGAAACACAGGTGATGATTTTCCCCCCCAGCAGAATTTCAGCTTTTAAAAGAATCTGTCATATTTATTCAGTTATTGTTGTCTGTGGCGTCACTTTATGGAAGCAGTTAGCATAAAAACATCTAGTCAGTATTTGTGGAATTTTCTGCTCAATTGTGTGCTCAGTCATGTCCAACTGTTTGTGACCCCATGGACTGTAGCCTACCAGGCTCCTCTGTCCATGGGATTTTCCAGGCAAGACTACTGGAGTGGGGTGGCATTTCCTTCTACAAGGGATCTTCCCAACCCAGATAACAAACCTACTTCTCTTGTGTCTCCTATATTGGCAGGTGGATTCTTTACCACCGTGCCACTTGGGAAGCTCACTCAGTCTTTTGGGAATTGCCCCCAAAGAGCCCTATTTCCCTGGTTTCTGTAGGAGCAGTGATTTGATACACCAGGACCCTGTTCTCTGTTGGGGATGGTTTGTCCAGAAATAGGGACCTGACTTCAACTGAGCCAACTGGAGCTCTTCCCTGGGATGCTTGAACTTGAGACCCTGAAGGATGAGGTTTTCTCTGTCCGGGGGGGATTGAACTTGAAAAAGGTGAAGCTTGGGAGCTTCTGTGGCTAAGTTTGCCTCTGTATAGAAAAGGTCAGTGAACCAGAAGATTGAAGTTGACATGCAGAAGGAGAATTAGCATTCTGATGGCTTTTGAACTCTGGATTATATCCTTCTTGGGCCCTGGCTTTCTACCTGCCTTTTCTATTGCTTCACTGGTATGTAAAGTATGCAAAGTCTCAGAATATCCTTCTCTAAATTTCCCCAAAGCAAAAATGCTTCATGGTGTTTCACGTTGGAATTTATCCATCTGTAACCACAAAATGGCCTAATAAATGACAAGTACTGGTTATTTAATCTGAGTCTCATGCAGTAACCAATCCTATTATGAGCAGAAAAAAAATATACGGACCAGGAAATTATGGGCCAGGAAATTAACATACACTGTTTCACACTCCACACCTTACAACACTATCGGGGTAAAGTATTGGTTTGGCCAAAACAGAATGAAACATACTTTACCATATGTAAAATAGATAGCCAATGGGAATTTGCTGTATGACTCAGGGAGCTCAAATTGGTGCTCTGTGACAACGTAGAAGCGGGGGATGGGGTGGGAGGTGGGAGGGAGCTTCCAGAGGGAAGGGACATATGTATACCTATGGCTGATGCATCTTGATGTATGGCAGAAACCAACACAATATTGTAAAGCAGTTATCCTTAAATTAAAAATAAATAAATTAAGGGGGGAAAAAATCCATTTGCCCCACCAGAGAGTAGCCTCTGTGAAGGCAGAAACCCTGTTTCTCATTTTCTTTATTGCCCTTCACATGGCTTGTGCTTCATATGCTTAAATGGTGACTAGAACACATGAATAAAATAGCACGAGGCTGTGCAGCAGTGGTCTAGGGTTTGAGACAATTGAGCTCTGTGATATTGGAACATATCTTCCACTTGAAATTCTTTGGTTTTTGCTGTGTTGCATCATACAGGTAGTATTTGAACTTGTAGCTTTGGGGACAAGAATGCTCACACAAGTATCAGAAACCATGTTTCTTTCTTCCTTTTTTCTTAACTCAGTGTGCTAGAACAGATTTCTGTCACTTGTCCTTAGTAGTTCCCAGCAGGAACGTGAGCTAAGACTCAAGATGAGGAAGCAAGAGAAGAGCAAGTAATTCAGACCACTGGATAAATTACCAGGGGGCTCTACCATCCCTTGGGCATTTGTGTCTTAGAGACCCAAGTGACTCTCTAATTTTTGAATTATGTAGGGGAGGTTGAAGTGGGCTTCCCTGGTGGCTCAGAGGTGAAGTGTCCACCTACAATGCAGGAGATGTGGGTTCAAACACTGGGTTCGATCCCTGATTGGAAAGATCCCCTGGAAAAGGGAATGGAAACCCACTCCAGTATTCTTGCCTGGGGAATCCCATGGACAGAGGAGCCTGGTGGACTGTGGTCCATAGGGTCACAAAGAGTTGGACACGACTGAGCACACATGCACACAAGTGTCCACTGTGCCATGCTGTGCTAAGTTGCTTCAGTCTTTGTGACCCTATGGACCGTAGCTCGCCAGGCTCCTTTGTCTGTAAGAATACTGGAGTGGGTTGCCATTTCCTTCTCTAGAGGATCTTCCCAGCCCAGGGGTTGAATCCACATCTCTTGAGTCTCCTGCATTGCAGGCAGATTCTTTACTGCTTAAGCCATTGGGGAAGCCCCATAGTGGACACTTAGCTACCAGTTATAGAAGATTCAACTGCCTCACCCTCATGAAGCTGAGGATTAGGGGAGGGAGCGTGTGCAGTTGAGAAAGAAGAAAAGCCAAAGAAATCAGAGGCTGTATATTCACAGTTGGTCTCTTCCCATTCCTACTAGGTAAATTACTCCTGGAGAGAGGGTCCAAAGGTTTTTCCAGTCTTCATTTCTTTCAGGGCGAGTTCTTTCTCCTCTACTTAAAATCATAAGGAGTTTCTCAGCACTACCCCTCAAATAGAGATGTTAGATCCCAGATTGCTCTTATTTCTTGAGGATAGGCTATGTGGAGGGAATTAGCCAAAGATACAGTTCCCCAGAGACTCACTTCAAGGCTTGAAAATGCTAACAGAGTCACCAGTGTGGATCAAACTCACATTCTTCTGGAGCTCCCAGTATACCCAGTATGGCACTGGCCATCTGACCCATGTCAAGCCCCTATGAGATCATCTTATAAAACTCAGCTGATCATCTAAAGTAGAATTTGCAAAATAATGTCTTTCTATACAAAATCCTCTTCCAAGGAATAGAGCCATTTGAAATGATAAGTCAAACAAAACAATTCATTATGTCCTTGCCAAGCCATCATGAGCATGCTCTGGAAAGAAATATGCATCCTGGTGAAACAATAGCCTTGCCTATTCATGTCAATACGATTTCCATAATGGACTGCACGATGGTGCCTTCCTGATGTAATTGCAAGAAGCCTCCTTGGCTGCACTGAGAAGTTTTATTCGCAACCATAAATAATAAACTTGCTCTCTGCAAAAGTAACCTCTTTGGGGAATACAGATCAGAAACATTCCCATCACCTTGGAGTCTTTAATGTGTTTTGCAGCTGAGTGTCTTGGGGTGTATTTCAACAAACCTCTGAACTAGATTTTTTTCCGTCCCGCCGAGAACTGGTGCTGTACCACTGTTAATCTGGAACATTCGCGGCATCACAGCAATTTGGTGAAATTGTAATTGAAACATGGTACTTGACCCCGAGGGGACCATGGAGAATGGGATTTGCTTTGGTGACGCCTCGTACATCATTTAAAACCTGCTGCCGCTGAATCCAAGTATTGCTTCTGTCTTAATTCTGTAAACCCTTCATTGACAGCCATTTTAGCCAGGCTGCAGAACACGGTGCTTCTTGCCAGCTCAGTCATTTTTCTCTATTTGTCTGTCTTTATTTTTCCATAAATTGAATTACCCTGATTAATAACAGGATTGTGAAAGAGAAGCTTGTTATGGGATTCTGGTGACTATCAAAAGAATATAATTAAACCATAGTTGTGCAGCCTAATTGAGGAAAAGACAGTTGGAATGAAGGGAAATTGGTGAAATTCAGTTATTAATTTCATGTACACAGGGTAATAAGCTGGGCTAATTTGGGATCACTGATTGTTGGAATCCTTCTGAGATCCGCCTAAAAAGAAGAGATGAAAAGAAGGTATGGTTTTACCCGTTTCTAAGTAAATAGGCGTGGTTAAATCTTTGGGAAAGTGCTGAAAAGCATTTCTTTTAAATCCTGTTTACATTCTGAAGTCGTTTTAATGAAAAAATTGTCAGTTGAAACAAATACAATCAAGCCTCCCTTCTTCTTTAGTGGAGGCAGCTAGCTGTGTGTCCCAGTATTTATTTTTCCTTTTTCTTCTGGTAGAAATAGAGCTGGACATATGACCACACAGAATGATAACCACGTTTCTCAGCCTTCCTTGCAGTTGAGTGCTACCACAGGACTAAATTCCAGCCAATGAGATGTGATGTGTGTGATTAATTTCTGGGTTGTACCCTTGCAGGGGGGATTCCCTGGTGGCTCAAATGGTAACTGCAGGCAGTGGGTATCCATATCATCTCTGTCTTCTTCCCACTGGCTGGAGGGTATAAGTGCTGCTGGGACCCAGAGCAGCTGGTTGAGATGGGAAGATGGAAGCTGCCTGCTAAGGATGCAGGAGAAACTTGGTCCCAGTGATTGTAGAGCCACCTCAACCTGTCCAGGACCTCTAACTCTTCTATGAGAAAGAAATCAACTCTTGTTCTTGGTTAAGAGACACACTTTTAGGGCATCTTTGTTACATCATCCTAATCTGTATTCCTCACTCTGGAATTTTGAACCCTGACTTTACAAGTCATAGGTCTGTACTGATAGCACAGTTGGGTTCTTTCCACAGTAGATAATAGATTCCTGGATGCACACAGGTTTAAATGATGAAGCAAAATTTTAACTCTCAGAACAGTAAGTGCAGAGATGGGGTAAGCTTTCAGGTTGCTTGATTGAGAGGCTCAATAATATTCAGAAATTAACTTTCTTCTCCCTGTCCTCTGCCATTCTTTTTTTTAAAATATAAATTTATTAGAGTATATTTATTTACAATGTCGTGCAAGTGTCAGGTTATAGATAAATGATTCAGTTATGCATATACATACACATTCCTTTTAAAATATTCTTTTCCATTATGGTTGATCCCAGGATATGGGATGTGGTTCTCCGTGCTGTATAGTAGATCTTTGCTGTTTATCCATTCTACTCATTATAGCATACATCTGCTAACTCCAACCTCCTACTCCAGCCCTCCCCCAACCCTCTCCCAGTCGTCAAGCACGGGTCTGTTCTCTGAGTCTGCTTCTGTTTCACAGGTGGGTTCATTCAAGTCATATTTTAGACTCCACATCTAAGTGCCGACACAAGGTATTTTCTTTCTCTTTCTGACTTCTTCCTTCACTTAGTATGATAACCTCTGGTTGCATCCATGTGGACGCAGATGGCATTATTTCTCGCTTTTTAATGGCTGAGTAGTATTTCAGGGAGGCCTGGTGTGCTGCAGTCCATGGGGGTCGCAAAGGGTCAGACACAACTGGGCGACTCAACAGCAGCAGCAGTACCCGTTGCTTGTATGTACCGCATCTTCGCCATCCATTGTCTGCTGATGAACATTTACGTTGCTTCTGTGTCTTGGCTAGCGTGAAGGGAAACTCCTTTTTATTAGTTGCAGTAGGAAGTCCCATGTTTGAGATCCCACTGATCCCACATAGATTCCGTACCCAGATCTAAACGAGTGATGGGCAGGAGAAAGTGGTGCTTGGAGGGACCAGTCACGTTCTATCCCTGGAGCTGAGAGTAGTCTCCCTCCTCTCAAACACCAGGGATCTGGAGAGGCTGATTCTTCTAAAGAGCATCCGGGGACTGTGCCAAGGCAAGACGACGTGGATCGCGGGCAGGGAAAACTGACAGAGGACCGCTGTGCTTCTGTGACCTCATTTAGGCCTTGTAACAACTCTGGGCACATGCTGTTGTTATCCCCATTTTACAGGTGGAAAAACTGAGACTTAAGAGCTCAAATGACTTGCCCATGATCATATCGATGAAAAGGGTAGAACTTAGATTCAAACACAGGAAGCTATTGGTGCCCCTGAGCCTACCCTGAAGGTTGTCTGTGGACAAATGTACACATTTACAAGCTTCTTTTTGTCTTTCGCCTGAGCATGTTTGCTTTCTACCCACAGGAGTGAGCTCTTTTAACTATGGGGCAGGCCAGACATGTGGGAGGGCAAGTGGATATCTGCAGGTGTGACCCTCAACCGAGAGGAATAGGAGCTGTGGAACAGAACTGTAGCTTCCCTGCCCCACCCGAGGGCATGCTGTCACAACCTCTCAGGGTTCCCAGGGAGATTGAGCCCCACTTATTTACCGCCGTCACCTGCTCACGAAGGTCCTGTGAATTGGCTTCCTCCCTCTCCATGCTTTGCTTCCTCGCTTCCCTTTCTGTTCTTCCTCAGAGCATTTCCCCCAAAACTACCTAACCCTGAATCCCTGTCCCAGGCCTGCTTTTTTTTTTTTTTAAAGTTTACATAATTGTATTAGTTTTGCCAAATATCAAAATGAATCCGCCACAGGTATACATGTGTTCCCCATCCTGAACCCTCCTCCCTCCTCCCTCCCCATACCATCTCTCTGGGTCATCCCAGTGCACTAGCCCCAAGCTTCCAGTATCGTGCATCGAACCTGGACTGGCAACTCGTTTCTTACATGATATTTTACATGTTTCAAGGTCATTCTCCCAAATCTTCCCACCCTCTCCCTCTCCCACAGAGTCCATAAGACTGTTCTATACATCAGTGTCTCTTTTGCTGTCTCGTACACAGGGTTATTGTTACCATCTTTCTAAATTCCATATATATGCGTTAGTATACTGTATTGATGTTGAAAAAACCCCCGCTAAAGACATCATTGCTTCCCTGGTGGCTCAGTGGTAAAGAACACGCCGGCCAAGGCAGGAGACACAGATTCAGTCCCTGAGTGGGGAAGATCCCCTGGAGAAGGAAATGGCAACCCACTGTAGCATTCTTGCCTCGGAGCTGCCTTGGACAGAGGAGCCTGGCGGGCTACAGTCCACAGGGTTGCAGAAGAGTCAGACATGACTTAGCAACTGAAACAACAAAGACACAAGCCATCGGCAAAATACTGTAATGATTAGTTGGAATAATATCAATAAAACCCTCGGAGCAGTGCCTGCCTTTTAGAAAGCGCAAAATCAATGGAGCATCATTTTGACTATCTTCCCTCCAGGTCACCCATAAGAATGGCCATGTAATTTCTCATCCAAATTGGACACTTTTGAGAGTGAAAGAGGGAACTATGGCAATTGCTCAGTGAACAAAAATGAAAAACAGGAGTGTCTCTAGGGCTCAGGATGTCTTATCACCCAGCAGTCATGACTTCAGTAGAAAGGGAACTCTCCGTACAAAGGAAACAGTATCAACACCCATACCTGTTTCATAATTTCGTATTTTTTTCTATTATCCTTTCTTAAAGTTGAGACTCACTGTATCCCTTTAGTGCCTAAACAGGATAATACTAAACTTTGCATCTGCAAGTTAGCAGTGAAGTTGTCACCTACGAAGAACGGACAAGGGTGTCACACACAGAAGTGCTTTTTGGTCTAAATGCAATGAAAAGGACTGTTCAAACTTTTCCTGGTGGAACAGAGAATTGAATTTTGAGAGAATAAAAACTTGAGATGTTGAAAGCGTGGAACAGAGAATTGAATTTTGAGAAAATAAAAACTTCAGATGTTGAAAGCTAATACCCAAATGGGATGCATTTGAAAGAATATTAAGATCTCTATCTAAATAGTGCTGACTCAGAGTAGCCACTTCTTACAGTGAAAATAAGAACCAGAGAATAAGAACTCCAGTAAGGGCGGGAAGAAGCCTTCCAGCATCTAATCTGGTGGATCCCAAGGGCAGCTGCCTCTCCCTGTCATCTGGAGGAGCTTTTGTAAATAAGAAAACCGGTCATTACCCAGCAGAGCCCATGCCTGGCCTAGCGGGGGGTGCGACTGGGGGGTGGTCAGCAAACCACGGCCACCAGGAAAGCTGGCCAAATCCTGCCACGTTCGTTGGTGGACGCATCATCTTCCGTCGCTGCTTTGATGACACAGTGGGAGACTCGAGCATGGCAGCTGGAACACACATCATACAACCTACAAAGCCTGAAATATTTGCTATCTGGCCCTTCATCGACCAAGTTTGCTAATGGCTAGTCTAGAGGAATCTGTATTTTAAAAAGCTTTCCCGAAGATTCTGGGGACACAACCAGGTTTGGGAAATACTGATGACAATTTGTTTTCATTTATAAAAACACTAAGCTGAGAGAACCAGAGAGGTGAAGTGACTTGCCCGAGGTTGCAAAGCCAAAACAAGACTGAGAAACTTCTCCCTTTTTTAACCTCTATCTTCCTACCACAGTGTCCTCTCTCCCTAATGAGGGTCCTAGCTGCTGTGATTTTAGAGACCAGACTCTTCACTGGACACCGCGGGGCTCAGCTGACAGCCCTCAGTTCCCTGGCCAACAACATTTGATGATGAATAATACAGTGACTTGACTAGGCATCTGGCACCCTGAATTTCCTGCGTGCCAGAATGCCTTGCCTTTGTCATGGGCACCATCTGGACAGAAAACCATGTGGAATTTCCAGCAAATGGTATTTGATAGACATGTGCCACAGAAATCTCTGAAGTGAGGAGTTTGTAGAGAGTGAGAGGGCTTACACATCCCCAAAGGGAATCATTCATTCATTGCTTCATTCATTCAGCAACATCAATTGGGCACTTTACTATAAACCAAGTACAATGCCAGGCATTGCAGATTTATTAATAGTCTCTGTCTTTATGGATCCTATAGTTTGATGAAGGAAGCAAACAGTAAATAATAGATAAATAATAAAAAATAGATAAGTAGATTTTTTTGTTGTTTTAATTGCTAGGTTGTGTCCAACTCTTTTGCGACCCATGGATTATAGCCCGTCAGGCTCCTCTGCCCATGGGATTTCCCAGGCAAGAATACTAGAGTGGGTTGCCATTTCCTTCTCTAGAGGATCTTCCCCACTCAGGGGTCAAGCCTGTGTCTCCTGCATTGGCAGGCAGACTCTATACCACTGAGCCAGCAGGGAAACCCAGATATGTAGATAGACAATTGCAGTTGCCACATGTGACACACACAAGACACAATACGATAGAAACATAAGAGGCAACAATTGTAAAATGCCTATTATGCCTCAGACACTTTTTAACATGTTTTTATATGTATTGACTCATTTAATGTTTACAATAGTCCTGTAGTGGTAGCAGCTATTTTTTTTTTTTAAGTCACTCAGTCGTGTCCGATTCTTTGCGACCCCATGGACTGTATAGTCCCTGGAATTCTCCAGGCCAGAATACTGGAGTGGGTAGCCATTCCCTTCTCCAGGGGATCTTCCCAACCCAGGGATCAAACCCCGGTCTCCCGCATTGCAGGCGGATTCTTTACCAGCTGAGCCACAAGGCAAGCCCAAGAATATTGGAGTAGGTTGCCTATCCCTTCTCCAGCAGATCTTCCTGACCCAGGAATTGACCTGGGGTCTCCTGCATTGCAGGCGGATTCTTTACCAACTGAGCTATGAGGGAATCCCATATATAATAATGCCCATTTTACTGATGGGGAAATTGAGTCATAAGCTGGCTAACTGACTTGCCCAAGGCCACATGGCTAAGAAATGGTGCGGCCAGGAGGCAAGTATACACAGTCTAGCTCAAGAGTTATTAACCATCGTGTTTTATTCTCCCCTAAAAGGGACACGGGCCTAAGAAAGAGCTGTTTAAGCTCATGTGATGTCTTTTGTGATGCCTGGAGCATAAATAAAGAATGTATGAATGGATTAATTAATGAAGGTATACATAGAATATCTATATACATATATCTGTAAGAATTCTATCTGAACTCTTGTGAGTCCTGAATTATACATCCTCATTTTCTTCCCTTTCTGAGTGTTGGAGCTATTACCAGCTATTTCAGTGAAAGCATTGCTGCACTCTTGTATGAAAGGTGAAATGCGATAATTAGACAGAGCTCATTAAATTAGTTAAATGAGTCTGAAGTAGGAACCAGAGAACCATGATTTACTAAAATGTTTCAAGTATTAGTATGCAGCGAGAATAATAAAAATAAGAAGGCAAACTATTACAGGATTGCTGCAGAAAAAAGGCCATCGATCATAAACAGAAACACTGAAGCCGTATATACTGCATTTTCTTAGCATGAAAAACACAAGCCAGTTAAGTCAGCAAGAGAAAAACAAATATCATATATTCACGCACATATGCGGAATCTAGAACAATGATACAGATGCTCTTATTTGCAAACCAGAAATAGAGACACAGATGTAGAGAACAAATTTATGAGTACCAAGGGGGGCAAGCAGGTAGTGGGATGAACTGGGAAATTGATACTGACATATATGCACCGTGGATATGGGTGTACTAAGTCACTTCAGTCGTATCCAGCTCTGTGCGACCGCGTGGACTGCAGCCCACCGGGCTTCTCTGTCCATGGGGATTCTCTAGGCAAGAATACTGGAGTGGATTGCCATGCCCTCCTCCAGGGAATCTCCCTGCCCGAGGGATCGAGCCTGCATCTCTTGCGTCTCCTGCGCTGGCAGGCGAGTTCTTTACCACTAGTGCCACCTGGGAAGTCCTAGATGCTGCTGATACTATGTGTAAAATGGATAATTAATGAGAACCTACTGTATAGCACAGAGAACTCTTCTTGGTATTTTGTGGTGTCTAAATGGGAAGGAAATCCAAAAAAGAGGGGCTGTATATATACATATATATATATTTACACATGGCTGATTCACTTTACTGTATAGCAGTAACTGACACAGCAGTGTAAAGCAACTATACTCCAAAAAAAAAAAAAAAAGTGCACGTGTTTAGGAAGAATTCAGCTGATTTACATTCTCAGGGAGTGTGTGTGCCCTGGAGGTTAGTAAGGATCAGATTTTTCTGAGGCTACTTGAGGGAATCAGCAGGCAGGCGCCCTTCACACCAGGTTAAAGTGACATCTCTGTGAACCTCACACAGTGGCTCTTTGAAACAAGTTGGAGTGCCTTTGGCCACCTGGTGTAAGAGCCACACTCTCTGCTCTTCCCAGTCAAACAAGAAGGGAATCAATCCACCAGGTGCGTTGTCTGACTGCACGGAGGCTACTGCAGGCCACGCTTAAATCTTAACAGCCAACTTTGATCTTCTCGGTAATTAGAACTCTGAAGGTGTCCAAACATTTGTTCAGCCCTTGGGATCTTTAACCCATGTGAGATGAAAGGGGAGAACGTTTGTGACTGTATGATTTTAGAAGTCCTCAAACCTTTAACACGGTTGCACAGCGCATCAAATATCCACCTTCCTTGTCCAGTCCTTGTAATGGAGGAAATAATACAGCCTTCACCACTCCGGCTAGCTCCTACTTTCAGGCCCACTTGAACTTGGTCTGAAATGAGTCAGCATGAATTTTTTGAGAAGACAACACTAGTGAAAGTTACAACTGTAGGAGTTCAGGACATGCTGCACAAAATATGCTCCTTTGTTGGTATATTATTTTGAGCTCTAGACACTTTATATAATATACATATATACACATACACACCTGTGTGTGTGTGTGTGTGTGTGTGTGTGTGTGTGTGATGCATATGGGAAGGGAATCCCTGGTGATTCCCTGGTAAAAGAATCAAATTGCAGTCTCTGAGTTGGGAAGATCCCCTGGAGAAGGAAATAGCTACCCACTCCAATATTCTTGACTGGAAAATTCCATGAACAAAGGAGCCTGGCGGGCTACAGTCCTTGGGGTTGCAGAGTCGGACACAACTTCGTGACTAAACCACCACCACCATATATGTATGTATATTTTATTGAAATATAGTTGATTTGCAATGTTGTGTTCATTTCAGGTATATAGCATACACACACACACACATTGCCTTTTTCAAGGGGCTTCCATGGTAGCTCAGATGGTAAAGAATCTGTTTGCAGTGCAGGAGACTTGAGTTCGATCCCTGGGTCAGGAAGATCCCCTGGGGAAGGAAATGGCACCCGACTCCAGTATTCTTGCCTGGAGAATCCCATGGACAAAGGAGCCTGGTGGACTACAGTCCATAGGGTTGCCAAGAGTCGGGTGTGACTGAGTAACTAACACTTGGTTCTTTTTCAGATTCTTTTCCCTTAACAGTTATTACAAAATACTGAGCATAGTTCCCTGTGCTCTTCCATAGGTCCTTGTTGGTTATCCGTTATACATATATGTAGTAGTGTGTATATGTTAATAGCAAACTCCTAATTTATCCCTCCCTCATCCCTTTCCCCTTTGGTAACCATAAGTTTATTTTTCTGTGTATGTGGGTCTATTTCTGATATGTAAATAAGTATTAAGACATTTGTATCTTTTTTTTCCGCTTAGATTCCACATATAAGTGATATCGTATGATGTTTGTCTTTCTATGTCTGGCTGATGTAACTTACTATGATAATCTCTAAGCTACCTTTACCTGCCTAAAGACTGATCCTTCAGAAGGTGGTCAGTTGTCATAAATCTCCCCGTGGTGAATTTCCTTCATCAGGGAAGGTTGGTTATTCACAGGAGAGGAAACTGGAAGTCCTCACCGCACCATGACAAAAACTTTATCAAAAACTGGCATACCTCTCATCAGTTCCATCAGGGGTCCAATCATCTTTCCGAAAAAAATCATTTGTTCTCCCCTAAGAGGCCGACATGGGCTTCCCAGGTGGCACTACTGGTAAAGAACTCGCCTGCCAATTCAGGAGACATAAGAGACTCAAGTTCGATCCCTGGGTCAGGAAGATCCCCTGGAGGAGGGCATGGCAACCCACTCCAGTATTCTTGCCTGCAGAATCTGGTGGAAAGAGGAGCCTGGTGGGCTACAGTCCATGGGGTCACAAAGAGTCGGACACTACTGAAGAGACTGACACGCAGGAGGCCGACATGCCCAGTTCTCTTTCCATATTAAAATGGGATTTAATCCCCAATTCTAAAGCTAGCTCTTTGGGTACTCATTTTCCTCTGGGTATCTCCCATGTATACATGAACCAAATGTTACAAACTTCTGTTTTTCTCTTTATTAATCTGTCTTTTCTTAAGGCAACTCAGCTAAAAAATCAGAAGGGTAGATGGAAAAATAATTTTTTCTTCCCAACACTAAATTTTGTATATCTTTCTCTACTTCCACAGTACAATTTCCAAAGGCATTCTCTAATATCAATAAATGTAGACTGTATTTAACTAGTTCACCATCACATTACCAAGACAAGGCACACTGTTCGTCACGTGGCAGGCCAATAAAGTGAGAGAGCAACTGTTGGGAGCAAGGTAACCATACATTGGTTTTCTGAGTCTGAGACTGGGGGATTGGTTTGGTAAACGAGTTCATAAATATGAATTTCTCAATTCTACCCATAAGTGACTTGATAGGCTATTTTGACATCTCTAAATTCTTAACTGTGTATGAGCATCTCCAGGTCAATCCACATGCTGGCAAAGGCATTATTTCATTTTTTTTAGACCTGAGACTTATTCCAGCATATAGATGCACCACATCTTCTTTGTCCATGAATTTATCCAGGGACCTCTTAGTTGCTTCCACCTATCTGGTCCTGCTGCAGTGAGTTTTGGAGTGCAGGTGTCTTTTTGAATTACGGTTTTCCTCGACAACCATGTGGGAGCTCAGTTTTCAGTGTCTTCAGGAACCTCCACACTGTTCTTCCAGGCCTGGAAGTACCGTTGCCCACTTTCATTCCCCTAAAGAGGTAGGAGGGTGCTTTTCCACCCATGCCCTCCCCTCCCCGCGTTACTTGGGTGTAGGATGTTAACACTGTGAGTGATACACGTGATGTCTTGAGGCTGTTCTGATTTGTAACTCCCAAGAATGAGCGATGTGGGGGCATCTTTTCCTGTGCTTTTCAAAAAACCAAACAGAAAAAACAAATATACCATGTTCATTCAATTAAAATTGAACTCTGGAAATTGGCTTCCCCCAACTCATCCGCTCTGTTTTGAATTCTTTTTCGTCTCACGACATTGTTTTCCGGCTCGGACACTACAGTTCTTCGTGCTTTGTAAGCCTTGAGACTCCAGAAGCTCGGCTGTGGCACTTGTAGTTCGAAGAAACGTCCACAAGGCGGCAGCACTTCTCAGCTCTCCGCTAGGGTGACTTGGGCAACCAGAAGCCTAGAAAAAGTGGTGTCCTCGGGTGTAGCTTCCAGTGGTATGTGCTGGAAGAAAGAGCCCAGGGTTTGTGTCTCCCTACTATTTTCCAAGTAGCATTCCCTTTCCCAGATATCCCAAGCTCTGCCCTAACGGTGATGCTGAGGGTGCTGTGGTCCATAGACTGGGTGACTCCCAAGGAAGGCAGCAGCAGGTGGGAACCCCAGTACCAGGAGCCCTGGGGAGCAGGTGACTTTTCAAAGCTCTTTCCGCATAGCGGTCCACCGTTTCTTGGGTGTACTCGAGTTGCGTGAGGTGTAAGAGGGCCCGCCTGGCTCAGGAGATCGTGGTCCCAGCCACAAGAGACTCCGGGCCCAAGAGAAGCTCATTGGCTGGTACCTCGTCCCCAACTCCCTCAGCTACACCCACAGTTCAGCCTGGGGAACCCCCGGGCGACCTGGGCTCCAGGGATGTGACTTGCAGTCTAGTCCCCGAGGACTAAGGGCAACATTCTTGGCGATACATTACAGTCCTCTTTTTTTTTTTTTTTTAGATTTGATTTTGCTTTAATGTTGAAACATACTTGAATTCCTGTGGTTTGCTTTTTTTCAATGTAGCAAAACAGACTCACTTATAATATCAGCTCTTAGTCACTGGGCTTTTCCTGTACAGCTTGTTAGAGACTGTTTGAGTAGCATTCCCTGTGCTTTGCAGTAGGTGCTTCCTGATGATCTGTTTCATATATAGTATTGTGAACCCTCCTAAGTTCTCCCTACTCCCTCTCCAACTTTACCACAGTTTTCCCCCCTTTGAGAATCATGTTTCGTTTTGAAGACTTTGAGTCTGTTTCATGAATGAATACAGTTGTATCACGTATTAGAATCCACCTCTAAGAGATGTCATAGTCATTCTGTTGTTCCCTCTCTGACTTCCTCCATTTAGCATGATCCTCTCCAGGTCCATCCATTTGGCTGCAAAGGCATTAATTCGTTTTCATGGCTAAATCCTATTCCATGGTACAGATTGACTGCATCTTCTTCTCCAGGCATCTGTCCAGGGAGCTTTGGGTTGCTAGCTATTGACCCTGGTGCTGCAGTGAACTTTAGGGTAAGGTGTCTTTCAAAGTATGATTTTTCCTTGGCCTGCAGGTCCAGGGGTGGGATCGCTAAGTTGTGTGGTAGCTCTGTTTGTAGCTTTTCAAGAGAGTCCACACTGCTCTCCATGTCACTTACCCACTTTCATTTCTCAAAACAAGGTAGGAGAGTCCTGTTTCAGGCATGTCCTCCCTTTCCAGCATTCCTGGTGTGGTGATGGCCACTGTGCCTGGTACGAAGAGTTACCTTGCTGCAGTTTTGATTTGCAGCTCTGGAAGATGAGCATTATGGTGTTGCAGAAACCAGTGCTCAAGAAACCAAGCACCACACTCGGAGAGTTGGAGAACTCAGGTTTATTACACCAGTGGGCCCAGAGGAGTTAACACTCCAAGCTCTGAGCCCTGCACAAAGGGGTTACAGAGTTTTTATAGACAGACTGTAGTGGGCAACACTAGCTGTTAATAGGCTGGTTTAAACTAGGGGTTTCGCGCACGCGGGAACGGTGGTCAAGATGGGGAGGGGGATGCCTGGCCTGGACAGGTGTGATTAAGCAGGTTTGCAGGGGCTGGGTGATTGCAAAGAGCAGGACAAGGGTGAGCGAAATAAACTCCAGTTCCTAGTGTTGCAAGTCCCCACTTTCTGAGACTACATGACCTATGTGATCAAGACTTTGCAAGGGGCAAGCTGAGTTACGGAGGCAGAAGGAGAAAGCTTCTGCCTCCGTATTTTAACTTGTAACTTTTTTAAAATTTTAAACTTTTCCTCTTCATGGTGCATATTTAAAATATGTGCTTTAAAAAATACCAAATAGAAGAAAAAAGCAAAAAGCATGTTAAGATTGACCTCTGGAAAGTAGCTTTCCAAAAATCTGCCCTCTTTTGAATTCTTTTTAGATGACCTGCCCCAGGACAAAGCGTGCGTGCTGGTTTCCTTTACAGTCCCTCAGGCCTTATGACTCTGAAGCGTCCAGCAGCTCAGCTCTGGCACTTGTAGTTCCAGGAAACGTCCACAAGGCGGCAGCACAACTCTGCACCCGGCTAGGGTGACTTGGGTAATCAGAGCCCTAGAGAAAGAGATATACCTGGGTGGTGGCTTCCAGTGGAGTGTGCTGGAAGAGAGAGTCCAGGGCTCCTGTCTTGGCACTTTTTACTGTGAAGTGTTCTTCCTTCCCAGAAATCCCAATTCCCGCCCTAACGGAGATGCTGAGGATGCTGTGGTCCATAGGTGGAAAGACTCCAGAGGAAGGAGACTGCTGGAGGAAACCCCAGCACAGGGGACCTGGGGAGCAGGTGGCTTTTCAAAGCTCATACGGCACAGAGGGCCACGTTCCCTGAATGTACTTGACTAGGGTGGGCTTGACTATAGGTACTTGACTACTTGTACTTGACTATAGGAGGGCCCGCCAGGACATGAGATTCGGGTCCCATTCACAGGAGACCGGGCACTCCAGGACCAAGAGGCGTTCATTCACTGGCACCTTGTCCCCAGCTCCCCCAGCTGCACCACAGTTCACCCTGGGGGACCCTGAGTGCTCCAGAGGTGTGAGAGCAACCCCGTCCCCAAGCCCCAGGGGCAATATTCCTGGCGGTTCTTTACTTTCCTTTTTTTTCTTTTTAGATTTGATTTTGTTTTAGTGTTGAAATACAGTTAACTTCCAGTGGTTTATTTCAATGTAGTAGAAATGGATTCACTTATACATATGCATGTATCAGCTCTTAGTCACACTCTCTTCTTGTACAGCTTATTAGAAACTGTTGAGTAGCGTTCCCTGTGCTTTGCAGTAGGTGCTTCTTGATGATCTGTTTCATATATAGTGTTGTGTATGTGTGAATCCCACCCTCCTAAGTTCCCCCTGCTGTCCCCTTGTCCTTCTTTACCCCAATTTTTCCCCCTTGGGAACCATAAGTTTCTTTTTGAAGTCTGTTTCATGAATGAGTGCACTAGTATGGTGGTTTAGATTTGACCTCTAAGAGTTATCATAGTTCTGTTGTTCCCTGTCTGACTTCCTTCAGTTAGCACAATCATCTCCAGAAAGATCCATGTGGCTGCAAAGGCAGTAATTCATTTTCCTGGCTAAATCCTATCCCATGGTACCAAGTGACCGCATCTTCTTCTCCAGGCGTCTGTCCAGGGAGCTTTCGGTTGCTTGCATTGCCCATGGCGCTGCAGTGAACTTTAGGGAACAGGTATCTTTTCAAATTATGGGTTTCCTTGGCCTGTAGGTCCAAGGGTGGGATTCCAAGGTCATGTGGCAGCTCTGTTTTTTGTGTTTTCAAGAACCTGCACACTGTTCTCCATTGTGGCTGTTGCCTGATCCATTCCTCAAAACAAGGTAGGAGGCTCCTGTTTCATGCATGTTCTTGCTCTCACTTGTTCCTTGTGGGTCGACTGTTTGGTGATGGCCCTTGTGAGTGGTGAGAGGAGATACCTTGCTGCAGTTTTGATTCCTCTCTCTCTAAAAGGGGAGCATGTTTGATTCCTAGCTCTCTTATGGAGCATGTTTAAAATATGTGCTTCTTAAAAAGCCAAAGAGAAGAAAAAAGAATAAACAGTGTTCATTAAATTTAAAATGACTGCTGGAAATTGGGTTCTCCAAAATCTGCCCGTTTTTAAATTCTTTTTCAGTAATCTGTCTGAGGACATTGTTTGCAGGTTGGTGACCTTTACAGGCTTCCCAGGTGGCGCTAGTGGTAAAGAACCCATTTGCCAATGCAGGAGACATAACAGACATGGATTCAAACCCTGACTCCGTTCCTGAGTTGGGAAGATCCCTTGGAGGAGGACATGGCAACCCACTCCAGCGCTCTTGCCTGGAAAATCCCATAGACAGAGGAGCCTGGCTGGCTATGGTCTATAGGGTCGAAAAGAGTCTAACACGACTGAAGCGACTTAGCAAGCATGTCCTTTATAGCCTTGTAGGCCTGGTGACTCTGAAGCTCTCAGGAGCACTGCTTTGACATTTGTAGTTTTAGGAAACGTCCACAAGGTGGCAGCACTTCTTAGCACCCTGCTAGGTGGCTTGGGCAACCAGAGCCCTAGAGAAAATGGAGCTCCTGGATGGTAGCTTCCAGTGGAATGTGCCTGAAGAAAGAGTCCAGGGTTAGTGTCTTGGTGCTTTTTCCCACATAGCATGTCCTTTCCCAGAAATCCCAAGCCCTGCCCTAATGCTGTCCTCCATAGGCTGGGTGACTCCCAAGGAAGAAGGCTGCCTGTGGGAACCCCAGCCCCAGGAGACCTGGGGAGCGCGCAGGTTTTCAAAGCTTTTTCCGCTCAGGGGTCCACCTTTTCCAGGATTTGCTCGACTTGCATGAGGTGTAGGGGGACCCACCTGGATCAGGAGATTGGGGTCCCACTCCCAGGTCATGGGCACTTTAGGTGCATGAGGGATTCATTCCCAGGTATCTGATCCCCAACTCCCTCAGCTGCACAACAGTTCAGCCTGGGGGACCTGGGTCAGCCCTTGCTCCTGGGTGTGACAACAGCCCAGTTTCTGAACCTAAGGGCAGTATTCTTGGCATTTCTCTGTTGCTGTTCATTGTTCAGTCCCTAAGTCGAGCCTATTTGTGACCACATGGACTGTAGCATACCAGGCTTCCCTGTCCTTCACTATCTCCTGGAATCTGCCCAAACTCATGTCCATTAAGTCAGTGTTAGGATCCAGCCATCTCATCCTCTGTTGCCCTCTTCTCCTCTTGCCCTCAGTCCTTCCCATCATCAGGGTCTTTTCCAATGAGTTGGCTCTTCACATTAGGTGACCAAAGTATTGGAGCTTCAGCTTCAGCACAAGACATTCAGTGAATATTCAGGGTTGATTTCCTTTAGGTTTGACTGGTTTAGTCTCCTTGCTGTCCAAGGGACTCTCAAGAGTCTTCTCCAGCACCACAGTTTGAAAGAATCAATTCTTGGGCTCTCGGCCTTCTTTATGGTCTAGCTCTCACATCCATACATGACTACTGGAAAAACCATAGTTTTGACTATGAGGACCTTTGTCAACAAAGTGATGTCTCTGCACTTTAATTCCTTGTCTAGGTTTGTCATAGTTTTTTTTTTTTTCCCAAGGAGCAAGCATTTCCAAGGAGCCACCATTTCATGGCGGCAGGCATTGTCCACAGTGATTTTCGTGCCCAAGAAAATGAAATCTGATGCTCTTTCCACTTTCTCCCCATCTGTTTGCCATGAAGTGATGGGACTGGATGTCATGATCTTCATTTTTTGAATCTTGGAATTTTATGGCAGCTTTTTCACTCTCCTCTTTCACTTTTATCAGAGGCTTTTTAGTTCTTCTTCACTTTCTCTTCACTTTCTGCCATTAAAGTGGTATTGTGGGCCTATCTGTGGCTTTGATATTTCTCCTGACAATCTTGGTTCCAGCTTGTGCTTCATCCAGCCCAGCATTTTGTATGATGTATTCTGCATATAAGTTAAATAAGCAGGGTGACAATATACCTCCTTGATGTACTCCTTTGTCAATTTTGAACCAGTCCAATATTCATGTCCAGTTCTAACTGCTGCTTCTTGACCTGCATACAGGCTTGTCAGGAGGTAGGTAAAGTGGTCTGGTATTCCCATCACTTCAAGAATATTCCACAGTTTGTTGTGATCCACACAGTCAAAAGCTTTAGTGTAGTCAATGAAGCAGAAGTGAATGTTCTTTTGGAATTCCCATACTTTTTCAATGATCCAGCAGATGTTGGCAGTTTGATCTTATGATAATCCAGCTTGTACATCTTGAAGTTCTCGATTCACATATTGTTGAAGCCTAGCTTGAAGGATTTTGAGTATTTCCTAGGGCTTCCCTTGTGGCTCAGCTGGTAAAGAATCCACCTGTGATGCGGGAAACCTGGGTTCGATCCCTGGGTTGGGAAGATCCCCTGAAAAGGGAAAGGCTACCCACTCCAGTGTTCTTGCCTGGAGAATCCCAGGGACAGGGGAGCCTGGTGGACTGCCGTCTATGGGGTCACACAGAGTCGGACACGACTGAAGCGACTTAGCAGCAGCAGCAGCAGAGCGACTTTTGCTTTCATTTTTCACTTTTTGCTACCATGTGAAATGAGTGC
The DNA here is from genome assembly GCF_032452875.1 of Bos javanicus. Classification (NCBI taxonomy): domain Eukaryota; kingdom Metazoa; phylum Chordata; class Mammalia; order Artiodactyla; family Bovidae; genus Bos; species Bos javanicus. The sequence goes on from NC_083889.1 coordinate 32,143,420, forward strand.
AATGCTTCTAGATCAGGAGACTGGGGTACCATCCACAGAGGACCGGGCACTCCAGGCCCAAGAGGGGTTTATTTGCTGGCACCTCGTCCCCAGCTCCCTCACCTGCACCCACGGTTTAGCCTGGGTGACCTGGGGCGACCTGGGTGTTGGGATGTGACAACAGCCAGTCCCCGAGGCCTAAAGGCAATATTTTTGGCTTTGGTTTACTTTTTTTTTCCTTTAGATTTGATTTTGCTTCTGTATTGGAATATAGTTCACTTAACAGTGCTGTGGTTGTTTCAGTGTAGCGCAAAGGGATTCACTTCCACGTGCATCAGCTCTTATTCACTCTTTCTTGTACAGGTTCTAAGAGACTGAGTAGCTAGTGTTCCCTGTGCTTTGCAGTAGGTGTTCCTTGATGATCTAGTTCTTACATAATAATGAGCATGTTTGAATCCCACCTTCCGGAGTTCTTTAGAGTATGGGTGTCTTTTGAAATTATGGTCTTCCATGACTGACAGGCCTAGGGGTTGTGTTACCAGGTCATGTGGCTGTTCAGGTAGCTCATTCGTGTCTGACTTTTGAGACCCCATGGACTGCAGCACTCCTGGCTTCCCTGTCCTTCACTATCTCCCAGAGTCTGCCAGACTCATGTCTACTGAGTCGGTGATCCCATCCAACCATCTCATCCTCTGTTGCCACCTTCTCCTCCTGCCCTCAATTTTTCCCATCATCAGAGTCTTTTCCAATGAGTCGGCTCTTTGCATCAGGTGGCCAAAGTATTGGAGCTTCAGCTTCAGCATCAGTCACCGTCGGAAGTGATTTTGGAGCCCAAAAAGATAAAGTCTGTCACTGTTTCCTTTTTTCCCTTTTATTTGCCTTGAAGTGATGGAACCAGATGCCATGATGTTAGTTTTTTAAATGTTGAGTTTTAAGCCAGCCTTTCACTCTCATCAAGAGGTTCTTTAGTTGCTCTTCACTTTCTGCCATTAGAGTGGTGTCATCTACTTATCTGAGGTTATTGATATTTCTCCTGGCAGTCTTGACTCCACCTTGAGCTTCATCCAGTCCAGCATTTCACATGATGTACTCTGTCTATAAGTTAAATAAGCAGGGTGACGATATGCAGCTTTGACATACTCCTTTCCCAGTTTGGACCAGTCTGTCGTTCCATGTCTGGTTCTGACTGTTGCTTCTTGGACTCCATACAGATTTCTCAGGAGCCAGGTAAGCTAGCCTGGTATTCCCATCTCTTTCAGAATTTTCCACAGTTTGCTGTGATCCACACAGTCAAAGGCTTTAGTGTAGTCAATAAAGCAGAAGTAGATGTTTCTCTGGAATTCCCTTGTCTTTTCCATGACCCAGCAGATGTTGGCAATTTAATCTCTGGTTCCTCTGCCTTTTCTAAATCCAGCTTGAACATCTGGAAGTTCTCGGTTCACGTGCTGTTGAAGCCTAGCTTGGAGAATTTTGAGCATTTCCTTGCTAGTGTGTGAAATGAATGCAACTGTGGGGTAGTTTGAACATTCTTTGGCATTGCCCTTCTTTGGGGTTGGATGAAAACTGACCTTTTCAGTCCTGTGGCCACTGCTGAGTTTTCCAAATTTTCTGACATATTGAGTGCAGCACTTTAACAGCATCATCTTTTAGGATTGAAGTAGCTCAGCTGGAATTCCATCACCGCCACTAGCTTTGTTCGTATGATGCTTCCTAAGGTCCACTTGACTTCACACTTCAGCATGTCTGGCTCTAGGTGAGTGATCACACCATGATGGTTATCCGGGTCATGAAGACTGTTTTGGCCTACAGGCCCCAGGATGGATTTGTCAGGTCATGTGGTACCTCTGTTTTATTGTTTTCAAGAACCTGGAACTGTTCTCCATCGTGGTTGTTGCCACTTCCCTTCCTCAAAACAAGGTAGGAGGGCTCGGTTTCAGGCATTGCTTCCCTTTCCCGCGTTCCTTGTGTGTGGAGTGTTTGGTGATGGCTACTGTGACTGGTACAAGGAAATACCTTGCTGCACTTTTAATTAGCAGCCCTTCAAATGAGTGCTATGGAATATATGTAAAACGTGCTTTTTAAGAAACCTAACAGAAGGGAAAGAAAGAACTGTGTGAGTCAAATTTATGTTGACCTCTGGAAATTGGTTATCCCGCCATCTGCCCTCTTTTGAATTCTTTGTCGTTGACCTGCACAGGGATATTGCTCTCGGGCTGGTGGCCTTTACAGCCCCGCAGGCCTTGTGACTCTGAAGCGCGGGAATGCGCGGCCTTAGCACTTGTAGTTCCGGGAAGCGTCCACAAGGCGGCAGCACTTCCCCGTGCCCAGCTAGGTTGGCTTGTTCCTATTGAAAGCCCTAGAGAAAGGGGAGTTCCGGGTGGTAGCTTCCAGTGGAGGGTGTCAGAAGCGAGAGGCCAGGGCTCGTGTGTCCGTAATTTTTCCCAAGTAGCGTTCCCCACTTTCCAGAAACCCCAAACTCCACCCTGCTGGCGATGCTGATGGTGCTGTTGTCCATCCGCGGAGTGACTCCTGAGGAAGGAGGCTGCAGGAGAGAGAGCCCCAGCACCAGGAGACCCGGGGAGCAGGTGACTTTTCAAGGCCCTTTCGGCTCCGAGGTCCGCCGTTGTTTTGGTTAGTCGACTTGCGTGAAGTGTAGGAGGGCCCACCTGGATCAGGAGATTGGGGTGCCATCCTCAGGAGAGCCAGCACTCCAGGCCCAAGAGGGGATCTTTCACTGGCACCTCGTCGCCAGCTCCCTCAGCTGCAGCACAGATCAGCCTTCGGGACCCCCAGAAGTCCGGGCTCCGGAGATGTTACAACAGCCCAGTCCCCAAGTCCTAAGGGCGATATTCTTCGGTTTTCTTTACCTTCCTTTCCTTTACTTTTAGAGTAGATTTTGCTTTTACATTGGAGTATAGTTGGGTTCTAGTGTTGTGGTTGTTCTCCATGTGGTGCATACGGATTCACTTATACATACATCAGCTCTCATTCACATTCTTTTCTGTACAGCTTATTGGAGACTGGTTGAGGAGGGTTCCCTGCACTTTGCAGTAGGTCCTTCTGACGATGTTTCATGTATATTATCGTGTATGTTTGAATCCCACCCTTCAAAGTTCCCTCTGCCCTCCCTCTTTTACCCCAATTTTTTTCTCCTTGGGGACCACGTGTTTCTTTTTGAAATATTTGAGTCTGTTTCATAAATGGGTACATTTGCATCACGTTTTAGATTCCACCTCTAAGAGATATCATAGTCCTTCTGTTGTTCCCTGTGTGACTTCCTTCATGATCATCTCCAGGTCCATTCATGTGGCTGTAGAGGCAGTAATTCATTTTCATGGCTGAGTCTTGGTCTATGGTATGTGCTAAGTCGCTTCATGCATGTCCTACTCTTTGCGACTCTATGGATGGTAGCCCGCCAGGCCTCTCTGTCCATAGGCTTCTCCAGGCAAGAACATTGGAGTGGCTTGCCACACCCTCCTCCAGGGTATCATCCTGACCCGGGATCGAAACTGTGTCTCTTAGGTCATCTGAAGTGGCAGGCCGGTTTTTGCTTCCCTAGTGCCACCCATGGGACAGATCGGCACATCTTCTTCTCCAGGCCTCTGTCCAGGGAGCTTTCGGTTGCTTGCATTGCCCATGGTCCTGCAGTGAACTTTGGGGTACAGGTGACTTTCCAGATTATGATTTTCCTTGGTCTGCAGGTCCACGGGTGGGATTGCCAGGTCACATGGTAGCTCTGTTTTTAGTGTTTCAAGAACCTCCGCAGCATTCTCCATCGTGGCTGTTGCCCACTTCCATTCCTGAAAGCAGGGTAGAAAGGTTCTGTTTCGTGCATTCCCTCCCTTTCCCGAATTCCTGTGTGTAGAGTGTTTGGTCAGGGCCATTGTGAGTTGTGCAGGGAGATGCCTTGCTGCAGTTTTGATTCGCAGCTCTCGAAAATGAACATATGGAGCAAATTTAAAATATGTGCTGCTTAAAAAAAAAAAAAAAACGAATAGAGGAAAAAGAAAAAAAACATGTCAGGTTAAATTTAAATTGAACTCTGGACATTGACTCCCCCCACTCCCCCCGCCACCCCGCGCACACACACAGGACATTGCTTGCAGGCTGGTGTTCTTTACAGCCCTGCAGGCCTTGTGACTGAAGAGCCCAGAAGCTCCGCCCTGACACTTGTAGTTCCAGAATACGTCCACAAGGCGGCAGCACTTCCCCGCGCTCCTCTAGGGTGACTTGGGGAACCAGAGCCCTAGAGAAAGTGGTGTCCTGAGTGGAAGCTTCCAGTGGAATAAGCTAGAAGAAAGAGCCCAGGGCTCCTGTCTGGGAACTCTTTCCCGCGTAGCGTTCCCCTTTCTCAGAAATCCCAAGCCCCACCATAAAGGCGATGTCAAGGCTGCACGTCCTCCTTCGCAGTGGTGACTCCACGGAAGGAGGCTGCAGGTGGGAGCCCCAGCAGCAGGGACCTGGGGAGCGGATGACTTTTCAAAGCGCTTTCGGCACAGAGGTCCACCGTTTCTTGGGTGTACTCGACTTGCGTGAGGTGTAGGAGGACCTGCCTTGATCAGGAGATTCGGGTCCCATCCACAGGGGACTGGAGAGGCCAGACCCAAGAGGGGTTCATTCGCTGGCACCATATCGCCAGCTCCCTCAGCTGCAGCACAGTTCAGCCTGAGGGACCCGGGGAGACCCCCGCACCTGGGATGTGACAGCCCAGTCCCCGGGGCCTAAGAGCAATATTCTTGGTGATACTTTTCTTTCCTTTTTTTCTTTTTCGATTTGATTTTGTTTAATGTTGAAATATAGTTGACTTTAAGTGTTCAGGTTTTTTTTTTTTTTTTTTTTTTTGATGTAGGGCAAACTGATTCACTTATACATATACATATACGTCAACTCTTATTCACGTTCTTTCCTGTACAGGTTACTAGAGACTGTTTGAGTAGCGTTCTCTGTGCTTTGCAGGAGGTGCTTCTTGATGATCTAGCTCATGATTGTATTGTGTATGTGTGAATCGCACCTTCCTAAGTTCTCCCTACTGTCCTCCAGCTTTGCCCCCATGATTCCCGGCCTTGGAAAGATAGCCTTCTTTTTGAAGTCTTTGAATCTGTTTCATGAATCAGTGCAGTAGTATCACATTTTAGAATCCATCTGTAAAAGATTTCATCGTCAATCTGTTGTTCCCTGTCTGACTTTCTTCAGTCAGCGTGATCACCTCCCGGTCCACTCACGTGCCTGCAAAGGCAGTACTTCATTTTCGTGGCTGAGTCCTAGTCCATGGTACAGACTGACTTCATCTTCCCATCCAGGCATCTGTCCCAGCAGCTTTTGCCATCAGTGCAGAGTTAATGTTGAGGTGCACCTGTCTTTTCAAATTATGGTTTTTCTTGACATCAGGCTGAGGAGGGGTGTTGCCCAGCAGTGTGGCAGCTCTATTTTTAGTGTTTCAAGAACCTCCACACTGTGCCCCATCATGGCTGCTGCCTGCATCCATTCCTCAAAACGAGATAGGAGGGTCCTGTTTCATGCATGCCCTTGCTTTCCTGTGTTCCTTGTGAATCGACTATTTGTTGATGGCCATTGTGACTGATGCGAGGAGATACCTTCCTGCAGTTTTGATTCCTAGCTCTCTAAAAAGGGGCCTTATGGAGCATGTTTAAAGTATGTGCTTCTTAAAAAAAAGAAAAGAAAAAAGAAAAAAATGTGTGTGTTAAATTAAAATTGACCTCTGGAAATTGGGTTCCCTAAGATCTGCCCTCTTTTGAATTCTTTTTCGATGACCCGCCATTGCTTCCAGGCTGGTGTCCTTTACGGGCTTCCCAGGTGGCGCTAGTGGTAAAGAACCAGCCTGCCAATGCAGGAGACAGAAGAGACTTGGATTCGATCCCTGATCAAGAAGATCTCCTGGAGGGGGACACGGCAGCCTGCTCCATTTCTTGCCTGGAGAATCCCATGGACACAGGAGCTTAGCAGGCTATGGCCCATAGTGTCACAAATGACTGAAGTGACTTAGTACGCACTGATTCCGGGAGATGGTGAAGGATAGGGAAGCCGCGTGCTACAGGCCTTGGGGTCACAAAGAATCGGGCAGGACTGAGTGAATGCACAGCAACAACGTCCTTTACAGCCCTGCAGCCCAGGTGGCTCTGAAGCTCTCAGGAACTCTGCTCTGGCACTCGTGCGAAACATCCACGAGACGGCAGCACTTCTCTATGCTCTGCCAGGGTGGTTAGGGCGACCAGAGCCCTAGAAAACATGGTGTCCTAGGTGGTAGCTTCCAGGGGAATGTGCCAGAAGAAACAGCCCCGGGCTCCTGTCTTGGTACTTTTTCCCACTTAGTGTGCCTTTACCCAGCAATCCCAAGCTGCACCCAAACAACGATGCTGACCATGCTGTAGCCATAGAGGGTGGAAAGATAGATGCTGACTCCTGAGGGTGGAAGCTGCCGGTGGGAACCCCAGCACCGGGAGGCCAGCGGAGCAGGTGACTTGTCAAAGCTCTTTTTGGCACAGACGTCCCTCGTTTTTTTTTGTTGTTGTCGTACTCGACTTGTGTGAGGTGTAGGAGGTCCCACCTAGATCAGGGGATTGGGGTCCCTTCCACAGGGGAACAGGAACTCCAGGACCAAGAGGGGTTCATTCACTGGCACCTCCTCCCCGATTCACTCAGCTGCACCACAGTTCATCTGGGGACCCCAGGAGGCCCCGGGTTCCTGGGGTGTGACAACAGCCAAGTCCCCAAGCCCTAAGGGCAATATTCTTGGCTTTTATTTACTTTCCTTATTTTTGTGTTTTTAGATTTGTTTTTGTTTTAATGTTGAAATATAGTTGACTTATGGTGGTTTGGTTTTTTCAGTATAGCGCAAATGGTTTTACTTACACGTATACCATCTTGTGTTCACACTCTTTGCTGTACAGGTTCTTAGAAACTATTTAAGTAGCATTCCCTGTGCTTTGCAGTAGGCACTTCTTGATGATTTAGTTCATATATAGTATTGTGTATGTGTGAATCCCACCCTCCTGAGTTCTTCCTGCCCCTGCTCTTTACCCTCATTTCCCCCCCTTGGGAACCACAAGTTCTTTTAGACGTCTCTGAGTCTGTGTCATTCATGCAGGCTTTTTTATCCTGTTTTAGATTCCACCTCTAAGAGATGTCATAGTTGTTCTGTTGTCCCCTGTCTGACTTCCTTCGTTTAGCTTGACCATCTGCAGGTCCATGTTGCTGCAAAGGCAGTAATTCACTTTCCTGGCTGAGTCCTGTTTCACGCTACAGGCTGACCACGTCTTCTTCTGCAGGCGTCTGGCCAGGGAGCTGTTGCTCGCTTGCTGTTGCCCATGGTGCTGCAGTGAACTTTAGGGTACAGGAGTCTTTTGAAATTACGATTTTCCTTGGCCTACAGCCCAGGGGTGGGATGGCAGGTCATGTAGTAGCTGTGTTCTTAGTGCTTTCAAGAACATCACACTGTTCTCCGTGGTGGCTGTTCACTTCCATTTCTCAGAACAAGGTAGAAGAGTTCTGTTTCTGGCATGTCCTCCTTTCCTGCATTCCTTGTATGCAGACCGTTGGTGATGACCATTGTAAATGGTGCAGAGAGATCCCTTGCTGCAGTTGTGATTTGCAGCTCTCGAAAATGAGCATTATGGAACATATTTAAAATATATGCTTTTTAAAAAAACAGAAGGGAAAAAAAAACCCCAAAACTCGTGTTCGGTAAAGTTAAGTTGAGCTTGGGAAAGTGACCTCCGAACAATCTGCCCTCTTTTGAATTTGTTTCGATGACCTGCCAGAGGACATTGCTTGCGGGTTGGTGTCCCTTACAGCCCTGAAAGCCTTGTGACTCTGAAGAGCCAGAAGCACCACTTGGGCACTTGTAGTTCCAGCAAAGTTCCACAAGGAGGCAGCACTTCTCCACACCCCGCTAAGGTGGCTTGGGCAACCGGAGCCCTAGAGAAAGTGGTGTCCTGGGTGGTGGCTTCCAGTGGAATGTGTCAGAAGAAAGAGCCCAGGGCTCACATCTTGGTACTTTTCCGGCATCGTGTGCCCTTTCCTATAAATCCCAAGCCCTGCCCTAACAGTGATGCTGAGAGTGCTCTCAAACAAAGGGCGTGACTCAGTGACTCTCAAGGAAAGATGCTTCTAGTGGGAACCCCAGCATCAGGAAACCTGGGGAGCAGGTAAGTTTTCAAAGCTGTTTTGGCACAGAAGTCCACCATTTTTTCGGTATACTCGACTTGCTTGAGGTGTGGGAGGGCCCACCTGGATCAGGAGTCCTATCCACAGGGGACCGGGCACTGTAGGCCCAGAAAGGTGTCATTTGCTGGCACATTGCCCTCAGCTCCATCAGCTGCATCACAGTTCATCCTGGGGGACCTGGGTCGGCCCTTGCTCCTGGAGGTGACAACAGCCCAGGCCCTGGGACCTAAGGGCAGTATTTTTTACTTCTCTTTCTTTTTTTTAGATTTGACTTTTGCTTTATGTTGGAACATAGTGGGCTTACAATGCTGTGGTTGTTTTCAGTGCATTCCACACAGATTCACTTATTCATATATATACATACCTCAACTTTTAGTTACGTCCTTTCCTGTACAGTTTATTAGAGACTGTTTGAGGAGCGTTGCCTGTGCTTTGCAGTAAGCACTTCTTGATGATCTAGTTCATATGTAGTATTGTGCATGTGTAAATCTTATCCTCCTGAGTTCTCCCTACCCTCCCCACTTTACCTCATTTTTTTATCCCTTGGGAAACATAAGTTTCTTTCCATAGTCTTTGAGTCTGTTTCACAAATGAGTGCATTTATATCATGTTTTAGATTCCACCTCTAATAGATGTCATAGAAGTTCTGTTGTTCCCTGTCTCACTTGCTTCAGTCAGCATGATCATCTCCAGGTCCATCCGTGTGGCTGCCAAGGCAATAATTCATTTTCCTGGCTGAGTCCTGTTCCATGGTACAGACTGACCACGTCGTCTTCTCCGGGCGTCTGTCCAGGGAGCTGTTGTTCGCTTGCTATTGCCTGTGGTGCTGCAGTGAACTTCAGGGTACAGGTGTCTTTTCAAATTGTGATTTTCCTTGGCCTACAGGTCCAGGGGTGGGATTGCCAGGTCATGTGATAGCTCTGTTTTTGCTTTTTCAAGACTGACCTCACTGTCTTCCATGGTGGCTGTTGCCCACTTCCATTTCTCAAAGCAAGGTAGGAGGGTCCTGATTCATGCATGCCCTTCCTTTCCCGCATTCCTTGTGTATGGACTGATTGGTGAGGGCCACTGTGACTGCTACAAGCAGTTACCTTGCTGCAGTGATTTGCGGCTCTGGATAATGAAAATTATGGAGCATATTTAAAATATGTGCTTTAAAAAAAAAAACAAATAGAAGAGGGAAAAAAAAACATGTGCGTCTAATTTAAATTGACCTCTGGAAATTGGCTTCTGCATGATCTGCCCTCTTTTGAATTCTTTTTTGATGACCTGCCAGTGGACATTACTTACAGGCTGCTGTCCTTTTACAGGCCTTGTGATTCTGAGGCGCCCAGAAGCACAGCTCTGGCGCCTGTAGTTCCAGAAAATGTCCACAAGGTGGCAGCACTCCCCTGTGCCCCGCTAGGGTTGCTTGAGCAACCAGCGCCCTAGAGAAGCGGTGTTCCAGGGTAGCGGCTTCCAGTGGAGTATGCCAGAAGAAAGATCCCAGGGCTCCTGTTTTGGTACTTTTTCCACGTAGCCTGGCCCTTTCTCAGAAATCTCAAGCCCTGCCATAATGGCGATGTTGAGGGTGCTTTCGTCCACAGGCAGGATGACTCGCGAGGAAGGAGGTTGCCAGTGGGAACCCCAGCACCCAGAGCTCTGGGGAGCAGGTGACTTTTCAAAGCTCTTCTGGCACAGAGGTCCACTGTTGTTTGGGTTACTCGACTTGCTTGAGGTGTAGGAGGACCCACCTGGATCAGGAGAGCGGGGCCCCATCCACAGGAGACCTGGTCTTCCAGGCCCAAGAAGGGTTAATTCTCTGGCACCTCGTCCCCAGCTCCCTCAGCTGCCCCACAGTTCAGCCTGGGGGACCCCAGGCAGCCTGGGTCCTGGCATGTGACACTAGCCCATTCCCTGAGGCCTAAGGACTTTGGTTTAGTTTCCTTTTTTACTTTTTAGATTTGATTTTGCTTCTATAGTGGGTTGCAATTGACTTACAGTGTTGTGGTTGTTTTTGATGTAGCACAAAGGGATTAATTTATGCATATACATGTATCAGCTCTTCAGAGAAGACAATGGCACCCCACTCCAGCACTCATGCCTGGAAAATCCCATGGGTGGAGGAGCCTGGTGGGCTGTAGTCCATGGGGTCGCTTAGAGTCGCATGCGACTGAGTGACTTCACTTTCACTTTTCACTTTCCACTTTCACGCATTGGAGAAGGAAATGGCAACCCACTCCAGTGTTCTTGCCTGGAGAATCCCAGGGACGGGGAGCCTGCTGGGCTGCCGTCTCTGGGGTCGCACAGAGTCGGACACTACTGAAGCGACTTAGCAGCAGCAGCAGCAGCATATCAGCTCTTATTCACTTTCTTCTACAGGTTCTAGAGACTGGGTAGCGTTCCCTGTGCTGTGCAGTAGGTGCTTCTTGATGATCTCTTTCATACATGATATTGCGTGTGTTTGAATCCCACCGTCCTAACTTCTTTAGAGTACAGGTGTCTTTTCAAATTATGGTTTTCCTTGGCATACAGGCCCAGGAGTGGGATTGCCAGGCCACATGGTTGTTCAGTTGCTCAGTCGTGTCCAGCTCTTTGCAACTCCATGCACTGCAGCATGCCAGGCTTCCCTGTCCTTCACCATCTCCTGAAGTTTGCCAAACTCATGTCCACTGAGTCGGTTAGTCCATCCAACTATCTCATCTCTGCCTCCCCCTTCTCCTCCTGTCTTCAGTCTTTCCCAGCATCAGGGTCTTTTTCAATGAGTCAGCTCGTTGCATCAGGTGGCCACAGTATTGGAGCTTCAGCTTCAGCATCAGTCCTTCCAATGAATATTCAGAGTTGATTTCCTTTAGGATTGATCTCCTTGCAGTCCAAGGGACTCTCAAGAGTCTTCTTCAGCACCATAGTTCGAAAGCATCAATTCTTGGGCTCTCAGCCTTCTTTATGGTCCAACTCTCACATCCATACATGACTACTGGAAAAATCATAGCTTTGACTACAACTTTGACTGTTGGCAAAGTGATATCTCTGCTTTTTAATACACTGTCTAAGTTTGTCATAGCTTTTCTTCCAAAGCAAGTATCTTTTAATTTCATGGCTGCAGTTACCATTGGAGGTGATTTTGGAGCCCAAGAACATGAAATCTGTTAGTGTTTCCTTTTTTTTCCCATTTTTTGCTTTGAAGTTAAGATTGCCGGGAGAAATATCAATAACCTCAGATATGCAGACGACACCACCCTTATGGCAGAAAGTGAAGAGGAACTAAAGAGCCTCTTGATGAAAGTGAGAGGAGACTGAAAAAGTTGGCTTAAAGGTCAACATTCAGAAAACGAAGATCATGGCATCCGGTCCCATCACTTCATGGGAAATATATGGGGAAACATTGGAAACAGTGTCAGACTCTGTTTTTTTGGGCTCCAAAATTACTTCAGATGGTGACTGCAGCCATGAAATTAAAAGATGCTTACTCCTTGGAAGAAAAGTTATGACCAACCTAGATAGCATATTCAAGAGCAGAGACATTACTTTGCCAACAAAGGTCCGTCTAGTCAAAGCTATGGTTTTTCCTGTGGTCATGTATGGATGTGAGAGTTGGACTGTGAAGAAGGCTGAGCGCCGAAGAATTAATGCTTTTGAACTGTGGTGTTGGAGAAGACTCTTGAGAGTCCCTTGGACTGCAAAGAGATCCAACCAGTCCATTCTAAAGGAGGTCAGTCCTGGGTGTTCATTGGAAGGAATGATGCTAAAGCTGAAACTCCAGTACTTTGGCCACCTCATGCGAAGAGTTAACTCATTGGAAAAGACTGATGCTGGGAGGGATTGAGGGCAGGAGGAGAAGGGGACGAGATGGCTTGATGGCATCACCGACCCGATGGATGTGAGTTTGAGTGAACTCCGGGAGTTGGTGATGGACAGAGAGGCCTGGCGTGCTGCAATTCATGGGGTCGCAAAGAGTCGGACACGACTGAGCGACTGAACTGAACTGAACTGAAGTTTTGAGACTCTTGAGCCACCCCAAGTTCCGCTCTGGCACTTGTAGTTCGAGAAAACTTCCACAAGGCGGCAGCACTTCTCCACACCCAGCTAGGGTAGGTTGGGCAACCAGAGCCCTAGAGAAAGTGGTGTCCTGGGTGGTAGCTTTCTGTGGAATGTGCTGGAAGAAAGAGCCCAGGGCTCGTGTCTGGATACTCTTTCCTCCGTAGCGTCCCCTTTCCCAGAAATCCCAAGTCCCTCCCTAGCGGCGATGCTGATGGTGCTGCCATCCATAGGCGGTGTGACTCCCGAGGACGGAAGGTGCAGGTGGGAACTTCAGCACCAGGAACCCTGGGGAACAGGTGATGACTTTTCAAAGCTCTTCCGGCACAAAAGTCCATCGTTCTGTGGGTGCACTCAACTTGCTTGAGATGTAGGAGAGCCCGCCCGGATCAGGGATCGGGTTCCCATCCACAGGGGACCGGGAACTCCAGGGCCAAGGAGGGCTTATTCGCTGGCGCCCCGTTCCCAGCTCTCAGATGCACCACACTTCAGCGGGGGACGCGGGGTGCGGGGGGAGCGGGGAGAGGGGCTTGGTCTCCAGGAATACCAGTCCCTAAGGCACGCGGCACCTGGCGTTTGTCTTTTTTTTTTAACATTTAATTTTTTTTTTTAACTGCAGTATCATTCGTTTTGTTCCCTCCTGGCTCAGTGGTAAAGAAGCCAGCTGCTAATGGAAGAGACGTGGGTTTGATCCCTGGGTCAGGAGGATCCCCTAGAGGTGGAAATGGCAACCCCCTCCAGTATTCAGCCTGGGAAACTCCATGGCCAGAGGACCTGGTGGGCTACAGTCTGTGGCTTCTCAAAAGATTTGGACACCACTTTGCAATAAAGAACAACAACATTTTAAAGTAGATAGAAAGCTTCAGGCAATATCAGGAACCAGCGTTAAATCTTTGGAGAAAAGAAAAAGTGGCGGCCCGAGGTGTCCATATTTTTGCATTCGCCTTTATTATTCTTCTGCTGTCCATTACTAAACACTGTGCAGTGGAGTGTAAAACTCCCCAACGCCCTCCCTGAGGATTTGTTTCCCACCTTGTGTGTGTGTGTGAAAGCACTCCTAAAAACTTCTAAGACCTAGAGCTGGAGTCAGCTAACTTTTCTGAAGGACCAGATAGTCTGTGTTGCAAGTACTCAGGTCTGCATTATCCTGCAAAAGCAGCCCTAGAGGCTGTGTGAAAGAATGAGCATGACTCTGTTCCAGTAAGAGTTTACTTACAATAAATAAGTTAATAATAAAAAAAAGTTTACTTACAAAAGTCAGCGGAAGATCCTGAGAGTGTAGTGAGACCCTATCTAGGGAAAAGCGCAAATAATAGAACTTCCAGAAATACATGCCTTTTTTTTTTTTAAATAAAAGTAGACTGACACTACATATGATTGGATGTATTTAAATATTTGTTGGTTACCATTATGTGCTAGCTTGTGTATAGTGGTGCACTCAGCAGTGAACGAGACTGACAGGCCCTCGGCTCCAATGGTGGGGTCCATGTGAGACATACACGGAACATCATAAGTGCTCTGAGAGTCATGGGGGCCGTGATAGACAGAAATCAGCTTTCTAGCATAACTCTTGCAACCAACCCTCTATTTATGGGCATTTAATTTCCTTAATTGTTTTCATTTCATTCATTGTAGTCTTCCCTGTCATAAAGATTCTTAGGATTAAGTCTTTATGAAAAACTATCAGTTTTTACTTAGGCTAAAAATTTCTTACAGTGGAATGCCTGAGTCAAAAGGCATACAGTTTTGTTTTGTTTTGTTTTGATCTTTTGCTAAGCATTGTGTGTGTGCTCAGTCATATCTGACTCTTTGCAACCGCATGGACTGTAGCCCATCAGGCTCCTCTGTCCATGGGATTTTCCAGGCAAGAATACTGGAGTGGCTTGTCATTTGCTCCTCCAGGGATCGAACTCTCAACTCCTGCGAGACGACTCCTGCTTTGGCAGGCAGATTCTTTATCACTGAGCCACCTGGGAAACATCACCAAAGTACTTTCTAGAAAACTTATACCAACCTCCGCTTTCGCTTTACCTTCCCCGACTTCCTTGCTGCCTTTATGCAGCCAGATCGAGTTTCATAAATTCGGACAGTAAAATGAAAGCACATAAATCTAACCCGTGAAACAGAATTAAAGAGACAGGGAATCATTCGTGGGAGAGGAGCCCTGTTTCAGATGTTTTGTCTCTAGGGTTTCCTGTGATCTGCTCCCTATATCACGGTTAGAAATAAATCTCAGAAGTTCTGTAGTGCTAGCCGACACCAGCTATTAACTGCCTTCACCGCGTGCCAGAAGCCCTGGTAAGCCCTTCATGTGCCTGATCCGAATTAAGCCTCAGAACGAAATGGAACGGAGGAGCTACAGACGGCCCAGTGGTGGTGGAGCTGGACCTCGGCTGGGTCTCTTTGAACTTGAGTGGGAATCTCAAGCTGGCAGCCCCACTGATTGCTTTCTTTGGCTCGCACAGTGTGGGCCAGCCCAGTGTTTAAAAATTTATTGACGTTGTTCCAAACATTTTAAAGCTGGAAAATGTCCCACAAAATCTATATTTAAAACTTGAGAAAAATTGCAAGACCCGGGCACAGTGGGGTCACCTTCCCCCGTGCTGACAACGGGTGGGTCCTGGGTGACTTCCACACAAGGAACATGCCTTCTGATCATGATATTATTGAGCTGAGTTTAGCGACCACTCAGAAATTCCTTCTCCTGCAAACCAATAGGAAGTCTGTGATTGGGACTCAGCAGGGAGCTGCGGGGAGAATGCTTGTCCTGTCTTTTCACCCCAGGCACTTCTTTTGTTTGCCTGCCTGTGATTGTTGCCCAGATGTTAGCTATGGGAGGAGACAGGATGGGGGAAGGGGGAGGCCACCGTGGGTCCAGCCCCCCACGTGACCCAGCGTGGCCTCCAGAGGAGGGCCCGCTTTAAACACTTGCTTAGGGGAGGGTGTCTTCAGCTGTTGGGGGGACAGCCTGTAAAATGACTCTTGGTTTCTGGTGGTCTGCCTTCCTCTTCTAACCTCCATCTTTCCCATTCCTGATTTATACATCACCTCAATTCCTTTTCAGTATGCGCCACCACACACTTCCCGGCCACGTGGGTCTCCCTTGTCCATCTTACCTTAGACAACGAACTTGGGGACTTCCTTGGCGGTCTAGTGGGTATGAGTCCGAGCTTCCACTGCAGGGGGCGCAGATTCCATCCCTGGCTGGGGAACTAAGATCCCCCCGTGCCATGCGGTGCGGCCAAAAGAAGGTGGACTTGACCAGCACTTGCACGTGGCGGGTCAGATGTCTCTTGCAAGGGCCACGCTCACAGCCTGGCTGTGTGCCCACCCGTCCCCTCTTGAGCGCGGGTGCCCGTTGGCTTTTCTGCTGGGAATGGCTCCAGCACCTGTTGAGCGCCTGACTCTGTGGCTGGAGGGCGAACTGGGGCTCCGCCAGACCTTGTGGCTCTGGGAGCCAGGGTTTGGCTGTCTCAGGTATTCACTTTGTGTTTGATTTAGTTAGAGCCATGCGGTGCCGCGAAGAAATCACTTTTTTAAAGTACGTGCCTGTGCTTTCCACACACCGGGCATTGTGCCAAGTAAGGAGATCCAGGAAGGAAGGGACAGCGTGGGGGTGTGGAGGGGCCGCAGAGAGCAAGAACAAGGTCCCAGTGCGGCTTGTGCACCAGCAGGGAGCAGATTCAGAAACTCCTGGAGGCAGAAGGAACAGGGTCAAGGAGCCTTCTAGAAGGTGCTCCCACCAGAGCCTTCATGCCAGCAGAGAGCTCTGAAAAGCACCCAAAGTCACATCTTTTCATGTCCATCCATTCAAACCCCCCTTGCTCCACAAGCCCACCTGCCTGCGTCTGTCCTCAGCAGACACCCCCATCTCCATACATCTGGAACCACGCTGTCCAGTACAGAAGCCAGTAGCCACACATGGCTGCTGATAATCTGCAGCGTGGCCAGGCTCAACTGACATGTCGTGTAAACACAAATGCACACAGGATTCTAAGGCTTAGAGCATAAAAAGATAGAATGTAAAGGGCCGCATTAGTAAACTCAAATTGCTTTCAGGTTAAAATGACAGCTTTGGCTATACTGGGTTCAATATATGGTTCTGTTTTTTATGTGGTTCTTTTGACTTTACATATGGACAGCTCATTGGTGGCTCAAGGGATTGCTGTAGCTGAGCTGGCTGCATCTCCCTGACCTGGCTATATCAAGCGTGCTTCTTTAGGACTTTGCTGTATATTTGTTACTGATTGGCTATAGGTTACAGCCTGTGTGTGTGTGTATGCTCAGCTCTGTCCAACTCTTTGCTGCTCCATGGATTATAGCCCACCAAGCTCCTCTGTCTATAGGATTTTCCAGGCAAGAATACTAGCGTAAGTAGCCATTCCCTTCTCCAGGGGTCTTCCTAACCTAGGGATTGAGTCTTTTGCATCTCCTGCATTGGCAGGTGGGTTCTTTACCACTGGCGCCACTTGGGAAGCCTGTATATACATATATGTATTTGTGTGTGCGTGGGTGTAAGAATAATATATATTCTCTGTCCCTTTAACTAGGTGGAAGGCAGGACTACTGTCTCATTCCTGTTTCCTCACTCTCTGCTCTGCCCAAGTGCCACTTTTGCTGTTAAAGACCCAGCATGTGTTTGGTCACGATTCTTTCATTCATTTGACAAATGTTTGTCAAATTCAGACTCTGTGCCAGGTTCCCCTGGGAACTTAATGAAGTTTAACTCAATACCTGGCATTGGTAAAAGAAGGTAGCAATTACTAGCTTTGTTTCTCAAGATAAGGGAATTGGGGTAAAATGTTTAAGTGACTTGCTCAAGGTTACCTACTAGGCAAGTGGCAGGAATCAGGATTCCAACAGGCTTTTTTGTCTGGTTCCAGATGGTGTTCAGCATGACTCCTTCACCTCATTCCAGCTGCACCCTAAATCCTGTCTTCTTGTTTGTATATACAGGCTTATTACACTGCTTTTTTTTATACTTTTATGTATATATTGATTTTATTCTTGGCTGTGCTGAGTCTTCATTTCTGTTCGGGCTTTTCTCTAGTTGTGGAAAGTAGGTGCTACCCTCTAATTGCAGAGCATGGGCTCTGGAGCTTGGGGCTTCAGTAGTTGTGGGGCAAGGGCTTAGGGCAACTCAGCTCCGTGGCATGTGGGATCTTCCTGGACCAGAGATCGAACCCACATCCCCTGCGTTGGCAAGTGGATGCTTTACCACTGAGCCGCCAGGGAAGCCCTACAGTGCTTCTTAAGTAGGGTGACAATATACACCCTTATATTCTCCATTCTCAATTTTGATCCAGTCAGTTGTTCCATGTCTAGTTCTAACTATCGCTTCTTGACCTGCATACAGGTGTCTCAGGAGACAGGTAAGGTCATCTGGTATTCCCATCTTTTCAAGAGTTTTCCACAGTTTGTTATGATCCACATAGTCAAAGGCTTTAGCATGTCAATGACACAGAAGTTAGATGTTTTTGTGGAATTCCTTTGCTTTCTCTATGATCCAATGAATGCAGGCAATTTGATCTCTGGTTCCTCTGCCTTTCCTAAATCCAGCTGGTACATCTGGAAGTTCTCAGTTGATGTACTGCTAAAGCCTAGCTTGAAGGATTTTGAGCATAAATGTTGCTACATGTGAAATGAGTGCAACTGTGCGGTAGTTTGGACATTCTTTGCCATTGCCTTTCCTTGAAATTGGAATGAAAACTGACCTTTTCCAGTCCTGCGGCCACTGCTGAGTTGTCCAAATTTGCTGACATATTGAGCGCAGCACTTCAACAGCATCATCTTTTAGGACTTGAGATAGCTTAGCTGGAATTTCATCACCTCCACTAGCTTTGTTCGTAGTGATGCTTTCTAAGGCCCACTTGACTTCACACTCCAGGATGTCTGGCTCTAGGTGAGTGACCACACCATCGTGGTTATCTGGGTCAGGAATCTTCTGTGGATTCTTGCCACCTCTTCTTAATCTCTTCTTCTGCTTCTGTTGGATGGGGGTTATGAGGTGGTATCTAGCAGATGCATTCAGCAGCTTTTTTTTTTTTCTTCCTGGAAGGTGATGATTACTTAAGAGTGAGAAGCTCTTTGGGACCACGTGATATAAAACATTCATAATGGTTCCTGTGTGAGTGCCCCTAGAAGCACAATAAGCTCATTTTTATTAGAACTATTGAGTTTCTCAAAACAAATGGGTTAGAGCGTGACCTTGTTGTCATCACCGGACTACTGATGCAGAGCCTGACCTTTTCTGTGTAGTCCATGTCCATCATCGGTGTCTGTCTGGTTGTCTAGTTTAAATTGAGTGGTTTTGTGGTATTGAGTTGTGATGGGAATGTTAGAGTTAAATACATGGTATTTTATTAATGTAGTGGCATTTATAGATCTTGAGAGGCCTTGGGGTGATAAAAATCTGAGTTATACATGGCATTAAGCAGAGTTATATAAAGCCTGTTGAATATTAATTTTGTAATGATTCATCTTACAGTTTTATGAGACTAGATATAAAAAGATACAGTGAATAATTGAGCCCATGATCTATAAAATGAAGTCTAGGGAAGAAGGAATAATTGGAAGGGAAAAGAGCAGAGCTTTTCCCTTCTTCGCTGACATCAAGTTAATTCAGTCTGAGCTCCTTTCTTCAAATTCCAGTCCCCTAGTTTCTTAGAGCATTAGATGAGTGTACAGTGCAAAATACAAAGCAAATAAAATGTGAATCTTTTCTACCATATTACTGCCTTCATTATTTTTAGTTTAGCCTCTAAATATATTTGATCTTCATAATCTGAATATTTCATGACTCTTTTAGTAAATATTTTTCCAAGTTCTATTTTTCAAAAATTGTTTCTAAAATAAAGCAAATTCTTACACATATGAAATTTATATCTCTTACCTTGAAAATTGCCCTTTGCAGAAGTCGTATAGCTGGGCAATAAGCATGTTAAGAAATGTTCAATATTGTTAGCCCCAAGGAAACCCATATTCAAACCATAATGAAATACCACATCATATCTATTAAAATGGACAAAATTAAAAGGCTGACAATACCAAGTGTTGGTAAGGACATGAAGCAACTGGAACTCTCATATCCTGCTGGGCGGAATGTAAAATGGGAAAGCTACATTGGACCACGGTTTTCATTTTGTGTAAAATTAATATACCCTATCATAGGATCTAGCCATTCTACTCCAAAGTATTTACAGAGAAAAAAAGGATATGACGTGTGTGTGTGTGTGTGTGTGTGTGTGTGTGTGTGTGCACGCATGCGCACTTTCAGTCATTCAGATGTATCTGACTCTTTGCGACCCCATGGACTATAACCCTTCAGGCTCCTCTGTCCTTGGAATTTTCCAGGCAAGACTACTGGCGCAGATTGCCATTTCCTACTCCAGGGGATCTTCCTGATCCAGGGATCAAACCTGAGTCTTGCGTACCTGCGTTGGCAGGTGGATTCTTCACTACTGTGCCACCTGGAAACGTGTGTGTGTGTGTGTGTGTGTGTATTTGTATACATACTAACATGTGTAACAATATGGTTGTGTCTCAGAAATATGCTGAGTGTAAGGAGCCGCATGCAAAAAGAATTCAGACTGTCTGATTTAATTTGTATGAAGTTGTAGAAAAATACGCATCACTATATAGTGACAGGAAGGATATCGGTGGCTTCCTGGGGCAGAGATCGGAGATAAAGGGGAGAATGGAGGATGGAGGGATGTGGAGGAACTTTTCAGAGGATAAGACATGCTATATCTTGATTAAGGTGGTAGGTATAAGGGTGTGTTTATATGTCAAAAATCAACAAACTGAGCCCTTAAAATAGGAGTGTATTTTATTGTATATTGTACATTGTACCTCAAAAAGGTTGCTTTTGAAAATGACTGTTGCATTTTCTCTCTTATTGGTTCATTAGCATCTCTAGATGATCTAAGATCTTGATTCTAAATCAAGTTTCCATATTTACTCATGATGGGATCGCAAATCTCATACTCACATATATAAAACAGGTATAATTAGTACATCTGGCCAAGCTTTTGGAACTGTCCTGAGAAACAAAAGAGATGATGAACGTGTAAAACTGATTTCTGAATCATGATACTATGCAGAAAATCAGCCATCAGTCTCACTCTGTAGTTCACTCTGCAAATTAGAGTGAAATTACCTTGAGAGGAGGCCCATCTAACATTTCAGATAGTTGATCCTCTTATCTGGGCCCCAGATGAGCTTTCCTCATACTGAATGTCTGGCTAGAGCACAGAGAACCTCCTAGCAAGCTTCCTCAGCCCTTCAAAAATATCCGTCTGCCTCAGCCCATGTGCCATACCCATCAACGCACTCAGACTCGGAGCCCTGACTTCGACAGTGACAGCCTACGCAATTGTTCCCCTAAGTCAAGACACGCTGTACAAGTCATCTTCACTTGTCAGCAAGGTCTTAAGTTTAATTTGACATCTTTGAAGAATCTTCTGTTTCAAGAGCAATGAACTCTATGTTGGAGGCTAACCTAGCTGTGGGATGACAGTGAAGATACTCAGAGAGAGAGATGTCTCTTCGGAAAATTAACAACTTGTCTTCTAAGCAAGGCATTGACTTTGAAGGGACAGAGAGGATTGAAAAGTTGGGTCCTGATTTAATCTGAAGCATTCATTTGATTAAAAGTCAGTCTGTGTCTACTGTGTGCTTTGTTTTAGGCTCTGGGCCTTTTCTTGCTGGGGATGTGTCTTTAGGATCCTATGGGACATTATCAGGGGGAAAGAATCACACAAATGCAGATTGATAGTAGTTAGGATACAGTGGTCAGGGAAGGCCATTGTGTTGGGTTGGAATGATGAAATGTAGCCAGCTATGGGACAACCTGGAGAAACAGAAATCTAAGTAAGCGGTGGGGACAGCAGATGAGAACGGCTTGGCAAAGGTAGGCAGGAAAAGGAGGCCAGCATGAGAAATACTGACGGTGAGAGAGGATTGTCGTGTGGCCACTATGAGAAGAAGGGAGTGACCCAGGGCCAGGGGTACAGTTAGAAGCATGGCTGTGGAAGTAGTCTAAGGGAGAGATGCTGGGGCTTGGCTGAGTAATGGCATTGGGGAAAAGGAGAGAAGAACAGATGGATGGGATGTGTTTTAGAGGTAGTGCTGCAAGGATTTGATGAATGGGAAGTGGGGCGATGAAGAGAAAGGATGCATAGTTTTATGGTCGGAGCAACCAGGAAGTGATGGGGGTCTTACTTGGGAGACCACCTGGAGTGATTAGTTAGGGTGTCTGCATCCTTTGTCTGCCTCCAGAGCAGTGACTGAGTTGCTCTGAGGGCTGAAACAGCAGAAGTATTTGTAAATATCCTGGAATGGGGACTCTGTTTGTAAAGACTGTATGATCTCCTTTTTGTGATTCAGACGTGCTAATGAGTGGGTGCTGGAAATGTCATGATCTTCTAATCACAGCCTTCTTTTGCTAAAGCCATTTTCAGCAGACGCCAGTTCGGAGCAACATCCAAACCCTCTCTGGCTTCTGTTGTTTGCTGCTGGCTTTACTGTTGGCATGCCACTGTTCACAGCATGCCGACTGGGGGTGGGGCGGGGCTCTGAGGAATTTACTTTTGCTCTGGGAGACTTTGGGGGAGGTTGCCTGTTTTTGTTAATTATGGCTTGTGAATTACTTTGTCAGAAATTTTGAAACCCAGAAGTCTAAAAAAATTACAAGGCATTGTTAAATATTTAAGTCCTGCTAATTTCTCTATGTGGTATGAGATTTTGGCTGAGATTGGATCTTTGGGCTGTTTAGTTTCATCCTTATCATCTTGTGTAGAGTCACAGGGGCTTCCTTGGTGGCTCAGTGGTAAAGAATCTGTCTGCCAACGCAGGAGATGTGGGTTCCGTCCCTGGGTTGGGAAGATCCTCTGAAGGAGGAAATGGCAACCCACTCCAGAATTCTTGCCTGGGAAATCCCATGGAACAGAGCAGCCTGCCAGGCTACAGTCCATGGGGTCGTAAAAGAGGCAAACAAGACTTAGTGACTAAACAACAGCATGGAGTCACAGATCCAATTTTGCCTATTAAATCAAATTTTACATTTGTTTCATACAGTGTGTTGGATAAGCATATGTTGGGACATTGTTTTGTATTCGTGGAGAGTCACATAGTAAGTTTAGTACGGGAATACAAGCATCTTAGCTTGTGAAAATGTCTGAGTAACAATGAGAAATGTTATGTTTTAAAATGAATTATTCTTTTCTGTTATGAAAATAGTATAAGCTCATCCTAAAAAAAAATTTGGAAGGTGTACAATAAAACTTGACCATAGCCCAATCACAAAGAACTCCGTACGAAGTTGAAGCTTCTCAGGAACTGGAAGGCCTGGAAGGGGCTTGTTCTTTGATTCGCACCGACGTCTCACTTTGCATGTGAAGAAACTGTCTGAATGGAAAGGTCAGACCCTTGAGAATGGGCTGTCCTGTATAATTCAGGCTCTCAGCAGCATTCCTTTACAGAAGCTGCAAGCCAGTATGGCTAAGCACAAGCCACAGAGCACCGGGGTTAGAATTAGAGAAACAGATCGTATATGGAGTCAGGTTTGTTCTCTGCTTCTGTTGGAAAAGGTGGATTCATCCTAGGGTGGCGATAAGGGGAAAAGGGGCAAAGATGCTTGTGAAGGAATTGCACCAACTTCCTGTTGTCCCCTTCCACCTCACACCTGCTTCCAAATCTAAGAGGAATTGAGGGTCGTACAGGCCGGGCTCGGGGTGCATTGGGGTTCATGGCACGACAGTGGAGTCTTACTGACCCACGTGGCAGAATGATGAATGAATACCACGTCCACTGCCTCCGCCCTCCTGGTCCGATCTTCACTCCTGCTGCATGTGAAACAGTGGGAGCCCACAGTTGACGAGGGAGAGCGGTGCTTCCTGACTCAGGGAGAGCTTCTGGGGATTAGCTGTTTTCTTTTATAGGGAGAATGACAAATCCATATAAATGAGTGTATCTTATGGTGCAGTACACACACCACACCCCCCCCACACACACACACACGACATTTCATCAGTATTCATGACACACACTTCATTCCCTCCACAACTGACATCTGTTAAAAACGAGATTCAGGAGTGCCATCCTGGTTTCAGCATTTCTGAGACACACATTCCGAGGTGGTATTTTATTGAGTTCCCCCCTGCTCTGACAGCCCTGATTTTACAACTGACTGTAGGTAACTTTTAGTGCTCAGCATCTCCTACAAAGACAGAAACCTAACACTCTGTATTCAATGGAAGGCAGGACGTGAGAAGCCACATCCGTTTCAAATCTTTAAAGAGGGTGGCCTCTTTTCCTCTGTATTTTGAGATAGCTCTATTCTAAATCTCCTAATTAAGTGAATTTCTAAAACTGTGATTCAACTGTAGCCAACCAAAGGAAAATTGGAAATACATTAGAAGTGTCCCTGGTGTGAGATTTCTAGTTCTCTCCTCCGTGCCCACAGACATCAAGGAGCTGCTCTGTTCTGTGTTCCAGGCTTTGATGGGAAATCCAGAAGAAAGAATGTGTGAGGGAAGAAGATGACATCTGTGCCTGGCCAACAAAATCCAAAGATTATTCCAGTGAAAACAAAAGGAAGGCGAGACTGAACTTTCTAGTTCAAGGTAGGTAGACATCTCAGTAAACGCTGAACTCTGGTGTGTTTTACAGGAAAGTGGGTTTATGAATATTTGTGAGTGTACGTTGACTCATCAAGTGGCGCTACGATATGATACATGGTATGATCTACTGTCAAAACCTCCGAGTTATGAACAATGGGGAAGAAAATCAGTAAATACAGTTAGTCCTCTCCTCTCACATAAAAGCTAAGTACCCAAAAGTTAAATAATAGATTACATTTTACAAAGGGATTCTCTCCTCAGAAAGAAAAACAGGCAAAAAGTAACAATGTTCTAACTCTACTGTACCATAGATACATTTCCTACAACATATTTCTAATATTTCATTTGCACGCTTGTAAAATTTTCTTTTTATTTGCAGTTGACTATTTGACCAATTTAAGTCCAGTGTACAATTGTCAACAGCACTAATGATTGTTTTTATGCATGCAATGATTTTCTTCCTTTGCTTGCTGGTAGTGAAGATGTGCTTTGTATCTTTTATGTCAATACTTTGGTTTATTTTTTTTCTATTTTTCACTGCTTTTTGGAATACAATGAGGAGGAAAATGAAATATTTCAATGGTTGCCCCAGCCTTGCTGTAGTGATGACAGTGTGATAGAGATCAATTGTGGGTGTATAAGTAGCATTTCTGTGTTTCTCAGGATTTTTTTTTTTCATTAGCCAATCTCAATAATTCATATTTGATAGGCATATTTGAAGGGTAATTCAGATTTGAAGGGTATTGATGTATAACGTGCAAAAAGTATGAATTGTGCACAAGTAGACTGTGCAGCAGTTAAAGACACCTTTTCCCCGATCTTCTCAAAATGCTGCCTCTAGTGAAATTAACGAGAGGATTGTAATTTCTGCGTGCTGGCCCCTGGCAGCAAGGACTACCCTGCAGCCATCCAGGACACGGACTCTGCCTCTCACCACCTGTGTGACTGCGGTGAAAATGATGTGTCTTCCTTTGCCTTGGTTTCCACAACTAGAAGAGGATGGGTAGATGAAATGAGCTAAAAGAAACGAGGCACTTGGACAAAGGCCAAGCGTATAAAGAGTGCTCAGTAGTTATTGGCTGATTTACTTTCATCAAATGAAGTATACTTCGAAAATAGACATTTTCAGTTGTTTGTTTTTTGGGAAGTAGAGATGTGGGAAAGCCCACAAGACATCAGGGAAGCGGAGGGTGATATGTCTAACCCTGGGCTTATCTGTAGTGTCCGAGAGGCTGTCACAGGGACTGCCGGGCACCAGGCTGAGATGCAGGACAGTTACAGGGGTGCTCGATGCATTTCTCAGATTCTTACTGATTTCAGTACCTTGAGAAGTGTTGGAGAATATAGACTTAAATGATGTCGGAGCTTCTGAAATCACAAATGGGATCAGCTCCACCCTTGGCTGTAATCTGTAAAACTTGGTGTGACTTGACCCGCCTTGACTGTCCTCCCAGCCCGACCCCGGTAGTGCCTTGTGCTCACTCTTACCTCCTTCCTGACCCTCTAATCACACCAGCTCTTTGCACTTGGAGCCTCTGCCCACACTCCCGAGTGCAGCCTGGGTCCTCTCTCCTGGCCCCCAATTCCCGGACTTTTCCTTTAATCTCAAACTGGACTTTCTCTGGCTTCTCTACTCAACAGGGCCTCTTTGTGAGTTTATTTCCAAAAATATCATCCTCACTGACAGTCTCATCAACACTGAATGTAGGAGCTTTTCTGTCCACAGCCTTGCAACAAGGTGTGTTCAAGTATGATTTCATCCTCGCTGGTCTGGCAGGTGATGAGCCTGTTTATTTAAAGTCGGTGTGAGGGAGGCTGTGAAGGTGTTCAGTGAGGACGGAGGTTGATCACTCATATACTCATCTTCAGAGCCTCTTTCCTTTTGTTTTTTTAACATATCATTGTATATAAACTACTCTTCAATTAAAAAAAAAGAACCTGTTTCCACTCATGATTATTGGGAGTTCTTTTCTTTATTTAGCTCTTCAGGTATTTTTCACCTGCGTTTTCTTACTAGAAAGTAAAAAAGCACATAAGTTCTGTGAAGCCCAAGATGGTGTTTGCCTTTTCACAGTGGTATTCTGAGATTCTGGTCCAGCAACTGCAGTATATGAAGTGTTCAATAAAACATCTTGGGAATGAAAGAATGAATGAGCTAGACAGCCCCCCCTGCCCTCAGGAGCACAGGTCTCTTAAATGAAATGCTCTACCGTGTTAGAGGTTCAGAAATGGCGTGAGGAAAAAAGTCAATAGGTCTCACAAAAAATTAGACTCGTGTAGGCAGGACTGATATTCTAAGTATTAACAAGCAGTCAGCACAAATAAGAATCAAGTTGAACAGGCATGGGCCGTGATGTTGACTTTTCAGTTGCTGGATTGTGGGGAGGTGGAGAGGAATTCACAGGTGACGCTCGGGACAGTGATCTGTTGCCAGCCACTGTGGAGGAAATCGCAGTACTTTAGTGTCAAGCACAGCTGCATGTGTGTATCTCTACTAAATTTCAGCACCCCTGATTATAGACATTTGATTCCTCTTGTATGAAACATCGAGACTAGGGAAATTTATAGAGACAAGAAGTAGATTAGTCATTACCTGGAGCTGGGATGGCTTCCCAGGTGGCTCTGAGGTAAAGAATCCACC
This sequence comes from Bos javanicus, assembly GCF_032452875.1. Taxonomy (NCBI): domain Eukaryota; kingdom Metazoa; phylum Chordata; class Mammalia; order Artiodactyla; family Bovidae; genus Bos; species Bos javanicus. The sequence goes on from NC_083889.1 coordinate 32,169,862, forward strand.
TGCCAACGCTGGAGACACAGGTTTGATCCCTGGGTCGGGAAGATCCCCTGGAGAGGGAACTGGCTACCCTCTCCAGTTTTCTTGCCTGAAGAATCCCATGGACAGAGGAGCCTTGTGGAGAGTCAGACATGATTGTGCAACTGAGCACACACTCATGGAGCTGGGATAAGGGAAGATGAGAGTTGATGATTAATGGATAGTCTTTGGAGTGATGAAAAAGCTTTGGAAATAATGGTCTTGTTTGTTGTACAACAGTGTAATGCAATGAATACCGCTGCTGCTGCTAAGTCCCGTCAGTCGTGTCCGACTCTGTATGACCCCACAGACGGCAGCCCATCAGGTTCCTCCATCCCCAGGATTCTCCAGGCAAGAACACTGGAGCGGGTTGCCATTTCCTTCTCCAATTAATACCGCTAAAACAGTTAAAAATGACTGAGGGAATTCCCTCGGTGGTCCAGTGGTTAGGACTCTATGCTTCCACTGCAGGTAGCATGGGTTCAATCCCTGGTCAGGGAACTAAGGTCTCGCATACCATGCAGCATGACCAAAAAAGTTAAAAAGAAAAATAATCTGCATGTTCTGATGATTCTAAAACAATGCTATTAAAAAATGATTGAAGTGTCAGTTTTACATCATATATATTTTACCACAGTTTTTAAAAACTTAAAAAAAGAAAAGGTAATGAATAGTCAAAATAAAAGCAGGAAATACACGCATGCATGCCCATATACACTGTATAGTCTGGGAAGATGCATTTAGATTGTTGAAGGTGGTTGTATCTAACAGATGGAATTAGAGGAAGAGCATAAGAAAGTTTCGTCACATATACTTGGGTATTTTCGGCATTTTTCACAGTGAGCATATATTTAATCATTTTTTTAATTGAAGATTTTTTTTAACAAGTTGACCTGTGGTAAAATCTTGGAGTTGGTACGATATTCTAGCTTGTACGACCAAAATAATCCCAAAGGTGGGTTTGCAGTCGAACTTGCCACATCTAACATCCGTGCTGCAATGTTTAACCTAGAGTGAGAATCTAATTATAGTTTGAAACACTAAATGGTTTTCCTTTTCCAGATTAAATTACATCTTGCAGAAAAACAGCCTCTCACTGTAGAAAGAATTTGGTGTTCTGACTCCCTCAGTAAGGACGGAGTCTTCTATCTAGTAATTTACTATAAAGAAGATGCTTCTGTGTGTAGTTTTACATCCCTTCTTTTGGTATTTAAGGCATTTTAGCTATAAAAAAATGAGCCTCAATCTCAGAACTAAAAATTGTTATGCATAATAAGATTTTTTTTAAACCCTAATAGATTGTTGCAGAAAATACCACTTTAATGGGTCACCCATTACATAAAAAGTTTAAAGCCTATAATGAGATCATACATTTATGTAAGTTAAGGGAAAACATGAAAGAATGTACTCACTGGAGTACTCAGTTTGGTAACCTCAAGGAGATTATCTGATGGATGGCACCAGATGAAAGATTATTTACTTTTCTTTGTATCCCTATATCAGTTCAGTTCAGCCACTCAGTCGTGTCCAACTCTTTGTGACCCCATGAATCGCAGCATGCCAGGCCTCCCTGTCCATCACCAACTCCCGGAGTTCACTCAGACTCACGTCCATCGAGTCAGTGATGCCTTCCAGCCATCTCATCCTCTGTTGTCCCCTTCTCCTCTTGCCCCCAATCCCTCCCAGCATCAGAGTCTTTTCTAAAGAGTCAACTCTTCACATGAGGTGGCCAAAGTACTGGAGTTTCAGCTTTAGCATCATTCCTTCCAAAGAACACCCTGGGCTGACCTCCTTTAGAATGGACTGGTTGGATCTCCTTGCAGTCCAAGGGACTCTCAAGAGTCTTCTCCAATACCACAGTTCAAAAGCACCAATTCTTCGGCGCTCAGCGTTCTTCACAGTCCAACTCTCACATCCATACATGACCACAGGAAAAACCATAGCCTTGACTAGATGAACCTTTGTTGGCAAAGTAATGTCTCTGCTTTTCAATATGCTATCTAGGGTCCTAACTTTCCTTCCAGGGAGTAAGCGTCTTTTAATTTCATGGCTGCAGTCACCATCTGCAGTGATTTTGGAGCCCAGAAAAATAAAGTCTGAAACTGTTTCCACTTTTTCCCCATCTATTTCCCATGAAGTGATGGGACCAGATGCCATGATCTTCATTTTCTGAATGTTGAGCTTTAAGCCAACTTTTTCACTCTCCTCTTTCACTCTCATCAAGAGGCTTTTTAGTTCCTCTTTGCTTTCTGCCATAAGGGTGGTGTCATCTGCATATCTGAGGTTATTGATATTTCTCCCGGCAATCTTGATTCCAGCTTGTGCTTCTTTGAGCCCACCATTTCTCATGATGTACTCTGCATAGAAGTTAAATAAGCAGGGTGACAGTATATAGCCTTGACATACTCCTTTTCCTATTTGGAATCAGTCTGTTGTTCCATGTCCAGTTCTGCATATAGGTTTCTGAAGAGGCAGGTCAGGTGGTCTGGTATTCCCATCTCTTTCAGAATTTTCCACAGTTTATCCCTGTATATTATTGAGTTATTATAATTAGGCCTTTTCTTAATTGCTTTATTAAGGTACAGCTGACCTAAAAGAAACTGCACATACTTAAAGTGTAAAATTTGAGAAAAAAAAATTTTTGTGAATATATGAGGGGATGGATGTTGACTAAGCTCATTTGGTGATTATTTCCCCAATATATGTATGTCAGGTCATCAGGCGGCACACCTTAAACTTACTCAGAGCTGGATTTCAGTTACATCTCAGTAAAACCAAAGAGTGAGAGAGAGAGAGGTGGTAGAATGATTAAATGGATAAATTATTTTCAAATATAATTAAGACAGAGGATCCTCAGAGAACTATAAATATCTTGCTTTATATTGGGTGTTCAGCACCATTTAGGCAGTAAAAGAAAGCAGCAGCAGCTCAAAGCCCCACAAAATAAAAAGATTACGTGTACAATTTGATGTTCTGACCTACATATATACCCACAAAACCATCACCATAATCAAGATAGTGAAAACTTGAAAAAATTGAAGTGTTAGTTACTCAGTTGTGTCCGACTCTTTGTGACCCCATGGACTGCAGCTCACCAGGCTCCTCTGTCTGTGGAATTCTCCAGGCAAAAATACTGGAGTGCGTTGCCATTTTCTTCTCCAAGGAATCTTCCTCTCCCAGGGATCAAACCTGGGTCCCACATTGCAAGCAGACTCTTTACCAACTGAGCCATAGGGAAGCTTAGTAAAAACTTACTTCGTTCCAAAATGTTTCTCATGTCCTTTGGTAATCCCAGCCCCTGTCTTGCCCCAGGCAACCACTGATCTTGTTTCTATCTCTCTCCAGTAGTTTGCTTTTCACATAAATGAAATCATATGGTATGTAATCTTTTTCTTTAGCATCTTTCACTCAACATAATTAAAGATTCATCCATGCTATAATGTGTATGGATATTTCATTCCTTTTTATCGTTGAGCTGTATTCCGTTGTATGCATAAAGTCCTATTGTTTGTTTATTCACCATTAGTAGACATTTGAATTGTTTCCAGATTTTCAGTACTAAGAATTTCAGTACGTGAACATTCATGTACAAGTCTCCATATGGATGTACATTTCCCTTGGGTAAATAGCTAAGGGTGGAATGCCTGGATCATATAATAAGTGTGTGTTTAACTTGTTAACAAATTTTCCAAAGTGGCTGTACCATTTTACATCCCTACTTGCACCGAGTGAGAGGCCCAGTTCCTCCACATCCTTGTCAGTATTTGGTATGGTCAATCCTCTATTTTATCCATTCTAATGTTAATGTATATAGAAGTAACTCATTGTAGTTTCAACTTGCATTTCCTTAATGACAAATGATGTTGAATATCTTTTCATTACTTGTCAGCTGTGTATCTTCTCAGTGATTGTCTTGTTCAATATTTTGTGTGTTTTTTTTTCCTTGGGTCATTTGTTTTCCTAATGAGTTTTCAGAGTTCTTTTTGTATATTCTGGATACAAATCGTTTATCAGATATATGCTTTGCAAAGATTTGCTCCCAGTCTTGAACTTGTTTTTTCTTTTTCTCAACAGTGTGTTTTGAAGAGAAGACATTTTCAATGTGTTTTTTTTTTTTTATTGTAATTTGAATTATTACAGTAAGGGACATTTAAAGATATTTGTCCATCTTAGGAATTTTTACATTTATATACCTACCCCATGTTATATCAAGCATATTAAAATGCACGCATGTATCCCACGTTAAAAGGAATTTCTTACTCTATACATGTTTAACCATCCTAGAATTTTGCTTTTGAAATTATTTTTTTCAAAAACCTCATTTGTTATTTATTACTTTTCAGGACTCATCATGCAGTCCTGATGATTCATGCCATGTAAAATATCAAACCTAAAACTTATTTTTAAAAACAATGTAATTTATGAATACTACAGTTTATCAACTTATGAAGCGGACATGTTAACTTTTACATATATTAAGTTAAATGTTTATTATTTTAGATTGGGTAGTTTCTTTTCATAGTTAAATGACAGTAAGTTTATTTGCTTGTTTTTTAGCTCTTTAGTATAATTTTTCTTAGTTTCTGGAAACTGTGTCATTTCCAGACTTTGAATAAAACAGTCTGGTTAAAATACATTCACAAAAAATAGAATAATAATTTTAAAGAAACACTAAAAAATTTTAAACATAAAAAAGAAACAGATAATTTAAACATTTTCTGAAACGTTAAATAAACAGTCATTACATGTGAGTAACAGGATTTGAAATAGATTACTTCGAGTCTGACTGGCATTTAGAACACTAAACCCTGAGGAATTTTATGTGTTTCTGCTATTATTTGAATTTCCTGCTGAAGTTTGATTAAAACAAACAAAGAGACTCTTCTTAGTCTCTGAAGTCTCACAAAATTTTTTTTAATTTTCTTATTTTTCAAAATTCACTATTTGTTTTAAAACATATGCCTGATTTTTGTAAAAGTATGCAGAGTTAAAAGTATTTTGTGATGTTGACAATTAAGAGCTCTCACCATTCATACCTCAAAGTTAACTACTAAACATTTTTAATTAAAATAGACACCAGATATGTGTCCTTTCTTCCCCTTCCAAGCAAGGAATAACTTTAAAATTATCAAAGATGCATATGTATATAGGAAAATCTAAATGTCAGATGATGGGAGCTAGTGACTGAAGTCTGTGTTCTTCTCATAAAACTCTGCTTGAAGATCATTTAAAAATGTTAAGAGCTTGACATTACTAGTCTTTCTGTGTGTGTGTTAGTCGCTCAGTCGTGCCGACTCTTTGCAACCCCGTGACGTATATAGCCCACCAGGCTTCTCTGTCCATGGGATTCTTCAGGCAAGAATACTGGAATGGGTTGCAGGAAATGCAAATCAAAACCACAATGAGGTACCTCTTCACATGGATTAGAATGGCTATAATATATATAAAAAAGTGTTGGTGAGGCTGTGGTGAAATCAGAATCTTTTGCACTATTGGTTGGGATGTCAAATGATGTAGCCATTGTGGAAAACAGTATGCAGTTTCTTCAAATGGAATATTTTTCATTTTTCTTCCTTTAAAAGGAAGGAAATTCTGACACATGGCAGATATGGATAAACGTTAAAGACAGTATGCCAAAGGAAGTAAGCTAGGTGCAACAGGACAGATACCGTAAGAGTCCATTTATATGAAGTATCTAGAGCGGTCGCATTCTTAGAGACAGAAAATGGAATGGTGGTTGTTTGGAGGCCGAGGGAGGGGGAAGCAGGGAGTTGAGTGGATACAGTGTCATCTGTGATGATGAAAACGTTCTGGAGATGGATTGTGATCAATCTTGTATGTGTGTGTGTGTGTGTGTGTGTGTGTGTGTGTTAGTCAGTCAATTGTGTCCGACTCCCTGTGACCCCATGGACTGTGGCCCGCCAGGCTCTTCCGTCCATGGAATTCTCCAGGCAGGAATATTGGAGTAGGTTGCCATTTCCTTCTCCAAATTGCAATCTTAAAAATGATTAAAATGGTAACTTTATATATGTGCATGTGTGGTTCACACACGCTTCAAGTCGCTTCAGTCATGTCTGACTCTTTGCTACCCTATGGACTGTAGACCCCAGGCTTCTCAGTCCACGGGATTCTCCAGGCAAGAATACTAGAGTGGATTGCCATGCCCTCCTTTAGGGGATCTTCCCGACCCAGGGATCCTTCCATCTCCTGCATTGGCAGGCAGGTTCTTTACCATTAGCACCACCTGGACAGTTTTATATATATTTTCCCACAATTTTTTTTAAATGTTAAGAGGAAAATTCCCAAGTGTTTCCAAATTTTAAAAGTCAATAGTTTAAAATATCACCCTAATACATGTTAGTGATAGTTGGCCAACATTTCTAAGTGGTCTCAGCCTGAACAAAAGGTATTTTTAAAGGGAAAAAATACTGTTTTCCATTTTAAATGATACTTCGTACTCCCAACTTTAGTGGTGCAAATACAGAAACAATCAATTACTGCCAACTGCCAGGCACTCTTTTAAGACTTTGCATGTCTTAACTCATTTAATCCTCAGCAAAGTAGGAAATGCTGTTATTTTCATTTCACAGATGAGGAACCATAAGCACAGAGAAGTTATGCAACATGCCCAAAGTTGCACAGCTAGTAAGAGGTAGAGCTGTCGTCAGAACTGTGAATATGGCTGCAGGCCTGCAGCACTCTGAGCTGCTGTGTTTTCCCACCTCCCAACTATGAAGAACTTTAGAATCCAGAGAGTTGTCTATAACATTATGTGATCATTTCTAGGATTTCTATTGGGTAGTTATACCTGAAAAACTTGAGTGTACTGATATGCTATCAGCTTTTCTTTGATAGAAGGCTGTGACCTGGTAAATTATTTGTCTCCAGCTGGGAATTTTTCTTTAACATAAGCCAGCTTTTTACTAATGCAATTGTGAAGGAGAATGCTATAAAAATGCAAGTTGTCTAGGTTTTGTCAGGGAAAAGCTCTGGAAAGAAAATCTCCATATTGGAAGAGGAAAACAACCTCATAATCAATCTTTCCTTGTCTCCCAAAATGCTGGGTTAAATTAAAATTTTTTTTAAAAAGTCTTTCTGTCTATGTTCAAATAATGGTGAATTAAAAGAAGTTAGTTTCTTGATTGCTGGACTTCTTGGACTCAACATGGTAATAAATACTGTGAATGTCTTAAAGATATATAATATAGTAACTAATGGATGAATATATATTGTATAATTTAAGATTGTTTCCCAGAGTAATTTTACCATGGAGTACTCCCCTGTGGAGTTCCCTTATAGCTCAGTCGGTAAAGAATCTGCCTGCAATGCAGGAGACCCGGGTTCAATTCCTGGATCGGAAAGATCCCCTGGAGAAGGAAATGGCAATCCTCTCCAGTATTCTTGCCTAGAAAATCCCACAGACAGAGGAGCCTGGCAGGCTACAGTCCATGGGGTCGCAAGAGCTGGACACGACTTGGTGACTAAACCACCACCCCCATTCCCTTGTGGAAAGTCATGGGTCCAGGAATACTTTGGGGAATAATGTTCTAGGGGTTTTCCTAACTGACCACCAGGGGGCAGTTCTCCCCCCTTTTATATAGTATGATTTAAATAAATCATTGACCAAAACTTTATTTTCCCTCAGCACACCTGAGACAGGCTAACATTTCCAAGCAGACTTTGCTAAGAACTTTAGCAAAGGGATGACGGAAAAAAAATAAGAAAAATGGGAAGCCCAATAAATAGTCATATTTCCCCAATCCATGAGGTGGAGCCAAAGAAATAGCAAATGTGCCAGGCTCTCCTAGGCCAGCGTGAAATACAAGTTCTCAGCCACATCGCCTGCCGTTTTCCCTCCCGTTTCTCAGCCAAGTGGCCTTTCTGTCGTCTTGGCTCACAAGAGTGTCTATGGCCTTATGTTATCACAACTGAGGGTAGATCCCACAGACCTTTGTGTCTTCACAGCTCAGATTCTTTTCTGGTTTAAATTTCCCAGGTTGCCCCTGGTCTTTCCTCTTAGTCCTGGTTGGCAGCTCTGAGGTACCTCCATGATGATGAACAGATATGGCAGCCCCATGAATGTTCTAATCCTGATTAAATTCGCAGTAAATGTGCCTCTCAGGCCCCATGCCAGGGCAGACGTTATTAATCGTCACAGCTTGCCTTCTCTGTAGAACTCAGAGTCAGTCTCACAACCTTTCCTGACCCTGAGCCCCAGGCAGGTATTACCGATACAGTGCTGTTAATACAAATGGGGAAATTCTCTCATCTAAACCTCGGATATAAAATCCACCCACCTCTGGAACCTTCTGACTCCCTCAGGTGAATGTAAATCTCCCTAATCCTTCATCCACTCCAGTATTCTGGCCTAGAGAATTCCAGGGACTGTATAGTCATGGGGTCGTAAAGTCAGGCATGACTGAGCGACTTTAAAGAAGAGAAAAATCCTCTACCCAAACACATGCATACACACTTTAAAAAGTCTACTTTAGATCCCCCAAAATCAAAGTCTCCACTCCAGCCCCATCACATCCTTGTCTGCATCTTACCTATAGCTCACTGTCCAGGTGCTATGCCTAATTGGGAGAGGGGGTTGTTACATCCAGCACATCCCAGAGGCTCCAAACTGGGCCCAGTTCTGACTCTAATTGAAATCATATGGCCTGTGCCCCATTTTTATTCGCTTGTCCTTGGAGTTGCCTTTGTACCCAGCTGCTCAGGAAACTTCCTGTGCTTAAACTTTAGCATAAGCTGTATCAGGTTATTAAAAAGCCTAACATATTATGGTAGACTTTGAAACCAAAACTATCTTCGGACAGGTGGATTTTTTATGCTGAAAATTTATTTGAACTAACATAATTAATATTTTGTACTGTTCATGGGGTTCTCACGGCAAGAATACTGAAGTGGTCTGCCATTCCCTCCTCCAGTGGACCGTGTTTTGTCAGAACTCTCCACTATGACCTGTCCTTCTTGGGTGGCCCTACACAGCATGGCTCGTAGTTTCATTGAGTTAGACCAGGCTGTGGTCCATGTGATCAGTTTAGTTAGTTTTCTGTGATTGTGGTTTTCATTCTGTCTGCCCTCTGATGGATGAGGATAAGATGCTAATGGAAGCTTCATGATGGGAAAAACTGACTTTGGGGGAAACAGGATCTTGTTCATCAAGCCAGAATACTGGAGTGGGTAGCCTTCCCTTCTCCCAGGGATCTTCCCAACCCAGGACTCGAACCCAGGTCTCCCACATTGCAGGCGGATTCTTTACCAACTGAATCATCAGGGAAGCCCAAGAATGCTGGAGTGGGTAGCCTATCCCTTCTCCAATGGATCTTCCCAACCTAGGAATCAAACCAGGGTCTCCCGCATCGCAGCAGATTGTTTACTAGCTGAGCTACCAGGGAAGCCCAAAAGCTGACTTAAAACTCAGCATTAAAAAAACGAAGATCATGCATCTGGTTCCATCACTTCATGGGAAATAGATGGGGAAACAGTGACAGACTTTATTTTTCTGGGCTCCAAAATCACTGCAGATGGTGATTGCAGCCATGAAATTAAAAGACACTTGCTCCTTGGAAGAAAATCTATGACCAACCTACACAGTATATTTAAAAGCAGAGACATTACTTTGCTGACAAAGGCTCATCTAATCAAAACTATGGTTTTCTGAGTAGTCGTGTATGGATGTGAGAGTTGGACTGTAAAGAAAGCTGAGTGCCGAAGAATTGATGCTTTTGAATTGTGGTGTTGGAGAAGACTCTTGAGAGTCCCTTGGACTGCAAGGAGATCCAACAAGCCCATCCTAAAGGAAATTAGTCCTGAATATTCATTGGAAGGACTGATGCTGAAGCTGAAGCTCCAGTACTTTGACCACCTGATTCGAAAAACTGACTCCTTGGAAAAGACCTTGATGCTGGGAAAGATTGAAGGCAGGAGGAGAAGGGGATGACAGAGGATGAGATGGTTGCATGGCATCACCGACTCGATGGACATGGGTTTGAGCAAGCTTGGGTAGTTGGGGATGGACAGGGAAGCCTGGCATGCTGCAGTCCATGGGGTTACAAACAGTCAGACACCGCTGAGCGACTAAACTGAGCTGAATTTATATTTATATCATTACCTTTTATTTATGTAAACTTAATAAATAAAGAGAACAGTACGAGATAGTCATTAAGTGTGACCTATGGAGTTAGATGAGATTCAGCTCCATGCTCCACCACTTGCTTGCCTTGGAGCTTCTGAAGAGTATGGGAGAAACACCTATCTTTATGGTTCATTTGTAAAATAAACATTACTGTGCTTCTACTTTGTATGGAATAGGGCGTTTAATACACCTATTATTACTCCTCTTTTAAAGTTCTCATGTTTCAGCTGAAGCCATCATGAACGGTAGGGGGGAAGATGCATTGTTCTTGATTTCCAAATCTAGGAGAGATGAGATTTGGAGGCTGGGCCAGCCAAGTCACTATTTGTGTGTTGAAGGTGAACTTTCCATAGTGGCCAGTGGGGGGCGCTGCCTGAACAGAATAACTGCCTCCAGACCCGTTTCAGGTGCTGCCCTTCCCCTCCAGGGAAGTGGCTGAAAATATTGATGTTAATTCTCTGATTTGTGTTTCCTGCTAAATTTAATTCCATCCACATTCTTACGGGAGCAGAATTGATGAACATTTATGAAACGTCCTCTCTGACCAATACATTCTGAAATGAAAAAGATGTGCTTGAGGAGTTTACAAGGCAAGGAGGAAGTGACACTGATATATTGGGTAGTTATTAGGGAAACGTTTTTGGAAATACTATAAATGAGAAGGGAACAACTAAAGACAGAGAAAAATACTGGGAAAAATTGAAAGACGACGAGAAAGCCCTTCAAAGCTCTGGCACGTCTCATACCTTCCTGTTGATTAAGACACTATCCAGTCACAGAGGTGGGGGAGAGGACTGGGGCTGAAAGAGGGGTGAACATGGGGACTACAGGTGGGGAGAAATAAAGCCCCTTATCTTCCAAGTTCTGATTACCAGAGGGTAAATTTAATATCAACAGCACCTATCATTTTTATATTGCTTCTCTAATTTGTGATTTAGAATCTTACATTCATTCTTTGACCCTTGCCTCTTCAAACAAGCTTCAGAAATTAACCCGTCCCCCTAAACAAATTTCAGATTCATCTTTTTATTTTCAAAAAAGTTGCTTTTATTTCAACTGCAGGTTTCCATATTAGGATTTGAGGTCGTCAGCTTATATGTTACATCAATTCATGTGTTGTATGCCAATAACTTGGCTTCTGACAACTGAAGAGAAATTTTGTATCTCATTCATTTGATATTTGTTTTTGATTGTCAGCAAAGTCAACACTTTTTTTTATACTTATTGATCATTTGTATTTCTTATGAAAATTTCCCATTGCTCTCCTTTTTGTATTGATTTGTTGATTTCATTAATAAATTAAGAGATGATTTATTTGAAGGTGACACACCAAAGTATAAGCAATGTGTCCTATTCGCACAGTTCCAGTCACAGAGCAGTTCCAAATAATTGGAGAATGTGAATTTTCATCTTCTGCCTAACCTTTGTATGATGTCTCAATGTCTCCCTCCCTCTCGGAGTCAGTCTTGAGCTCATGGATGACTGGTTCCCCTCTCTGAGGTGTGTGTGGTCTTTGTCAGCTGTTGGCAGGTCGCACAGGGCTGGAACTGCGGCTTCTCTCAGGCGGCGCTGTGTGACCATCCTCTTCAGGAGAAGGCAGTGGCGATATTTGACTGAAGGCGCATAGCTCCACGTCCACCATTGGCTTTTTTTTGTTTTTGGTGACACCATTGGCTTTTTCTTTTGTTTTTGTTTTGCTTTCCACCATCGGTTTTAGGAAAAGGAGATGCTTGATTCCTCCACCAGTCTGGGCTGTGGCTGGATCTTATTCATTTCGATACCATCCTCTCTGGGCCAGCGTTGATTGGAATGATGGTGGAATAAATGATGAGTGACTAGAATAGGGGACCCCCTTCCACAAGTTGAATTCCTTCTCAGAGCAAAAATAATTGAAAATGAAAATTTAAATTAGATTATATTTAAATACACTTATTAAGTATCTGTGATATAATAGCAGATGCTCATTTATGAATGTAGTAAATAACAAGCTCTAGTATACCAAAATTTCAAAGTAGTCAGAAGTGTAAACACTATTTTGTGTTACAGACAGTGACTGTAATATAATAGGGTATCTGTGATTTCTCTGGGATACCAAGTGATGTTTCTGCTAATGGTTCTGTAGTTTGTTACTTATATTCACAACTGAAGGAATGCTAAATTTCAAGTAGAAGTTTGTGGTAACTTTGAAATATGTAATTTTTACGTGAATTTAAGTTCTGTTCTTAAATTCTTTGCTAGGATCCCTTGGGATTCATGGCCCCCTGACTAAAATCCCTTGGTTTCTGGGCTGAGATGGTAGGGAGAGGTGACTGCAAAGGAGCATGGGGGAGCTTTTTTGAGGTAGAACTGCTCATTCGTGATAGTGATGGAGGTTAAATGACTGGATATTTGTCAAAAATGGGGAATTTTATGGTTATGTATATTAGAGAAAAAGGAAGAAGGAAAGAAGAGAAAGAGATGGAGAGTGAATGAGAAGGATGAGTATAGCTGCTAATAGAAGCAGCCACTGTAAAAATCCCTTTGCACTTGGGCTGGGTTTTTTCCACAGTTTTCAGAGTCAGTGTTGTGGAAGTGGTCAAGGGAAAGGACTCTGGAACGAAACTCCCTGAGTTCGGATCCCGGCTCTGCCCACTGTTTACTTTGTGACTTGGGACAGGTTACATGACATCTCAGTGTCCAAGTTTCATCATCTACAAAATGAAGATGATAATTCTGGCTACCTCACAAGAGTTTTTTTGAGGATTAAATGGGTTAATATATTTAAAGTGCCTGAAATAGGACCTGGCATATCATAAGCACTATATTGTCATCTAATATTTAGAAATGCTTTGGCAAGAGACCGAGGCCATTATGAAGAGCTCAGTCAATGTCAATGATTACATCAGTAATCACAGAAAGATTATATTTGGTGAAAGGAAGTTAGTCATTAACAACAACAACAAAAGGTAATGTGTATATGTGTCCCTAAGACATAACAACTTGCTTGTTGATATCCTTCTAAATGTGTTTGAAATTTTTTTTTTTTAACTCTGCCTGAACCTGAGATCAGCTCTCAACATCCTCTTCAGATCTCAAATAACTTCCCCTGCTGGTCCACCTCACATGACGTATTTCCAAAAGGCAAAGCCAGTGCATTTTATTCAGGGTTTGCAAATGAAAATCATACTCAAAGACATATAATAAAGGTGCCAGATCTCCTATAAAACCCTGGTTGACTTACACAATGAACACTTAGATTTGGGTTATTAACTGTGATATTTAGTACCATATGTAGAGAGGCTACAAAACTGTGTTGAATATTTACAACGTGGCTCCACGTTCACCAGCCAAGTTTCCAACAGAGTCCTGCTGAGATTTTAGGCCTGAGGTGTTTCACTAGTTGGAGCACAGTTTGTGAGCTTGCAAATTACCTACAAGTGAAGAATTTATGGAGAATAACTTTCTATGCCATTTACCAGGCAAGAGTCCATTTATCCAGAGAATGAGAAAACAGGGAATCATGGAAACCTAAAGTCATGAAATAACCCCAAAACTTTATTTAAAATGATTTCAACCTTCCTCAGTGAACCGTAAATCCAATTTATAAGGTAGAGGAGAGGCAACATACAGGCTATCACAGAAATTCCTTTTTAAGGTCGGTAAAATATATACACCATCAATTCTGTTATTTGCAGTAGTTATGTCCAACAAAGTGGCCACAGACACTGAATAAGTGAATTCCGAATCATCAATTCCAGGAGAAATACAGGGTTCCTTTGACACTCTACTCACAATATTCTCATCAGCCAGTCAATACGTAACCTTGTTTTATGTGTGTTTCTGTTTAAAGACTTTTTACTATATGGTGTGGATCCATTAACACTGAACTCAGAGCCAAGAGCACTGTGAGTGCTGTAACTCATGCCTGAACTGTAACTGTAACTCATGCCTGAACAGAATTTTCTAACACACAGGCTTTCTCCATAAGGCACATCACAACCTTCTTATGCTTAAGGACACTAACCAGCATTTCAGCACTGTGCTGGGAGCAGGGGTGGTGGTGGGCATTTTAAACAACAAAGTTTAAAGACCTACAAAGACCTCTGTGAAGTGAAGCCTATGAAACAAGAAGGCCGACTCTAGCCTTATTTGATCTTAGCTATAGTCTTCCTCAAGGCAGTGACTCAAATTTGTCACATCTTTGCCTACATCTGAGAATGATTGCACCTGCACCACTAGTACTAACTTGGAGGTCCAAAGTAAATCTAAGCAAGTAGATGAATTTGCGATTATGAAATCTGTGATAATGAGGATCGACTTTATAAATTGGGTGGTCTCACAAAAGAAGGGACCTGTGTGTTCCAGCCTTCCCTTCCTGAACAGCACTAACTAAGCACAGACCTTTCACTGGGTAAAAGCCTAGTGAATCATATGCATATGCCAGAGCTCGACTCTCTCTCTGGCTTTCAGGCTACCAGTCTCTCGATCACAGAGTTTGCAGGCTTTAGGGGCCAGCAACCCCCAGCCTGTGGGCCAAATCCCATATACTGCCAGTTTTGCTATGGTCTCAAGGAGAAGGCAATGGCATCCCACTCCAGTACTCTTGCCTGGAAAATCCCATGGACAGAGGAACCTGGTAGGCTGCAGTCCATGGGGTCGCTAAGAGTCAGACATGACTGAGTGCTTCACTTTCACTTTTCACTTTCATGCATTGGAGAAGGAAATGGCAACCCACTCCAGTACTCTTGCCTGGAGAATCCCAGGGACGGGGGAGCCTGGTGGGCCGCCATCTCTGGGGTCGCACAGAGTCGGACACGACTGAAGCAACTTAGCAGCAGCAGCAGCAGCAAGCTAAGAAAGGATTTTTTTTCACTCTTAAATGGATCAGGGGAAAGAAATGGAATGAAGACTATTTCATAACAGTTGAAAATTATATGACATTTAAATGTTGGTGTCCACCAGAAAAGTATTATTGGAACACAGCCATGACCGTTTGTTTACATTGTGTCTATCACTGCTTTCATGTAATGAGGCAGAGATGAGTAGTTGCCATGGAAACCATATAGCCCACAAAGCTGAAAATATTTACTACCTGGTTCTTTATAGGAAAGTTAGATGATCCGTGATCTAAAACATTGCTGGTCTGTCACCCTGGAGAGTCATGCTCAAGCAATGACAAGCAGTATATGACAGTGAAACTTTTCTAGCAGGAAGAATAAGTATTCAGATCAGATCAGTCACTCAGTCATGTCCGACTCTTTGCGACCCCATGAATCGCAGCATGCCAGGCCTCCAAGTCCATCACCAACTCCCGGAGTTCACTCAGACTCACGTCCATCGAGTCAGTGATGCCTTCCAGCCATCTCATCCTCTGTTGTCCCCTTCTCCTCTTGCCCCCAATCCCTCCCAGCATCAGAGTCTTTTCCAATGAGTCAACTCTTCGCATGAGGTGGCCAAAGTACTGGAGTTTCAGCTTTAGCATCATTCCTTCCAAAGAAATCCCAGGGCTGATCTCCTTCAGAATGGACTGGTTGGATCTCCTTGCAGTCCAAGGAACTCTCAAGAGTCTTCTCCAATACCACACTTCAAAAGCATCAATTCTTCGGCGCTCAGCCTTCTTCACAGTCCAACTCTCACATCCATACATGACCACAGGAAAAACCATAGCCTTGACTAGACGAACCTTTGTTGGCAAAGTAATGTCTCTGCTTTTCAATATGCTATCTAGGTTGGTCATAACGTTCCTTCCAAGGAGTAAGCGTCTTTTAATTTCATGGCAGCAGTCACCATCTGCAGTGATTTTGGAGCCCCCAAAAATAAAGTCTGATACTGTTTCCATTGTTTCCCCATATATTTGCCATGAAGTGATGGGACCAGATGCCATGATCTTCGTTTTCTGAATGTTGAACTTTAAGCCAACTTTTTCACTTTGCTTTTCCACTCTCATCAAGAGGCTTTTGAGTTCCTCTTCACTTTCTGCTATAAGGGTGGTATCATCTGCATATCTGAGGTTATTGATATTTCTCCCGGCAATCTTGATTCCACCTTGTGCTTCTTCCAGCCCAGCGTTTCTCATGATGTACTCTGCATAGAAGTTAAATAAGCAGGGTGACAATATACAGCCTTGACATACTCCTTTTCCTATCTGGAACCAGTCTGTTGTTCCATGTCCAGTTCTAACTGTTGCTTCCTGACCTGCATACAGATTTCTCAAGAGGCAGATCAGGTGGTCTGGTATTCCCATCTCTTTCAGAATTTTCCACAGTTTATTGTGATCCACACAGTCAAAGGCTTTGGCATAGTCAATAAAGCAGAAATAGATGTTTTTCTGGAACTCTCTTGCTTTTTCCACGATCCAGAGGATGTTGGCAATTTGATCTCTGGGTCCTCTGCCTTTTCTAAAACCAGCTTGAACATCAGAAAGTTCATGGTTCACGTATTGCTGAAGCCTGGCTTGGAGAATTTTGAGCATTACTTTACTAGCGTGTGAGATGAGTGCAATTGTGTGGTAGTTTGAGCATTCTTTGGCATTGCCTTTCTTTGGGATTGGAATGAAAACTGACCTTTTCTAGTCCTGTGGCCACTGCTGAGTTGTCCAAATTGGCCAGCATATTGAGTGTAGCACTTTCACAGCATCATCTTTCAAGATGTGAAAGAGCTCAACTGGAATTCCATCACCTCTACTAGCTTTGTTCGTAGTGATGCTTTCTAAGGCCCACTTGACTTCACATTCCAGGATGTCTGGTTCTAGGTGAGTGATCACACCATTGTGATTATCTGGGTCGTGAAGATCTTTTTTGTACAGTTCTTCTGTGTATTATTGTCATCTCTTCTTAATATCTTCTGCTTCTGTTAGATCCATACCATTTCTGTCCTTTATCGAGCCCATGTTTGCATGAAATGTTCCTTTGGTATCTCTGATTTTCTTGAAGAGATCTCTAGTCTTTCCCATTCTGTTGTTTTCCTCTATTTCTTTGCATTGATCGCTGAAGAAGGCTTTCTTATCTCTTCTTGCTATTCTCTGGAACTCTGCATTCAGATGTTTATATCTTTCCTTTTGTCCTTTGCTTTTTGCTTCTCTTCTTTTCACAGCTATTTGTATGGCCTCCCCAGGCAGCCATTTTGCTTTTTTGCATTTCTTTTCCACGGGGATGGTCTTGATCCCTGTCTCCTGTACAATGTCACAAACCTCATTCCATAGTTCATCAGGCACTCTATCTATCAGATCTAGGCCCTTAAATCTATTTCTCACTTCCACTGTATAATCATAAGGGATTTGATTTAGGTCATACCTGAATGGTCTAGTGGTTTTCCCTACTTTCTTCAATTTAAGTCTGAATTTGGCAATAAGGAGTTTATGGTCTGAGCAACAGTCAGTTCCTGGTCTTGTTTTTGCTGACTGTATAGAGCTTCTCCATCTTTGGCTGCAAAAAATATAATCAATCTGGTTTCTGTATTGACCATCTGGTGATGTCCATGTATAGAGTCTTCTCTTGTGTTGTTGGAAGAGGTTGTTTGTTATGACCAGTGCATTTTCTTGGCAAAACTCTATTAGTCTTTGCCCTGCTTCATTCCGTATTCCAAGGCCAAATTTGCCTGTTACTCCAGGTGTTTCTTGACTTCAGGCAACATGAAATAGAGCTTTTTTCTCTTCCGCACTCCTATCTCCCTTTTTAAAATACCAGTTGAGATCTCAAATCCCTATAAATAACTCAAGAATTTACTCTGCATGTTGAAGCAGATAACTTATCAGGCTGCTTCCATGAACACATCTATTGAACCCAATTTAAATGCAACTGAAGGGAACTCATCAAGGTGACTGCAAAACAGTGACATGAACCCTTTTTGTGTTGAAATTAGGCAATGAAATTCCAGTAGCTTTGTTTCCTATCAGTGAAGAAATTAAAGTTTGTTTCAGTTTGTCTTTCTTTGCAGTGTTAAGAGCTGAAGGTTATTTTAAAGATCATTTCGACCAAGGCTATGCAAAGAGAATTTTCTGTGCCGTTGAGTATGTTCTCTCTGTTATCCAGTATGGTAGCCAGTCTTTTCCAGCCACTCTTGCCTGGAAAAATCCCACGGATGGAGGAGCTTGGAAGGCTGCAGTCCATGGGGTCGCTGAGGGTCGGACACGACTTGGCGACTTCACTTTGACTTTTCACTTTCATGCATTGGAGAAGGAAATGGCAACCCACTCCAGTGTTCTTGCCTGGAGAATCCCAGGGACGGGGGAGCCTAGTGGGCTGCCGTCTATGGGGTCACACAGAGTTGGACACGACTGAAGTGACTTAGCAGTAGCAGCAGCAACTGGTATGGTACAAGTGGCTCTTGTGCATTTGAAATGTGTCTAGCGGGACTGAGGAACTGAATTTTTAATTTTGTTTACTTTTAATGAATTTTTTATTGGAGTGTAGTTAATTTACAATGTTGTGTTAGTTTCAAACATACAACAAAGTGATTCAGTTACACATATATACATACATACATATTGATTCAATTATACATATATACATACATATATATATATTTCTTTTTCAGATTCTTTTCCCTTATAGGCTATTACAAAATACTGAGTATAGTTCCCTGTGCTATGCAGTAGGTCCTTGTTGGTTTTCTATTTTAAATGTAGTAGCATATATATGTTAATCCCAAACTCCTGATTTATCTCTCTCCTCCCTTTCCCCTTTGGTAACATGTTTGGTTTTTGTGTCTGTGGATCTGTTTCTGTTGTGTATATATGTTCGTTTGGATCTTCTTTTTTTAAGATTTCACATAAAAGCAATATCATATGATATTTTTCTTTCTTTGTGTGGCTTACTTCATTTAGTATGACTGTCTCTAATAGATTTGCATCCATGTTGCTGCAAATGGCATTATTTGATTCCTGTTTTATGTCTGACTAGTATTCCATTGTGTGTGTGTATGTGTGTACCAAATCTTCTCTATCCATTCATCTGCTGATGCACACTTAGGTTGCTTCCATGTCTTGGCTCTTGTAAAGAGTGCTGTGATGAGCATTGGCGTGCATGGAATTTCAGGATCATATAGTAACTCTGTGTTTAGTTTTTTAAGGAGCCTCCAATACTGTTTTCCATAATGACTCTACTGTTTTACATTCCCACCAACTGTATAGGAGGTTTCCTTTTTGTCCACACCCTCTCCAACATTTATTTCAATTTGAATGAATTTCAGGTGACTAGTGGCTCCCTTATGGAACAAGACACATCTGGACTTGAGTGTGCCATCTTGTTTTGTTTACCTTGCACAGAGTTTTAGAAGTTTGACTTATTCCCAATACTTAAAGACTGGGGGATTGTATATAAAGGACCAATATCTGACTTCTTATGGAAAACTGGAGCATCTGGGGACACTGGGGATGTGCTTTCTTGACAAGATATGTGGTCTCCAGTCCCCACTGCTCTCTGTTGGCTTCTGCTCAGCCAGCTGCATCGTTTTCATCACCTGCTTGGTCTCTGTTGGCATTTGAATGTATAATCCCTGATCTAATTCCAGCCTGTACTTTTTGTAGAGGGAACTAAAGTCAGGAGACAATGAGTCTCTTACCCAGAGCCGTCCAGGAATTAATACTTGGGCTCACACCAGAATCCCTTGACTGCAGTTTCTCTACTCCAGGGCCTGATTGAGGTCTCTGGGTGTGTGTAGGCGGTGCGGGGCACTCCTGGGTGGTACCTGGGTGTGTCTGAGCTGCGGTCACAAGGCTCATCCTCCCCTCCTTCCAGGCCGTGGGCAGGGTGGACATTGGGTGAGGGAGGTCTCTGTTTCCTCCCATCTGGGCTGAGTCACTGGGAGTCACAGTGGGCAGTGAGGGCGTGGGAAGGAGGGAGGCCTGAACTTTCCCTGGCCATTTCCCTCTCTGATTTCCTCCCTCATTGTTTCTCTGACAATTCCAACTGTTGTCAGTGATGGTACATCTGCTAACCCTTTGCTGGCTGCTTCTGCTCCCTGGTACCTCTGCTTCATGGAGTTCTTTTACTCACATGGTTACACTTTTCCTTTTGCACAGGGTTTTTGATTTCCTTCTGAAGTCCTAGTCAGTTCAGTCTTGGGCCACAATACTTACTTAACATTGACAAAGAAAGCTTTGAAATAGTCTTTCAAATGGCAAGAGTTCAATTTTACTGGGTATTTCTCCAGTCTCTTGTCCTGTGCAGGTCAAGGCTAATTCAGAAAGAGGAGGATTAGCTCAGTGACTATGGGGCTGGACTCACCTGGATTTGAGCCCTTGCTCTGCCACTTCCCAGGTTAGTGACCTCAGAGAAAATGCCTCAACATCTTGAGACTGAATTTCCTCAAGTATCAAAGAGCTGCTGCCTAGGGCCGTGGGTGAGGAGTAAATCTGATAATGAATGTAAGGTAAAAACTTTGATACATGGAACATAATGATAGCTTCATAGATGGAGGGGGTGTAGCATTCATTTTACCGCGTCCCTTTCCAGACGTCTTACACGTGTTTGTCCCACTGTGGGGCTTTCTCTGAGTCTGTTCGAGTGATTCACTCATACTGTTGCCTGTTCACAAAGTACACATGTCTAATATTCCTCTATTCTCACTGAGCTGTGAATCTCAGCCTCAGTAGGAAGCAAGATTAGAACGAGAGGTCTAATGCCTATACTTGGAGGAGAACACAGCTGCCTGCAGAGGCTGGCTGGACCTATTCCTAAGCACACGCTGTATTGCAACGAGCACCTGTAATGGTGTTACAGTACAGCCCCTTGAAATGTGCTCCACATGAAACCCGACGTCATGGCAGAGCTGACAGCAGCAACAGACTGCATCTATTGATCCACCCCCGTTGAAGAGATCTAAGACTGCCATTGACTTTTTCTGCCCATGGACCACTAAACTTTCATCGAAGGAACACCTTGTAATTAAAAGGGAAGCATTGTTCTTACTAGGTAAGAGGAAGAGCCATTCATTTTCTAAGGTGTGTGCTTCTCAACCAGAGAATGGAAATATGTTGGGGAGGGGGGGCAGTCTTTTATTCATCTGCTCAATCTTATTCTAGTGTGTATCTCTCCATTGTCAAAGCTGTGCATTATTTCCTCCTGAATGAAGTCTTCTGAGAAGAGTATTGTGTATTTTATACAAGAGCTCATGGTTCTGTTAAGATGCTCATCTGTTACCTGTAATCTTTCTCATTTGGATTCCCTCTCTGTGTAAACGAAACATCACCGTGTGATAACTTCTAGTCCCTCTTTGATAAAGGAACGTACATGTCATGAGAAACAGGTGAAACTATTCCAAGTGTATACCTCTCCCTCAGGCCAACATCATCCTTGTTAAAGAAATTTAGTGCCATGCAAATCCCAACAAAATCCCACCAGAATCAAGAAATGCCAGATTCAGAAGTTCCAAGGGGAGAGGGATGAAATCAGTGTAAACACAAGACGTTAAGCAAGTAGGAATTGCTCTCCACGTCTTCTCCCTTGCATCTTGGGAAAACAAGTAGGAGCAGATTGTTCTGTTTTCTAGTCTTTTTCTCTGCAGCGCATAGAGTGTAACATGCAGGGTTTCATTGTCTTTGTTCTGCCGCTTTTCCAAATCCTGCACGTCTTTGGAAAGCACGGTGGATTCACCACATGCCCTTGGGATTAATGAGGTGATCAAGTCAAACTCTAAAGCTGGTGAAAGAGAAGAAGAGGGGAAATCTTGATATTTCAGCATCTTGCATATTTGTCTCCATTTAAAACCCATTGTTGGGATTGGATGACTTGGGAAAGCCTGGCTATGAAGCGGGGTTATGGTGATTTATGACCTTGCACAGGTGCAATTTTGAGAGGGGCAGCCTGGTGGTAAAGTGTTTGACAACTGGTGAGGAAACACGGGGTGCCTAACTGCCTTCGGGCAGGGCATCAGGTGAGGGGAGATACAGTGTGAGGTTAAGAGATGTATGTCTTTAACATCAGATTCCCTCTGGGCAAGTCCAGGCACCACTTGGCCAAGTCTAGAGTAGCTCAGTGCCCTTGAGTAGGTTTCTTCTCTTCTCTATGACTCAGTTTCCTTCACTGTAAAATGGAGATGATCAGAGTGAAGTCTCTGTATAATTCTCTATAACAGAGTAGTTGGGAGATTAAATGAACTTAAGAACAGGTATTATCTATCTGTCTATCTATCTATATACAGGTAATCTATACCTAGCTCACTAGTACTCAATAAATATTAGCTGTTGCTTTAATCGATATTATTTGTTTCATATGTTGGTCTGGTCGGATGTCTTTCATCCATTGGCTCAACAAACATGACCCTTGTGCCCAGTACACAACAGGCACAGAAGCAGCTGTCAAGGATGTAGTAACGAACTCTTATCATGGACCATGGGATTACTGTAATGGGAATATAAGTAGACTACTGTAGTGGAACCAAAGAGGAGATCATAGCTCTGAGACCCACCTTGCTATCGGGAACCACAAAGAAGGTTTTAGTGTCTGGCGGGTATGAAGCTCCTCACTGAACCTGGAGGACCAGGGAAGAAACTGGAGTTGGTCCTTGGCATTCTCTCAACTGTCCTCTGACTGCCCTCCAACCCCCAGCCCCCAGGGCTCTCATCTCATTCTCTACTGCGCCATCCCGCACCGTGAGCATTTGACACAAGTTGACCCTTCATCAGATCAGATCAGTCGCTCAGTCGTGTCCAACTCTTTGCGACCCCATGAATCGCAGCATGCCAGGCCTCCCTGTCCATCACCAACTCCCGGAGTTCACTGAGACTCACGTACATCGAGTCAGCGATGACATCCAGCCATCTCATCCTCTGTCGTCCCCTTCGCCTCCTGCCCCCAATCCCTCCCAGCATCAGAGTCTTTTCCAATGAGTCAACTCATACAATAAAACAAATGATTGGAAAGACTCATGTCACATTCTGAATCCCGGATAACTTGAGCAAATTCTTGGTTAGGAAGATAGGAAGGCCTTACGTTGTATTGCATTAGCTACATTGCAGCTATTTGTGCTTTAAACTCAGCCACGTGAATTCTTCTTTGGCCTCAAGAAGGCAAATTTTAAACCAGAGACTGTCTTTTAAGAAAAAAAATTTCACTGGGGTATAGTTGATTTACAATATTGTGTTCGTTTCAGGTGTGCAGCAATGCGTCAGTTATACATATACATATATCCACTCTTTTAGATTCTTCCCCACTGAGGCCATTAGAGTACTGGGTAGAGCTCCTTGTGCTATACTGTAGGCCCTTATTAGTTACCTCTGTTATATACTGTGGTGTGTGTATGTCAGTCCCAATCTTCTAATTTATTCCTTCCCCCACTTCATCCCGATATCCATAAGTTTGTTTCCTATGTCTGTAACTGTATTTCTGTTTTGCAAATAAGTTCATGTGTACCCTTAGGGTCCACATATAATCAGTGTCGTGGGATATTTGTCTTTGTCTGAGTTACTTCCCTCAGTATGACAAGGTCTAGGTCCATCCATGTTGCTGAAAATGGCATTGTTTTTTCTTTTTATGGCTGAGTAATATTCCATTAAAGGCGCTTGATCCTTGGAAGAAAAGCTATGACCAACTGAGACAGCATATTAAAAAGCAGAGACATTACTTTGCCAACAAAGGTCCATCTAGTCAAAGCTATGGTTTTTCCAGTGGTCATGTATGGATGTGAGAGTTGGACTCTAAAGAAAGCTGAGCACTGAAGGACTGATACTTTTGAACTGTGGTGTTGGAGAAAACTCTTGAGAGTCCCATGGACTGTGAGGAGATCCAACAAGTCCATCCTACAGGAAATTAGTCCTGAATATTCAGTGGAAGGACTGATGCTGAAGCTGAAACTCCAATACTTTGGCCACCTGTTGCGAAGAACTGACTCATTGGAAAAGACCCTGATGCTGGGAAAGATTGAAAGCGGGAGGAGAAGGGGATGACAGAGGATGAGATGGTTGGATGGCATCACTGACTCAATGCACACGAGTTTAAGTAAGCTCTGGGGGTTGTTGATGGACAGGGAAGCCTGGCATGCTGCAGTCCATGGGGTCACAGAGAGTCGGGCACGGTTGAGCGATTGAACTGAACTGAATATTCCATTGTATATACGTACCACATCCTTATCCATTCCTCTTTTGATGGACATTTAGGTTGCTTCTGGAGAAAAACCATAATTCGAAAAGATATATACACCCAAATGTTCACCGCAGCACTGTTTATAATAATTAGGACTTAGAAGGAACCTGGGACTGTCTTACTGCCCTTGCTTATTTTACACCCACGTTCCACTCTTATCTCTCCCTCTTCCCACTTCTACCGACTTTCACTCCCTTGTGCTCTGAATTTTGGGTTATCACCCACACACACACAAAATAGTCAGTGAAATAAAATCAGCCTATTGAAAGTTGGCCCATCCATCATATTGTCTAACTCCAATGACAAGTTCTTCTTTTTCCAGGCATCCTTTCCTTTTTCTTTTTTGTAACTTTTTTGGGTAAATATTTATTTTATTTTAGAGTGTAGTTGATTAACAATGTTGTGTTAATTTCAGGTTTACAGCACCCTGATTCAGTTTTATATATATATATATATATATATATACACACACACACACACACACACATATGTGTATGTGTAATATTTTTATTTGTTTTACTTTAACGTATGTTTTACTTTAATATAATTTTAGTATGTTTTACTTTAATATTATTTTCAATTTTAAAATTAATATTATAATTTATTTTAATTATTATTTTGCATTATGTATTGGATATAAATATTATATACAATATAGATGTATTCTCTTCCAGATTCTTTTCACATGTAGGCTATTAAAAATTCTGAGTATAGTTCCCTGGGCTGTGCAGTAGGTCCTTGTTCAGGTGTCCTTTACTTGTGACATCAGTGTCCTCACTTTATCTTTCTTTCCTCTGTTGTAATTCAAAAGGTCTTTTGAAGCTGCAGTTTAATCCAATGAGGCTGTTAGCCTGGGTTCTGAAACCAGGCTCCACCCCACTGGCTAGAAAACCTTGTGTAATTTTCTTAACCCTCCTTTGCTTCATCTGAAAAAAAATGGGGATAGTGATAGACCCCTTCATAGAGGTGTTGAGCCCATTAAGCGAGTTGACAGATGAAAAGTAAAGTAGTGCTTGGCACACAGTAAGCATTCAATAAATACTAGCCGTTGTATTGTCATCCAGAGAAATGAGATTTCTGGCTAGATCAGCAGGTGGGGGATATGCCTGCTGTATTCCTGAGCACTCAGCCACTTGATTCTGCAACTCTGCTGAAAGACAATGAGATTGAGAAATCACTCAGGGGTCTGTTCAGATTTGATACGGATCATTGTTCAGAAGCGGGGCCCTTGGAAGTCTTCCACTGTGAGAAGCGTGTGGTGAAACAACAATCTGAGGCTAGTGTATCACTAACTGGAATTCCAGTGTGAATTACATTACCACCACGCGCCCAGATGGTTGTCTGGGATGTTTCAAATTACTCACCATGTACTTTATGTGATAGACTTCTTCAGAGTTCCCCTAGAAAGGGATGGAAAGCCAGCTTTGGAACTAAAGATTTTGTTCAGTAGGCAAATATTTTTACGAAATTAATGCTAATGCTTCATGCTTCTGACAAACAGATTCACGCTTTGTAAGGAACTGAGCCCATGATTCATATGCTGTGGGCTGAAAAACAGAACTCAGAAACCCAAGGCTATCAGCTTCTCCCTCTCCTACTAGGTTTGAATGGTGTTTCTTTATAATCATCCACGTGTCCCTTGCTTTAGACTGAGATGGAGAGGTCAGTTGTACGTTTTATGAGTTGAGTCATAGTTATAAGTACTTTCAGGGCAGCAAGAATTTAAAGGACTCCTAAGTTAAACCTTGTTGAATTAAAGAAGCAATTGAGAATTTAAATGTAGTTTGTACACTGGAGACGTAGTTTGAATACCATGTGACTTAATCCCCACTGTACAGAAAACTGGGATGGTCCATGTATAAACCTGGATAACTTCTTCTGGTGTATTTGATTTCACGGGGCCACCATGAGCACTTGTCAACCATCAGAGCTAAATGGCGATGTCCCCCTTTGATCAGGCCTGCAAGGTCCATGTTGTCACAGGAGAACACCACCTGTAAGACTCATAGGTTTAACTTGGCTGACCCTCTAAGGCTTGCAGTCCCTGTTCCATGGGCCATGTATAGATTTTTAAACACTCAGCTTGTGTGACCCTTCCTGGGAACTTAACTGGTAGAAAATCTCCCTGAAATGCAGAAAACCCTGGTTTGATTCCTAGGTCGGGAAGTTCCCCTGGAGAAGGGATAGGCTACCCACTCCAGTATTCTTGGGCTTCCCTGGTGGCTTAGATGATAAAGAATCTGCCTGCAATGTGGGAGACCTGGGTTTGAGCCCTGGGTTGGGAAGATCCCCTGGAGAAGGGCATGGCAACCCACTCCTGTATTCTTGCCTGGGGAATCTCCATGGACAGAGGAGCCTGGTGGGCTACAGTCCATAGGGTTGCAAAGAGTTAGATATGACTGAGCGACTAAGCACAGCACACAGGCTACTGTAGTTTACTATTATAGGAAAAAATGTTCTCCTCTTTTTCATTTTTTCCACAACCTTTCACTTATTTACTCTTATTAAAGGAAAGCTATGCCTTCTGCATATTGTCGTGTTACTTCCCTTCGTCTTGTGGCCATTCCTGAGTCACACCTACTTCCTGTGTCCTCAGAGGACATTGGATTGACAGTCCACCCCTAGGTGAAGTGCTTATCCAGAAACAGTCTATACACACACTGCATACACTCATACAGTTGCACTCACACTAACTTGCACCCACATACACATTCATACACCCATACATATACACTTCTGCACACCCGCTTACAACTTACACACACTCACATTCATACACAGACACTCACACATTCTTTCTTTTGCACAAGAATGCTGGTAGAATTATGAGAATTTCAGAGCTGGTTTCAGACCTTACTTTCTGAACTTTAAATCGGTCAGACTTAGTTGATGGCAAATTATTCCAAAAGGACTATCAGTGCAGAGAACAGTCAGAAACAAGAGATGGGCTCAGAGAGGAAGAGGGAAGCTGCCAAGGTTAAGCTTTATCCCTCTGTCCATTTGCTGTACAGCCTGAGGGCAGCAAGCCAGGGTCTGTTTCATGTACTAGGAAATTGCATGTGTTCTCAGGAAATCTGGTGCATTTGACGAAAGGGTGGGGTTCTTGTTGACATTGCTGAAGGGTCTGGGGCTCCTGGAGGTAGAAGAATGCATGTAAGCAGTAGACACCCCAGTGTGAGTTGCAGTAAATAATGACTGTTCATTGTCTGATATAACTGAGAAACCAGTTTCAGGTGAGGTTTGATCAAGAGGCCGACACAGTGCTCTGAATTCTCTCTGTTTCGCCCTCTCCACCTGTGGGCTCTGAGGTCATATTTTCTTCCTTTATGGTAGCAAAACTGGCTGTAGCAGTTTAGTCCTCACCTCTTGGCCTCATGTATACAAAGAAGAGAAGGTACCTTTATCCAGGTCTAAACAGTAGTCCCGAGACTCTCTCTAATGTCTCAGGTCCACTCACATGCTAATTGGTTTATGTCAATTAGGTTTTCCTTTAATATGAGGACTGGGACCATTCATGGGTTGTGTGAGGGTAGATTATGTATGAAAAATGGGATTTCACACCACAGAGGATGGATCTAGTGGCCCTTTGGCAAGAGCTCATTATGTTCTTTAGGCTTTGTTGGGACCCATGGGTGACTCACTACTTCCCCTGGCCCTGAGTCACCATAAGCTTTCTGTTCTAGACACATGGAAATGGAGCCCTGCTAATTAAGAGCCTCCAAGGTTGGGTTGCTTTCCTTTTCCGTGAATTCTTTTCTGAAATTTCTCCATGGCCCAGCAGATTTGCCCCTCCACTTCAAGAGAGATGTTTAAACATCTCACTCTGGGATAGTGATTGAGTCAGAATTTGCTGGTAACCTACTCCTTCCTTTCGTGGCTTCTGCTTTACTAATAAGTGCTGAACCCAGTGAAAGCCAATGTTCTTGCTGAGACAGTTTGGGTGTTAAGAGGATGTTGTTAGTCTTATTGAGTCACCCAGTCATGTCCGACTCTTTTCTACCCCGTGGACTGGAGCACGCCAGGCCTCCCTGTTCCTCACCATCTCCCGGAGTTTGCCCAAGTTCATGTTCATTGCATTGGTGATGCCGTCCAGCAGTCTCATCCTCTGACACCCTCTTCTCCTTCTGTCCTCAATCTTGCCCAGCATCAGGGACTTTTCCAATGAGTCATCTGTTCTCATCAGATGACCAAAATACTGGAGCTTGAGCTTCAGGATCAGTCCTTCCAGTGAATATTCAGGGTTGATCTCCCTTAAGATTGACTGGTTTGATCTCCTTGCTGTCTAGGGCACTTTTAGGAGTCTTTTCCAGCACCACAGTTCAAAGGCATCAGTTCTTTGGTGTTTTGCCTTCTTTACAGTCCAGCTCTCACAACTGTACATGACCACTGGAAAGACCACAGCCTTGACTATACAGACCTTTGTCGGCAGAGTAATGTCTCTGCTTTTCAGCACACTGTCTAGGTTTGTCGTCGCTTTCCTGCCGAGAAGCAATTGTCTTCTGATTTCATGGCTGCAGTCACCATCCACAGTGATTTTGGAGCCCAAGAAGAGAAAATCTGTCACTACTTGCACCTTTTCCCCTTCTATTTGCCATGAAGTAATGGGGCCAGATGCCATGATCTTAGTTTTTTTCAATATTTAGTCATAAACCAGCTCTTCACTCTCCTTTTTCACCCTCATCAAGAGGCTTTAGTTCCTCTTCGCTCTCTGCCATTAGAGTTGTATCATCCGCATAGCTGAGGTTGTTGATGTTTCTCCTGCCTATCTTGATTCCACCTTGTAACTCATCCAGCCTGGCATTTCTCATGATGTGCTCATTGTATAGGTTAAACACAGGGTGACTCTAGGTAGCCCTGTCATACTTCTTTCTGGATTTTGAACCAATCAGTTGTTCCATATGAGATTCCAACTGTTGTTTCTTGACCCGCATACAGGTTTCTCAGGAGACAGGTATGATGGTCTGGTATTCCCATCTCTCTAAGAGCTTTCCACAGTTTGTCATGATCCACACAGTCAAAGGTTTTATCGTAGTCGATGAAACGAGATAGATGTTTTTCTGAAATTCCCTTGCTTTCTCTATAATCCAGCAAATGTTGGCAATTTGATCTCTAGTTCCTCTTCCTTTTCTAAACCCAACTTGGACACCTGGAAGTTCTTGGTTTGTGTAATGCTGAAGCCTAGCATGCAAGATTTTAAGTATGACCTTACTAGCATGGGAGATTAGTGCAATTGTCTGATGGTTAGCACGTTCTTTGGTACTACCCTTCTTGGGAATTGGGATGACGATTGACCTTTTCCAGTCCTGTGGCCATGCTGGGACTTCCAGATTTGCTGACATAATGAATGCAAAACCTTGATGGCATCGTCCTTTAGGGTTTTGAATAGTTCTGCTGAAATTTCATCACATCCACTAGCTCTATTAACAGCAGTGGTTCTTAAGGCCCACTTGACTTTGCACTCCAGAATAGCTGGCTTTGGGTGACTAATCACACCATTGTAGTAATCCAGTTCATGAAGATCTTTTTTATACAGTTCTTCCGTGTGTTCTTTCCATCTCTCCTTGATCTCTTCAGCGTCTCCTAGGTCTCTACCATTTTTATCCTTTATTGTGCCCATCTGGGTGAAATGCTCCCTTGATGTTTCCAGATTTCCTGAAGAGCTCTCTAGTCTTCCCCCTTTTGTTGTTTCCTTCTATTATTAAGCATTGTTCATTTAAGAAAGCCTTCTTGTCTCTTCTAGCTGTTTTTTGGGACTCTGTGTTTAATTGGATGTACCTTTCCCTCTCTCCCTCGCTTTTTGTGTCTCTTCATTCTTCTGCTATTTGTAAAGCCTCCTCAGATAACCACTTTGCCTTCTTGCTTTTCTTTTTTTTTGAGGGGTGGGGGGTGGTTTTGTTCACCACCTCCTGTACAATATTACGGACCACTGTCCATAGTTCTTCAGGCACCCCATTAAGTAAATCTAGTCCCTTGAATCTATTTGTTACCTCTACTGCAAATTCACATGGGATTTGATTTAAGTCATATCTGCCTGGCCTATTGTTTTTCCTGGTTTTCTGTAGTTTTCTGAATTTTGCTGTGAAAAGCTGATGATCTGAGCCACAGTCAGGTTCAGGCCTTGTTTTTGCTGACTGTATACAGCTTCTCCATCTTTGGCTCCAAAGAATGTAATCAATCAATGCTCAATATAATTCAGTATTGACCATCTGGTGATGTCCATGGGTAGAGCCTTCTCTTGTGTTGTTGGAAGAGGGTGTTTGCTATGACTAGCATGTTTTATTGGCAAAATTCAGTTAACTTTTGCCCTGCTTCATTTTGTTCTCCAAGGCCACACTTGCCTGTTACTCCAGGTATATCTTGACTTCCTACTTTTGCATTCCAATCCCCAGTGATGAATAGAACATCTTTTTTAGGTGTTCTCGGTCTTCATAGAACTGATCAACTTCAGCTTCTTTGGCATTGGCGATAGGGGCATAGACTTGAATTGTTGTGTTGTTGAATGTCTTGCCTTGAAAAGGAATTGAGATCATTCTGTCATTTTTGAGGTTGCATCCAATTACTATATTTCAGACTGTTTTGTTGATTTTGAGGGCTACTCCATTTCTTCTATGGGATCCTTGCCCACAGTAGTAGATATAATGGTCATCTGAATTAAATTCATCAGTTCTCACCCATTTTAGTTCTCTGATTCCTAGGATGTTGATGTTTATTCTTGCCATCTCCTCCTTGACCATGTCCAATTTTCCTTGATTCATGGGTCTAATATTCCAGGTTCCTTTACAATACTGTTCTTTGCAGCATCAGATTTTACTTTTATCCCCAGATACATCCACAACTGACTGTCGTATCCACTTTGGCCCAGCCACTTCATACATTCTGGGGCTATTGGTAATTCTCCTCCTCTCTTCTCCAGTAGTGTATTGGACACCTTCAGACCTGGGAGACTCATCTTTTGGTGTCATATCTTTTTGGCCTTTTACACAGTTTATGAGGTTCTCATGGCCATTATACTGGAGTAGTTTGCCATTTCCTCCTTCAGTGGGTCACATTTTGTCAGAACTCTCTGCTAGGACCCATCTGTCTTGGGTGACCCTGCACAGCATGACTCATGGCTTCGTTGAGTTATACAAGCCCCTTCTCCACGACAAGGCAATGATCCATGAAGTGGGGTGGAAGACTAGACGCTACCAAAAACTCACTAAGAGCCAGGGACTATTTCTAAAGTTGCTGCATATGTGTTTCTTATTAATAACCTTGGAAAGGAGGTGATATTCTCCCCATTTTGTTGTTGTCAATTTAGGTGCTGAGTTGTGTCCAACTCTTTGCAACCCCATAGACTTAAGCATGCCAGGCTTCCCTGTCCTTCATTAACTCCTGGAGTTTGCTCAAACTCATGTCCATTGAGTCAGTGATGCTATCTAACCATCTCTCTATTTAACAGAAGACAAACCAGAGTAAATAATTCCTCCAAGGCTGTAGAGCAGATAGGGCAGAACTAGGATTTTCCCCCCACATTGGGTAGAATCTAACTTCAAACCTCAGCCTTTCACCAGCCTCTGTCTGTATAAACATACTCTGAACTTCTGTCCTCAGAGGACCTTTGTGGGCAAGCTGCCCAGTTCTTCCCCTCCCTGCTTGAACTCTGCCCACCCCATCATCCTTGCTCTAAGAGTGACTGTGGCCCTCTGCCAGTATACATGCATATCTCCAGATGCTGGTAACCTCCACCTGAGGAGAGCTGGTCTTGTTTCCTGACCCACCTAGACCTAACCTGCCCAGCCAGTGCAATGAGCCGTGACCTTCCTGATTTCATTTCCCCATTTTACAGTATTTTCCATTCAAATTGTACATGTCCCATGTCCCTCTCCTTCACAGCTATGCTCTCTGTTAGCTAAGATGCTCCCTGAAAGTTGGTGGGTTTGCATTGCTGGTTATTAATTGAAAGGAATATTTCATGTTCCAGAAATGCAGGATCCTCCATAACTTCCAGAGAAATTTTTCTGAAATACTTTCTCCTGATTTCACCTTCCCATTTTATCTGTGTTATATCCTACCCATAGCTCTTATAATCTTGATCTGGTATGAACTGGCCATGGCCTCTTTTTGTTAATAAAGTTTTATTGGCACATAGCCACACCATTCATACATGGATTGTCTCTGGCTAGCTTCCCACTAGAGTGACAGAGTTGAGCAGCCACAACTGAGACTGTATGTCCTGCCAAGGCAAAAATATTAGCTATCTATCCCTGATCTGGGCCTTCCCTGGTGGCTAAGCGGTAAAGAATCCACTTGCATGCAAGAAACTTGGGTTCAATCCCTGGGTCAGGAAGATCCCCTGGAGAAGGAAATGGCAACCTACTCCAGTATTCTTGCCTGGAGAATCCCATGGACAGAGGAGCCTGGCGGGCTACAGTCCACAGGGTTGCAAAGAGTTGGACACAACTGAGCGACTAAACAACAGTGACAATTCCTGATCTACGTCAGTAAGATCCGTATATACTCCTCCACAAACCCCTAACACCTTTTTCTTCATGTGGCCAGGAATAAAAACCTCTCAATGCCTGGACTCTAGGAAGGAAAAAAAGAAAAAGAATCAAGTGCCTGATGTTTGTAAAGGAAGAACAGTCTCACTCACAGCCTGGTCCATGCTGACACTTCTGTGGCACCTCCCTGTTTCTGGAGCCCTGAGAGACACTGCTAATCAATCACCGTACTCTTTCCAACTGAGCCTCAGATTCTTCAAAGCAATGCCCAGGCTGCCACTACCAATCAATCAGAGTTGGCATTGAAGTAGAAACTATTTTCCATCTGTGGTCCAGAGAATCACCTAAGACAACAATCATGTTGATGAATAATCCTTGCACATCCTTTGGGTTGCCATGTCAGAGACAGACACACTCTCCCATTAAGTTCAGAGTTGGAACTTAATCCACTGTTTTCTGTTTCTTTGATTAAGAACCAGATGAAGTCGTTAGCTTGCGATAAGGAATCATGTTATATGAAAAAATGCCTCCGCTTCTTGTTACTTAAGAGATTCATTACACTTTGCAGTGCTCACACTGTGAGAGGTACCCAGGAACTGAGGCCTACCGAGAGTATTCTCCAGTAGCATGTCAATGTCATTCTCATTGAGTGGCTTCCTAGGTGGAATCCCTGACACTGTTTCTGCTCTTTCTCTCCCACGGCTAATCCATTCTCTTTTAGCCAGGCTCCTGTTGAATTCATAATAGGTAAAAACACATATACAGTGTTGCCAGGGACCGAAATGGAGGTATCTCTATCACCACATCTTCCTTAAAGCAAGCCAAATTTCAGGAAGTTCCTAAAAGACACTCTTTTCAAATGCTGGAGCAGATACCTGCTCAACCACAAACATTAACCACAGTGGGTAAGAATTGGCTAAAGACAGGTGTCCATTGACAGGTGTGGGGACCTGCCCCATAGACTGTATTTACTGCAGCAAAACTGACAGTGACGGAACCCGTTCCTGAGAAGGTGACAGGGAAGTCGCAAGTGAGAACGTGGCCTCACTTAGCAGTTTCTCACTGCCTTTTTCTCCAGAAGTTGGAGAAGAGGCCAGGAAGGACAGCGAATATTTTACAAAGGAAACGGGGCTTAAGGGGGCAGTTGGTTAGAGAGACTTGCTCCTTCTTACTGGCTAGGGAGCCTCTGAGCTGTAAGGAATGATAGCTATTCACTGGAAGAATCCAGACGCCCTGGGAAAGTTTCTTGGAGCCTCACACCGTTGGCATCTTGACAGCAAAGTTTTATGCACCGCGGTAGTGTTGATTGGAATCCTGCCGAGCTTTTCCAAGAGCCATTGTTCATCAAATTTGGGGCTTTAAAAGTTGAGCCATTGAGAGTGTGAGCATGCCTTTGGTCATTTAAAAACATTAAGCCGACCTTGGGAAAAGGTTTCAGCATTTGCACCTTGTGATTTTGTGTGTCCTACTTCTGGAAATAGTGTAAGATGTGCCTTCCCAAATGGCAGTGGTGAGGACCTTTTTAATGATGGTTTAAGCTTTCAGGTTTATGGGAGTCCAATAAAATTAATAATGTGGTGTTGCTGATATTCTTTGAGTGAAAAAAGCGTTGTACTCCTTCCTGGAACAGATAAAGAATTTAATAAGTATTATACCCAAGGTGCTGTATAAGCAAACATTGAAAACAGAAGATAATATTATTTAAAATCACATTAATATAAAGGCTGTCGCTGTTCATATGGTGCATATCTTAGGGTACTCTTTCACCGAGAGGAACCAAGTTCAATTTAAATTTCAGTTGGATGGACTGTCATGGATCTAGAAGGCCCTTTCTGCAGACCAGAAACCTAACTTGTTGTTGTTGTTAAGTGGCTCAGTCATGTCTGATTCTTTGTGATATCCATGGACTACAGCCCACCAGGTTCCTCTTTCCTTGAGATTCTCCAGGCAAGAATACTAGAATGGATTACCATGCCTTCCTCCAGGGGATCTTCCCAACCCAGAGAACAAACATGCATCTCCTGCATTAGCAAGTGGATTCTTTACCACTGAGCCACCAAGGAAGCCCACTAACCAGATACCATGGATTGTTTAATTTCTGGCCCAAATGAGGGAAGGACTGGGGAATAAGATTTTGGAGTAAGCTAGATGTCATGGTGTGTTCCAGAGCTTGGGTACTGCAGCTCAGCCATGGTTCTGCCTAAGCTTGGGGCTTGGTTTGCCTCCCGGGCAAGAGACCTTGTAGAAAACATTGTTTTGCTGCTTGGCAGCCCATTATCTCCTTCCTCTGGTACCGGAACTTCCTTCACCGCAAGAAAAGTTCTCTCCGCACTTTCAACCAAGTTGTTCAGTAGGGGCCTGCTAATCAAGATACCCTGCCCTTCTGGACCGTGGAAGGGCTCCTGCTTCTGGCTGAGCCAGTCGCTACACTTAACCTCCTCCCTGCACCCTGGCCACAATTGGCCACAATCCTTATTAGAATCATTCGGCATCCTTTGCATGAAAACCTATGGGAGCTGGCAGGGAGTGCCCTTTCCTCTCTTATTAGTAGGCTGTAATGGGCTTCCCTTGTGGCTCAGCTGGTAAAGAATCTGCCTGCAATGCGGGAAACCTGGGTTTGATCCCTGGATTGGGAAGATCCCCCGGAGAAGGGAAAGGATACCCACTCCAGTATCCTGGCCTGGAGAATTCCATGGACTGTTTAGTTCATGGGGTCACAAAGAGCTGGACATGACTGAGTGACTTTCACTTCACTTCTCAATGATATGTACCTGGAGCTGCCTGCCTTTGGTTGTAGTTTTTACCCTGCTGAGGTAGCACACCCAAAAGAATGAATGAACCCCACAAAGGAAGCAGTGGCCAGGGCAAGGAGAAAGAAAAAGTTCTTGGCATCCACAAGGCATGTTCGATCCTGCCTGTTCCCCAGTTTCATCACAAAAGCCCATAAATATCTGGTTTTGCTTAACTCAGAATTATGTTTCTGTTGTTTGCAAGCAAGCAGCTTTAACAAATAAACCCCAAATTTCTCTCCCAGGCTCCTGGACTGCATTTCTAACCCTTTCATTCCTGCCTGCTTCGGCAAGCTTTCTTTAGTTGCCTGTTACCGTGTGAGCACTGTGATGGGCCCTGAAGATAGGAGGAGTCAGGTAGCGAAATCTGCTTAGGCTGATAGTCGTGGTCCCTGCCCTCTCGGGACATGAGTGGGTGGAGTTTGGGGTTATGAACCATGGACTCGCCTTTCCCCGGGCCTTGCCCTCCTCTGTTGATGTCCTCATTCCCAGGTGCTCACGTGAACTTGGCTTTTTGTCTTTCTTGACGTACTCTGTGCCCAGATTTATTCAGCACAAAGTACTGAATTCACTGCTCCATCCTAACTCTCGGCCTTTGGGTGGGTTTTTCAAGTCTCTGAATCTACCCTGCCACCTTCTAACCTCTCTAAGCCTCAGGTTTGCCATCTGTAAAATGGAGGTAGCAATGATACCTGTTTCCTAGTTGTGGTGAAGATGAAATGCTTAATGGATGCTTCATAACAAAAAAATCAATATACAGTAGGAGAAGTGATTGTCTGATACTTCCAACTCATAAACAGATTTAAGTGTAGTATCACATTCATTTCATCTTTTGTATGAAAGAAAATAAAGCTATAAACATATTTTTAGATTAGAAGGGCTATACATTTTTAATTTTTCAGAATTATATTATTGGGCAGAAAACTCATGGGAAAAAATAATTCTGCCATGTATTTCCTTTTCATACTGTTAATGGGGTTCAGAAAACTGAGATCATGGCATCCGGTCCCATCACTTTATGGCAAATAGATGGGGAAACAATGGAAACAGTGACAGAACTTTATTTTTGGGGGGCTCCATAATCACTGCAGATGGTGACTGCAGCCATGAAATTAAAAGACTCTCCTTGGAAGAAAAGCTATGACCAACCTAGACAGCATATTAAAAAGCAGAGACACTGCAGCTTCAGAGAACTTCTCCACCATCCAGTGAGCAAAGAGGCCTGGACCTCAGCCTTGGGGTATGGCCCTCTTCTACATTTGTTCCCTCCCTGTGGGCTCTGCTTCAGCCCTAGAGATGGTGACTGCTGCTCATATCTGCTATTCCTATGTTCTTCAGAGTTCTTTTTACTTCTTATGAGCCAGTCTCCCATTACTTCAATCCCCCACTAGAGTTAATGATTCTTTATGTTAAATTTTCCCTATCCAAACTGTAAAATAAATAAATAAATGTAAATTACGATTTAAGTACATTACATTTTGAATTACTTTTCTATAAGTTGTGAGGTATGTGCTGAAGTCCATTTTTCAGTTCTTCATGTCCAGTTGTTGTGGTTTTATTTCTTCTTTTCCAATATCTTTTTCTTGGGATTTTATTCATAGACAATAATGTCATCCACAAATATGGAAAAAATTTTTATTTAAAAAAAATAAATAAAAAGCAGAGACATTACTTTGCCAACAGAGGTCCGTCTAGTCAAAGGTATGGTTTTTCCAGTAGTCGCGTATGGATGTGAGAGTTGGACTATAAGGGAAGCTGAGTGCCAAATAATTAATGCTTTTGAACTGTGGTGTTGGAGAAGACTCTTGCGAGTCCCTTGGAGATCAAAACCAGTTAATCCTAAAGGAAATCAGTCCTGCATATCCTTTGGAAGGACTGATGCTGAAGCTGAAACTTTGGCCACCTGATGGGAAGAACTGACTCATTAGAAAAGACCATGATCATAGGCAAGACTGAAGGCAGGAGGAGAAAGGGATGACAGAGGATGAAATGGGTGGATGGCATCACTGATCTGATGGACATGAGTTTGTGTAAGCTCCGGGAGTTGGTGATGGACAGGGAAGCCTGGCATGCTACAATGCACAGGTCGAAAAGAGTTGGACACGACTGAGTGACTGAACTGAACGGATATATTTCCTGTTTGACTTTTTTTAAAAAAAGGATCTAGAAAAAAAAATGTTTAGGAATAGACTTGTCTCTGATTCTAGGTAGAATTAGAATGTGCAAAGGGGGACCAGTGTGTGTGTGTGTGCCCGTGCACGTGCTAATATGTGAGTGTGCACGTGTGTGTGTGTGTGTATGAAATAGAGGAAGAATGCGGTATTTCACAGGTAAAAGTACACATGAACTTGTAAGGTCTGACCGTGTCCTTAAGCCACTTTGATTTTCCACGTGATTGTGTTAGAGGCATATTTAAGATTTCTTCTCTGGAAAACCTGTTGAGCCTGTTTCTCTTCTCAGTGAAGGATCCTGTGACTGTA
Organism: Bos javanicus; assembly: GCF_032452875.1. Taxonomy (NCBI): domain Eukaryota; kingdom Metazoa; phylum Chordata; class Mammalia; order Artiodactyla; family Bovidae; genus Bos; species Bos javanicus. The sequence goes on from NC_083889.1 coordinate 32,207,830, forward strand.
TTTGAATAGTTCCTGATATCTCATAGTCTCAGGGGGCAGCAGTAATGGCGGGAATGGGGTCTACTCTTCCACTTATCTAGTGAGAAAATGTTCTCTTCTTCCTTGTTGAAATCCTTGTCACTGAACGCGTTTTCTTTGCTAGTAAAGGGCCTCTGGTAGAAAGCTCCCTTACGTGGCATCCCCTGCTGTATTTCCTGTTACATGAATTCCTTCCTTGCTCAACAAAAGTAATTGCTCAGTTAGGCCAGTTTTTTGGGGTTTTTTTTTAATGAGCAGCTTGGATACATGCATATATTTAATAATGAAACAATTCATCGACAACCAAAAAAAAGAGAGAGAGAGAAATTCACAAGACCGCAGTGCTGTGGAAGAAAATGAGACATCAGTATAGCGACTGACCCAGAAGGCTGCATGATGAGTACGCTAAAGGCAGACTTGACTAGGCTAGTATTGTATGCTCTTCAAATGGAGAAGTATCCACTTATTTGATTGCTTGGAAGCAGGCAGCTTTATTGTATGCTGCATGGAATGGAGGCAAAGAGCCGGGGAAGGGAGAGGGGAGAGGGAGAAGAGAATCCAGGGTAAGCCCACGGAAGAGACTGAGATGGAATTACAAAGAGATGACTGTAAGGCTTTTTGTTTCCTCTGCAGCCTAAACTAAACCTGTTCCAAGTCTTTGTCAGTCAAATTCAGTGTTCACACGAGTAGCACTAGGCACTATGAAGGAATGGTGGAGGAAGTAGTTTACAAAGTAAAAGGATACCAGGGGTTCCTGCTCTCAGGGAGCTTACAACCTATGTGGGGAGACAGGTTCCACATACAACGCTACTATAAAACATACTTACAAAGTAACATAAATACTTATAAATATACATATGAATAAACAATCCAGTTCAGTTCAGTTCAGTCACTCAGTTGTGTCTGACTCTTTGCGACCCCATGAATCGCAGCACGCCAGGCCTCCGTGTCCATCACGAGCACCCGGAGTTCACGCAGACTCACATCCATTGAGTCGGTGATGCCATCCAGCCATCTCATCCTCTGTCGTCCCCTTCTCCTCCTGCCCCCAATCCCTCCCAGGATCAGAATCTTTTCTAATGAGTCAACTCTGCTCATGAGGTGGCCAAAGTACTGAAGTTTCAGCTTTAGCATCATTCCTTCCAAAGAAATCCCAGGGCTGATCTCCTTTAGAATGGACTGGTTGAATCTCCTTGTAGTCCAAGGGACTTTCAAGAGTCTTCTCCAACACCACAGTTCAAAAGCATCAATTCTTTGGCACTCAGCTTTCTTCACAGTCCAACTCTCACATCCATACATGACTACTGGAGAAACCATAGCCTTGACTAGATGGACCTTTGTTGGCAAAGTAATGTCTCTGCTTTTCAATATACTATCTAGGTTGGTCATAACTTTCCTTTCAAGGAGTAAGCATCTTTTAATTCCATGGCTGCAGTCACCATCTGCAGTGATTTTGGAGCCCAGAAAAATAAAGTCTGACACTGTTTCCACTGTTTCCCCATCTATTTGCCATGAAGTGATAAGACTGGATGCCATTATCTTAGTTTTCTGAATATTGAGCTTTAAGCAAACTTTTCCCTCTCCTCTTTCACTTTCATCAAGAGACAATATTTGAAAGCTAAAAGGTACTGTGTCAATAAGTGTTCAGAAGCCCCTAGGTCAGTCCAGGAAGGCTTTCCAAAGAAAAAAATATGGAATTTGTGAGTATAACAGTGGTGTACAGTAGGGCACGTGCAAAGGCGTAGGAGTGGAAGCACATATGTCACGTACAGTAAGCAGATCAGCTTGATAGAAAGTCTAAATAGGTCTCCTTAAGAAGTGAGTGGGATAAAACTGTAGGAGTCTATTTGGTGAAAGACACTGACTTATCAATGTTAAGTCTGGTCCCTAAAACAAAACAAACAGGGAAAGATGTTTTCTCTAGGTAATGATAGGAAGTGGCTATAGGTCCAGGAGCAACCCCACTGCTCTCAAAAGTTTTGTAGTTACTCTGAAACAGAGAAGCTAGAAATGGGATGGTGGAGAAGTGTTCATCATCCTTGAGCAGTTCAAGTAGAAGGAACTGCCTTCTGCAACAATTCTTGCATAGTGGCAAGTGAAAAACCTCAAAGAAATCCCTAGACTGAGGTCCTACGGCCCAACAGGCAGCCAGATTCCAGTCACCTCACGGGCTCAAGCAGAATGTCCTAGACCTTCATTACTAATTCTTGGTGGGGAGTAGATTGTGTCTGCTTATAAAAGAATTTATTTTTGAAATGCCATGACAATCAGCTTTGATCCTAACATTTTATAAATTAAAACAGAAGGATGAGAAGAGCCCTAATTTATAGGGAATGCTCATGTCCCTGAAGAACAACAGGTCAATATGGGCCCAAATTCTCCCCTAGTCTTTAAGTGGAGAGGCAAAACATCACACCTTGAAAAGAGGTTTTTCTCAGCCAAAGCATGTAAGACCTCTTTCTTTAAGCCTATTGATCTGAAGCTGTTCCAGGAAGGAAAAAAAAAGAGTCCAGGCCAGTTGTTCAGCAGCAGACACAGTCAGCCCCCATGTCACGAGAGCCCCGCTGGGAGGCACTGGGTCCCACTGAGGTTGAAATACACTGCAGGGGGCCAATCTTGATGCCATTTGCCTCACTGTGGACATCAGATAAACCCTGCTGATTTTCCTATAATGTCTTTGGCTGTGTTAATGAAGTCCTCCTCAACATTGCAGGCTCTTTTGGTTGAAGTTTACATGAATGTAAGTCCATTTCCTGAGCAAAGGCTTCTCCTTCTCTCTTCACATCCCTACCGGACTCTAAGTCACTCTTTTTCCCAATCAGCTTGATAACCATGTTGGAACTAGAGTGCTGCTGGGTATCCTCTAACCATGAGGTCAGGTGGTTGAAGGTTTCACGCCTTGTAATGTCGCACACCAGCAGTGCACCGGCTACTCCCCTGTAGCAGGAATGGGTGATAGAAGGGAAGGATTCTTGTCCAGACATATCCCAGATTTGCAGCTTGATCTGTTTTCCATCAGTGCTGACCATACGGGCCCCAAACTCCACGCCTATTGTAAAGCCGTGGACCATGGTTGGAACTGCTTGTCTGTAAACTGCAGAAGGAGACATGACTTCCCCACCCCTGTTTCCCCAATGATGATGTACTTGAAGAGATAATCATAAGTCATTGTCTCTTTTCCTCTGTATTCCGGATCCGCCCAACTTCTTAGGCCAGTTTTTTAATAAAGGATGGTGACAATCCTTCTGAGTTGTTGGACATTAGGGTGGGCTGGTGAGTGTGAAATTCCTTATGGCAGTGTCTGAAACACAACTTCTTAAAAATATCATGAAGGAGTCAATCTTTCTTTTCCAAGAAATGTCTGTGCCCATTTCAGGCCCCTGAAATCATGCCAGACCTCAAAGCACCTCTGTGATCTGAGCAGTTCACATAAATGGAGTGGTGTGGATCTTACCTAGCCCTTTAGCTTTACACACAGAATTCACTGGATTTTCTCCATGTCTGTCTACTACTGGCGTGTCTCTGGTACATTCCACAGATACACAGCACTGTTCCTCCTGCTTCCTGCATACTATACTTAAATTTCCTCTAATCCAGACATTCCAGGATTTGTGAAACAAAATAATCCCTTTGGATCTTCTTCAGCTGTTTTTCAACCAGCCATTTCCATACTTGTATCTCACTATATCCTTATCCCTTTTGAGTGCTGTATGTCAGGTATGATATAAATAATATATTGAAGTCAACTGTACCTGACACCAACAAGCATTAGCTACCTTAATGTCATAGTGTCTGTCATCTGGGTTGCTCCTTGGTATTAGATGTCCAAGTAGTCTAAGATTGACTGAGAAATTCATTTTGTATGTCATAAGCTTGAAAATTGGTTCAATTTAGCCCTATATATGTTAATTAAGCCCCTATTATATATGGAATGGGCTTCTCTGGTGGCTCAGTGGTAAGGACCCCACCTGCCAATGCGGGAGATGCAAGTTCCATCCCTTAGTCTGAAAGATCCCCTGGAGGAGGAAATGGCAACCCATTCCAGTATTCTTGCCTGGAGAATCCCATAGATAGAGGAGCTTGGCAGGCTATAGTCCCTGGGGTCGCAAAAGAGTCAAAGACGACTTAGCAATTAAACAACAACAATATATGGGATATTAGATTAGGCTCTGAAATACAGAGAAATATAAATCATACATCTTGCCCTTGACAAAGCTTCCAGTCCAACATAGAGTATATTGTTAAAGATTTCCTAAAGTAGAGAAGCCACGCATATTAGTTGGCTTAATTTTAAAAAGGAAACAAATAAGCAGGCATCCTGACACATCCTCTAGCACATACACACAACACTTGGAAGCCCCAGGTTTTCTTCTTGGTAATTGTCTTGCTTAAAAGAAGCTTCTGCATTGGCTTCACTTGCAAAATGGCAGCAAGAGGGCTCTACCAGTTCCCCAGCAAGGTTTCCAGAAGGCCCCTCAGGAGACGTTCCCTTAGGTCTTAATAGCCAAGACTGGACGGGAATCATTCAGTGAGAAGAGGGGGATTATCCTAACTAGTTTAGGCTAATCATTTTGGGATGGAATCGATTTTGGGTAATAGCCTCATTACCATAATAGTTGGTTAGAAATGAGAAATTACAAATTCACTATAATGTGGCTTGTACTATAATAGGAGCCTCTGAGATTCCAGAAGTGTTTCTACGTAGACTGCCGTGTTTAATCACTTACTGATGAAAGACTTTTTTTGTTAAGCAAAAAGCTGTTCTGAAGTCTGTACAGATTATAACAATTGTATCCCCCAGTGTCTGCCTCTGTGCTTGTTAGACTTGGAGTAATGTGTTCTCTTCATCAGTGTATTGGGAGATGTCCTAAGAGATTATGGGAAACCCAAACTAAACATGTACATCTTCTGGGAGAACTGTTTTACTTACTTTATTTTTGGAAAGAAAGTCAAAGATACATGATAAAGAAAATCACAGATACATGATAGAGAGTTACATCTACATGAACCTTTTAGATTAAAAATGGTGTATTCAATTTCTGGTTGGTAAAATTTTTTAGGAACCTCCCTCTAGTCCCTGGTGGTACATATCCCCTCCCCTTTACCATGTATAACAGTTTGCTTGGATGGAATAGTAAAAGAGGTTCCATAAGCTTTTGTTGTTGTGGAAAGAAATTTAATTAATCTAGATGCAATTCTTTCCACACAACTGTACTTAAGTACAGATGATGGGCTTTTGAAGAATCTTCCCCACCTTAATCATAACCTGATGTTCACAGCAGTTAGACTTTATCATGGTAGTTGCACTTTAACGTGTAAATGCAATGTTTGTATTCTGTATATTTCTATTCTGAATAGCTTATTTACTTTAATTCTTTACTTTCTCAAAAATTGTATAATAGTGTATATGGAAAATGGCATTCCAAACAGGTAAAGAATGCCAGTAACTGTTGACATTCTCTCCACTCTTATAGTTAATCAGTTAACAGACATAAGTATTCTGTTTTAGAAATAGAAACAGAGAACAAATCCACCAGGCTAATGACTTCAAGTCTTCTTATCTTGCTCATAGCATAACTTGAAGTTGTAGAAAGAGAATGAGTTTCTGAAGGTCCCAAAGCACTCTTGAAAGGGGGTTTAGAGAAGTAAGCCACTTAGGAGGACAAATATGTCTCAGATAATCCCTGCAGCTGCTGTCAAGACCCATTTGAATCAGGTCACATTCAAATTAAGATAGTTCAGTGCCAGAGGTCTTACACATCACTTTCTTTCTGAGCAAAAGTATCTCACACTTAAGCCATCTGAACACTTTCCTTGGTCTCAACTGTTTTACCCCGTTGTTGGTTTTCATCCAATGATTTGCCCTAATCCAATATACCAGCTCTGTGTTTCTCCCCTTTTCTTCCTTGGAAAATGCTTCCAGACCTAGGGAATAGGTTCCAAGCCTTATTATTCTTGGCTCTCAAACCATTGTAAGTTCTCTCTTAAATTACATCCAGTTTTTTTTTTTTTTTTTAATGAGAAAAGGCTCTCCTTCTGTGGGACCATGGATTGCTTTTACATTTCACAGAGCATATGGTCTGGTGGTGAAATCAGGCATTAACTAGGTAATTTTAAATGTGCTGGGTATTATGAGAGAGAAGGATCAAGCTGGTGTGATGGAGCCACACCAGCTTCAGGGGACCAATATTTGAGCTAAGGCTTGAAAGATAATCCAGGGTTTATTGGATGAAATCCTAAGGTGGAAAAGAATGTTCAGGAATGAAGGAACAGCAAATACAAAGAGCCTGAGGCAAAAGAGTTGGAACCCAAAAGAAGACCAGCACGAGCTTATGGTTGGTGGTAGTGGTGGCTTAGTCACTAAGTCATGTCTGACTCTTGTGACCACATGGACTGCAGCCTGCCAGGCTCCTCTGTCCATGTGATTTCCTAGGCAAGAATACTGGAGTGGTTGCCATTTCCTACCCTATGGGATCTTCCTGAATGGGATCGAACCCACATCTTCTGCGTCTCCTGCACTGCAAGCAGATTCTTTACTGCTGAGCCACTAGGGAAGCCCAGTATGGCTTTCTGTAACAAGACAAAACCTGAAACAGAAACATAAACAGTGGTTAAAAGATTATTGAGAAAGTCATAATTAGATCTTGCCATTTGAATTATTTACTGATGTAACCATCACTTTATCTCAAGCAGAAACTTTAGACCAAGTTGAATGAATATAGAGATGTTAGAGCACCAATTAATAAAATGCCCTAGGATTTCTGGAGAAGGAAACCAGTCCACTCCAGTACTCTTGCCTGGAAAATCCCATGGATGGAGGAACCTGGTAGGCTGCAGTCCATGGGGTCTCTAAAAGTTGGACATGACTGAGCCACTTCACTTTCTTTCACTTTTCTGTTTGAGCAATGCACCCTGTTTTGAAGGACACAAAAGTGAATGAAACAGAAGTGCCAGGTTTCACATGGGGACACTCACTCTCAGGTTTCTCAGCAGATTAAAATCTAAGGCTTTCCGAAGTGGATGCTGGAAACACACACACCAGCTTGCTCTTCTAAGCCGAAGGGACTGTGATGAGTGAAATACCAAATATCAACGCACTTGGCAATGGATGCAACCAATCTCATCTGTTGCTTAAGCTATGTGTATGAATTGCGGACTGTTGATATGGAAAACAGCCCAACAATTGTTGCAGTTAGAAATCTTTCCTTAGGACTTGTTTGTTCAAAATACATTTTTCTCCCCTTAAATCCAGTTTTACCATACTATCTTGAAAGGCTTCTCTTGCAGTATTAATATTTGGATTCCAATTTTATTGTATTGCCTTTACCTGCTATTTCTTTAACCCACTCCAGTGTTCTTGCCTGGAGAATCCCAGGGACGGGGGAGCCTGGTGGGCTGCCATCTATGGTGTCGCACAGAGTCGAACATGACTGAAGCAACTTAACAGCAGCAGCAGCAGCAGCAGCTATTTCTTTATTCTTCCTGGATAACTTTTACCTACCTACATACAGTCTTTTCTTAGATAACATAGACTGTCTAGAGGTTTCCCCTTTGGGGGAAGGAGAAGGCAAAGCTGCCACCTACATATTTTCGTGTGGTTAAAACAAAAAGGACTCTTTCCCCAGAGTCTTGAGTTATGGCTTATCCAACAGAGCCCAGGCAGGCTAGGTTATAGCCTGCACTCACTACCCTAAGCCAGACGCCATCATGCAGTGAACAACTTGAGAAACTTTACATGGAAGCCCTAGAAATGAGGAGCTGGGGAACAAGGATGAGAGAGAGACTGACATTTCATTCACTGAATAGCCTCTTGTATGATTACATGTGCATTTCAAAATTAGAAACTGAAAAGCAGTATTTGCTGATATAGAAAACCAGGGAAAGAAAGCATCTCCCGGAGTAAATTAAAATCTTTCAGTGCTCCCAGCTCAGAAATCACTGTTGTCAATGATTTGATACATTTTCCTTTAGTTTTTTTCTATCCACATATACTGTTTCACAATGAAATTCACATACACTACTTTTTTCCAGCTTTTCTTTTCACTTTGTTTTGTGCTTGTAGGTATTTTGTCCAATCAAGAGAAATGTTAACTCCTTTTTCTGAAGATATACATATTGCATGCTCATTGTAGAATATTTAGCAAATACAGGAAAAGGATTTAGATGTGTTTTAGGGGAATTCTCTGGCAGTCCAGTGGTTAGGACTCAGTGCTTTCATTGCAAAGGGCCTGGATTAGATCTCTGGTCAGGAGACTGTTACTAAGATCCCAGGCACAGCAGGGAAAGTGTTCTCTGTTTTTTAACCCTATTTTTCTTTTTTTTTGGTAATAATTTTACTAAGATGTAGTTCACATACCATAAAACTCACCTGTTTAAAGTATATACTTCAATTGCTTTTATTATATTTATGAAGTTGTGCCTCCATCACTATATTCTAACAAGTATTTTCATTGTCTTAAAAAGAAACTCTGTACTCATTAGAAGTCACTTATTTCCCTCACCCCTTCCTCCAAACTCCCTCAGTCCTGCTGCTGCTGCTGCTGCTGCTAAGTCACTTCAGTCATGTCCGACTCTGTGCAACCCCATAGACGGCAGGCCCACCAGGCTCCCCCATCCCTGGGATTCTCCAGGCAAGAACACTGGAGTGGGTTGCCATTTCCTTCTCCAATGCATGAAAGTGAAAAGTCAAAGTGAAGTCGCTCAGTCATGTCTGACTCTTCGCAACCCCATGGACTGCAGCCTACCAGGCTCCTCCATCCATGGGATTTTCCAGGCAAGAGTACTGGAGTGGGGTGCCATCGCCTTCTCCGCCCTCAGTCCTAGGCAACTGCTAATCTGCTTCCTATCTATATAGATTTTTTTATATAAATTTATTTATTTTAATTGGAGGTTAATTACTTTACAATATTGTATTGGTTTTGCCATACATCAACATGAATCCTCCACGGACGTACATGTGTTCCCCATCCTGAACCCCCCTCCTTCCTCCCTCCCCATACCATCCCTCTGGGTCATCCCAGTGTACCAGCCCCAAGCTTCCTGTATCCTGCATCGAACCTGGACTGGCGATTCGTTTCATATGTGATATTATACATGTTTCAATGCCATTCTCCCAAATCATCCCTCCCTCTCCCTCTCCCACAGAGTCCAAAAGACTGTTCTATACATCAGTGTCTCTTTTGCTATCTCACTTACAGGGTTATCATTACCATCTTTCTAAATTCCATATATATGCGTTAGTATACTGTATTGGTGTTTTTCTTTCTGGCTTACTTCACTCTGTATAATAGGCTCCAGTTTCATCCACCTCATTAGAACTGATTCAAATGTATTCTTTTTAATGGCTGAGTAATACTCCATTATGTATATGTACCACAGCTTTCTTATCCATTTATCTGCTGATGGACATCTAGGTTGCTTCCATGTCCTGGCTATTATAAAGAGTGCTGCGATTAACATTGGGGTACACGTGTCTCTTTCCCTTCTGGTTTCCTCGGTGTGTATGCCCAGCAGTGGGATTGCTGGATCATAAGGCAGTTCTATTTCCAGTTTTTTAAGGAATCTCCACACTGTTCTCCATAGTGGCTGTACTAGTTTGCATTCCCACCAACAGTGTAAGAGGGTTCCCTTTTCTCCACACCCTCTCCAGCATTTATTGTTCGTAGACTTTTGGATCGCAGCCATTCTGACTGGTGTGAAATGGTACCTCATTGTGGTTTAGATTTACATAATCTGGACATTTTAGATAAATGGAATTGTAAAATATGTGGTTTTTTTATGACTGGCTTCTTGCACTTAGCATAGTGATTTTGAGATTCATCCATGTGTAGCATAAATCCTTTTTTGGGGGGTTACTTACTTTTTACTGATTGCTTGATTTATTCATGTACCACAAAATTCACCCTTTTAAAGTGTACAATTTAGTGTTTTTCTTAATATAATCACAAGGTTGTGCAATTATCACCACTATTTAATTATAAATAATTTTCATTACTGCTCCCGCCCCCCGCAAAGAAACTCCGTACCCATTGTCAGTCACTCCCCATTTCATCCCTCTAGTCACTTGACAACCACCAATGTACCTTCTCTCTGTGTATTTATGGCCTCTTTGTCTAGCTTGTTCTATTTCTCAGAATGTTTTCAAGATTCATCCGTAATATAGCATGTGTCTACTCCATTCTTTGGTTTAAAAAAAAAATTTTTTTTTTAAATTTGTATGTCGGGACTTAGTTGCAGCATGCAGAATCTTTGATTTTCATTAAGGCACGAAGGATCCTTACTTGTGACATGGGGGATCTAGTTCCCTGACCAGGGATCAAACCTGGGCCCCCTGCATTGCGAGTGCAGAGTCTTAGCCACTGGACCACCCAGAAAGTTACACCATGTGTTATATAGCCACTCATCAAGTAACATTTGAGTTGATTTCACTTTTAGCTCTTATGAAGAATGTTGCAATGAACATTCATGTCCAAGTTATTCTGTGAGGAAATATTTTCAGTTTTCTTGGGTATTTACCTCATTTCTTTTTATTGCTAAATATCACATTATATGGACATACTGCTGCTGCTGCTGCTGCTAAGTCGCTTCAGTCGTGTCCGACCCTGTGTGACCCCAGAGACAGCAGCTCACCAGGCTCCTCATATGGACGTACTACCTTTCAAAAATCTGCTCATCAGCTGATGGACAGGTGGGTTGTTTATACCTTCAGGTTATTGTGAATAGTATTCATTCAAGATTTTTTAAAAACACTTGTTTTCACTTATTTGAAGTGTATACCTATGAATGGAATTTTTGGGTCACAATTCAAATTCTATGGTTAACTTTTTGAGAAATAGACAGTCTTTTCCACAGCAGCTACATGATTTTAAATGACTGCTAATAACATATGTGTCCTAATTTCTCCATAGCCTCACCAACACTTGTTACTGTGCATTTTTTGATCAGCACGCTTGTAATAGGTATGAAGTGGTATATCATTGTGGTTTTGATTTTTGATTCCCAAATGATTAATGGTGTTGAGTGCTTCTTCATGTGCTTACTAGGCATTCATATATCTGCTTTAAAGAAATGTATCTTTAAATCATTTGCCCACTTTTTCACTGGGCTACTTGTCTTTTTATGATTGAGTATATTTCATTATGTATTTGGTATGTAAGTTCCTAATTAGATATAAGATTTATAAATATTTTTTCCCAGTTGATGGCTTGTCTTTTCATTTTTTTCATAGCATTTTTTGAAGCACAAAAGTTTTTCATTTTGATGAAACCAGTTTATCTATTTTTGTTACTTATGCTTTTTATGGCATATCTAAGAAACTACTGCCAAACTCAGTATCATAAATATATAAATATTATTCTGTTTTCTTCTAAGAATTTTATAGATTTAGCTCTGACTTTTAGTTCTGTGGTCAATGTTGAGTTAATTTTTATTAATGATGTGAGGTAGGAGTTCAGGTTCATTCTAGGTGTCCCAGCATCACTTTTAAAAAGACTGTGTTTCCCATAGGATTACACTGGCACTTTTGTGAAAAATCAGTTGACTATAAATGTGAGGGTTTATTTCTGGATTCTTGATTCTGTTTCATTGATCCGTATGTCTACCCTTATGCTAGTACCACACTGTCTGGATTACTGTAGCTTTGTAGTGAGTTTTGAAATGTGATCTATTGAAAGTAACAAAACACCCAGCTAAAAGCAGCTTGAGCTATATCCAATCATTCACTGTTTACATCTCGTTACAAGTCATCTGAAAATAGGCTGCTCCTGAGTTTGTCTGATATGTAAGCTGTGTCATCAAGGACCTGGACCTTTTCCACCCACTTTTCTACTGTCTTTGCTGTTAATACATCCTCTTGGTAACAAGATGACTGTTACAGCTCAAAGCACTGTGTCTTCATACAACAGTATCCCAAGCAGGAATCAGGAAATGTGCTGAAAAAAATTCTTGTGTTGTTCCAGTTCTTCAAAGAGGGAAATCTTTTCTAGAGTCCTTTAGAAAGATTTGCTCTATATCATATTGCCTAAACTGGGTGTCATGCCTTCTTTTAGACCAGTCGCTTCATCCAAGAAAATCCTTCCATCTCACAAAATTAGAGACTCTCAAAAGGGAGTAAATGGCTAATAGATAGATGACCAACATTATTTGCCAAAATACATAAGCATATAAAGAATAAGCCAAAATTATCCATAAGTCCACGAGACTGAAACATAATAACGGGTCTTTTAGGGTAAGGAGGTCTACCTTAAATCCCTTCTGTGCTAGGTACTTGAGAAATAAAACCCGTTTTCTTCCTCTGTTGTTGACTCAAGACCAGATCATGTAGTTCGTCTCTTCATTCCTCTCAAATACTTACTGTCTGGAGCTCTCTGAAATCTTGGTCTAAAGAATACACAACTGCTGTCTCAACTTTATAAAATATTCATAATCCTTGAGCCATGTAGCATGCTGCTTTTGGCCTCTTTATCTTCTTGTACACAATTCATTTTATAGTTGAAAGCAGTATGTCGCTATTACCGACGTCAAGTTAATTTTAGGATAGCAACGCACAAGAAATACTTTTATGTCTTTTTTTTTTTTTTTAATGCTTGACTTTGCTTTTATTTAGCTCTTACTGCTTAAGGGCCAAATAGTTGAAATTCTTTGCAATAATCCTGCCAAACCATTCTGTAGTTTTTAGTAATAATGGGAAAATGATCTGTTTTTATAACCTGTTGCCCGTATGTGTTTGCTAGCCAGATATACCTGGCTTTGAGAGTTTTTACTACTTTTAAGGCCATTCATCTTGGCTGATTTCTGTTTTTCATTTTACTATAATGTCTGTACATAGGTAGTACAGTTAATCTTTGGAAAGTCAAGATTTTTCATTTATTCTTCTGTTTTTCTTATACCATTTATTTTATAGGAGTGAAGGTCACTGTGTTTTTGGTAACCATTCTCTTATCGTGAATAAAAAATTCAGTTACTTTTCATTACAGATTTTGGTTTTCTTCTCATCATTGTTTTATTCTTATTTAAATTGAGTAAACCCAAAAGGTGGACATTTTGTTATATTAAGTTCCTGGGTAATAAATAAGTCCTGGAGCCCTCCGTACCCTATACATTTTAGTATTAGGCCAAAACAAATGATAACTTGTAAATTTAAAAAATCCTTTTATTTCTCAATTAAAGTAGGACTGAAAAATCAGCTGTGCCATTGAAGATGCTATTAAATGCTTTCTCCACAGATCTTCAGCAAATCACCCAGCTCTTCTGTGCCTTGGTTTCTTTATCCATAAATTGGGGACAGCAATATCTTTCTCCATTTGACCTTGGGAGAATATTATGCGAATTAACTGATGCTATGTACAGAGCTGCCTTTATTTATTTAGAAAAGGGTGCTATATAGACCAGTGTATTTCTATTTTAGTTTTGTCATTGGTGTGCATGTAAATTAAGTATAAATAGAAGGTGACAAATTATGGGGGTGGGAGGTAAGTCACAAGATTGATATTTTTTCTTCTTTCAAGAAGAAGGTCAGCCCATATATGTGCTGCTATATATAAAATAGATAACTGATAAGGACCTACTGTATAGCACAGGGAGTTCTACTCAGTACTCTGTAATGACCTATATGGGAAACGATTCTTAAGAAGAGTGGCTTTGTGTACACATATAATTGATTCATTTTGCTGTACAGCAGAGACTAACAGAACACTGTAAATCGACTATAACCCAATAAAAATTTTTAGAAATTAAAATTCTTTTAAAAATAAAATGCCAAAAAAAGAGAAAAAGCATTTGAAAGTGCTTAAAACATATATAAATAGAAAAAGTTATAAAAAACAGAAAAGAAGGTTGGCCCTTTCCCTCTGATCTACGTGGACTTTCTTGAAACCTTCATCCCTTCTAGTGCTTTCCCATCTGCAGCAGTGACTTCTAAAACTTGACTTGGCAAAACTTCAGTGTCTGTTTAGTGGATTAACTAGAGAAAAATGGACACAATGCAGGGTCTAATGTGTTGCTTCTTTTTTTGTACTTTTCATCCAGTGAAGATAGCATACCTCCTCTTCCCTTTGAGCAGGAGAATTTGCTTTAATAAAATAACAGGTGAGGTTATTGAGGAAAGCTAAGAAAGTTTTTCTTTTTTTTTTCCTTCTATGAGTGGAATGAGTTTGCCAAAGAAAGGAATATAGATCTGGATAAATACCTTGCTCCTGGATATTGTTTAGTTTGCAGTGGTTCTAGCCCTTTACGGTTCCAGAAAGTGGTTCAGAGTCCTAAAGCCAGCTGCAGAACTTAACCAGCCTACTGGTCAGTCTTCAGCAATGGTGATAATGGCTGGTACCCACCCCTCCAGGTCTCTGCATGTTCCATCCACCTCCTCCTGCTTCAGGCCAAGACTGAAGGATGCTCCTTGCTCTCTCAGCCCAAGGGAAGGAGGAGAGAAAGCGAGAGAGGAGTCAGGGGGCTCAAGGGGAAATGGAGCAGAACTGGTATCCTACCAGTCCTCCTGCCTCCTCCCTGGGGCGAGATGTAGGAGGCAGGGCATCCTGACCCCCTGACCAGGGAGCCTGCCTCTGCACAGTTGGACAGCCCTCCCACAGGCCACAAGAGGTGCTTGCATTGGAAAGGGCACCTTGGCACGTCAAACTTTCACCCTATAGGTAAGGCCCAATCTGGGGGACCTGTAGACGTCATTATGTTGACATTCCTGTGATCCTGGTTAAGCCCTTTCTTCTCTCACCTCTGGAACTCTGCAGCCACATCTCAGCTGGACTTTGCTGCTCTTCTACTTCTCAAGCAACCTCTCTAACCCTTTCCCCTCCCATCCCTCAAATCCAGGATCCCTCTTGCCATAGAGCCCTTGTTCTTAACAGCTCATTCCACCTTGGCCAGATATTTGTGTCCCCTCCCTCATCACCAAGCTCTCCCCTCCTCAGCCTCCAGTTCTCAGCTGCAGCAACATGTCCTCAGGGAGGCATTCCCTGGCCCTCCCTCTGTCCCCGACATCCTTCATCATGTGTCTCTATTGTAACTGTTTGGCGCTGCCTGCTTCCTGTGTATAACTTCTTCAGATGTCTGCCTTTCTCACCCTTCTCTAAGACCCTGTTAGACAGAAATCGTCTCTGTTTTGTCCTCGTGCGTTCTAAGCACTCAGTTCCCCGACTGACATGTAGTGCAAACTCAATACGTAATTTTTTTTAATGAACAAGAGTGTGTATTTTGGGAATGGATGAACTTCTTTCTATATTCACTCTTGAGACAAACAGTCTTTCATCTGTCAGTTCAATAACCATTGATTGATTGCCCGTTATGTGCCAGCCACCAGGGAAACAAGTATGAATAAGGCCCTTGCCCAGCTTCCAGCAGTGGTTTCTGAATGGGCGTGGCTACCACCCCACCTGGAGTCATTGGAAGTGTGTGGAGGTGCTTTTTGTTGTTGATGGCATCATGACTGGGGACACTACTGGTGTGCAGTGAGCAGAGCCTAAGGTCACCAAACGTTTTCCAGTGCGTGGATACACTCCTACACAAGGAGGGCCACTCAGCCACCCACCTCCATTCACCTGTGGAGACTCCTCAAAAAGTTTACAGTCCAATAGAGAAAAGGGGAACGACAAAGGGCAGTTTTCTCATTCTATGTGTGATGAGAGACTTTGTAGCAACTCAAGGCCCACTGGAGGAATCAGCATTCCACTTTGGGGTCGATGTAGGGGGGATTGTTTTTGTCCTGTGCAAAGAAAGTCCTCAGTGCTACTAAGGAGCCTGCGATTTAAGTGGAATGATAAAGCCAAAAATTAAAATGCCAAAAGATAAATAGTTTATGATTAAAATGACTATGCCTCATTTTTATGATAAATATTTTTTAAAGGGCTATGTGAAAATGATAGGAAATGGCATTCCGGTTTCTTCTCAATGGGCTTTGAGTACATTACAGCTCTTTGTGAGCATATGAAAACCTTTATAGAGGGATTGTTACATCTCCAATCTGCTTTTTGGGAGAAAACAGCAAGAGGGAAGAATGTTTCCCCCAACAAGTCCTGTGAGAGGAGGAAGAGCAGGGTGTGGGTTGAACTCGACCAAGGTTCCTTGGTGTCCACACCATTGATGTTTTGGGCAGGAGAGCTGTCTGTTTTGGGGGCTGCCCTGGGCATTGTAGGATGTTGAGCAACATCTCTGACCTCTACCCACTAGAGGCTGGTAGCATCCCCCAAAATGCCTTCAGACATTGTAGGCGGGTTTGCAAAATTGCCCCTAATTGAGAGCCAGTGAACCAGACCGTGTTTTCATCCCCCTCAAGCCCTGTGTCAGACATGGTCTGTCAGAATTCAGCCACACTGGCTTTTCAGCTGTGGAGAGACGAAAGTTTAAAAATATCCACCAGCGTGCAATGGACTCTGTCTCTTTGATGGGCAGAGGGGACCTCTGGAAGCCACTGTGATAGAACTGCTTATCTCTTTCCAGAGACAGGGCTTGGCATTTTGTGCTGGCCTCCTGGCACTGTGCTCTTCTTCCTGCTGATTGCTCAAAGGAGAACCTACAGGAGCCTCAGGGATAATGACAATTTCTCTTTTACGTCTGCAGCAGAGCTCCCAGGAGTATGAGCCATGCTGTCACCTGAAGCATCTTTTTAAGCCTCCGGAGAGAGCTGCAGGAAATTACAGTGTGTTGCAAGGAACTCTTTTGCTAGAGAGGGGGAAAAAAAAGTCCTCTTCTTAAATTTAAAAAAAAAAAAAAAAAAAAAGGCAAGATAATTTTGAAGTCAGCTTGATTTAGCTCCCTTTCCCCAGGAAATTTTAGACCAGCTTCAAGGGTGTGTGTCTGGGAGCTGGTTTGTCTGGCATGATTTGTCCATTTTCAGAAGGATGCCACACTTGGATCATTCTTTTCTCCCCTGCTCCACACCTGGGTTCAGTTGCCACCCACTGTCAGCCCCTGGTGTAAAGAACTTACCGTTCATTCCCTCTCAAAGTGGTCTTTACCTAGAGCTTTGAACTTCTCCTTCTGCAGAAGAAAGCTGTTTGGATAAGAAGCAGCATCAGTGTTTATATTGGTGGGTACAAAATGTCTTTTCTTCTCTTGCGTCCAGCTTGGAGTATCTACTGCTTCTCCAGTTCCCCAGGAAAGGTTGGCTGTGTGATGGGGAAGATCCAGCTTCAAAGAGCTTTTGAGGGAACTTGGAGGTTAAAGACCAGCACCCTCCAAAACCAAGTGACCGCCAACTTTAATCTTCAACACACAGAAAGATATAGGAAACCAGATGTAGATAATCAGTAGAAAAATTTTTTTAAACATGTTTTACAAGTACTATTTTATCTAAGGGGCTTCCCTGATAGCTCAGTTGGTAGAGAATCTGCCTGCAATGCAGGAGACCCTGGTTCAATTCCTGGGGTGGGAAGATCCGCTGGAAGGGATAGGCTACCCACTCCAATATTCTTGGGCTTCCCTTGTGGTTCAGCTGGTAAAGAATCTGCCTGTGATGGGGAAACCTGAATTTGATCCCTGGAGAAGGGAAAGGCTACCTACTCCAGTATTCTGGCCTAAAGAATTCCACGGACTATATATAGTCCATGGGGTCACAAAGAGTCAGACATGACTGAACAACTTTCATTTTTTTTTTCATTTTATCTAAGTACCAAAAAATGAAACAATTCCTAATTTTGGTGGTGGTGATCTTTTTTTTTTTCCTTTGGGCACTTATTTTTTGCCAGTCATAGCATATTTCATCTGTGTTCATGCTCAGTCGCTAAGTCACATCTGTTACTTGGTGACCTCATGGACTGTAGCCCACTAGGCTCCTCTGACTATGGGATTTCCCAGCAAGAATATTGGAGTAGGTTGCCATTCTCTTCTCCAGGGGATCTTCCTGACCCAGGGATCGAACCTACGTCTCTTGCTTTGGCACGGATGTTCTTTACCACAGAGCCACCAGGGAAACCCAATGTGTTTTACTTACTCTTTTCCAAAATGGTATGTAGTAGATTGCAATATTATCCCTGTTTTATAGATGAGGACACTGAGGCTTTGTGACTTTAAGGAAGTTGTGCAGGATGCCACAGGTCTTCAGGAGCAAGGATTTAAGTCTCTTTGGAGACTTAGCTCCTAACTGCCATGCCCTGCAATAGTGCTTGTCCATCTTCAGTGAGAGTCAGAATCCCCCAGAAGCCAAGTGAGACCTCAGATTCCCTGACCACACTCTGATTCTGGAGGGGGCCCAAGAACTTGCATCTAGTTCCCAGGTGATGTTGATGCTACCGGTTCAGGGACTACACTATGAGAACCCCTGTACTACCACGCCCCATTGTCTAGAAAATAGTTTAAGAACTGACTTTGAAAACCTTGAATGCAAATCACTGAGGTTGGAATTGACCACTGACAGGCCAATGCACAGGTAGATAATTGCCACGGTGTATCTAGAGCATCTCTTCTGAGAGCATGGTGTCATGAGACAGAGATAATTGACCTGTTGTAGGTTTTATTCTGGTATTCCCTTGGCTGCCCATTTCCGAGAACACAGTCACACTGCATTGTTTAAAAAAATAAAAATGTACCACCATCATCTACTTATACTCATAGGCCCATTTTGAAGTTCAGTAGTTTTCCATTAGAAGGATGACATTTCATTTTCAAACTATACTTAGTTCATTGTCTTTTGACTCAGTGGGACCTAGTATTTTCTGTGTAAACACTGTGACCATTATCTTGGAAAATATCATCAAAATGCTAATGCTAAGGAACACACAGAGCAGACTTAACTGTGAAGAAAGGTGTGCAAATCTTGCATCAGGGCAAATGTCCTCTTAACTATTTCAACAAAAACTCTTAGGCAATTTTATTAGCAATAACACATAGTAAAAGGTAAGAAAAGAAACATCCTTTAAAAGTTCCCCAATTATGATCACGTTGAAAACCAGGCACTTTGAGGACAACTTTTTTGTGTTCGACTGGTTGAGTTTTGCCTGAATTAAGATTCCCAAGGCACATTTGAAACCTGAAATAAAGCTGATTTGACTTGTCGATAGTCTGTTCTGAAGCCTTCTGAACTAGTTCACGAGAAAGGCTTTGGCACCTTTACCTTTCTGCCACTTAATAGCAAAGATAACACCCCAGGTGTTAAACACCGGTAAAATACAGACGATTGTCCTAAGGATGGATTCAGGAAAAACCACCACCCTGAAATTTGCTGTGGTCCTGTTGCTGTGAGCAATGTTATACTATTGTTTGGGACTGAAATCTGCACATATTTCAGAGGAAAATAGAGACTAGTGGTATGTGGGACTCCTTGGGCTCCTTTTCCCAAATGCCTTTGGGACTATCAATTTCCTGGGGGAGAACTTAAAAAAAAACAAAAACATTCATTATCTGGTGAGTTCATGAGTGGTGGAACAGCTTTCTTTGCTTATGAGTGGAAATAAACTATCTGCCTGTGCAGGTTTATGCTAGCATTGGCTGCTACACCTGTGCAGAAGCTGAATCTTCCAGAACCAAACCAAGGATTCTCTTGTGTGCTTCTATTTCCCAGCAAAGAACTATTAGCTAGAGACCAAGAACGGTCTTTGTGTTTCTCATGAGCTGACTGCTGCCTTGGAATTAGCACAATTCCAGGGTAGAGGGAGTCTGCTCTCTGGCTGGCAATAGGCAGGTTATTTCCTCTGAGACCCCTCGAGTTAGGAGCGAAGGCAGGTTCTGCAATCAGGAGCACACTGTTGCTCTGAGACTGGTATCTTCACCTTGTGGCTTCAGCACAACCAAGGAAACGTTCAGGGCTGTTCCCTCGGGAGTGGGGTCCAAAGGGATGCTTCGGAGAATTTTTTTTTCCCCTCCTGCATCTCTGGCTGCCGGGAGATATTTATCAGTGCAGGCAGATGCCAAGCAAAAACCCTGTAGTGTAAAGTAAGGTGCTCCCCAACGCGGATTCGGAGATTGGGACTGGTGTGTGTACGCGCGTGTGTGTGGTGTGTGCAGGACGTGCGAGCCCAGTGCGCTGAGATGCAGCTCTCCTGTTTGCCTGTAAAGAGTCGCTCCACTCCCCCCGCTGCCCAGCGCACTCGGGGAGCGCCAGGGGGAGTCCTCGCTGGTCCGGGCTTCCGGCGCCCCGGGAGCACCGAGGGCTCGCCTGGCGGAGCTTAGCGCAGCTCTCTCGGCGCTGCCAGCAAGCGGGCGGGGTGGACACTGGGCTTCTGTGTGCCCGCCGCAGCCGTTGGCTGGCGGGCGCCCAATCCCGGGGCATGCCGCCCGAGCCTGGCCGGGACGCACCGTGAAAGACCAGTTTGGGGGAAGGCTTGACCTCCGGCGGCCCGCAGAAGCCGGCGTCCGGAGCCCAGGAGGCCGGGCCGCTGCAATCGGGCTCGTTGGGCTGCAGCTGCGGGAGCCCCCAGGGCACCCCCGGGTTCAGCGGGAAGGAGAAGGCATGGCTTCAGTGTTCATGTGCGGAGTGGAGGACCTGCTGTTCAGCGGCAGCCGCTTCGTGTGGAACTTGACCGTGTCCACGCTGCGGAGATGGTACACAGAGAGGCTGCGGGCTTGCCACCAGGTGCTGCGGACGTGGTGCGGGCTGCGGGAAGTGTACCAGGTAAGCCGTGGCGCGCGGCGCCCGAGGGCCCTAGCGGGATGCCTGGCGCTCCTGGGAAACCGGTTCCACCTGTATGATTTTATTGTCCCTCTCCCTCCACCGCTTTCTTTTTCAACTCCTAGCCGACTGCTCGACTCTTGGGTCAAAAGCTCAGCCACTGTAGGTAACTGCTGCCTGACAAAGCTTGTGAATTTCCCCCAATGTGTAAGGGGCACCCTCAGTGAATTACCTTTGCTTTTGCAGACATCTGTTACAGAGTGATGGTGTTCCGGCAGGGCACTTAGCTCAGAAAGCTGTAGCTTTGCAGCAGAGCCTCTTCAGGGAGCAACTTTGACATTCACATGATTCCTTCCTTTTCATTTCATTGCAGGTGAAGGTAGGCATTTCAGGGAACAAGGATTTCACACTAGTTTATGGATTCACACTCTTCCCTTTGATTTTGCCTTTCCATCAGGCAGCCTCAGCTTGCAAGGCAGCGCCAGGAAAAGCTGATTCTGTGTCTGCTGGCTTTTGGAAGGAAGGACAGCAAATTGTGCACACTTTTGCAGGAGGATGACGGGCTGGGGAGGGGTGTGGTGGCCTGGCTGAGCGTTGGAATGCTAACGTTTGGATTTACTCCGTCACACAACACAGCCTCTTTATTTCTCTGCTAGGTCCCGTCCTGCAGGCAAAAAATGCTGCAACTTTGTTCAGTCTCTCTGGGGCTGTAGCTTCCCTTCATTGTTTAAAAACAGTCATTTGTGGATTTAGAAGTCCTGTGCTTTGGCTGTTAATATCATTGAGGTGTTTTTTTAATCGACATTGCATTTAGGAAGCTTCTACCTGGAGTTTAAAGTATAGCACCACGTTTTCTTTCCTGCGATGAAGAATCAGCTTTGTTGCAGATCCTGGATTCTCCCTACTCTGACCATGTTCTCAGTGTGGCTCTAATTCATATGTCATTCTATTGAGTGCCATATCTGATCAAGCTGCTAGTGTTGATAAGCCATTTTCTTCCATCAGTCAGGCAAAATGACAAAGACCAGCACCTGGGATCCAACTGTGGGAACCGGCGTGGCCTTGTCGTCCCTGACATCCACGGCATCCTTGTTAAACTGTGGGAAAGGTTTGTGCTTTCCCGACTCTGCTTTGGATAACGTGCCTGAGATGTCTCGCATTTTGAAAGACTCCAGAAGCCAGGTTGAGAACCAGGGCAGCGTGTGGCAGTTTGAGAGGATTATGGAGCTGTGGAGACAGCCCATCTGGTCACATGACACAGATCACCTGGCTCTTTGGAGTCAGAGGTGTGTCTGCCTCTCAGCCTTTTTCTCTTTGGGGAAATCATTGTTCAGTTTGGTCTGCAGGAGAAGTGACCCTGATCCAGTTATGTTTTCACTTTTTAACATGTGAGAAAGTTTCAAAAGGAGAGCACAGGTACTCTGGTTAACCATGCAACCCTTGTGCCCCTCTCCCAAAGACTCCAGGGACTCACAGCTTACCTCTTCTTCTGGTAGTGAGCCATTCAAAAATGACAGTTTCAGAAGCCTGAGACTCCACACGTTCTTTATAAGGTTGATCCGTAATTACTTTTAAGCAGAACTGCAACTTGAACCTACTGAACTATAGGTTTTCTCTTCTATAAAATGGATCGTGACGGAGCCAGTACCCTCTCTTAATGATAAGGAGAAACACCTAAAATAATGATGACCATCTTTGTTGCTGTTCAGTTGCTCTGTCGTGTCCGACTCTTTGCAACCCCACAGATTGCAGCGCACTAGGCTTCCCTGTCCTTCACTCTCTCAGAGTTTGTTCAAATTCATGTCTATTGAGTCAGCGATGCTGTTTTACAAGTATTGAGCCTTAAGTAATCAAAGTTCATGTCTTTGGAAATAATTTTAAAATATTTTAAAACTTGAGAGAACTATAGATTTTTAAATTGTACAACATAGTTGTTAGCAAAGAAATTTCCTTTAATGTCTTTCAAATTTGAACAAGAAATATAAATTCTATAGACCTGAGTGGCCATAAAATAGACTGGTTAATACCTTTTACTCCAAGTTAAGTAGACACAGGAGCAAACGCTGCCTCCACCTATGTATGGTCATGAGTAAGTTATTTAATTTTACTACTCTTGTTTCATTGTTTATAAAATGGGAAATATAATAGTATGAACTCTAGAGGTTGATGCAAGACTTAATTGACAGTGCTGAGAGTTTTTAGGACATATTCAGTAAATGTTATCTGCTCTACCAGTTGGGCTATTTTTATTGCAATACGAAAATGAACTCAAAGTAACCTGCAGAACAAACAGTAGGGACTTTTGACACAACTGAAAAATCTAGGAGTAGGATAAACTTCAGGTATGGCTTGATCAGGGCACTCTGGTTGTCCTCCATGATTCTTTCAGCCTTATCTTGTTCATGCAATGGCTGTATGTTATTTGGTTTCCTCCTCGTGATAGCAGATAGCCAAAGTAGTTCCAGGACATAGGCCTACATATCAACCCATTTAGAAAGAAAGAGGATTTCTCAAAGGCATCAACTATCAAAAAATAATTTCCCTATTTGCACTATGACGAGTCAGTTTAGGGTCTGTTCTCACCCCTACTGCCGTGCACTGATTGGCACAGGGAGTGGAAACATAATTCCTGCATTCTCAAAGGGAATGATATGGCCCCCAACAGGCCAAAATCATTTTCTAGGGATGAGAGGGAGGCAAAAAAAAAACCAACTTAATCTTTGTGTATAAAGCATAGATATACATACAATACATGAACAGATATACAGTCTACTTGTGGAATTTGGGGGGTGAGGTGACTAGCGAACAACATAAATATCTTCAAAGGCTCCTTAAGGGAGTGATAATGAACAAGAAGGTTGAGAAACCCTAAATTTCATCGGTTGGCTTAGGCCACTGGGGTGGCCGCATCATTTCTGAAGCCAAGAGTGAAGTTGGCCCCAGCCAGATGACAAAGCTACCAGACAGTGTCGGGGGGAGTGGAGGGATGAGTCAGTGTCCACTGCATTACCAGAATCTCAAATCTAGAGCTCTTTAAATAAAATGATTATTTTTCAAGATAAGTACAAACACGGATGCACAAATATATTTGTAAGTATCTTGCGACAGTAATGTATTCAAGTTACGGGGGTAGGAGGCCCATCATTAGAATACCTGTATTGCTCTCCCATAATTATACATTCTAAAACTCATAGGGGAATGCTCTACTGTGCTACTCATGTTTCTGGCATGTGAACTTAAAACACCGTAGGGTTACATATTTTATTGAACCCATTTTTTCTTTTAAGTGTTGGTTAAACACTTGCTTCTAGTCTCAGTAGTCTTGTTTGTAAGAAAATTGAGGATTCAGTCACTGGAGAGTGAGGGTGGGGCAGGAGAGATCCATTACACGAAATACCTGGCAGTCCCCAGGGGGTGTTTTGTTTATTCATATACTATAAGTGAAATAAGATCTCTACCTATTCGTAAGGAACTTGGCAACCACATCATTGCCTGGCCAGCACAGCCGGGAAGGCATAATTTCTTTGGAATTGAATACTTCCTCCACTCCTAGATATTGGAGAGGCTAGAGACTTAATTTGCCAGAAACCATGAATAATAAAGATACTAGCTACAAGGCATTTCTGTAGTCATGCAACTAAATAAAAAGCAGACTGAGGCTGCACCAAGGCTGCCTTTTAACAAAGACTTGCTTGATGAGTAAAGATTTGAATTTGGTCGACATAGCAGACATGGGACATTCAC
This sequence comes from Bos javanicus, assembly GCF_032452875.1. Classification (NCBI taxonomy): domain Eukaryota; kingdom Metazoa; phylum Chordata; class Mammalia; order Artiodactyla; family Bovidae; genus Bos; species Bos javanicus. Next base: position 32,232,140 of record NC_083889.1, read on the forward strand.
TCTTCCATTTAGGGCTGAGTGTTAAAAGCTGATATATCTCTCTTGTTTTATCTTGCCCAGATGGGTTGCGGTATCACAATTAATTAGGCTTAACAAACAGTTGAGGCGGAAAATGATGGGAGAGTGTCGTTGAAAAAGGATCAACACTCTCTGCTTTTTATTAAGTGTGACGTGTTCTAACAAAGCCCTCAGTTTGTTACTTGGGATATGTTTTCCTTTCATCTCCAACGTCTCAAAGGTAGAATTTCTTGCAAACCCTGAATGGAGTCATTTGCCTCCAGGAGGAGGCACTTTGGACAGAATCTAGGGTACTTCAGTGACCATAACAGACTGGGTTAGCCCCCTGGGGCAGACAGCTGGCAGTGATGGGCAGCAGGCATGCCAGATCACCGCAGAGGCTGTGGGCTCCAACTTGAGCAAATCTGACCTTGAGTGGATTGCTTTTTCTCTCTGAGCCCCATTTCCTCCTGAGTAAGAGAGGAGAACTGAAGCCTTGGCATTCTGGATAGTGTAAAAAATTCATGAGATAATGTGTGTAACACTGAATGCCTTGAGTGGCACAAGGACATAAATAAACGTTAGCTGTCAGGTACATAAAGAACTGAATACCAGACCCGAGGAAGGTATCTGATAAAGGATTGCTTAGGGTTTTAATTATTGTTTTTATAAGTGAGACTGATTCTCTGGAAACTGAATTTCCATCTTTATATGCAAAAATGTTCAGTAAGAGAGACTATGGAATCTCCCACACAGCCAATGTAGGGTAGACATTAGGTATCTGGGCTTGTATTCCACACAGTAGATCCACAATTTTTGATGGCCCGTACGAAAATCTAGGAGGTCGCAGGCAGCTAGCGATAGGGTCTCTGAAGAGATAATCTCTTTATATTCCAAGATTCTGATGACCCATAAATCACTAACACCTGAACTTTGCATCCCGCCATATTGGTTATGGAAGACCAAGTCTCCAAATGGCAGTCGTTCATTGAGCTTTCAGTGACCTGTGTACGTTTCAAACCATACATCCTTTGCTTGGCCCCACCTTCCACTCTCCAGAGCCCCCGGAATTACAGAGGGCAGAAGTGGGGCTGACAAATTACAACCCACAGGGGAAGACTGGCCTGCCTCCTGTTTTTGTAAATAAAATTTTATTGGCTTGCTGCTAAGTCACTGCAGTCGTGTCCAACTCTGTGCGACCCCATAGACGGCAGCCACCAGGTTCCCCCATCCCTGGGATTCTCCAGGCAAGAACACTGGAGTGGGTTGCCATTTCCTTCTCCAGTGCAGGAAAGTGAAAAGTGAAAGTGAAGTCACTCAGTCGTGTCCGACTCTTGCGACCCCATGGACTGCAGCCTACCAGGTTCCTGCATCCATGGGATTTTCCAGGCAAGAGTACTGGAGTGGGTGCCACAGCCCTACTCATTCATTTACATGTTGTCCATGGCTTCTTTGAAAAACAATGGCAGAACCAAATTGTTGTAACTCAACTAGTTCCAGCTGAATAGTTGATACAAAGAATGTATCGGCCACCAAGCTGAAAATATTTACTATTAGGTTTTTTAAAATGGAGAAAGTTTGCCAGTCCTCAGACTAGAAAAAACAATATATTGGGCAGAGAATGCTAGAGGAAGAAAAGTTTAGAATTTAATCATAGAGAAATAGAACTTGAAGGAATATGGAAGAATTTTCTCATAAAAAACCTAGTCTCTAGGAAATTAATAAACAATATTCAGGATCAGTGTTCAGTCTGCCTTTGCTAGGTCCTTCACTGTAGAACATGGTTGGAGTTACAGATTGAGTCATTCATTTGTCCATATATTCATACCTAAAATAATTATCAGGGGCTTACTATGTCCCAGTTCCTGTGCCGAGGTGTTAGTAAGACAAAGTCAAGTAGATTGTCTCCTGTGTTCAAGGAGTCTATTGTCAAGTAGGGGACACATTTAAGAAAATGAAACTCTGTGGAAGGGTTTTACCTGGGTCCTTCAAGTGCTTAGGGAGTTTTAATCAGACAGGAGTAAAGCGAACGGGGAGGGATAATGGAAGCCAAGGAGACTTCCTACAGGAAGTGATTCTCCAGCTGAAGTTGAAAGGACAAGTTGGAGTTAGGTGGAGAAAGGCAGATGGGCAGGCATTTCAGGCCGTTTCAGTGGGGAAACAAGCTCTAGGGTAGGGGGATGGTTATAACGAGTTTCTAAGGTTGATGAGGAAAGAGGGGCTTCCCGGGTGGCACTAGTGATGAAGAGCCCACCTACCAATACAGGAGACATAAGAGGCGCGGGTTCGATCCCTGAGTCGGGAAGATCCCCTGGAGGAGGGCATGGCAACCGCCTCCAGTATTCTTGCCTGGAGAATCCCATGGACAGAGGAGCCTGGTGGGCTACAGTCCATAGAGTTGCAAAGAGTTGGACACAACTGAAGCAACTTAGCACACATGCACGAGGAAAGAGAGAGAGAGACAAAGTCAGAGACAGGGTTTCATTGGGGATAACATCCAAATTTGAATGGTCTTTTATTTTAAGATTAGGATTTGATGTTTTTCTTCAGAACCTTGAGGGCAGGAGACGGGTTAAGTTAGAACTGTCCCTGGCAGGAGTGAGGCTGATAGATGCCAAGGGTGGGGGCATAGTGGAGCAGGAAAGGAGGGGACCTTAGGAGGCTGTTGCAATGATGTATGTGTGTTGCTCAGAATAGGGTAGGTTTTACTATGGCAACAAACAGTCCCAACATCCTAATGGCTTAAAGAAATAAAAGTTTATTTTCAGTTCAGACTACCTGTCCAATTGCAGGTTGGCTGGAAGCTCTGCTCATCACTGTCACTCAGGTTCACAGAATGTTCCTGAACATTGCCAGTTGCCATAATAGAGAGTGAAGAGCTCTTCAGGGCTTTGCACTGGCAATTCAGTGCTTGGTCTCTAAGTAACTCATGTCACTTGTTTCGAGTCATTGGTCACATCACTCACTCGACCACAAGGTCCCGGGAAAGCAGTCCTTCCACTGAACAGCATGAATGTTGGTGCAGATTTGGTTCCTTAAGAAGCAGACTCTGAAACAGAGATTAACAAGCAGGAAGTTTACTAGAGAGTGCTCTGAGGATCTCTACTGTAGAGAGAATAGAAAGAAGTAGGATTGAACAGAGAGAGAAACTGGGTTGCAGTTCAGGCTTAACAAAGACTTCAGCTGACCTCACCGGTGGCTCTGAACCTAAAAGTTGTCTCCAGCTGGAACAAGAGGTCTGGGTGTCCCCACCCCACCTTCATCACCCCATCATTGGAGATGGGCTGCCCTTGAGTCAGTGGTATGTTCTTGAAGTAGACTTCTCTCTTTAATTCCTTAAATAAAATCTGAGATGACAGCTCAAAAATCTCTAGGCAGCTGATGGAATAAGTCTGGGCAGCTCATCACACAGCATATTATGCAAATGTCTGCCCGACAGGTGCTAGGGTCAAAACCTGAACTGTGGCAGGGCCAGTGGGAAGGAAGTAAAGTAAAGGGATTGCATTGATGTGAAGGATGAAGAATCGAGCTTTAAAACATGGCAGTCTCCCAACTGGCTCTTATGCTCTGTTGAATGAATTGTGCAACCATGGAGTTAGTTAATAGTAGCAACACATACAGAAAGAAGCGAAAACTTGGTTGATAAAGGAAATATGAGTCTACTTACCACTGAGGAAATTGGGATGCCAAAAATTGATAAGAAAACTATCTTAACATTTGAGCCCATTGTTTAGCATAAATAAATTTCTAAAGGACTGTATGATTCAAGATCAGCACAATCCGTCGCAGGATCTTTAAAAAGCATTTTTGAACCCGTGTTGTACAGTCTGTAAAACATCAAGTTAAGAATAGACTCTCTTGCCCTTTTCAGGTTGGTGTTTGTTTTTCTCCTTCCATCTTTCCCTGGAGCATAAAATAACTTCCTGTTCGTCCCCTACTTATGTTTCTTCTGAACATTATGTTTGGGATGTCCAGTTTGGTTGTGGAAAAGTGTGAATGACTCAAATGGGATAAAAAAATTGAAATTAAAATCCATAAGTAATTATATATGTGTGTATGCATATACATACCTAAAAGATAAAAATTCTGACATTCGTGAAATTAACTTTAGCCATGAGAGAAGCTGGTCAATATGGTAAATTAAATAGAACCATTTCCTCCTATTATCCTAATCATTTTTAGTTTCTTGAATTTTGTGTGTGGGCAAAGCTCATTGCTTAAATAATTATTTTCTCCTTAACTAGCGTTTTTATATCGTCTTACTGTCTTGACAAATAGCTACTAATTATTAAGCAGCTACTCTGTGCTCTGCCTTGTGCTTGGTACTTTACATGTATTATCTTTTTTTAAAGAAATATATCTTTGGGGAAATATTTCAATATACAAAAGTATAAATGATAATATAGGTAAAACCCCACATACCCACCACTTAGTTTTAAGGCATCTTAATATTTTACCATGTTTTCTCTCGATACTTTTTTTTTGTAATATGATAAAAATTTACAGAATCAGTTGAAACCACGTTTTTACCTCTCCTTTCTCCCTAAAAATAGTCCTATTCTGAATTTCATGGTTTTCATCCCCAGACACATCTTTCTCATTTTGCCGCATATATTTATATCTATAAACAATATATATTATTTTTGTGTTTGTAAAATTTAAATAAGGATGTGTCATTCTGCTACCTTATTTTTCTCTCAACAGGCTTTTGGGACCTGTCTCTAAATTCATTTTAACTCTTATATTCCATTGCCTTAAACATACCAACCTCTTGTTGATGGACATTTAGGTTGTTGGCAAAGTTTTAGTGTCCCCAACATACTACACTGAAAAGGTTGTGTTTGTCTTTTTGTGCTTGTGAGCAAGAGCTTCTCCAGAGTATGTACTAAAAGGGAGACTTACTAGGTTTTTGGCTTTAATAGATGTTGTGCCTTATCTCTGTCCTTACAATCACTCTTCAAGATGATATCATGAATCCCACCTCATTGGTTTTATATACTTATTAGCTAATAAGACATTGTGCTGAAGTTTGAACCGAGCTCTAAAGCTCATGAATGATATCATGATTCAGCACCACGTCTTATTAGCTAGTAAGTATATAAAACACTTAGCCTTTTGCCCCTGACTTGCAGCTTTATTAAAAAGATATATAAAGGTAGTATCTCATTTATTCACTTATTTGCTCAACAAACATTGGGTGAAAACATAGCTGAGTGCTTAAAAATGAAATGTGTAAACTTCTTGAATTCAAATCCTAACTTCCCTTTTGTTAGCTATGTGAGTTCTCAGAGATTGTTCTCATTAACTTTTTTCTAGGACTTCTCTGGCAGTCCAGTGTTTGGGACTTTGCCTTCCAATATCGGAGGTGCAGGTTAAAGCCTTGGTTTGGGAACTAAGATCCCACATGCCTTGGTGAGCAAAAAAACCAGAACATAAAAAGCAGATACAATATTGTAGCAAATTCAATAAAGACTTTAAATTACATCTAAAAAATATTTTTTAGAACTTTTTTCTGCTGTAAAATATGGTTAATTATAGTGCCTCCCTTAAAGAGTTATGCTCCCAGGATTGTTATAAAAATAAAATGCATTAATATTTGAAAGCACTAAAACAGTGTTGGATGTATTCATGGATGGATAGATGGACAGTGGATGGACAAGGAGATGGATGGACGGACAGATGGGCAGATGCTTGGGTGGATGGACAAATGGTTGGACTGAACTGATGATTGGGTGGATAGATGAATGGATGGATGGATAAAAGAATGGATGGACAGACAGATGGGAAGATGGTTGGATGGCTAGATGAACAGATGAACTAATGGTTGGATGGATGGATGAATCTCTCACAATTATCTTCATATGTGCAGTCCTCACCATCTTATGCATATGCATAACCTTTGGAGCTTTTAAAATCTGCAGAAGCCTTGGCTCCAACATCTTCTCTCCTCTCCAAATTAAGAACTATAGTCTAATGTAGCAAGTAGGAAAGGGGCCCACTGACCACTGCACAGAGATCCTGTGCTCACATGGTTTCATGGCACAGCATTTTATCAGAGACTCTGTCTTCCTAATGCTGTTGTCTTCTATGTTTATTCTTTGAAGGCAAAGATTCTCATAAATGTTTAATTGTTTCCTTTTTTTCTCCAAGATGAAGGCATTAAACTTTCTCTCTCTCAACCCTGAACCCTACTCTGGTATGACCGAGAGCCCTAGATTCTCATGTATAAAGGCTCTGGGGCCCCACTTACTGATGGCATTCTCATCCGTGTAAGTGCTCTTCTGATGTGATTCTTAAATTTCCAACTGCTTAGGAGACTGCTATTACAGGCATCATGCTATGCTTGGGTAAAGTAGCCAGCAAACATTTTTACAGGAATTAGTTAGTCTCATTAAAATGTGATTAGATGCCTATTAGCTAAAAGAGAAAAGAGAGAAATAAAATGGGCTTTGGTCAGCTGGGCCTGGGTTACAAATCAAGACTTCATCACTTACCTGCTGTGTGACCTTGGGCCAAGTGACTTCGTTGCTCTGAACTTGTTTCTTATACAAAAGATAAAATAAGATGTACATTTTAAGTTTGATATAAAAGTGTAACATGGATTCAGAAAAAGTAGCTTTTCCAATGTAAATGTTTGGATGCCTTACAAAGTTGATCCTAAAGCCTGAAATTATCATGCTAGTCATGAATAGTGCAAACTGTGATCAGGAATTAAGCCCAAATGCCCACATATACTAGCTGTGTGTCATGAGCAAGTTACATGCTCTCTTCGTGCCCCCTTTTCTCACCTGTGTGATGGGGATGGTATTATAATAGTGCCTGCCTCTTGGGATTGTTGAGGAGACAACACAAGATTACATAATAAAGGTCTCTTTGGGGTACCTGGCTCAAAATCAGCAGTTAAGGAGTGTCATTTCTACTTAATGAACATTTTATATGTTGTCAGACATAGCGCTAAGCATTTGGCCACGCTGCACATCTTGCAGGATCTTACTTCCCTGACCAGGGATCGAACCCAGCACCTCGGCAGGGAAAGCACCATATTCTAACCACTGGACCACTGGGGAATTCCCTAAGCATTTCATATTTACCATTCCATTTGATTCTCCTAACAATGACATGAAGTAGGCACTATAAAACCCACTTGGCAGACATAAACATTGTTTAGCATGTTAAGTCACTTAGCCAAGAGCAAAGATGGAGGATTCAGATCTGTCTAAATCCATCCCTCAGCCACTGCATGGAATGGGCGTGGTTTGCAAACCAGTCAGCCTCTTCCTTTTCCACGTGTGCCTTCATTGAGTCCTTTCTAGCACTTTTCTGGCCTCTAATCTCTGCCTCTACCCAACCCTGTAGTCATAGCAGGTATTAATAAACCCATTGAGACTGAATGACTAATGCCATTTTCCCTCTACAGTCTACTCCCAGCCCAGCCTCCAGAGTGGTTTGTTAAATGTTAAGTCAGATCATGTCATCCATCGTCTTGTTCAGAACCCTGTAATGACTAACAACTCAGAAAAAGCCCGTCTCACTTTTAACCTACCAGCTGCTGCATAATGGATACCTTCTTCTCTAGTGTCCTTCACCAACCACCCCCAGCAGACACGCTCAACTTCTGGTCTTTTTATTATTACTAATGTTAGCATTCTATTCACTGTATTTGTGTATGCGTGTGTATTCTAGTTAATAGTTGACATATAACATTATATTTGTTTCAAGTGTACAGCATAATGATTCAATATTTATATATATTGTGAAATGGTTACCACAATAAGTCTAGTTAACTTCCATCGCCACACAGTTACAGATTTTTTGTTCCTATAATGATAGCTTTTAAGAGCTACTGTCTTAGCAACTTTCAAACATACAATACAATATTATTAACTATAGTGCCACGTGGTACATTACATCCCTTGACCTATTTATTTTAGAAAGTTTATGCCTTTTCATCCCCTTCACCCGTTTCACCCTCCCTCCAAGCCCTGCCTTTGCATGTGTGTTCAATCGTGTCCGACTCTTTGCAACTCCATGGACTGCAGTCTGCCAGGCTCATCTGTCCATGGAATTTTTCAGGCAAAACTACTGGAGTGAGTTGCCATTTCCTACTCTAGGGGATCTTCCCACCCCCAGGGTCAAACCCACATCTCCTGGATCTCCTGCATTGGCAGGCAGACTCTTTATCACTGAGCCTCTTGGGAAGCCCACCTCTGGCCAACCACCAATCTGTGTCAGTGAGCTGCCTTGACCTCTGGTCTCAACTTGAGATGTTCTTTCTCTCTGTAAGTCTTCTCCAGCAACACGGACCTCTTTGCTGTTCCTTCAGCCCTGCCAACGCATTCCATCCTCAGAGCCTTTGCCCTTGGCATTTTCTCTGCCTGGAACTTTGTCACCCAGAGGGTCACGAGACATGCTTCCCCCTTTACTTCCTGCAGATCTTTCTTCAGATGCCACCCAACCAGTGAGGCCACCCCGGGCTGTTCTCTTATTCTGCTTTATTCTTCTCTGTAACCCTATCACCACCTGACGTTAGGAAATCTATTTGCTTAGGTGCTTACTGTGTTTCCCCAACCAGAATGTTAGCTGATGAGGTGGAGAAACTTTGCTTTGTTCACTGCAGTGTCCTCAGCTCCTGAAACATAATATTCCTTCAGAAATAGTTCTTGACTAAATGAACAAACTAGCTCAGTCAGTAGGGCATGAGAATCTTAGTCTCAAGGTCGTGGGTTTGAGCCCCACATTCAGTGAAGTTTTAGGCTTGACTGGTAGCTCAGACGGTAAAGAATCTGCCTGCAATGCGGGAAACCTGGGTTCGATCCCTGGGTTGGACGTTCCCCTGGAGGAGGGCATGGCAACCCACCCCAGTATTCTTGCCTGGAGAATCCCATGGACAGAGGAGCCTGGAGGGTTGCAAAGAGTCCGACATGCTAAGCGCAGCACAAATGAACAAAGGGATCTGCTTTACATTTTAAGAAACTTGCTCTAGCCACTGTGGCGGGGAAGGGTGGGGAATGGTAAGAGCAGTCAGGAGGCCGTTTCTGATGCCCAGCCGAGGGACAGTGTACTGGGGTGGGCTGGAATGGTGGCCGCACGTGCTATAGGAAGAAGCTAGGAATTTGGAGCAGGAGGCTGCTGCACGAAGGGGACTCTGTCCAACGAGAATGTTTACAGTCTATGAAGTTTTGGAAACATCCAGGACGAGGCCGCGTGTGTTGAAATGGATTTGTGTCTGTGTGTGTTTACTCTTTTTCATTATGGAAAATAGCCCCAAGCCAGTGTAAGCTGATTGCGAGTAGTTCTCTGAAAGTCATTCCGTTAAGGAAACAGAGGGCAGAGAGCAGAGTGAGATGTTTCCTCCCACCCCTGTAAAACAGGGTCAGTCAGGGACCCCGGCTTCTGTGTTCTACCAGCTGCAAGTCCCCGCCCGTGCCCAGCCCAGGGTGTGGAAGCTGGCAGTTTCTGCAGTTCTCGTCAGCGCTGACTGTCAAGTGATCTCTGTTTCCTGTGCCCGGCCCTGTGGTTAAGCTCTGGAAGGTGCCCTCTTTGGCCTGACCAATGCTGACAAACGTTTTAGACCCCTGGCTTTCTCTTCGTGGCACTCTGTGGAAGTTGATTATCATTCTGACCCTGGCCCAGATCATTCCCATCCCCTGGAAATAAGGATGGATGGACCCTTTGGATTTGCCTGGATTCCTGGGAGGAAAAAAAACTTTCTTTCTGCTCTTCATTAGTGTTTAATTAAAAGCTTGCTATCCCTAAGTCTTTGGCTATGTCCAAGCTTTTTAAAATTCTGCAAGCACAGACAATATAAAGAGAGTTTGACCCGTTGAGTTACAAGAGCTGGGTTATGGTGTCTAATTATCAACCTCAAATAATGACGGAATCATTCGGAGAAGGCAATGGCAACCCACTCCAGTAGTCTTGCCTGGAAAGTCCCATGGATGGAGGAGCCTGGTGGGTTGCAGTCCATGGAGTCGCTAAGAGTCCGGCACGACTGAGCAACTTTACTTTCACTTTTCAGTTTCACGCATTGGAGAAGGAAATGGCAACCCACTCCAGTATTCTTGCCTGGAGAATCCCAGGGACAGAGGAGCCTAGTGGGCTGCCGTCTATGGGTTCTCACAGAGTCGGACACGACTGAAGTGACTTAGCAGCAGTAGCAGCATAATCTTTCAGAACAAAAAGGAATATGAGGCATTTACCAAATATTTCCTGAAGACAAAGTGCACTTACTTTTAACCAATAGTTAAATATCAGCTTTTAAATGTAATCAGAGTTTTAAGTTTGAAGCAGTTTGGTTCAGGATATGAAGAATCTTAACCATCAACTCATTTAAATTTATGGGGTCTTTCCTTCCTTAAGATTTTGTATATTAATCTTTCTAGGTATTGATGCCAGATATAGTTCCAGCTAAGCTCATGAGATTTTTTCCTGTCAAATTCCTTCTGGAAATGAGATTTCTTTTAGTGAATGTATTTTTCCTTTAATAAACTTCAGAAACCAACTCTGAGTTTGAAAAAAAATTTTTCTGAGATGTTAGTGCCAGAGTCTGAACAGTGCCCTTTATTCACTACCAAATTGCATCAGTTTAAGTTTTTTTTTTTCAGGCTCAGGCATTACATTAGGTCACAAATATAGCAAAAACTTGCCACACCTTTATGCTGTGTATTGTGTGTTTTAAGTATTTAATTATGTCTTTCTATCCTTTTCTTCCCCACCCTCTTTTTTGGTATACTTTCTCTGCGCTAAATAGGTCACACTTAAATGTGTAAATAAATAACATATGTGTGTGTGTATACATGTATATATGAAAAATGTATAAATACATGTACACATATGTGCATGTGTGTTTATATATGTCACTGTATCTGAAGTTTTTCCCCAAAATAAGACCACGAGCCAACATATTTACCAGACATCACTTTTCTTCCCCTAATCTTAAACATCACTTCTAAATTTATATTATAGCCCTGAAGTAAATATCTAGTACCAATAATATGTTTGGGTTCCATAATAGATTGTATTCTTCAGGAAGTTGCTATCAATTTTGATGAAGTCCAGCAAATGAAGATTTGGTCAACAATGTCACTTGTTTCCCTTGGTTTAAAAATGAAGAAAATACAAAATCAGAGAACTGGTCGTGTGTTCCTGGTCACCTTCTGCATTGGCTCAGCTCACTGATCTGTGAAGTGAGGCCTTGGCGTGGGCTGCCATACTGGAGGCTGCTGGGTGGTCAGTAAACAGCAGTAGGGCAAGTCACTCAAAGTGCAGCTCTTGCGTCTACCCCTTCCCCAGCAGCTCCATCCAAGGAGGACCAGGTGGGTAGTTAAGAGCTTGAGGGACCTGTGAGGAAAAAGAGGAAGCAGCCTTCCTTGGCCCATGCAGCTTCATTTATTATTTACAGATATTAATGACATCAGTCTGTTTTAATGGAACATGTAATGAGATGAACAGCTTTATCTATTTCCTTTGAGTGATTTGCACATACCCTTTGGGAGCTAAGGATGTTGGAATCAGATAAATATGAGCTCTAATCCTGTTCCTTATGCCTTCCTGGTTGTATCACCCAAAGCTTAATACCTCATTCTTTTGGGCCTCAGTTTCCTCATCTATGAAATGGGAACATAATATATCGTCATACTGTTGGCAGCTGTTTTTTGTTTGGTTTTGATTTTTTGGCCATGCCATGCAGCATATAGGATATTAGCTCCCTGACCAGGGATTGAACCCCTGCCCCATACATTAAGAGCACAGAGTTCTAAACATTGGACTACCAGGGAGGTCCCTGTTGCCAGGTTTAAGGGAAAGGATGTCCTTGTGACTGCTCATAATGGTGTCTAGAACATTGTTGGGGGCCAGAATGAGGCACTCCGCCAGTGGCAAAGGTCATGAGGAAGGAGGCTTGACATACGCAAAGGCGGGATCGAGCCTCAGGAGTCCCCCTGGAAATCCTCGAGCATCTACCCCCATAACCAGAGCCTGCCTGCTTTACTACTTTGTGCTCCCACCTACACCTCTGACTTTACAGGAGGCTGTCCCCCACCACCTCTTTCGGAGAAGGAGTTAAACTAGAGCTCCAGTTAATAAAAACTCCTGGGTGTGACAAGAGTGTTTTAACCTACAAACTCCTCTGAAGGTTCTCTAGCCTGCCTGACAGGCTTGTCTGGCCACATGTGGTTGCTCACAGCCTCCCAACCGTGAGAGGCACGAGATGCTTTAAACCTTCTAAAAACAGGTTCCTTAGAAAAGTTAGAAAACTATTAGAATAAGTATAATGGGCTGATTAGAAATTGTATTGGTGAAGGGTTTTTCATTTGTTGAGCCAATGTTTGTTGCTAAGTCTCCATATCCCCTGCCCTTACACACATTAATGAATATATAGAAGAAATAAGTATTAACCTTTGATATTAATCACGTTAGACCTTAGGCTAAGTAAATTCTTTCCTTAACTAAAACCCACTACACCCTCACCCTATAGGAATGTAACTTTATTTGGGTGGCATCTGTTTTGAGAATAATCACCCCTGGAGAAATAAGTGTCCTGGTTGACTGACCGCTGTCACAAGGAGAGGGTCATAAATTGTCAGCAGGCCCCCTGGCCAGAAGATGATGTAACACCCCTAAGACCTCTGTATACATTTGTATGAAGCACCTGACTTTGATAAAAGTCAGGACTGCTGACCCCGCGTGACTTTTGCATAACATCTCAGTGTATAAAAGTAGACCATGGAAAATAAAGAATTGGGATCAGTTTCTCGAAATGCTGGTCTCCCCATGTCGCTCGCTCTCTCACTCTGGCTGAGTCTCCATCTGGAGCGAGGAACCCACCAAGCTTACTAATTTTGCCTGGGCTTCTAAGATCCAACCGGGGAGGCCTCAGTGTCTCCTCTCCTTCGGGAGAACGGAAGGATGCCTGCAGCCTACGTAAGTGGTGCAAACTTCTTGTCTTGAAGTTTTATTGGTCTCTCGCGTAAACCAAGCTACTCAGCCTCTTTTCTCCACTGAATTTTCCTACTGAGCTATCCTCATTCTATTACTCTTTACATCTCTAATTAATATCTAATTGAAGCTATTGTATCCTGATCCTCGCCATCGCCATCCCCGCTTCGAATACCCTGGATCAGCCAGGGCTGGACCCCGGCAGAACGACTAGAACACAGTACATTGTAGTTTAGGGAAAAGGCCTTGGTACTGAAATACGCCAAAAAAGACAAATGTTAGAAATGGGATACTCACTTCCTCTCTCATCTCAATGAAGTTATCTTAAATAAGGGTAAGAGATGAGGTGGATATTTTGAAGCAGAATTTAATTATAATCTGATAAATTGTTACAACCTTTTCATAGAAGAGTTTAGTTGTATCTAATCAAAACGTAAGATCAAACATTTCCATTTCAGGAAGTTGTCTGAAGGGCGTAATGGTACATGTGTAAGGATTTTCATAGCAGAATGATTTGAAATAGCAAACCAGTGGAGACATGAATAGGAGGATGATTAGTAGAATGATAATCCCTCCAAAGCATGGGATTCCGTGACATCAGTAGAAAAAGTGAAGTAGACCTATACGTCACAGCCTCCCAGAATTGTCACTAATCTATTTTGGGGTGAAAATAAACACAAAAGACAGAACACTATACAGGATGTGTGTGTGTGTATGTGTATGTATGTGTCTATAGAGGTGGTGCCTGTGGTAAAGAACCTGCCAGTGCAGGAGATGTAAGAGACACAGGTTCGATCACTGGGTTGGGAAGATCCCCTGGAGGAAGGCATGGCAACCCACTCCAGTATTCTTGCCTGGGAAATCCCATGGACAGAGGAGCCTGGCAGGCTATAGTCCATAGAGTCGCACAGAGTCAGACACGACTGAACTGACTTAGCATGTGGCACATAACAGAGAGACAAAAAGACATAAATAAATGTGAGAAGTGTGTATCTATGTTCTTGTACATGAGAGAACAGGGTTGAAAATACATAGACCAAACCATTTATAACGTTTACCCCAGGGAAAGGTCAGTAGACAAAGGGAAAGGTTTCTGCTTCTTTTACTTCAGTCATTCTGAATTTCAATTGCCTACAGCAAGGATATATGTGATTTTTTAAAAACTTCCTATTCAAAACATCTGATCCAGGCTGTTGTGTACAGTATTTCTGGGGAGCAGGAATGTGTTTAGTTTAGCCTTGTGTCACAGCACCTGGCATGTAGCAGTGTCTCTGCACGAGTATTATTTTTGTGTCTGTTTAGTGATGACTATTAGCCATTACTGACGCAATTACTGCTGTTACCCAAAGAGTGTGTGGTGGAGTCTGGCTGCTCGCTGCCCAAAAGCCAATAAATATTGGTGGAAAGGGAAGTTTGCTCTATTTCAGATGCCGGCAATTGGGTGGTGAGGGTGGTGGCCTCACCAGCAACCAGTGGGGCAAGAGCTTTTATAGACAGAAAGAGGGAGCTACTGGCAGAAATGGCACAAGTCCGCTCTGACAGTCATCTTCAAATTGGTCATTGCTGGTCTGACCAGCATCATCTTGATTGATTGAGGTATAGTTAATCTTCCCAGAGTTCATTTGTTCCCATTTCTCTGAGGCCAGTTCTAGGAACTGTGGAAGCTTATGTCTTGGGTCAGAAGATGAGATGGCTAGATGGCATCATCATGAAATGTTCATGCAATGAACGTGAACTTAAGCAAACTTCCGGAGATGGTGAGGGACAGGGAGGCCTGGCGTGGTGCCGTCCATGAGGTCACAGAGTCAGACACAACTGGATGACTGAACAGTAACACGAATGTTGTGAGTACAGTCTGGTCATCGTGAAGTTAACTTCTCCACCTGGTATTTTAGTATCTATAAGACATATCACAGGATATGGCACAGAATATTATCTATAGCCCTTGAGAAAGATCTTAAGGTCCTTGACTGTGCTTAATGACTACATTATTATTATTTAGCCTCCTTTGACTGTTTTCCTTTGTTTCTGCATTTCTCATTTCTCTGATTAAATTCGCTCTTTGACTAAAGTTTACGAAAGACAATAGACAGACAGAGGCCATGGTGTGTGTGGGGGCAGGGGTAGGGAGCAGTGGCAAGGACCATAGGGTCTTGCTTCTTTCACTGCCAGGGAAATCCTGACAGTCCAATGCCTAAGACTTCACCTTTAAATGCAGAAGGTGCAGGTTTGATCCCTAGTCAGGGAACTAGGATCCTACATGATTGTGGCCAAAAAACTGAAACTTAAAACAAAAGTAATATTGTAACAAATGCAACAGACACTGGAAAAATCAGATCAGATCAGATCAGATCAGTCACTCAGTCGTGTTGGACTCTTTTCGACCCCATCAATCCCAGCACGCCAGGCCTCCCTGTCCATCACCAACTCCCGGAGTTCACTCAGACTCAAGTCCATCGAGTCAGTGATGCCATCCAGCCATCTCATCCTCTGTCGTCCCCTTCTCCTCCTGCCCCCAATCCCTCCCAGCATCAGAGTCTTTTCCAATGAGTCAGCTCTTCGCACGAGGTAGCCAAAGTACTGGAGTTTCAGCTTTAGCATCATTCCTTCCAAAGAAATCCCAGGGCTGATCTCGTTCAGAATGGACTGGTTGGATCTCCTTGCAGTCCAAGGGACTCTCAAGAGTCTTCTCCAACACCACAGTTCAAAAGCATCAATTCTTCGGCGCTCAGCCTTCTTCACAGTCCAACTCTCACATCCATACATGACCACAGGAAAAACCATAGGCTTGACTAGACGGACCTTTCTTGGCAAAGTAATGTCTCTGATTTTGAATATGCTATCTAGGTTGGTCATAACTTTCCTTCCAAGGAGTAAGCATCTTTTAATTTCATGGCTGCAGTCACCATCTGCACTGATTTTGGAGCCCAGAAAAATAAAGTCTGACACTGTTTCCACTGTTTCCCCATCTATTTCCCATGAAGTGATGGGACCTGATACCATGATCTTCGTTTTCTGAATGTTGAGCTTTAAGCCAACTTTTTCACTCTCCACTTTCACTTTCATCAACAGGCTTTTTAGTTCCTCTTCACTTTCTGCCATAAGGGTAGTGTCATCTGTATATCTGAGGTTATTGATATTTCTCCCGGCAATCTTGATTCCAGCTTGTGTTTCTTCCAGTCCAGCGTTTCTCGTGATGTACTCTGCATATAAGTTAAATAAACAGGGTGACAATATACAGCCTTGACGAACTCCTTTTCCTATTTGGAACCAGTCTGTTGTTCCATGTCCAGTTCTAACTGTTGCTTCCTGACCTGTGTACAGATTTCTCAAGAAGCAGATCAGGTGGTCTGGTATTCCCATCTCTTTCAGAATTTTCCACAGTTTATTGTGATCCACACAGTCAAAGGCTTTGGCATAGTCAATAGAGCAGAAATAGATGCTTTTCTGGAACTCTCTTGCTTTTTCCATGATCCAGCGGATGTTGGCAATTTGATCTCTGGTTCCTCTGCCTTTTCTAAAACCAGCTTGAACATCAGGAAGTTCACAGTTCACATATTGCTGAAGCCTGGCTTGGAGAATTTTGAGCATTACTTTACTAGCATGTGAGATGAGTGCAATTGTGCGGTAGTTTGAGCATTCTTTGGCATTGCCTTTCTTTGGGATTGGAATGAAAACTGACCTTTTCCAGTCCTGTGGCCACTGCTGAGTTTTCCAAATTTGCTGGCATATTGAGTGCAGCACTTTTACAGCATCATCTTTCAGGATTTGGAATAGCTCAACTGGAATTCCATCACCTCCGCTAGCTTTGTTTGTAGTGATACTTTCTAAAGCCCACTTGACTTCACATTCCAGGATGTCTGGCTCTAGGTCAGTGATCAAAAAAATATTTTTTAAAAGCAGTATTTGTATTCATTGGGGAACCATAGAATTTTTTATGGTTAAAGTAAGTCCATACATTTTTTTTATAGAGACGCATGGTTTTTAGTCAAAGTCTTTTATTAATGGTGTATATTCACCATATATTTTCTAAACATATATGACTCACATACTACAGTAATGTAAAATTTTACAGAGGTGAGATCATTCTATACATCTTCGTTTGAAATGTATTTACTTACACATTTTAGATACTGATCTATCTCATTATTTTTTTTATAACCATTGTGTATTCAATGGTATGAATGTACCTCAATCAATTTCACCAATCCCCTATTAATAAACATTTAGGTTGTTTCTAGATTTTACTAAGACAGAGGTTACCATGAACATCCTTATGTAAAACATTTGTGGGAGAATTTCTGGAAGATACATACCTTGTTGGGAAGGACATTGAATTTCCAAAAAGTTGTACCAATTTCTGGTGCCACTGAGTGAGCAAGAACCCTTCTTTTCCATATCGTAGCCAACAACTTTTGATTTATACTGTGGTACTAGCGGAAAAAAAAATACGTTTTATATTTGTTTTCATTTTATCTCCTTACTTAGTGAAACTGCTTTAAAAATACGTTTTATATTTGTTTTCATTTTATCTCCTTACTTAGTGAAACTGCTTTTCAAAGCTTTCCTGAGGGTCCTGATTCTTGGAACACTGGAATTGTACGTGTCCGAGAGTGTCAGGAACGCTTCCCAGGTGGCGCTAGTGGTAAAGAACCTAACCTGTCTGCCAGTGCAGGAGACATAAGAGACATGGGTTCCATCCCTGGGTTGCAAAGATCCCCTGGAGGAGGGCATGGCAGCGCACTGCAGTATTCTGGCAGCCCACTCCAGTATTCTTGCCTGAAGAATCCCATGAACAGAGGAGCCTGGCAGGCTACAGTCCTCGGGGTTGCAAAGAGTTGGACATGGCAGAAGCGACTTAGCATGAAGCAAGAGAGGGTCAGGGGAAGCATACTCTGCATTTCATCACAGTATAAATTAGTTTGCATGCTTTAGAGCAAATTGTAGTCTCTTAGAAAGTGTTTGTCCTATCATAGTGATACAGAATTTCCTTGTATAGTTAAAATAAGTTTGTGTAGAGCATTGCTGGTTGAAATCCAAGTATCACAAAGACAGATTTTCATGTAGTCTCTCTGCCATGTACTATATAAAGTCTTAGGATTTACAAATAGCTGAGAATAGTTATTTCTTTTCACATCCATCATACTCTGGTTTCATACCATGGTTTCCCCACGTAGTATTTAGTGGAGTTCAGAAATCTTGTTTTATTCTTATCTGTAAACATTCTCAACTTCATTTAGATTAGCTTGAAAGAGATCACCAAGGCTTTAATTTTTTTTTTTTTTTTAACAAGGGATAAAGCTTAGGGCGGGAGAACAGAACCATGCACCATTTATTTTCCCTTTTTCACCTTTTCTCTTTTGAATGTCTGAGGCCTGTAAGCTTATTTGGCTCTCTAAATCCATATTTATTAACTTAAATATAATTTAGCCAGAGTTGAATTGTTGCAGTGAGATTTCATAGCAACAAGCAACCATGAAACTGTCATTTGTCTCTTTTTGGGGAGGCACCAGAACTGATTACTTGGGAGACAATTTGTGCTCTTAATGTCATGGTGATTTGAGATTGCACCCTGAAGGTGAGGATGGGGTGACCTGAAGATTCATTTGTGTACAGGCTTTCTTAAGGGCCAGCCTAACTGAGAGGTAAATTGAAATGACTAGAGGAAGCCCCTCAAAGAGGGTGTTTGTCATGTGTTAGCTGGGCAGCACTTGCTGTCGGCGTTCTGTTAAACACGCCAACTCCCTTCTGGAGTTGGCAAATGGCTAAAGGCAGTTCTGCATGCAAGCTTCCTACCATGGCCACCAAGGGGGCCAGATTATCCTGTCTGCTCCCTGTTCACCCGGGGGGCAAGCCCAAGACCTCAACTCGGCCTGTGATACCCCTGTGCTCCTGCGCTCTGAGTTCTGAGCTAGAGGAGAGAACCATGAAAAGAGCAGTGGGGGCAGGACACAGACAAGGTAGTTGTATGACATGGAATACAACTCCGGGTGTTTGCTTCCTTATGGGTTCTCTTGTTTCCTGTTCATCTTCTAAGCCTGCTTACAAGGGCCATGTCTTTTTTCCTTCTTCTATCCTGAGAGGTCTTAACTGGCTCAGAGATCAATATCACCTCCCATGTGTCTTGAGAATATCCTGACTGATCCTGAAGCCAGTCCTTACTGCTGTTTTCCATGTCGTAGAGTACACTGTTGTTGCTGCTGTTGTTTAGTCACCAAGGTGTGTGTGCTCAGTCACTCAGTCGTGTCCAACTCTTTGCAACCCAATGGACTATAGCCCACCAGGCTCCTCTGTCCATGGCATTTCCCAGGCAAGAATCCTGGAAGGGGTTGCAGTTTCCTTCTTCAGGGGATCTTCCCAACCCAGGGATTGAACCCAGGGATGGAACCTGCATCTCCTGCTTGGCAGGCAGATTCTTTACCACAGAGCCACCAGGGAAGCCCCATAGAGAACATACATGGTGCTAATGTTTGTGTGGTACCAGGGTAAATGTATATGACGCTGCTCAGAGCTTGAGGTGACAATCTGCAGGATAATAGGCTGCCTTGAGGGCTGAGCAGACCAGTAGCTCAGGATACCCTTTCCCCTGTTACATCCATACACAGGTTGTGAAGCTGTGGTCAAAGCTAATCATGATGACCTTATTCCTTTTGCTCATGATTGGTTTAGGGTAAGCATATGACCTAGGTGTGGCCAATGGCATGCAAGGCATTGATGCATTTCTTGAAAAGCTCTTTTTACTCCTAAAAAGAGACATAGAGAAAGAGATAGTCCTTCTTTTGGAGTAAGGATGTGGTACTTGGAAGAGTGACCACTATATGCAACCATGAGAAAATGTTAGTTTCAGGAGAACATGCTGAGTGGAAAAAATGGAAGGAATTTGGGACTTGGATGGCAGTGCTATTCTGTGGACCTCACCAACCTTGGAGCTACCCTCCCTTTAGATAGTAAGATAATCGATTCATAACGTTGAAGTTGTTTTTACTTAGATTTTGTTTGTTGTTGTTCTTCAGTTGCTAAGTCATTTCCGACTCTTTTCAACCCGGCCAGGCTCCCCTGTCCTTCACTATCTCCCAGAGTTTGCTCAAACTTACGTTCATTGAGTCGGTAATGCCATCCAACCATCTCATCCTCTGTTGCCCAGTCCTCCTCCTGCCCTCAATCTTTCCCAGCATCAGGGTCTCTTCCAATGAGTTGACTCTTCCAGTCAGGTGGCCAAAGTATTGGAGCTTTCATCATCAGTCCTTCCAATGAATATTCAGGGTTGGTTTCCTTTAGGACTGACTAGTTTGATCTCCTTGCTGTCCAAGGGAATGTCAGGAGTCTTCTCCAGCACCACAGTTTGAAAGGATCAAGTATTCAGTGTGCAGCCTTCTTTATGGTCCAACTCACATCTGTACATGACTACTGGAAGAAAATAATTTTGTCTAGATGGACCTTTGTCGGCAAAGTAATGTCTCTGCTTTTTAATATGCTGTCTGAGTTTGTCATAGCTTTTCTTCCAAAGAGCAAGTGTCTTTTAATTTCATGGCTGTAGCCACCATCTGCAGTGATTTTGGAGCCCAAGAATATAAAGTCTGTCATTGTTTCCACTTTTTTCCCATCTATTTGCTATGAAATGATGAGACCAGATGCCATGATCTTAGTTTTTTAATGTTGAGCTGTAAGCCAGCTTTTTTACTCTCTTCTTTCACTGTCATCTAGAGGCTCTTTAGTTCCTCTTCACTTTGTTTGATACTTACTACAAAAAGGATTCTGATATAAGATCTGCTCAGGACTTGAGGGTCACGACTTGTAGAAGGTTGTCCAACCAAAAAGGTGCTCAAGAAAAGAAACTTCTGAGGAAAGAATGGAATAGCTGAAGTTGTACTGGTAAAAGGAAAATGTTTACATTCAAAGTAAGTTAGATAAAAATAGAAGGAAGCTTTTTTTAAGTGCTTTACATTAAAAATCACAAAACTTTTTTCATTAATATGATAGTGGTCTTGACCAGAAATATTTGCCAACATCTCAGCAAAACTTTAGAGAAAGGAAAGATTTTTGCAGTTTTAACAATTGCAGGAGGCAGAACTGCATATAGGTCAGAAACCTGGCCCTGGAGCCAAACTGTCTAGGTTTAGATCCTGCACCTGCTACTTCCTGCTCTATGACTTCATGTAAGTTATTTAACCTCTCTGGGCTTCATTTTTCTCATCATCTGTAAAATAAAGATAATACTAGTTCCTACCTCAAAGATGTTATTGTGTATATCTTTACAAAATATAGGAACAGCATTTGGTGTATATGTACCATGTAAGGGTTTGCTAGTATTAGTTAGCAGTTATCATCAGGTGGCACTAGTGGTTAAGAATCTGCCTTCCATCCCTGGGTCAGGAAGATTCCCTGGAGAAGGGAATGGCAACCCACTTGAGTACTCTTGCCTGAGATATCCCATGGACCGAGGAGCCTCGTGGGCTACAGTCCATAGGGTTACGAAGAGTTGGACACAACTGAGTGCTCGAGCACACACACACAGCATAAACGATCATCCAAATCTGCTGCTGCTGCTGCTAAGTCGCTTCAGTCGTGTCCGACTCTGTGCGACCCCATAGACGGCAGCCCACCAGGCTCCTCCGTCCTTGGGATTCTCCAGGCAAGAACACTGGAGTGGGTTGCCATTTCCTTCTCCAATGCATGAACGTGAAAATTGAAAGTAAAGTCACTCAGTCGTGTCCGACTCTTAGCGACCCCATGGACTGCAGCCTACCAGGCTCCTCCGTGCATGGGATTTTCCAGACAAGAGTACCGGAGTGGGGTGCCCTTGCCTTCTCCGCATCCAAACCTATGCACATGTTAAAAAAAAAAAAAAAAAGTCACTTAAACACAGGTGCTTCTATGACTACGCAGTCACTAAAGTGGCTAAAATAAGGTCTGTTATACTAAGTGTTGGCAAAGACCTCTCATACATTACTGATGGGAGTGTAAAATGGTGTGGCCCTTTTGGGAAATTGGGCTTCCCTGGTGGCTCAGACAGTAAAGAATCCGCCTGCAATGCAGGAGACCTGGGTTCGATCACTGGGTTTGGAAGATCCCCTGGAGGAGAGCATGGCAACCCACTCCAGTATTCTTGCCTCGAGAATCCCCATGGACAGAGGAGCCTGGTGGGCTATAGTCCATGGGTTCACAGATAGTCAGACACGACTGAGAGACTGACACTTAACACTTTGGGAAATGGACAGTTTCTTAAAAAATTAAACATGCATCCATCCCATGATCTGTTAGCGCCACTTCTAAGTATTTAATCAAGAGAAATAAAAATTTATATACATACTCATATACAAACACACAGACACACATACACACAAGACTTGTAAATGAATGTTCATAGCCTATTTCTTTATAATACCTCCAAACTAGAAATAGCTCAGGTTTCCATTAACAGAAGAGTAAATAAACTGTTGTATATGTATACAATAGAATACCTACTCAGCAATAAAAAATGAATTAACTGCAAATATATCCAACACCATTAATGAATTTCGAAAACATTTTGCTCAGTGAAGGAACACTCATCAAAGAATACATACGTTCTAATTCAATTCATATGATGTCCTAGAACAGGAATAGCTGATCTATGGTAATAGAAATCTATTCTAATCTATGGTAATATAAATCTGAACAGTGGTTGCTTCTGAGAGATGGGGAAAGATTGGGCAGAGGCAATTGGGAGAATATTCTGCAAAGTTCTTTATCTCGGTAAGGGTGTGGACAATATAGGTGTATACATTTGTCAAACTTGATCAAGTTGTAATACCTAGAGGATGTATATTTTGCTATTTATAGCTCTGTTTTAAAATGAAACAAAAAACAATAGCAGATGCTGCACAGGTCTTGGAAAGTAAATGTACAAGATGAGCATCTTTTCATCCTGGGTAGCAAGAAAAATATCAAAAACTATGAGTCATGTCTGAAGGATACAGTAGTTGACTTGAGGGATTGTCTCCCAGTGGCCAATACGGGACAGTTTGAACATCGACAAAGACAACAACTTAAATTTTATTATGGCACATATAATATATCTAAATACATATGTTTATGAATACTTAAATAAAAAACCAATTTGGCTACCATTAGAAGTGCCAACTTACTATTTTGAAAACTGGTAAATAAAGGTGAAGAATTGAGCATTTGCAATCTCTGCTTTATGAATTGTACCACTTAGTAACCCATTCATGGATGAGAGGAAATTTCTCACTTGAGAAATAGTCTAGCTCAAAGTAAAGGGTGATACAATTGAAAAGTCATCATATTGAAACCCTTAGTCAATTAAATGATCTAACTATTGAGCTAACATCACAAGGAGAGATAGCCCAAATGAGAAAACACAGATTGGTGACCAGTGAAACCATCCTGACAAAAAGAGACCTGATTGGTATCTGACCAAGCCTTCAGACTCAACCAACGTACAGGAAATACAGTGAACAAAAGACCATGTTAAATGACACCAGAGAGATGTAATCAACAGAACTCAGATGGTGGGAGAACTGGCAGAATAAACAGCCCAGTTTCTTCAACAAATAAATTATAATGAGAGCGAGACAGAGAAGAGGCGAAAAAGAGGGAAAGATGAATGGGAGAGAAACTTCTAGATTAACAGAGACCTAAGAGAAATAACAAAATGCTTTTGTAAACAGTTTTGGATCTTGATTCAAACAAACTTGGAAAAAAAATGCCTTCAAAAATTAAGTGGAAATTTGAACACTAACTGGATATTTGATGATTATTAGTTAATATTGGGCACTTTGGGGTAATTAAAGTTTTATATTTTTTAAAAATGTCCTTAGCTTTTATATTGGAATATTTACAGATAAAATTTTTTGACCGTCTTAGATTTGCTCCAGAGTAATACATAAAAAGGACAGAAAGTGGATGAGAATATTAATGAA
This sequence comes from Bos javanicus, assembly GCF_032452875.1. NCBI lineage: Eukaryota > Metazoa > Chordata > Mammalia > Artiodactyla > Bovidae > Bos > Bos javanicus. The sequence continues at coordinate 32,255,998 of NC_083889.1, forward strand.
ACAAGATTAGCCATGTGTTAAAACTGTTAAAACTGGTTGATGGATACATGGAGGTTCATTATACCCATCTGTCACTTTTTGTAAGGACTTGAAATTTTCCACCATAAAAAGTTCTGTTTCGATTTCAAAGGAACACAAAGTGGGAGAAGAGGGGAAAACAAAACAAAAACCCAGAATCTGCAGAAATACAGGAAGGAAATCTAATAGCATGCCAGCATGCCTGAATGTTAACCCCTGGACGTGTTTCTCCCTGTCTGCAAGAGCCGAATGAGAAGGCTGTGTTTAAGACGGAGAGCTCTGGGTTTGAATCCTGTTCTCCTACACCCAGTTGTGAGGACTTCTCTTACCAGATCTTCTGAGCCTCTGTCTCAGCTGTAAAATGGAGATGAACAAGTACCCACTTCCTAGGGTCGCTGTCAGGATAAAAGAAGAATCTATGTAAAGCACGGGGCACAATACTTGGCACCAGTTGGCACTGAATAAATATGGGCTGTTGACTATGAGTTTACTGCATGGAACATTTAAACTCAGAAAATAAACCAATGAATATACACACTTTTCAATGAATGCTGGAGCATTTTTGACGGCCTTTTTCTGTTTGTTTTTCCAAATACGGGAGTGAGATTAGATTTTACAGTGTCCATCACCTGAAAAACGGCAAGTGCCTTGTGGTAAAACCAAGTCACAAGTCATGGGGCTCTCATCTTGTGAAACAGATAGAAAAGGAATCCCCCATAAGGCTTGCCTTTCTCCCTTACATTTTTTCACCTCTGTTTTTCTATTTTTGGTTAAGAAAGCAAGAGAAGCCGCCTAGAACAAGAAACTTCCCTCTTTTGCTGCCTGGAGGGGAATGTGAGTAATGGACTTTTCCATCAGGGTTGTTTTTCCTGGATATGGTGCGCCCCCTCCAACTGCTGGAACACGTGATCCTGAGGGAGACCTTAAATAAACTTCAAATGTTCCTTATCAGTCAGCAGTGCTGTCCCAGTTCTAGTAAATTATGAATTTGTTTTCTGCATTTGCTGCTCTTCCTTTTTGAACAGAAGTCCTATTCATTCACAGTATGAGTTGAGCAATTTCCATATGCCCCACAGAAGGCAGAAGTGGTCCTGAACTCAGCCCCCAAATATGCACATGCCTGGCTCTTTTTTTTTTTCTTTTTCTTTTTTTGCTACAACTGGGGATTGAACCCAGGCCACAGAAGTGAATAGCAGCAGATCCTAACCACTAGACCACCAGGGAACTCCCTTGGCTGACTCTTTTTTTTTTTTTTTTCTTATAAATGTTTTGTTTACTGGGGTGCGGAATGGGAAGAGCTAATCAAGAGGATATGAAGAGATGTCTACCTTCCTTCCCTTGTAGCCCAACCCCATTCAGCCAGACCCTAACATACTGCACTGAAAATAAATTTCATATGCAGTAACACACAGTAACTTAAAGATCAAGGCAGCTTAACTGGGCTGTTTTCAGGCTTCCTGTGTAGCTCAGTCGGTAAAGCATCTGCCTGCAATGCGGGAGATCTGGGTGCAATTCCTGGGTCGGGAATATCCCCTGGAGAAGGAAATGGCAACCCACTCCAGTGTTCTTGCCTGGAGAATCCCATGGACAGACGAGCCTGGCAGGCTGCAGTTTGTGGGATCTCAAGAGTCGGACATGACTTTAGTGCTATCTCTTTCAGATGAAAGAACTGTTCATTTGACTTGAAAAGACACTTGTTCAAGAAAGTTTCTGCTTAAGTTTTTTCTTATATGCCTCAGGTGTTTTTTTGTGGAGGGTGGAAGAAGGGGTGGTCTTTGTTGCCCTGCAGGCTATTCTCCAGTTGTGGCAAGCGGGGGCTACTTACTAGTTGCAGTGCCTGGGCTTCTCATTGGGGTGGCCTCTCTTGTTGCAGAGCTCGGGCTCTAGAGCCTGCCAGCTTCCGTAGTTGTGGCACATGGGCTTAGTTGCTCTTAGGATTGTGGAATCTTCCCGGATCAGGGATCGAACACAGTGTCTCCTGCATTGGCAAGCAGATTCTTTGCCACTGAGCCACCAGAGAAGCCCCTCCCCTGGAGGGCTCCTTCTTCATCTTCAATCCTTCCATGACTCTTCATTGCATCCTCCTGCTTTAGTTTCTTCATAGGTCTTAACCCTCACCTGAAATTAACCATATTTATTATTTTTTAAATTTCTTGCCCCACTCTGGACATCTCCCCCATCATCACTGTGTCCTCACCACCTAGCCCAATACCCAGCAAAACTAATTACATAATTGGTAGGAGCCAGTGCATATGGAAAAATGTGAGCCCCAGTGTTCAAAATGTATTAAAAATTACAAGACCACAGAGCATTAAGCCAAGTGTAGTGCCCTTTTTTGCAGGTATTACAACCATTATATAAGCAAACCCTCTCCCCCAAAACAGTTATTGGAATGAATGCAGATCTAAGGAAAACTATCAGGAACCTAAGGAACACTGGTGTCCAGATTGATAAATGATGGAAAACAAGACCTAGCCTGTGTGTGAAGGGGATGCATGAACCCTCAACTGCAGGGTTGCCTGTGAGGTGAGAAATGAGATGGTCATGCAGCTCACGTTGAGAAACACTGAGTCTGGGCTGTAAATCCCCCGAGGGTCAGGACCGTAGTGTTTTCACCTTGGATTTCCTTGGCAGGGCTTCTGCACGTACATAGTGGTCCATGAATATTTGATAGGAACTGGATCAGTTCTCAAGGCAGAATTAGAGAAGGTTGGGGAGTTATGAAGGAAATATTCTTTTCTTTAATGCAAACCTCACCATATTCAGGAGGAGATGAGCCGGTCTGAAATTAAGTTTGTCCTTTTAGTTTATGATGAGTGGTTCAGAGCTGTGCTTGGCCGTCAGAGTTTTAGAAAACTGCAGCGCTTTGCCTGTGGTGGGATTTTATGGTGTGTCTGGCATTCGTTTGATGTATGATGTGTTCTGTGATGAAAGTGATGGTTTTGTGAAAGTGCAAAGCTTCTGGTAAGGATTCCTAAGACTGTATTTCTTTAAAAATCGGGTCTACACTTTGACATTTTTTCCCCTAAAATGATGGACCTATTTCCCTTGTCCCACTTCTAGAGATAGTGAAAGCCCCACAGAGTCACCAATACTCTTGTCCAAGCTCACCAGTTAGTGATCATCCAATTATGTCACAGTTTGCATTTTATAGGCATAATTCCACTTATGCCTATATTTCATTTGGACTTACTCTGGGGGTATAATTTCATTTTCTTTTCTAAAATTTATTTCACTGCAATAGTTGATTTACAATGTAGTAGTTGTAGTTGATTTACAATGTTGTGTTAATTTCTGTGTGTTTTTTTTTTTTTAATTTCATTTTCAGTGGGACTCAGCAGAGCTCCCTGAGCCTGCATTTGCATCCCACATTAAGCCCTGGCCCGGGGCTGACTGTCAGAGAGGAGCCACGTGGAAGAGCAGCGGTTTCAGGTTGGGTGTAGAGAGTTGCCACTCTTCCGGTGTGCACCTTTCTATGCAAATTCTAGAGGACAGGGTCCTGTCTAACGCACAGACCACAGAGCTCCTATCTGATACCAGTGCTGCAACAGCTATCCTTTCCCCAAGATGGAATCCCTGGTACCTGAGCCTCCCAGTGTCTTTGCACCTGGGGCCCCACCCAGCTCCCCAGTTCCGTGTTGATAATCACTCATCTTATAAACAGTATTGGTCAGTTGATGAAGGGTATTTGGTTCCAGTTGTCCTGTCTCTTGTGAACTACTGTATTAGATAGAACCTTTTTGTTTGCAAACCAATTAAAAAAAATTTTAACTCGCTTAAGTAGAAGTAGAAATTATAGTGATTCAGACAGTCTTTGGATTCTGTTTATCTCCAGCTCTTCTCTCTGGCCTGAAGTACTCTGGTACTCCAGGTCTCATCCTGGCAGCTTTTTAACTCCAGAACAAAGACAGACACGCTTCTTCCCTGTTCCCTTTAACTGGGAATATAGGAGACTGGTATTTTTATTGCTATTCCTGAATCTGGGCTTCCCTGGTGACTCAGTGGTAAAGAATCCATCTGCCACTGTAAAAGATGTGGGTTCGATCACTGGATCAGGAAGATCCCTTGGAGAAGGAAATAGCAACCCACTCCTGTATTCTTGCCTGAGAAATCCTATGGACAGAGGAACCTGGCAGACTATAGTCCATGGGGTCGCAAAAAAGAGTTGGGCATGACTTAGCAACTAAACAACAATTCCTGAATCACATGTTTATTATCCTTTGATATAGGGACATGAGGTTTCACTCTAATCATTTGGATGGTGCCCTCATGGAAAAGCAGGGATCGTAATTAGAAAAGGTGAAACAGTTAAGATGGTTGAAAACAACACACTTAAGCTGTGATCGTATCCTGGTTTTAGTCTTCATGTGTGCTCCCACGGCCGTAACCTGACCTTGCCCCAACCCTGTATTTGGTCTGTCACTTTACCTGGTCCTTCAGGTCGGCTTTAGCCTCCTGGATTTAGCTCATTCTATTGTCTTGATTATGAAACTATTTATCAAAATTCTGATTGTCCTTCAACAGTGAAAAATTCTTTCCTTATCTTTGGAAATGTCACACTAGATCTCTCCGTAGACTTTCCAACTCAGGGAGAAAAGTCACCATTTATTGAGCTTTTGCTGCTATATGTCCCCAAATAGAAGTTTCCCCCAAATATAAAGTCACTCCCCATGTTCCCACTAAGAAGATTCAAGACAAGTGTTTTACCCAACTTGGTGTATATGTGCGAGTGCTCAGTCATGTCTGACTCTTTGTGACCCCATGGACTGTAGCCCATCAGGCTTCTCTGTCCATGGGATTCTCCAGGCAAGAATACTGGAGTGGGTTGCCATTTCCTTCTCCAGGGGATCTTCCCAACCCAGGGATCAAACTCATGTCTCCTGCACTGGCAAGCAAATTCTTTACTACTGAGCCACTTGGGAAGTGTCTTACCCTACTTGGAGATATAAAAATTTAGGAATGTAGATGAAATAGTCCAGTATCTTCTTCCAGTACTTAAGATTATTTGCCCTGTGGATTAAGAATTTGGGTGATTGCTATCTTGCACTTTCCCTCTTTATGAAGTAATTTTTTTCAGTCTCTCTACATGCATCTGTGTGCTGTGTTGGCCCCGAAATGTAAGCCCCTGACTGAATCATCCTTCTAGCTTACTCAAGCACAGCATCTTTGCTTCTGCCCAAGTCATTTGAGCTACAGAACTTTTTCTTTCTTTTTTTTTTTATAATTGAAGTATAGTTGATTTACAGTATTGTGTTAGTTTCTGGTGTACAGCAAAGGTATTAAGTTACACATATATTTTTCATATTCTTTTCCATTATGATTTATTACAGGATATTGAATATAATTCTCTGCATTATACAATAGGACCTTGGGTTGTTTATCCATTCTGTATATAATAGTTTGCTTCTGATAATCCCAAACTCCTAACCCATCTTTTCCAATTCTCCCTCCTTGGCAACCACAGGACTGTTTCTGTTTCATAGATAAGCTCATATGTGTCGTATTTTAAGTTAGACATGTAAGTGATATCATATGATGCTTATCTCTATCTCTCTCTGACTTATTTTGGTCAGTGTGATCATCTCTAGATCCACTCATGGAGCTGCAGATGGCATTATTCATTCTTTTGTATAGCTGAGTAATAGTCCATTTCATATAAGTATAACATCTTTATCCATTCATCCGTCCATGAACATTTAGGTTGTTTCCATGTCTTCAATTCTGTTGAGTTCAGTTCAGTTCAGTCACTCAGTCGTGTCTGACTCTTTGCTACCCCATGGACCGCAGCATGCCAGGCCTTCCTCTCCATCACCAACTCCCAGAGTTTACTCACTCATGTCCATTGAGTTGGTGATGCCATCCAGCCATCTCATCCTCTGTCGTCCCCTTCTCCTCCTGCCTTCAGTCTCTCCCAGCATCAGGGTCTTTTCCAATGAGTCAGTTCTTCGCAACAGGTGGCCAAAGTATTGGAGTTTCAGCTTCAGCATCAGTCCTTCCAATGAATATTCAGGACTGATTTCCTTTAGGATGGACTGGCTGGATCTCCTTGCAGTCCAGGGGACTCTCAAGAGTCTTCTCCAACATCACAGTTCAAAAGCATCAATTCTTCGGTTCTCAGCTTTCTTTATAGTCCAATGCTCACATCCATACTTGACTACTGGAAAAACCATAGCTTTGACTAGACAGACCTTTGTTGGCAAAGTAATGTCTCTGCTTTTTAATAACATGTCTAGGTTGGTCATAACTTTTCTTCCAAGGAGCAAGCTTCTTTTAATTTCATGGCTTCAGTCACCATCTGCAGTGATTTTGGAGCCCCAAAAAATAAAGTCTGTCACTGTTTCAACTGTTTCCCCATCTATTTGCCATGAAGTGATGGGACCAGATGCCATGATCTTAGTTTTCTGAATGTTGAGTTTTAAGCTGACTTTTTCATTCTCCTCTTTCACTTTCATCAAGAAGCACTTTAGTGCTTCCATGTCTTAGCTATTATAAATAGTACAGCACTTTTTCAGTCTCTGTGTATGTTACTTCACTGGGAGTATTATTGTGTGAGTTTTTTTTCCTCCTTTATGGGGTCGCACAGAGTCAGATACGACTGAAGCGACTTAGCAGCAGCAGCAGAGTTGTATATGCATGGTCTTCCAGCATAACCACCTACTGCATGGCCAAGTAGCGTTAAGTAACCTGGTTACTCTAGCATTCAGCCCTTCTGATTGTAAGGTCACATGCCTATAATTATTATTGAATTGGCAGTAACTCCTTTGCTACCGATTTCACCAAATGATCTTTATAAGCATCCAAACTTGATATTGAATTAGGTTGTTTCAAGGTATTGTGTCTCCCCGCAACAGTACACTATAATTCAAAGGAATTGGAGTCTTTGAGTTGTGTCTCATTTCTGAGGGACAGGGATTTTGATAGGAGAGAGGGCACCTCTCCTTTTATTTAAATACATGGTGTATGTCTATCTGCCAGTCAGATTCCTTGTGTTTTGTATGTCCAATCTCATTTAATTCCTCCAACACCCTTAACGAGATAGGGCTTTTTATCCCCATTTTACTAAGAAGGAAACAGTTATCAGAGGGGTCAAATAACTTACCCAAGAACATATGGCTACAAAATGCCAGGCTCGTCTGGCTCTAGAATACATGTTTTCTTAGTTACACCACACACTAGCACAAAAGTCCAGAAGATTCTTTTTTCAGATGGGAAAAACAGGGTACCACACCACAGCCTCTTACTTAGCCATTCTATAATTAAAAAGTGGGTTTTTTTTTTTTTTACTGAATTTTATATATTTTTCTCTCTACTTGACTTTGAAGTATAATGGATTTTGATTATTCCCTGTCCATTGAGTTCATTAGTAATGATTTTGAAGTGCAAATGATGCAATAAATCCTTTTTCAAGACCAAGGTCTTTCTCCCAAGATTTTCTGTTTGTGACTAACATCACTGATGCCAATTCTAATGTTATCCCATGGAATTTGGAGTTTCCTTTTGAGTGTAAATGCGAATGGTGTAGAATGGCTGTGAATAGCACAGCTGAGTTCAGTGTTATTTCTGTTTGTGTTTATTAAATTCCCTGCCTGTTCAAAATGTGTACGGACTGAAGAGCCAAAACTGAAGTTTGGATTCCTAAATGTCCTAGCCAATCTCCGAATAATTATCCAATGCAGATGATGCATGACCAATAAACAACATTTCATCATGTGTTTACACGTGTTAGGAAGAAAGGCTTTAGGTGGCCAAAAAAAAATAGCAGAAGTTTTGGGTTGTTGGTTTTTTTTTTTCCTCCCATTGCTCTCCTGACTCATGTTGAAAGGCTTTTGTTTCTAATCAAAGCAACAAACGGTAAGGTCATTTCCTTGCGATTATATGGCAGCGGAAGGCGTCGGGGTTTTTAGGTCCCTACTTCCACCAGCTTGTATTTGGAGAAAACACACACACAAGTGCTTAATACATGTGTCCTTTGTCCTGCCCGTTCTCTCCAGTCCCTTTAAATGAGCCGAGATCATGGTTCAGAGGTAAGAATAATTTCTCTTCTAATCTTTTGATTGCGGACAGCGTAATGGTGCTTCTTGAGCTCTTTCTGGAGGGCAGATTTTAATATTTTACAGGGGAGAATTAACTTAAGTACTAATATTTCAGAACCCGACTTTCAGAAAAGGAAACTCCAAGAAATGTTTGTCTTCACTCTTTTCAAAGAGTTATTCCTTCCCCCAAAGACCTGGATCTGCTCCAGTGTGATAGCACTGTGAAAATCATCCTTAACATTCATCTTTTGGAGGGTTTTCCTGTCATTGTGTTGAATGTTATCTCTGCCCCTTAAAGGTCCTAAAAGGCTGATTTCTTGTTTTCAATTTCAGAACTTTGGTAATTGTTGAAGTGTATAATTCCACCTCACTGCTCCCCACAACCCCACCCCAAAACCATTCTCTTTTTTTCTTTTTTTTTAATTGTAAAGAGTTGAGCTGTTATACGGATGTGGAAAGGACAGAGCAAGGGCAGGAACGGTGTCAGTAAGCAGCATGGAAATGCTTTGAGATTTGCTGTTGTTAATCATCTCAGCACAGTGTGTTGGGAGCCATCTCTATTTCTGTGAGCATTTGGCAGGAGAGATCCTGTGGGGGACTAGAACTCATTAGTAGCTTTTCTAAAAGGACCTTTTATCATACATCCCTGTCTTGCCTTGAAACAGCAGCAGAAAAATGGAATTCCATCCCTCAGTCTAGTTTATGAAGATTTCATGCAATCAGAATTCAGCAGTTCAAGGTAGAGACCTCAGCAATGCCATTTTCGGGGATGGCTATCAATTAATTCATAAAACCTTTATGATTTGTCAAAGGAAGTCCTACATCCTAATTAAAGGGAAGCCTTTTTTTTTTTTTTTCTTTCCTCCTGTGGATTGTGGCTATGGTAAGCTCATCAAATCTAATTCTGTGCATCCATTTTTTTTTTTTTTTCCCCCTCATGGGTAGAAGTTGAAAGGGAGGAGGGGAGGAAAATCTGGGTAGACTTTAGAAAACAAAGGAAATTGTCTCATCCAGGAGGCTGCAAAGCTCTTGGCTATAAGAGGAAGTCTGTGGAGGAAGTGGGTAGGATTGGGTAGAGAGACAAACGTCAAGGAAATAAATGTATCACAATAGCGGCTGGGATCCTATCCCCTTGTCATAATCCAGCACAGTAGCGTGGCCTTAGAAATCAATCAACTGTCTCTAAATCAGTCCTATCTAAAACTATTTAATGATCTGAAAGAGTAGAAAGGAATGTAACATATCCAAAATGCAGTCCTATTGCCTGGATTCTATTATGGTGACATAGACTCATGTGAGATGATCCTGCTATTAAGAATCAGGACATAAAACCTGCCTAGAAGTAAGACCATCTTGTCATGCAGCCCTTTCGGGAATCAGGAACTACATCTCTTAGCAGAGAAACTAAAATATTCCCAGAAACACCAAATTCCACTCCAGGGCACATTCTCTGTGTTCCAGTGCACCGTTTATTTGGTCATTCATTTGGAGTACACAGAAAACTGTGTACTGATGACTATTGGAATGGAGGTTATTACGGTCGAGTACCCCACCCCCACCACACCCTCACCATGGAGAGAGGGCTCAGTAACAATGGGAAGGGTGGGAGTTTGGGCGGTGGACAAATCCTAGTTGAGTAGGATTGTTAGATGTATTTACGCTGTGGACTATTTGAACTGGAAGAAAGTCACTTTATCCAGTACCCTCATGCTCTTACTGAGTAGTTGGAAATCCAGAGTAGTGGAGGAATGCTCCTAAGATCTCCTGTTGCATTAGGAGCAGGACACAGTCCCGGAGGCCCTCTCTCCAGAGCCCTGGTTTTATTCTGTGTCCACCACACTGCTGTTTCTAGGACCAGCTGGTTGCTTTGTCTGACTTCCAGTATCTCTGCATTTCATGCAGCGTGAGTTTCTTCTCATGCACTCATTTCTGTCCTGGAATAGAGAGGTGAGAGCTGCATCCCAAATGAGACTCTGCTTCTTATTATGGGCTGCTTCCAGCTGCTTCCAACTGCTGGCAGAAACCAATGAACAGGTACATGAAGGACCCCAAGAAAAGAAGCAGCAGTCTTGTCACTAGTCATAACAAGCTGCAGTACTAGATAAAAACGTACTAAAAGACTTTCTCTTTGCTTTGAAAATATTGTCCGAGCCTGAATATATTAGTTAGCTCTTAGTAGATGCGTGTCGCAAGATCATAATTCAAGAATGAGACACATTGTTTGTCCCTGATCTGGATTCCATGAAGCTCCAGTTGAGACTTCCTCTTGCTTAATGTTGGAAAACTATGAAAATTTTTAAATGAAAAACTTTTTCTAAACTGGAAAGATAAAGCTGAGTACAGGTAAAATATACAGTAATACATGTTAGTGTAATCTGACAAGGCTAGTCAAACAGTGTATCATTCCAATAAAGGCAGCAAGAGCAAAGGATGATGTTGGGCTCATTCTCTGTTTATTTTAGATGCTTTCTTTTTTTCCCTTAAAACAAGCCTTTTTAGGTGGTGCTGTAAAGTATATGTTCACTTCTGCCCTGTCTTGGTTTATTTCCTCTTTTGGTTTTCTTCTGTCCTTGCAAGTTAGAGTGAACAAGTCAGCAGAGTTTATATTTGTTGTTTCAAGATTTTACTGTATCCCACCCTTTCTGTTAGACATGTTTTATATTCAGGTTTTGCAGTCAGGAATGAGATTAGTCCAGAAGCTGACCTTCCACAGCAGGAAATCTTTATCTAAAGAGCACTGTGAGAGAGAGTACTGGATTCCAGGTCTAGGTCTGCCTCTGACTGCTGAGCTCTGAGGTCTTGGTGAGCTGACTTTTCCCATCCAGTCCAGCCCTCCGAACCCACATTCATGGGTAAGGCATTAGTGTAGTGCCAAGACCCCTTTTCAGCTTCGAAATTCTCTAACTTTAATCATATGAAATAACTACAGATTCTTTTTTTTTGTATTTATTTATTTGGCTGTGTCGGGTCTTAGCTGCAACCTGAGGGATTTTCAGTCTTCATTATGGCATGCAGGATCTTTAGCAGCATTTAAACTCTTAGCTGTGTCATGTGGGACCTACTTCCCTAACCAGGGATCAAACCCTGGCTCCCTGCATTGAGAGTATGGAGTCTTAGCCACTGAATCACCAGGGAAGTCCCCTAGATTCCTTACAGACCAGTTGCATCTGTCTCTCCCTTTCTGCTGGCCACCACCTCCCTCTCCTCATTCCTCTCTTGTTCTCCTTTTCCTTTTTCTCTCCCTTCTTCCTTCCTTTCCACTGATATTTTCCTTTTCATAAAAAGAGATGCTGAGCATGGACTATAATGACTCAGAAGCCTGTTGAGCCAGGGGCAGTCCATGAGTAGGAGTGATGGGAGGACAGCAAAGTTGAAAATGGAGAAATTTCCCAGGCTGCAGACTGAAATCATAAGTGGAGGTGTTATCTAGGAAGAAATCTGGACCTTGTGGGTCATGGATACATTTCTTGTGTTGAAATTTGACACTGCTCCTTAGATTCCAAATTCCTTAGAAGTCAACACTTATTTTCTGGGGGTGTCCTGCACCAACAGCCTGCCAGACTCAGGTTTACAAAGGTGAATGAGATGCAGTGACTATATGAAGCCCCAACCAGTGGAGGGAGTGCAAATTGGAATTCTTCAGGGACTCTTGGTAAGTCTTCCAAGTTTGCCTTTTAGTTCATTTACTGCTCACTCCTGGGGAGTAGAAAAGCTGTTGATATAACATGGCTGTGAGTAGTAGAATTTAATTATGATTTTGAGGTCAAAAGATTCAACCAACAGCTGTTTTTAGGTAGAAATTGAAACATGTCAATTACAGCAAACAGTGACACCCTAAAGCATTCAGGAGTCCACTGGTAAAGGTTCTGTTTTTGGTAGGGTGTATCCATATGAAACAGGAACAGGAAGTGGCAGGAGTCTTAGCACATGAATCCTGCATGGCCACTTATGAACTGAGTAACCTTTCTGGTGTCGTGACAGACATAATTACAGTTATCTTACTAGGTTGTTGAGAGGATTAGAGCTGGCCTTTGTCACTCAAGACATACATAGTAACTGGCAGTTGCTATTATTAGGTAATATTATTATACATCTATCCCAAGTACAGAGCTTCTCAGGTGGCACTAGTGGTAAAGAACCCACCTGCCAATGCAGGAGACGCCAGGGACGCAGGTTCAATCCCTGAGTTGGGAAGATCCCCTGGAGAAGGGCATGGCAACCCACTCCAGTATTATTGCCTGGGAAATACCATGGACAGAGGAGTCTGGGGGGCTACAGTCCATAGGGTCGCACAGAGCTGGACAGACTGAAGTGACTTAGCACACAGCATGCATCTCAAGTACAGCGAATAAAGACAAGGGTGCCATGAAGATATGGAAACGTCACCAGAAGACTGAGTGTACAAACTAATGAATGGATAATTTTTTTCAGGGCCCTTAATGTTCATGATAGCATAAGTGTGAATCAGTTATTCATTATCCCACCTCTTGTCCTCATCAGGATATCCATCAGCCTTCTGTCCTCTTGGACACACGAGATCACTTGACCTTGCAGACATTTGTCTGGATATCACTGGGCATAGCTTCACAAATAAGTAATGAATTACCATATGTCCAGTGCAAACTTGCGTCTTGGGCCTGACTGAGGTCAAGTGTTCATCATTTTAAAAGACCTAGTTCTAAACCATTTTAAGGACATGAACCCAGATATAAATCTGACAAAAGTTATAGAAACTCTTCCTGGAAAAGATTCTCACACACAGGTTTTGCTTATGCTTTGGAGGTTTGTTTGCAAACCCCTCTACCCACATTAATAGACTTGTAAGAAGTCCTGTATCCCAGCAGGGGAAATGGGATAAATGTATGTGTCTCTCAGAGAAATGGTGAGGAACAAGTTGGCCTCTGTGTGTGATACCTGAGAAAAGAGTTTTTTTGGAGAACTCTTTAGCACTTAACCTTGTTCAAGCCCACTAGAAGTGTGTGATCCGGGAATTGTCGTGGACTCCATACAAGGTATTTAGAACCTAAGGGCAAGTCCTTCCACCTGCAGAGGAGGCTCTGCAGCGGTTTATACCACATCTCTGAGAGGAGTCGCACCTCTACCAATAACTGGAGTGTGGAGGAGGCAGGCACCCTCTTGGTATTTGGCCTTGTGTTGAGTTAAGAGTAAGGTCACTCGAGTGGGACTTGTAAGTAATTGTTCTGTTCACCATTAGAGCAGTCACCTGGCTTTAGGGATTCATCTGAAAATCTGCAGAGATTACACAGTAAGCACTATATTTGAGTTGCAGTGCTAGGAACTTGTTCGTAGTAACCATGCACATCCCTAAGCGCTCACCTGAAGTGCAAGCGCCCCTCTTTTTTAAAACAAGTACTGGGTTCCAACATACCACAGATCTTAATTTTACATTATCCTTTCTTCCTTCTTTTTAAAAGAAGCTACTCATCAACTAGTGGTAGCTTTTAAATATTTTATGTGAGACAAGAAGACTCTGTTGTGCTCTCAGTTTTTAAAAAATGAATAAGCAACTCCATTTTTTCATCCAACAGACATTTATTGAGCAGCTGCTTCTACACGGTGCCAGCTATAAGCTCAGGTCCAGTGATTAAGAAGACAGATAGGGTCCCTGGAGGTGGATATTATACAACAAAGTACATCATTCTTTAATTACAATTGTGAGAAATGCTACAAAAGAGAAGTATAGAGAGCTGAAAGAACACAACACACACTCATAGTAAGAGTTATGGAGCCCACGGCTATTCCAGACACCCTGTGTATCAGCTTATTCAAACCTCATAGCAAGGCACTAGTACTGTTTCCATTACTCAGATCAGGAAACAGAACACAAAGATGAGGTCGTTTGCCCACATGGTGCCCCTAGCAAAACATCGAAGCCAGGATTTGAACCCTGGGTGAGCTGACTTCAGAGTCTTTACTCATAACCACTACACAATGGCTTCTATGAGCAATGAATGTTAAATCTGTGTTTTTAAGAACAAATTGGTTTAGCCAGTCACTTTCCAAACCTTCTCATGCTTTGAGGTGTGAATGAGATCATACAGAGGGAGAACAGGAAGAGGACCAGTGTGGCTGGAGCCAGAGATTTAGGGGGAAAGGAGTACAAGACCGGGGAGGGTGGACAGGGAGCGAGCAGTGCAGGATTAGGTGGTCTGCAGGAGTGATGGGAGCTTTCTTCTGATTGAATCAGGTCAGCTCTGAAGCTAGACCCCCTTGGTCAAGGAGACGCTCGTGGGAACCTTCCACTCCTGTGAGATGAAACCATGGAGGGGAATTCTCCTGATCTGACTAGACTGTTTCAGATCTGTTTACCTTCTTGGGTATACAAAGCATCCTGCTTGAGGATGTTTTGTCTGTGTCATCAACCTGTCCCATTGATGTGTTTTCCAGACCTAGATGTTTTCTGCCTTTTCTGGGGCCTGCAGGACGTTTTTCTTAGTGGTCCATGTAGTCACACCACGCCTGTGGCAGGTTCAATAGTCACCATCATTCATCATGGCTAACACAGAATGGCAGGTGCTGTGTGGGGTTCTTTCCACCCGTTCTTGTGTTTTATCCTGAGCTCCATGAGGTAGATAGTGTTACTGTCCATATTTTTCAAATTTAAAAAAACTCATTTACAGGGGTTAAATGAATTGTCTAGGGTCCCACCAGCTAATTGTTGGAGTCAAGTCTTGCATCCAGGGTTGCCTAATGCTGAAGTCCGTGCTTAACCCTGAGTATCTCACTTCCTATTTTACAGATGCAAAAATTGTCCCAAGTTCATGACAGAACTGATTCTAAAACTAAAAAGTGAAAGTTGAGTCGCTCAGTTGTGTCCAACTCTTTGTGACCCCACGGACTATAGCCCACCACACTCCTCTGTCCATGGGATTTTCCAGACAAGAGTACTGGAGTGGGTTGCCATTTCCTTCTCCATCTAAAACTGATACTTTACACAAAGTTTCATTTTCTAGGCCGACATTACATTTCATAGGAAAAAGAAAGGGAACTGAATAGAGTTCACTGTGGACCTTCACCATGACCTGAAGTAGCCTTGTAAACGTGTTATAGATTTACCAGCCAACAGAGATATGTTACCAGCCCATCAGCTGAACTGGTAACAAAGGTAGAAATAGAGGGATCTAAAAAGAGTGGGGGATCTGTATCTGGATATTAACCAGTAACAGTTTGGAAGAGATAATTAAAACAGAATCGTTTTAGTATTTTTTATAAGAAAGTGATAGTCACTGTGGAATTCCCAGATGACTCAGTGGTAAATAATCCATCTGTCAATGCAGGAGACTCAGGAGATGCAGGTTCAATCCCTGGGTCAGGAAGACCCCCTGGAGAAGGAAATGTCAACCCACTCCAGTATTCTTGCCTGGGAAATCCCATGGACATAGGAGCCTGGTGGACTATAGTCCAGGGGATCGCAGAATCAGACAGGACTTAGAGACTGAACAGCACCATGTGCCAAGCACTGCACTTTATGTTTATTCATTCATTTAATCCTCATGGTAAGCTGATAAACTTAGTCATATGTATATGTCCATTTTATAGGTGAGGACCAATGAAGCACTCTTCTCATTCTTTCTGTCTTTCTTTGATTTTTGTCATCCACCTCCAGCCTCATCTCATAGTATTTGGCTGGTGGGTTCTTTACCACTGAGCCACCAGGGAAGCCCCTGTAGAAATTCCTTGGTTTTTATTAGTGAAAAGTGTGTTTGTAAGGTGTGTGCTCTGCTAAGCATTTTATGTATATTATCTTATGTAGTCTTTACAGCTCTTGGCAGGGGGTGCTATTGTTATTTCCTCTTTCAGACCAGGAAACCAAGGCTCAAAGTGAAGTCAAATACCTGTATAAGACCACACAGATGCTACCGAGGAGAGCTGGGGTTTAAACTCAAGTCTTACTCACTTCAGAGTCTATGGTCTTGAGCATCACACTTCTTAAATAATACACTATACTTTAAAAAGTAATAAGATGCTTCTTATGGCTTCCCAGGTGATGCTAGTGGTAAAGAAGCTGCCTGCCAATGCAGGAGACACAAGGGACTTAAGTTTGATCCCTGGTTTGTAAAGATCCCTGGAGAAGGACATGGCTACCCACTCTAGTATTCTTGCCTGGGGAAATCCCATGGACAGAGGAGCCTGGCAGGCTACAGTCTATAGCATCACAAAGAGTCAGACAGGACTGAAGCGACCTAACACACACATCCATGGGATGCTACAATGCAACTACTCAGAGAAGGTAAGTGGCTTGCCGGAAGTGTCCAGCTAGTTCGAGACAGAGCCAGGGTCAGGCATCACGCCCACTGGTCTTCCTCGGGGCTGCTCCCAGCCACTACCCTGCACTAGCCAAGTGGGCAGCTCCACCCTGCTTAACCCCTCTGACTAAAGCAAATGTGATTAGAAAAGTACTAGAAATTCTGGAAGGTAATGACTTCCCACTGAGTTTGCATAACCCAACATCCAGGCCACTCTTAGCAGAGACACCCATCCTTTTTTAAATGACCACACCCCCCTCCCTTCAGAAATGCCGCTCTAGGAGAGCGCATCTAAGAAACAGGGCTGAGGCAGGGCCACCAGGGGAAATACTTGGTTTGCCTTGGTTACAGCCCCAAATGTTGGGTGAGATTTCCTTTCACAAGACTCACCCGTTCTGCTGGGGGCAGAGCGGAACTGAGATTATTTCAGAGCAGGAATAGAAGCAGGGGGAAACTTGCCGACCGAGCAGAATGGCACAGGCTTGGTTCTGCTTGTGATGAAAACCCTGGAAGCGTCTTTCACCAAGGCTTTAAGGTCACGGCGGTCTGCTTTAGCAGGAGAAGAGTTCCAGTGGTTTGATTGATTCCAGAAGGGTTGCAGCAACACAGCTGGTTGGGACCTGGCAGTTAAGAGGCAAAGGAGTCCCTCACTTGCCAATGAGACCTTAACAGTAGAAACGGGCAGAAAACCCAGAAGTGGATCAGGAGCTGAAAATGAAGGGAAATTCATTCATTCCACACATACTTACTTTGCCCTACAGTGGTCTTGGTATTGGCTTAGGGGCTAGGAAAGCAGCAGTAAGTGAAGCTTACATTCCAGTACTGAAATAACAGGAAAAGCAAATGACACTGAGCATTTGATATGAGCATCCTAGTCCTGGGTCGAGAGAACCTCAGCAATGAGCTAGCCCACTGGGGATTTGTCAGATATAATAATAAAGTATAACTGGCACTGTTTATGTCCACCTCTTCACTAAGCTCTTCTTTATGTCAGTAGCTATTATTGGTCCCATTTTAGAGATGTAATAAATAAGTCCTAAGAAAGTTGAATCAGCTGAGCTTTGAACAGAGTTATGCCTGGACTGAAAACCTCTGTTCTTTCACCTTTGTCACGAGTCTCTCAGTGGTCTCAGCATCCTGACCCAGAGCTCTGAGCAATGTCCTCCCCCCAGGTCCCCTTCTCCCATTGAACTTCTCCAGTGGTATGTTGGTAAATGTTTAACAACCAGCTTTCTGGGGACAAGGGTTCTTGTTTAGTCGCTGAGTTGTATCTGATTCTTTTGCAACCCTATGGACTGTAGGGCACCAGGTTCCTCTGTGTATGAGATTTTCCAAACGAGAATACTGGAGTGGGTTGCCATTTCCTCCTCCAGGGAATCTTTCTGACCCAGATATCAAACCTGCCTCTCCTGTATTGGCAGGTAGATTCTTTACCACTGAGCCATCAGTGAAGCCCAAGCTACCAGGTAGCATTTGCCAATTTCCAATAATATTCTCACCTTGACTGACTTCATGTCATCAAGGTTAACAACACTGAGTTGGGAAAAGATGAGCATTAGGCATCACTAAACAGAATTGCTGCCATACTGATTCACTAGATGTTAATAACCTCAAGAACAAAGAGAATAGTAAAAGGGAGTAAAAGATGTAAGTTGATCTAGCTTAATTTTTAATATTGGTTACACTTAAAAACCAGCTAGAAAACGGGACAGTAGATGCTCATGAGCTGTTAGGGGATGGCTCCCTCAGAGGATTCTTTTCCCCTCATTGTGTTTCCTGGTGCTCACCCAGAAGTCTTCTTGGGCCCCTGTTATGAATTTCTCTCATCTCTCTGACCTGTGGCCTTCCAGTTTTGGGTTTGCTCTGTTTTAATCTTTGAATCCAATGTTAGCCTCAAAAAAGACTGAATCCTCTTTGAAAGCACAACCAGCATTAGATTACATTAAAGTTTCATCACTGAATATTAGAAGTATCTAGGTTGAGGGGAATGGTTTGTTCTGTGATGGTAAAATGAGTCCTGGATGTTAAGAATTTTTCTATATTGTCCAAAATGAATTGACTTTTCTGTTTTCACTACTTGATAATGCTTTGCTAAATCCCCTACTCAAATAGACATTTCTATCAACCAAGATAGGATTCTGGATCTAGTAGAATCCATTTGTATTATTAATGTAATAATTATAAACTTCCTAAGGATCTATTTTATCCTCTACTTATACTTGGACCCAAAGAACCAAGAGATTTTGAAAAGCATAAATCAGAGACATTCTAACAAGGCCAATGAAAAAATTGAAACGTGAAAATTCTGACAATAAGTATGTCTTCTAAAATTAGTGTAAAGTTGATTTAGGTTTTCTGATTAATTTTTGTTTATTCTTAGGTTTGTATGGCAATGTATGTAATCTGTTTGCTCTGCGGATGGCTTATATCGAGTCCAGATTTCCAAATGTGCCTTACTGAATAAACAGTACTGAGAGTATCTTTCAGTTACAAGTACAGCAGTTTATTTTTAAAATCCCTCCACCCGAGCTGTGCCTGTCTTTAAGTTTTTTGAAAGACGCAGTACTTTCACTCCTTCCTACAGGCTGTTTTTCACGGGAAAAGAGAAAACTGACAGTTGGCAAAGCAAAAAGTTTCCAAACCACAGGGTGTCTGCTACTTGCATGATCACTGAAGCTAAAATTTCCAATTTCTACCCAGCGACCAGAGAACTTCTTTTCTGGTCAACCTGAAAGGCAGACAGGAACGAAAATCCCCCTTGGCCCGGGCAGTCTGATCAGCTTTTCTTGGTTCCACTTTGTGACTTTTCCTGTTTACAGTATCTGTACCCTCCCATTTTTTTTCTTTTCTTTTTTGACTCATTTATACTGTACCGTGATGTCTAAAAATACAGTCTAACAACTGGTTTTAAGTAAAGAGGATGTTTCTTTCTGGGGGGGAAAAAAAAAAAAAGCAGACATATCCTCCATGGTTTCCTGAAAATAAACATTTGACAGTGTCTCATCAGAGTTTCTAATTGGAAAATGATGCAGAGTCTGAATATATATATATAGACAACCCT
Organism: Bos javanicus; assembly: GCF_032452875.1. Lineage (NCBI taxonomy): Eukaryota > Metazoa > Chordata > Mammalia > Artiodactyla > Bovidae > Bos > Bos javanicus. Next base: position 32,275,377 of record NC_083889.1, read on the forward strand.
GTTTTCACGGCAGCTGCTTCCATGAAGAAGCTTCTGTGAAGACAGGTCACCTATTTTCCCCCTTTTCCTTTGATGAGCTCCTTCTTGAACTTGGCTCAGCCCCTTATTACCTGGGACCCTTTGGCACGTCGTAACTATCTACTTCACAGGATGGTTGTGAGAATTTGGTGGACAAAATGTATGTCAAAGCACAAGACATGAACAATACAATCAACATGTATTGATTTCCATTTTGTGTTGTTGAAAACAAGAGTAGCTAGCCCCAGACACGGTTTGGTGGCAGTCAGATAAGGAGTAAGAGTTTGCAAGAGTTTCCCCAGCTTTGGGCACATGCTTGTACTTGTGCTCAGTTGCTCAGTCGTGTCCGACTCTTTGCAACCCTGTGGACTGTAGCCTGCCAGCCTTCTCTGTCCGCTGGATTTTCCAGGCAAGAGTACTAGAGTGGGTTGTCATTTCTTCCTCCAGGGGATCTTCCCGACCCAGGGAGAGAACCTGCTTCTCTTGCGTCTCCTGCGTTGGCAGGCAGATTCTTTACCACTGCACCATCTGGGGAGCCCATGTGGGAAGCCCCTTTTGTGCACATAGGCAGGTACAAATGGTGATTTTGAGTTAATCTCTTGATTATCACTGAGAAATCAGAATGGAATTAATCCCCAGCTGTTGAGTTGCCTGCTCTCTCCAGGGTTTAACTGGTGGAGTTAAACTGTTCAATGCTAATATGACAGTTTGACCTCTTAATAATCCAGGAGAACTTTTTTCTTGAGGAAAACAGTCACTTAACCAACTGAAAATAACCACTTACAGTTCACATAATAGTAGTCAGCAGCTTATAAATCATTTCCACTAATTCTAAGACTCACTGCACTAGAGTAAGGTCGGGAAAGCATGTCAGGCACTTCGCACAGATCCTAACGCATAATCTCTGCCCAATAAATTGAGTGAATGACTGGTGATACGACTACCTTCTGACCTTTGAAGTAAATTTTACAATAGGTTCAACCTGCATTAATACAAGAGACAAAGCTAAATGAGATTGATTCTTACCATTCCCGTTTTATAGGCATGTACACTGAGGTTGAGAGAGAGTCTGACTTTCAGGCCACACTCTTAGTTACATGACAGAGCTGGGATACACACCCACGCCTCCCAATTCTAAAACCTGTGTACGCCTCATTGACACTAGGCTGGTTTCTCCTGATGGCCTTCAGCTCCAGGCTTAATAAGTTATCCCCTTCCCCCCTCCCTCCCCATTTCTCTCTTTCTCTTTCTTTCTTTCAAACCTGCCCTTTCTTTTCACCTGTCTTATGAGATCAGGAGATAATCTGATAAGGGATTGTCTTTTATGAGAATATCCTCCCTGGGGAATGTCTGCTAAAGCTGACTGAGCTTGCTTGCCAGGTTGATGCTGGATCCACAGAAATAGCTTTTCTTGCTTGCTTTTCTCCAACCTCTGCCAGGCAGAAAGGGGCTAGCAGTTGAATGCTAACATCCAGAAAACAAGGTTATCCTTCCAATCTCTCCTGGGAGCCACCTGTCAAGAGCTGTGGTCCAATTTAACTTTTCTCCACTTGCTCAAGTTTTGTGCTTCCTGGGTAAGAAGTCAGCTTTGAAGCATGTTCTTTGCACATGCTCAGAACTTCACTGCATTGCCAACTGAGCTATTTCAGAGCCCTATTCTTATCTGAAAATATCTTGTTTCATTCTTTTTTCTTTTATCGTGGAGCATGGTTGATTAACAGTGTTGTGTTAGTTTCAGGTGTACAGCAAAGTGATTCAGTTATACATGTATATGTATCTGTTCTTTTTCAAAGTCTTTTCCCATTCAGGTTATTATAAAATATTGAGCAGCATTCCCTGTGCTATACAGTAGGTCCTTGTTGGTTATCTGCTTTAAATATAGAAGTGTGTACATATCAATCCCAAACTTCCAATCTGTCTCTACTGCCCAACCCTTGTTCATTTTTTCTCCTTATCTTTAGAGCAGTTGTTCTCAATCAGGGACCATTTCATCCTCTGGGAGACACTTGTCAGGGTCAGAAGACATATGGTTGTCACGTGGAAGGAAGGAGTGCTGGCATCTAGTGGGTTGAGGCCAGGGAGGCTGCTAAAACTCCTACAGTGCATGGGGGTAGACCCCACAACAAAGAACTGTCCAGCCTCAAATGTCAATGGTGCCAGTGTTGAGAAATCACACTGTGAGACAAGCTTCAGAGACACTGTCCTGTGGATCTCATTTATGGGTGTCTTAGTACCCAGAATAGTGCTCGCATTTAGGAAGTGCTGAATATTGGTTGAGTGAATGAATGAACACATGCTCCAGAGTTTCTCCACCCTGAATCAACTGCACTGTGTGCTGGACTGCATTCTTAAGCCCAGAATAATGGAGTCAGGCCCAGGCAGCCACCTAACCCATGAATAATCATCCTGTGCCCAGAGTGCTCACATAAGTAGCACAGAACCGGCGGCACAAGAGGTGGGAGTTGACTCCATCCTGGTAGTCACTGAAAATCATTAACAAGCACAGAGAAGCCGTTTTGGCAACTGCAGGAGAGAGCCAAGGAATGCTGATTGCAAAAACTTTTTGCACCCCTCTGACCTTGCTTTCAGATAGTGGCTGGAACCAGGCAGCTGTAATTTGGTGGATCTAGATCAAGCTCTTCCAGAATAGTGTGATGCATGACAATCAAGATGATACGTAAAATGCCTCAGCCACATGTGATTTAATGTGTAAGACTAATAATTGTGGATGCTCAGTCATGTCCATGGAGAAGGCAATGGCACCCCACTCCAGTACTCTTGCCTGGAAAATCCCATGGACGGAGGAGTCTGGTAGGCTGCAGTCCATGGGGTCACTAAGAGTTGGACACAACTGAGCGACTTCACTTTCACTTTTCACTTTCATGCATTGGAGAAGGAAATGGCAACCCACTCCAGTGTTCTTGCCTGGAGAATCCCAGGGACGGGGGAGCCTGGTGGGCTGCCGTCTATGGGGTCGCACAGAGTCGGACACGACTGAAGCGACTTAGCAGCAGCAGCAATCATGTCCAACTCTTTGCGACCCCACTATAGCCTGCCAGGCTCCTCTGTCCATGGGATTCTTCAGGCAAGAATACTGGAGTGGGTTGCCGTTTCTCCTGGGTATTAACTTCCCAACCTGGAGACTGAACTCGTGTCTCCTGCGCTCTTGCACTGGCAGGGGGGTTCTTTACCACTAGCGCCACAGCTCGTAACAGAAGTAATGTGACCCAACAGTCCAGGGCATGGACCATGGAGTCAGATGCCTGCATTGATGTCCTATTCCACCTTTTCCTGGGCTTCCCAGGGGCCTCAGTGGTAAAGAACCCACCTGCCAGTGCAGGAGCCGCAGGATAAACAGGTTCAATCCCCAGGTCAGGAAGATCCCCTGGAGGAGGAAGTGGCAACGCACTCCAGTGGATTATTCTTGCCAGGATAATCCCACAGACATAGGAGCCTGGCGGGCTGCATACAGTCTGCGGGGTCGCAAAGAATTGGGCACGACTGAGCATAAGCGCGAGCCGCCTCTTCCTAGCTCTGTAACCCTGTGGACTGGGGTCCGTCAGTTACCTTCTCTGAGCCTCAGTTTTCTCACCGGAGTGATACAGGATTGGAATCTACCTCACAGTGTTGTTATGAGAGAATGTAAATGGCCCACGTAAAGAAAAGAAAGCTCTCTGGAAAGAGCTGGCACACAGCAGCCATTACTTAGTATTTTTCCTAAAGCAGAGTATTCATCCTTGGTTAAGGGAATTCTCCCCCTCTTTTTCACTCCCCCAACCCCGGCCCGTTTTCCTTTCTTCCTCTGCTTCTTTTATGCCACCTGTGCTTCTTCCTTCCTCACTGTCTCTCCTTTGCCTGCTCTGGTCCCAGTGAACTGCAGGAGACTCCCAGGAGTCCTACTTTGATAGAACTCATGGTCCCAAGATCCTGCCCCGGGTCACACAGCATCTTGACCTGACATGAGTTACTCAACATCTCTGCCCTTCAGTTTTGCCACCTACAAAATCTCAACAGGAAAACTTCTCACTTCCGAGGGTTGTTTACAGCGTGAAAAAAGACAGTACCCATGTGGAGTGCTTAGCGCTCGTGTGACACGTCCCGCATGCTTCCTTGAAGCTAAGAGAATGGGTGATTGATACTGAAAAAAGAAGTCCCCAGGGACTGCATGCTGGGAGGGCAGGCACCGTCTTGAAAGACCTTAAGGGAAATTGCAGCTGACTGGCATTGGAGACGTCTGTGTCAGTCTAGGCCATTCTCTGAACGAGAGTGTCAATAGCTCATATTCACTCAGCACCCAGAGACGGTATAAAGGGACCCTGTTCAGCTGAGGTTGACATCATGTGCGTGAAATCTAAAACTCCATCCACTCAATAGATCCTAAAGTAAGAACGTCCCAGATACGTCCCTTTTCCGTCTCTCCATTTCCTCCAAGATATCTCATCTCATGAGGAATTAATAGCACACCTTGTTCTCTGGGCGGAACGCTTGTTTTTGTTTTTTTTGTATGTGTTTGTCAAGGCTTGGGAGGTGTTTTTGGAACGTCCTCAATTTGCATTATGCTCTACATGTTTAAATCATTTGTCAACCAATTTCATTGGTAACTGCATCTAGACCAGTTAAAGTGTTCCTTCCCTGAGCAGAGATTTATTGTCCACTTTCTAGCCATGTGCCGGGCACTGTTCCAGGCCTTGGGGATACAGTGGTGAACACATCAACCAGGGCCTCTCCCATAGAATCGACATTCAGAGAAGAATAAACAAACAACAACAACAAAATAATTTCTTTTCTGGTATGTTCTCTGTCATAGCACCGCAATGTGGTGTAAGAGACAGTGTCCAGGCTTTACACTGAGGACAGGGAAGGCCTCTTGAAGATGGTGGCATTTGATTTAACATCGGAAAGATGCAAAAGCACCCAGTCATGCCATAATCTGGGGCAAGAGCATTCCAGACAGAGAGAACAGTGTATATACTGAGTCTCAAAGTAGGAACAAGCCTTCGTGCTGAGGAAGAAAAGAAGGTCAATGTGACTGGTGTGTCAAGTCAAGGCAGGTGGGTTGTAAATGAAGTTAGAGAGGGTGGGGGGTCAGGTTCCGTGGACAGTGTCAGTGAGGCAAGGAGCTGGATTCTCCCCTGCACTGCTGGAGGAGCCCTTGGGTATTTTTAAGTAGGGAGTGAAGGGAGATCACTCACAAAACCATAGGGAGACTGGACTCAAAAGAATGAATCCCGATTAGGTAGCCGATTTTACCCACATCTAGGTAAGAGATGGTGGTGGACTAAACTCTAGATCCATCACCCCACAACACATCTTGAGGAGTCATTTCAATGAGACAGGTCCTCTTTTGCTGAACTTTCAGTAAAGGTCAAAAGGAATGAGAGAGAGGAAATGAAGCTTGTTGCTTCCTTACCAAGGTTTTACATTTCCCTGTTCCAAAGAGCTACTAAAGCAAAACCAAAGTAGGCTGGGCTTCTGGCCTTTTATTTATTTATTTTGTAACTGATACTTCCTGTTGGCTTTCTAAGCTGCCCCCAGTCATTAGGAATGATCCCACCATGCCCTGTCTTGACTTGCCCTTAGGTTTGTTTGCGGGGGGCAGTTGTTGTTGTTTCTGCTTGTTTCTGTTTTTCTGACTCTCCGCTCTCATCTTCTAAATCAGATAGTGAGATTGGGGTTTGGTAGGGGGAGGTTCTCGCAGACTTGAATCCCACCACAGGCTGCACATCCAGGGCGCCCCAGGAAGCCAGCGGTCTGGCCTGTGGCCAGTTCTCACTTCCCTTCTGATCTTCCTCATTTACACTGAGCAGATGGAGGTCTTTCCACCAGCACTCAGCACTTAGCCTCTGAGGACCTGCTCTATCAGCTGGGGAGCAAGCGCAGGGCAGCCACTGAGGTGGGAGTTTTAATCCAACATGCACGATTTTAACCTCCAAACTCCTGAGGTTGAAGGAGGGAAGGGGTGGTGGGAGGGATATCCAGTCTGGGTGAGTGTCAAGAGAAACTTTCCAAAGAGCTCGTTTTTGTTACATGTGTCTCTATTCCACGAGAAGCATTGCTGCTGTTAGCTGTCACTGTGTAGGGGTCAAATCTGAAACTGCTCCGGTGGTCCCCATGGGGCTCCAGGGTGATTTTGAATGTGTCAGTATAATCATTGTGACCCTAACAGCTCCCTTCACATATGACTCCTGTGGATGACATTAGAAGAGAAAGCTTCAGTGGGAGTCATATTTGAAAATAAAGAAGAAATGCTTAGGCTTTTTTCTTTTTGTGGTTACAGTAGTTTTTTTAATTTTTTCTTTTTAAATCCATCTTTTGGGGGGAAAAGTACATTTGTGTAAGGTGGTGTTTAGCAGCTGAGTAACCTCATACTCCCCACGCGTGCTCTGTCTAGCCTGAAAGACAGCGACCTGAGTTTTATTACATAAGTTTCAGGTATACAACATAGTGTCTCAAGATTTTTCAAGGTTTTACTGCATTTAAAGTTATTATAAAACCTTGGCTGTACTCCTTGTGTTGTATAATATATCCTTGTAACGTATTTATTTTATTCCTAGTAGTTTGTGCCTCTGAGTCCCCTACCCTGCCGCCCCACCTCTCCCCACTTTGTTCTCTACATCTGTGAGGCTGTTCCTTTTTTTATTATTATTATTCATTAATTGCGTTATTTTTTAGATTCCAGAGTCCTGTGTTTTAATCCTGGGGCTCATACTGACTCCCTGTGTGGTACTGAGCACATCTGTCCTTGATTTCCCCACATTCCAAATAAGCAGTGGAGATTAGATCTCTTTTAAGAGTCTAAGTTCTATGATTCTAACTACTTGTAGTCAAATGATTCTGCCCTGGAACTGAGATGGTTTTTCATACCTACTTTACAATGCATTGTTTTCTCTTTTCTACCCACTTATCTCCTCTCCTGAAAATGTGCTGCGTGGGAAGGCTTTCCTACAATTTGTCACTTTATAGCGTAGGGAGTACCTTGTGGGTAGCTAAGTAGTTAAGAGCTTGGGCTTTGGGTTTGGGTCTAGTTCTGCTGTTTATGAATCCTGTTATTTATAATTGCCCTAGTAACCTCCTTCCCCTGTGTTATTGGGAGATGAGATTACTGCCTTGTGTGAGTGTCATGAGGGTTGAATATGTTCATATGTGTAAAGTGCTTAGTGCAATGCCTGGAATGTACAAAGGGTTTGTTAGTGGTGGTGTTAGTGTGTTTATTAAAATGCTTAGCCCGGTGACAGGGACACAGAAGGACACAGAAACTAGCTGTCCTCTCTCTTTTACTTTATTTCTGCTCCATCAGCTCTGGAGAATGTTTCTACTGTGTGCTTTTTAAACTTCACCTGTCATTTATCTTCTTTAAAATGGGTTGATAACATTCTTCCTATTAAAAAGTTTTTGTTTTAATGGAAGGATAAATGGATTACAGAAAAGTTTAGCTGTTTGCTTGCTAATTTTAAAGTGTGTGGGGACTATAATAATTGTGGTTCTCAGAAGCAGAATATTTTACTCTCAAGAGTGTCAGATTAAAAACTGTCAGGATGTTGCTTCTGTGGTTTGGAAAGACTGAGTAACTTTTTAAAGGTAATATAGATAGTAAGAGATAAAGTACAATTTTGAGCCCAAGTCTGGCTTAGAACAGTTATATAAGTTGCATCATTTCTCAGGCCTCAGTTTCCTGGTGCTTGAATGAGATTCCCCCTTCATAGGCTGTGTAGAGACTGAAATAGTAAATTTTTTTTCTTTAAAGAAGAAAACATGAATGGTTTTTTTTTATTCTGCAGCCTTTCCTATTTTTCTCTTGTGATCCCACGTAAACACATTGGTTCACATGTAGCTTGGATTTCAAATTTGTATCCCCCTAAACTCTCTTAGAAACCCTGTTATGCTGGAAGCTCTGAATTAGGACTACCTGACTTTGGGTCATTTATTTTGAGATACTGTATGTTAGTAAGGGTCAGGTGTCACACCATTGCCCTGTGCACGCCAGGCCCTTCTTGGACATTTGGTTGTGTCTCTTCCCTCGCATCGGGTGTACTTGAATGTGGTTTGCATGTTCCCGTAACAGGACTCCCAGGAACCTGGCACATAATACACATGTGTGAACCAGAGACCACAAACGCCGTCTTCAGAGGGGGCTGCTCAGCCTCACCCTGTAGCTGTGAAGGAAATCCATCCCACAGTTTCTGGATCTTACCATCTAAAATTTTATTAAGTGGCATATCCTAATTTCTAGTGTCATCAACTGAAATTTATTCATAAACATTGTTTTGACCAACAAAATACAGCCCCATCACCTCTCAACCTTTGATTTAAGTAAGTGACAAGGGCAGGTTTTTCTTTGTTTTTTCCCACCCTATTTATTTTGTTAATGTATAGTTTTTATACATTTACAATGTGTTAATTTCTGCTATACAGTAAAGTGATTCAGTTATACATATATTTACATTCTTTTAGAATATTCTTGCTAAAGAAAAGAATATTCTTTTCTAATATTCTTTTTAGAATATTATGGTTTCTTGTAGGATATTGAGTATAGTTCCCTGTGCTATACAGTAGTACCTTGGTGTTTATCCATTCTATATATAAGAGCTTACACCAGGCAGGTTTTTCTATTGTTACCGGGTCAAATCAGCCCTTTGACCTCCCAGAGAAGCCATCCTCCCACATAGGAAAGGGCTTAGGCCTGTGGGCTCAGATGTGACCGGGACTGGGACATGCCAGTGTGGGCATAAAACTGTAGCGGCATCTCCCCAGTTCGTCTGCACTACCCTTCTCCATCTAGCTTGTGTGTGTGATCCTCACATCACATGGTGGGTATTTGTTAAGTCCTTTCCACTGCCCGCCAGCTGTTGTATTGTCTTTGATGAGAGCATCAGTAATTTGAGTAATTTTACCATATGAATGACATCATGTGGGGAGTCCATTCTCTGGCATCTGTAAAGAACTCACCTGCCAGTGCAGGTAGACCTAAGAAACACGGGTTCGATCTCTTGGTCAGCAAGATCCCCTGGAGGAGGGCATTGCAACCCACTCCAGTATTCTTGCCTGGAGAATCCCGTGGACAGGGGAGCCTGGGGGGCTACAGTCCATGAGGTCACACAGAGTCAGACATGACTGAAGCGACTTAGCACAAAGTATAGATCCTTGTGGTGTCTTGTGGACATGCTTTTAGTTGCAATAAGCAGCCTCCAACTCAAGGTAGCTTAAGAGACGGGCATAGGGGAAGTGGATTTATCAAAGGAATACAGGGATATTTTATGGAACTCAAGAACAAGGATTCTGGATAAACCACAGTGGAAAAGAATATAATTAAGAATGTATGCATGTGAACTCTGGGAGTTGGTGATGGACTGGGAGGCCCGGCGTGCTGTGATTCATGGGGTCGCAAAGAGTCGGACACGACTGAGCGACTGATCTGATCTGATCTGATGCATATGTATAACTGAGTCACTTTGCTGTACAGCAGAAATTAACTCAATATTGCAAATCAGCCATACTTCAATAAAGAAATTTTTTTTAAAAAAGAATAAGGATTCACGCCAGTGGAATGGGCTAGACGTGACTGGAGAGACACTAGGAACTCTGACAGCAACTCTCAAGCTTTTCCTCAGGCTGTGTGATTTTCTCTTGCCTCCTTCCAGTTCCCTGTCTCCTTCGTTCTCCCTGAAGATGGTTTTCCTTTTTCTCTACATGCTGCAGATAGTGGCTGCCCCACAACCACCGTATTTTCATCCACTCAGACTCAGTTCCAGATTCCCTGGACTGAGGTTCTGATTGGCCCACCTTAGGTCAGCTGTCTTTCTCCTCATCCAATCAACTAAGGCTAAAGGGTTCCAACCAAGTTGTACAAACATGGGCACCACTCCCTATGTCTATCATGAGATGGCCAGATACACCTAAAAAATATTTACTATTAAATTCTCTGAGATAAAATAATGTATTGACAAAAGATACATTGACCTAAATCAAGGTGGATCCAAAGAAAAACTGAAAGGAGAAGAAGTGGTTTTGTTTTGTTTTTAATCCGGAAATAAATTCATTTGGGTTATGCAGCAACAGAGTACTTTGTAATATTTTATAAGTTTTGACATATTCCTTAATGGATTCATATTGTTTCCGTTGATCTTTTGAGTATTATTTTTTAATATTGTTCTCTGGGGCATGTGCTTTGGGTTTGCTTGCGGGTTTTAAAAAGAGATCAAATGAGTTAAACCGAAACATTGATTTATTTCCTCCTATAGTGTGTTGTTGCTAAATTGCTTCAGTTGTGTCCTACTCTTTGCGACCCCATGGACTGTAGCCCAGGAGGTTCCTCTGCCCATGGGATTCTCCAGACAAGAATACTGGATTGGGTTACCATGCCCTCCTCAAGGGGATCTTTCTAACCCAGGGATTGAACCCACATCTCTTATGTCTCCTGCATTGGCAGGCAGATTCTTTACCACTAGCACCAGCTGGGAAGCCCTATAGAACAGTAGGAAAAAAGATGACTTTTTTTTTTTTTAATTCATTTAGACATTAATTCAAATTTTAACTTGGTTTTTTCTTGCCCAGGCAAATTTGAATAATTAACCTTAAACTCTGTACCTTGGTTTCCTTGTCTGTAAAATGGGGGTGTTGTCATATTGTGGAGTTTTAATGAGATAGTTTCCATGATGTTCCCAGCTTAGTGCCTAAAACAAAGATATGTTGCCTTTCCTCTTGCCACCAAAGACTTGGCTTTGCAGATTTAAGGACATAATCCGGGGAAATGAGACAACGTAGAACTTACTCACTTATCTCTTAGCACTATTTCCAAAGTTCTTATGGTCCACATCTCCATAATGCTGCCATCTAACCAACTGAGCTACTTTCTAGACTTTCCAAGAGGGAGGGGATGTATATATACATATAACTGATCCACTTCATTGTACAGCAGAAACTCACATAACATTGTAAAGCAACTATACCCTAATTTTTAAAAAATATAAGTACAATACTATAATTAGTATCTTTCACATGGCTTATCCCACTCAATTTTCTCATCTATTAAATTGGGGATAATAACACCAAGCTCAGATGGTGACTAGGGAACTCAGAGATAATATTATAAAAACACTTCGAGCAATGCTGAGTATGTAGTTGCTGCTTAGTAATGGAGGCAATTTTCATTTTAAAATTGGATTATATGTATCTGAGTTTCCAGGTCTTACAGTTTTGCTTCATTTTGTGTTTGGCCAAGCCATGTGGCTTGCAGGATTTTAGTTCCAGTACCAGGGATTGAAGCTGGGCCCAGAGCAGTGAAAGCATAGGTCCTAACCACTGGACCACCGGGGAATTCCCAGGGTCTTAGAATTTTGTACAACAGCTGAGAGACAAAGTGCTGTGCTTGCTTTTCAAAAGTGACCCAGCAGTTCTACATCCATGAACAAAGCTAGATGTGCAAAATTTATGATGACATTGCTTATGACAGCAAAAGGCAGAAAACAACCTAAGTGTTTCTTAACAGGACACTCACTGAATTATTATATGTCTGCACAAATGATTTGATACTATAGACCTTTTATGAAGAATGAGGTTGGTCTATATGTGTTGACATTGGAAAGATATCCGAGACATATTTAATTAAAAAAGCAAAGGGCAAACAGTGAGTAGCAGTTCTACTTGAACTGAAAAAGAACCTCACACATATAAATATTCATATACACAGATACCAGATACGACACAGATACCACAGTTTCATACACATACAAATATTAAGAGTACCTGCTTCATTGTGTCATTGTGAGAACAATGTGTCTAACAGTATTAAAATAGAACATTTAATATGAGAATATATGTTTTTAACACATATCTGGGAAAGATTGAAGGCGGGAGGAGAAGGGGACGAGAGGATGAGATGGCTGGATGACATCACCGACTCATTGGATGTGGGTTTGAGTGAACTCCAGGAGTTGGTGATGGACAGGGAAGCCTGGCATGCTACAGTCCGTGGGGTTGCAAAGAGTCGGACACGACGAGCAACTGAACTGAACTGATGTGTTTTTAACATGTACATGTGTATATCTGAAAATCCATATAAAGATGGTCTGTGAGGATTCGCCTCAAACTGACAGCGTGGTAATTTGTGCAGGTAGAATGGTTTGGAGCTTTTGGTAATCAAAGTGGATCTTTGCATTTTATGCATTGTTTAAATATTTTACAAGAAATAATTTCCTTATATTGCAATTATAAGTGATAAAAAATTAAATATAATTAGTAGTTTGTACATCAAGCTGTTCTTAACTGGGTATCTTAACTATTCTTAACTATCAGTTACAGTAGTGATATATTACAAAGGGGGACCAAGATTTCAAAACTGGAGACTTCACTTTTTAACTTGAGTTTCATTTGTCAAATACATTATGTCAAATATGACAGATTTGTTTGTCAAATACATTATGTATGTATTGTGTTTATTGAAAGACACTAATGAATAAAATATTTTCATTTGAAAAATAAAATACTGATTCAAGGAAAAATATAGTTGTTTCCTCTGAGCAGAAAGCCTGCTTTTCATAGTTAAATTTTGTACGTGCCATATAGGTATTATATTTACAACATATTGAGTGGTCTTTGCTTTTCATTCTTTTCTCTTTTAAGTCTCAGAGCTAAAACAAAAAAACCCTAAGAGCTGATGCCGTATAATAAATCTGTTTACGATGACCAAAACTGACGATTACCGCAGCTCATGGCATTTTTAGGCCGAGCACATCACATGAAGAAAAACGGTACATCAAGCTCGAGGGTGTGCCTGCCGGCCCCAGCCTGATGCCCCTCTTGCTGTCTTGTCCCCGCAGATGACAGAAGGCAGGCACTGCCAGGTGTGCCTCCTGGATGACCGGAGACTGGAGCTGCTGGTTCAGGTAGGTGTTGCCACCCGGGGACAGCACATCCGGCTTCGCTCTGTGAGCCTCGGGGCCTGTGTTCAGTCTGCTGGCTTATCTGCACCTCAGAACCAGTGACACAGGATTGTTTGTGGGGGCTTCAAAGCTAATACCTGCCTGTACTTAAGAGTAACTATAGCCTGGTGACAGGATTCAGAGATGTGTGGATTCCAGTCTCAGCTTTGACACTCAGTAGCTGTTTGACCCTGGGCAAGTGACTCGATTTGTTTGAATTACCTCTTGTTGGTCAATCGCTGACCATAACGCTTCCCAGAAAGGGTTTTTTTTAAGATTATTACTTTTGGCTGTGCTTGGTCTTCGTTGCAACATGGGCTCTTCTAGGGGCCAAGCAGGGGCCACTCTCTAGGTGCGGTGTGCGGGCTTCCCACTGCAATGAGAAGCTTCTCATGGCTTCTCTGGTTGCAGAGCACGAGCTTTAGGGCATGCAGGCTCAGTGAGTGTGGCTCCTGAGCTCTAGAGCACAGGCTCAGCAGTTGTGGTGTAAGGCTTGTGGCTTGTGGGATCCTCCTGGATAGTGATCGAACCCGCATCTCCTGCACTGGCAGGCAGATTCTTTACCACCGAGCCACCAGGGAAGCCCCCAGAAAGGGTTTTTATGAGCTAAGACTGCATTCTGCTGCTTTCCCTGCCACATGGCATGGTCTAAGTTAAATACCCATTTACAACAGCTGTGAGCTGGGGTTAAGATTGACTCATCTTCCTCTCAGAAATTATGGTTAAAATGAGACTAGATTCATTCCAAGCTCCCAGTCCTTCCCTCCCATACCTCCGCCCCCTTGGCAACCACAGGTCTGTTCCCTATGTCTGTGAATCTGCTTGGGAGCTCAGGATTAGCAGATGTAAACTAGTAGATATAGGATGGATAAACAAAGGCCTACCGTATAGCACAGGCAGCTATGTCCAATACCCTGTGATAAACCACAATGGAAAAAAATATGAAAAAAGAATATATGTATAGCTGAGTCACTTTGTAGTAGAAATTAACACGTTTTAAATCAAGTGTTTTTCAATAAAATTAAAAAACATCAAACTAGATTATATATGTGAATGAAATCTCCAAAACAAATGGAGCTGTATGAATGATGGTATCTTGATTATTGATGCTTCTCTCTTTCTTCCCCCAACACTCTAGACCCAGATTCTTTTTTGTTGTTGTTTGTTTTACTTTTTGGCTGCCAAGCACTGGGCTCTTAATTCCCCAACCAGGGATAGAACCAACACCCTCTGCAGTGGGAGCACAGAGTATTAAACACTGGACCGCCAGGGAAGTCCCTGGACTCACAGCCTTAAAAAATCATGGAAGAGCCTGCTGACAGCCACACCTACAGCTGTGACAAGAATGCCCTCCCTTGACCAAACCTAAATTCTTCTCCTTTCTGAGGCTTGTGCCCAGTCCACTGTGTACAGGCTTCAATTAGAACAAAAATAGTACAGTCAGTAATAGTTTCACCAGGGTAGACCTTTTAGTCTAGATTTCTCTTCTTTTCTCTTTTCCTTTTTTTTTCTTTCTTTCTTCTTCTTCTTCTTTTTTTTTTTTTTTTTTGCCAACAACAAACATCCCCAATTCTTTCTTCCCCAACAACAAATATCCAACCCTCAAACTACCATAATGAGTCCTAAACTGTGTGGCTCAAAGTTCTAAAAAAGTCCATCTAGCACACCTCCCTAACAGGTCCCTTTTTCCCTCCCCAGTCCCTGCAAATCCACCATCTGCTCTCACTCTGGACTTTTTGGCTGATTCCAAACCATCTTCTTACCACCAGAGCCTGTGCTTCCCAAAAGCTCATAGACTGGGTTGTTCTTCTAATGAGGTGCCCAGTAAGTACTGGTGATAATGATCTGCACAGTGGATGCGGTTACTCCATCCCTGGAGAGAAATGAAAAGCTTAGTCTTTGGAATCAGACAGAACTGGGTTCAAACCCGCTTCTTAAGTGGAACATCAAATAAGAGTCTTGGCTTCTCTTGGCCTTTGTTGGCACATCTATGAAATGGAAATGACCCCTACTTCATAGGCTCATTGTAAGGATTAAAATGAAATCATGGATAGAAGAAGTTCAGTACAATAAATGGTTACTATTACTGTTTTTTTGTATTTTTTTTTTGTTGTTGTTAGTTCTCTCTGTGACCCCTCAGCCTTGGATCTTGAGCCTCCTCAGTTGACCGTTACCAAGCACAATGATTCCTGTAGCCTAGGCAGTGGTTAACATTCTTTGTCTTGATCACTAGCACCATACTGTTTATAAAAGAGCATTTTTTCTGAAACAACAATGCATTAATAAATACAGTTTTACCTTGGAGGGAAAATTAAGGCTCTGGATGGAATTGCAAATACATGAGAGCGATCATCTCAGCGATGCTGTTTCCATTTCTTGCCCTTCCCAAGCCCTTAGAGAATAGTCTACAGTAGATTAACCTAAGCACAGAAAGGCACAGGTATCCAAGACAGACAAACAAAGGCTGTTTTTTAAACTGTTTGGGAGAGAATAAGGTGGGAGCAGTAAGCGAGAGTGTCTAATCAGGTTTATATCTCAACAGCCCAAACTTTTATCAAGAGAGTTGCTGGATCTCGTGGCTTCTCATTTCAACCTGAAAGAAAAGGAGTACTTTGGAATCACGTTTACAGATGACACGTAAGTGTTTGAACACTTTTACCTTTTATCTGGACTTCCTATATGCATCACTCACAATTGGCCAAAGTGGGGGGGATTGCTTCAAGAATTAGAATATGTCATCTGCTCCCGTGGGTGCTCAGTTGCTCAGTTGTGTCCGACTCTCTGCGACCCCATAGACTGTAGCCCACCAAGCTCCTCTGTCTATGGAATTTTCCAAGCAAGAATACTGGAGTGGGTAGCCTTTCCTCTTCCAGGGGATCTTCCTGACCAGAAATCAAACTCATGTCTCCTGTATCTCCTGTCCTGGCAGGTGGATTCTTTACCACTGAGCCACCTTGGAAACCCCATGTCCTGCTTAGCTAAACCTCTTTTAATGCAAGACTTTTCTGTAGGACTAAGGTAAAAGGAGAAAAGGAATATTGGCCATTCTAAGAACTCAAAATATTGTCCAAGTGCTTTAGAAATTTGTTGCAACGAGCTTATTTTTTCTGATGATATTCTGTCTTCACATTTCTTTGAGTGCAATTGTACCTTCTTATTTAGCTTATCTGTCAGGGATGGAAATACTAGAATGTCATCCGCTCGTGTTAAAACGGAATGAATGTTTGGACTTCATGGCAAGAAAGTTTAAAGGCAATTTTGTGGCTCACCCAACAAATATGAATATACTTTAATGCGGGATGAACTTTTGAACTTATACTTAGGTCTATTTTATGTTACCTTCTTACTATCATATTTTTCTTTTACTTACATTTTTTAATGCAAACTTGGATGGTGTATGTATTTGTCAACAACTGAAATCCTCTCTGAAATGAGACAGCTGTATAAAAATGAATTCATAAGAATTTAAAACTCGATGTAAGCAAATGTGTTTAGTCTTACAGGCTCTTTTCTGTGTGGGTATGCGTGTGCTTTATGGCAGCCTGATTTTTCTACATTACACGCAGCTTGATACATCAAAAGAATTCTTCCTCTTTATGGAATAATTTCCAGAGAACTCTTCAAATATTAAAATTTAAGAAAACGTGTTACAGACACAAAATATATTGGCCAACCAGCCAGCATTCTTTGCATAACTCTCCCAGTTTAAATGGTTTTCTGTTCTTCAGGTTAACCAGGCAGAATATAATCTCAAGAAGGGGTTAATTTGTTTTTAACACTGATTATATGCAGCCTGGACCTCTTGGAAATGCCATTGGGCTTAGGACTTGGGCAGGACAAAAACCAGACAAATGAGTTGTCAGGAGATGTAGAAGAAAAACGTTAAAACTTTGATTTCTGACTCAGGATGTTTCCTGAATAGAGTTCAACAAAGGGGAAAAGTATGCTTCATATCACCCATCTCATTTGCATCGCAAAAGTATCTGTTTACTCAATTACGGTCTGAGAACTTGTCTGATCGGTCCTCTGCTGGATGAATCAGGAAATACAGATGTCCACCGAGCACAGGCTCTAGCTGGAAAGACAAGACCAGCTCATGTGAATCAGCAATTAGATATATACATACAGGCTGAGTTTGTATGTAATGGAATCATACCAAGCAACATAAGACTTAAAACCGTAAACATGATGGCTGAGTTCTATGATAAAAACCATAAGAACACAAACGCTGTCACTTAAGGAGAGATCACATAAAGTAGAGGCTAAAATCATGAATATTGGAGAAATGTATCCATTTAACAGCTATTTCTTGAGTGCCAGTTAATGCCAAACATTGTTCTAGCTCCCAAGGATTCAGCTGTGAACATCACAGACCAGGTTCCTGCTTTCATGGAGTTTATGTTGCACTGATACATGGTCCCGCAGAACAAGGAAATAAACAGATAATTGAGAAAAGACCAGAACGTGAAACAAGAGGCCTGGATCAAGAAAAACTAGGGGGTAAGGGGAGTCAGTTTGAGGGTGAATCAGGATGGCTTCTGAAAGGTGACATATAATAAAAAACAAGAACCAATTCTGCAAAAGTCAGGGAGGCCGTTCCCAACTAAAGCCAGTGGAAAAACTCTCAGGTGAGAATAAGCTTGATTTTTTTTTTTTTTTAAATTTTGAGGGTTTTTTAAATTTTTTATTTTTGAGAAAGAAAAACAAAGCCAGTTTGACTTGAATAGTTAGAGGAAAGTGGTACAAGATAAGGTGGAGAGGGAGGTGGGGGTGGGTGTCAGAGAAGCTTGGTATCTTAGACTGAAAATCTCTGACGCTCAACTTTTCTCATCTGTACAGTGGACATAATAATAGCACCAAAATAACAAGTACTTTACAGGGTACATACAATAGGGTCATGTGCATGCATGCATGCTAAGCCGTGTCTGACTCTTTGCAACACTATGGACAGTAGCCCTCCAGGCTCCTCTGTTCATGGGATTCTCTAGGCGACAATACTGGAGCGGGGTGCCTTGTCCTCCTGCAGGGTATCTTCCTGACCCAGGGATCGAACCCGCCTGAAAGGCCCCGCAGTAGGGCCAAAGTATTTATTATATTAGAGCCTAGGCACACAATGAAAGGAAGCTTTCATCCTGTTGTGTGTAGTCATGGCAGGCAGGTGTGCTCTGAAGGAGGCTGCACGAGGGCTTGGGTGGGAGCGCACACAGGAGCGAGGACAGGAAGACCTTCACTAGAGGGCAGAGGAGACAGGGCTCCAGGGAGGAGACATTTTGAGGGTCAATACATGGACATGGTCAAGGCCCAGTGGGGAAGAAACTGGCCTGAGCGTGGATTAAGGTATAAGAAGGGCTAACTCAAAGGTGAGCCCTGAGAGTCACATAGATGGAGAAAGCACGCTGGGGCCATTGAAGATTGTTCTGCACGAAACTGACATGATGGATGACTGTGGTCTTGCAAATGTCCCAGGCTGCAAGGTTCCTGGTAGGCTGGGAAAAAGGGCTGGCAGGCATGGCAGGCTTTGGGGAATGCTCCAAGCTCAGGTGAGCATAACCAGAGGGGGCATAAATCAAGCGTTCAGACTAGGACCTTCTCTTCAGAAAGAGAGGCGTATGTAATACGAATGACTTCCTTTCCCGACTTGGGCCACCTTCCACCTCATGTGCCTTGGGGTGATCTCTTTTTAAATACTCTGTTGGAAGAATGTCTCACTTAAGTGCCTCCTCTAGCTATCTCCTTTGGTGAGAGAGGTCAGTGGTTACAGCCTTTCCAAGAAGCCTGGCTCCAAAATGCCCTTTGCGTACTCCCCTGCAAGTGACAGCAGAGTCTGTTTTTGAATTATGGTCAGTTTGGAAGGTGTCTTCTGACTCTAGCTGTGTTTATTTTTAGAAGAAGTATGAGCTCGGCTTTTGGAGCGTGGAGGGGGAATTGGCCATTTCTACCTTTCTGGGGAACAAGTCTGGAAAATTGCTTCGTTGAAGGGTGTCTCCTTGGAATGTCTTGGTCACAGGCCTAGTTCTTTTTCTTTGTCTGGTAAATATTTTTGGAAAGTATTTTCTTTCAGCACTGCCCTTCCCCCCGCCCTCATAAAACCACTGAGTCGGATCCCTCCCAGGATGCTGAATGAATTGCATTTTCCAGCCTACATGCCACATCAGCTCTTTGCCTTCGGTGAACTTCTCCAAATGGAGTTAGGCAAAGCCGAGGGGACATTATGTCAATGAAACTAGCCACTGTGTCTATCCTACTCCACGGGCCAGGAAGAGAAATGGAAAAATGGAGTTGTGAGCTTACATAATTAAAGTAGTGACGGTGACCAACAAAAACAAATTCGTGATCCTGTAAAAGGGAGGGTTAGAGTTCCTGAGCTCAGGCTGTGAGTGCCTTCTGGTGTTCGGTGTGCAGAGTGAGTCTTTTACCCCTAGAGGGCAGTCACGACCCTCCTAAGGCCGCACTCTGTTCCCCATAATGGTTCCCATCCCTTTCAACCCACTTAACTTTTTTTCCTTCCCTTGTTTGAAAGGATTTGCTGGATGAGGTTTGTTTGTTAATAATAAATAGGTTTCACAACACAACTGTGATTTTTGATCTCTGTTCCATCCAGTGGGCCGGAGATGATGGGCCTTTGACTGGTAAAATTCTAGCCTAAAAGGACAGTTGGTTCAAAGTGGCCTCAGTTCAGTTCAGTTCAGTCACGAGTCTTTGCAGCCCTGTGGACTGCAGCATGCCAGGCCTCCCTGTCCATCACCAACTCCAGAAGTTTACTCTAACTCATGTCCATCGAGTCGGTGATGCCATCCAACCATGTCTATCGTCCCCATCTCCTCCCACCTTCAACCTTTCCCAGCATCAGGGGATGCTTTTCAAATGAGTCAGTTCTTTGCATCAGGTGGCCAAAGTATTGGAGTTTCAGCTTCTGCATCAGTCCTTCCGATGAACATTCAGGACTGATTTCCTTTAGTATGGACTGGTTGGATCTCCTTGCAGTCCAAGGGACTTCTTCTCCAACACCACAGTTCAAAAGCATCAATTCTTTGGCGCTCAGCTTTCTTTATAGTCCAATACTCACATCCATACATGCCTACTGGAAAAACCATAGCTTTGACTAGACAGACCTTTGTTGGCAAAGTAATGTCTCTGCTTTTTAATATGCTGTCTAGGTTGGTCATAACTTTTCTTCCAAGGAGCAAGCGTCTTTTAATATCATGGCTGCAGTCACCATCTACAGTGATTTTGGAGACCCAAAAAATAAAATCTGTCCTTGTTTCCATTATTTCCTCATCTATTTGCCATGAAGTGATAGGACCAGATGCCAAGATCTTAGTTTTCTGAATGTTGATTTTTAAGCCAACTTTTTCACTCTCCTCTTGCACTTTCATCAAGAGGCTCTTTAGTACTTCTTTGATTTCTGCCATAGGGGTGGTGTCATCACTGTATCTGAGGTTATTGATACTTCTTCTGGCAATCTTGATTCCACTTGCGCTTCATCCAGCCCAGTGTTTCTCATGATGGCTTTCCTGGTGGCTCAGAGGATAAAGCATCTACCTGCAATGCAGGAGACTCAGGCTCGATCCCTGGGTTGGGAAGATCCCCTGGAGAAGGAAATGGCAACCCACTCCAGTATTCTTGCCTGGAGAATCCCATGGACAGAGGAGCCTGACGGGCTAGGGTCCATAGGGTCGCAAAGAGTTGGACACGACTGGGCGACTTCACTCATTTTCACTCTGCATATAAGTTAAATAAGCAGGGTGACAGTATACAGCCTTGACATACTCCTTTCCTGATTTGGAACCAGTCTGTGGTTCCATATCCAGTTCTAACTGTTGCTTCCTGACCTGTGTACAGATTTCTCAAGAGGCAGGTCAGGTGTTCTGGTATTCCCATCTCTTCCAGAATTTTCCACAGTTTGTTGTGATCCACACAGTCAAAGGTTTTGGCATAGTCAATAAAGTAGTAGATGTTTTTCTGGAAGTCTCTTGGTTTTTTTAATGATCCAACAGATGTTGGCAATTTGGTCTCTGGTTCCTCTGCCTTTTCTAAATCCAGCTTGAACATCTGAAAGTTCACAGTTCACATACTGTTGAAGCCTGGCTTGGAGAATTTTGAGCATTACATTGCTAACGTGTGAGATGAGTGCAGTAGTGCGATAGTTTGAACATTCTTTGGCATTGCCTTTCTTTGGGATTGGAGCGAAAACTGATCTTTTCCAGACCCATGGCCACTGCTGAGTTTTCCAAATTTGCTGACATGCTGAGTGCAGCACTTTCAAAGCATCATCTTTTAGGATTTGAAATAGCTCAATTGAAATTCCATTACCTCCACTAGCTTTGTTCATAGTGATACTTCCTAAGGCCCACTTGACTTCACATTCTAAGATGTCTGGCTCTAGGTGAGTGATCACACCATCATGATTATCTGGGTCGTGAAGATCTTTTTTGTACTGTTCTTTTGTGTACTTTTGCCACCTCTTCTTAATATCTTCTGCTTCTGTTAGGTCCATACTATTTCTGTCCTTTATTGTGCTCATCTTTGCATGAAATGTTGGCTTGGTATCTCTGATTTTCTTGACAAGATCTCTAGTGTTTCCCATTCTATTGTTTTCCTCTATTTCTTTGCATTGATCGCTGAGGAAGGCTTTCTTATCTCTCTGTACTATTCTTTGGAACTCTGCATTCAAATGGGTATATCTTTCCTTTTCTCCTTTGCCTTTAGCTTCTCTTCTTTTCTCAGCTATTAGTAAGGCCTCCTCAGACAACCATTTTGCCTTTTTGCATTTCTTTTTCTTGGGGATGGTCTTGATCTCTGCCTCCTGTACAATGTCAGGATGAATCTCTGTCCATTGTTCTTCAGGTACTCTATCAGATCTAATCCCTTGGATCTATTTCTCACTTCCACTGTATAATCATAAGGGATTTGATTTAGGTCATACCTTAATGGTCTAGTAGTTTTCCCTACTTTCTTCAATTTCAGTCTGAATTGGATAATAAGGAGTTCATGATCTGAGCCACAGTCAGCTCCCAGTCTTGTTTTTGCTGACTGTATAGAGCTTCTCCATCTTTGGCTGCAAAGAATATAATCAGTCTGATTTTGGTGTTGACCATCTGGTGATGTCCATGTGTAGTGCCTTCTCTTGTGTTGTTGGAAGAGAATGTTTGCTATGAACTGCGTTCTCTTGGCAAAACTCTGTTAGCCTTTGCCTTTATTTATTCTGTACTCCAAGGCCAAATTTGCCTGTTACTCCAGGTATTTCTTGACTTCCTACTTTTGCATTTCAGTCCCCTATAATGAAAAGGACATCTTTTTGGGGTATTAGTTCTAGAAGGTCTTGTAGGTTTTCATAGAACTGTTCAACTTCAGCTTTTTCAGCATTACTGGTCAGGGCATAGACTTGGTTTACTGTGATATTGAATGGTTTGCCCTGGAAATGAACAGAGATCATTCTGTCATTTTTGAGATTGCATCCAAGTACTGCATTTCAGACTCTTTTGTTGACTATAATAGCTACTCCATTTCTTCTAAGGGACTCTTGACACAGTAGTAGATATAATGGTCATCTGAGTTAAATTCACCCATTCTAGTCCATTTTAGTTTGTTGATTCCTAAAATGTTGATGTTCACTCTTGCCGTCTCCTGTTTGACCACTTCCAATTTGCCTTGATTCATGGACCTGACATTCCAGGTTCCTATGCAATATTGCTCTTTATCGCATCAGACTTTACTTCCATCACCAGTCACATCCACAACTGGGTATTGTTTTTACTTTGGCTCCATCTTTTCATTCTTTCTAGAGTTATTTCTCCACTGATCTCCAGTAGCATATTGGGCACCTGCCCACCTGGGGAGATCATCTTTCAGTGTCCTATCTTTTTGCCTTTTCATACTGTTCATGGGGTTCTCAGACAAGAATACTGAAGTGGTTTGCCATTCCCTCCTCCAGTGGACCACATTTTTTCAGAACTCTCCACTATGACCGGTCCATCTTGGGTGGCCCCACACGGCATGGCTCATAGTTTCAATGACTGTGGTTCATGTCATCAAATTGGTTAGCTTTCTGTGATTGTGGTTTCCAAGTGGTCTACCACAGGTAATAGAGATGAAATATGTGGATTCAACTGTCTTTTTGAGGTATTGATTAGATCTGTCCCATTTACTGATGGAAAAATTTGAGAAAAGCAGGTTATAAAGATAAAGTGTTTTTTGATCTCATTTTAGTCTCAGAGACTAGAAAGTAGCATGTTAACCTGAATCATGGGGCTTCCCAAGTGGCTCAGTGGTGAAGAATCCACCTACAATGCAGGTAGACCAGGGTTGATCCCTGGGTTCAGAAGATCCCCAGGAGAAGGAAATGGCAACCCACTCCAATATTCTTGCCTAGAGAGTCCCATGGACAAAGGAACCTGAGGCTATACAGTCCATGTCGTTGAAAAAGAGCTGGACATGACTGTAGTGATTAACACACACACATACACACCTCAGTCCTTGTATACTTTTTACCCACAAAAGCAGTAATTCTATGAATCTTCCCTTATGTCACTTATATCAGCAGATAAGATATATTTATCTTAATAATATTCCTTGAAGGAAAACTAGAGACAGTTATCAGAAGCCTCACCTAATAATTACAAAAATAAAGACACACTTTTTACCCTGTATTAAAACTTGTGATAAAATAAAAAAAAAATAAAAATAAAAACATAGTAAGTGACAAAATGAAGCTAAAGGTTATTAGGAAAGCTGATTCACTCCCCTAATCTCACTTTCTCCTGTATTCAAAGTCTGGGTTCAAATCCTAGCTCTGCTAATTTTCTTTGCAGACTTACTGTAAAATCTAGTATTAATATTTTTTTAAAGTACCAAGTTGGTTGGCACTAAGTACTTGCTCAGTAAAAATTAGCTGCTATTATTATCATCACTATTATTATTCTTACCTCCATTTTCTAAATACTTACAATAAATACAGCTTAGAGTTTTCTGATTTTTAAAAAAACACTATCTATTCAAAGACCAAAATAAGGTGGAAAATATCTCCTGAATCATTATCAGTTTTGTTATAATTTGACACTATATACACCACTATCAGCATGAAGTTTTGCCTAAGCAAGCAAATGAAGTCTCTGCCCTCTGGGAATTTGTAATCTAACATGGATCAACTAGTGGGAAAGTCATGTAAACAATCCCCAGCCACAGTGTCTTCCATCCCTCAGGTCACAATTTCAGGAGAATGTTTATGTCAATGAATTTAGTGAAGCCCTTGAAAGAATCATCAGATACATGGTTAAATAGTAGGAAGTCCATAATGTATACCCAAAAACAGCTCCCAGAGAGTATTTGACCCCATATTTTAATTTTTTAATTAATCTTTTATTGATGTATAGGTATTTTAGTTTCCCGCTGTAAACAAAGTGAGTCAATATTACATACATACGTATCTACTCGCTTTTAGATTCTCTTCCCGTGTAGGTCATTACAGAGTATTGAATAGAGTTCCTTGTGCTATTCACTAGGTTCTTCTTAGTTATCTAGTCTATATATACTAGTCTTTTTGTTCAGTCACTAAGTCGTGTCCAACTCTCTTTGCGACCCCATGGACTGCGGCAAGCCAGGCTTCCCTGTCCTTCACTATCTCCTGGAGTTTGTTCAAATTCATGTCCATTGAGTCAGTAATGCCATCCAACCATCTCATCCTCTGTCGCCCCCTTCTCCTCCTGCCCTCAATCTCTCCCAGCATCAGTCTTTTCCAGTGAATCGCCTCTTTGCATCAGTTGGCCAAAGTATTGGAGTTTCAGCATCAGTCCTTCCAGTGAACATTCTGGGTTGATTTCCTTTAGGACTGACTGGTTTGATTTCCTTGAAATCCAAGGGACCCTCAAGAGTCTTCTTCAGCACCACAGTTGGAAAGCATCGGTTCTTCAGCACTCAGCTTTCTTTATGGTCCAATTCTCACATCCATACACGACTACTGGAAAAACCATAGCTTTGATCAAACAGATCTTTGTTGGCAAAGTGATATGTCTGCTTTTTAATGCTCTCTGGATTTGTCACAGCTTTTCTCCTAAGGAAAAAGCGTCTTTTAATTTCATGCCTACAATCACCATCCTCAGTGATTTTGGAGCCCCCAAAAAATAAAATCTGCCATTATTTCCATTTTTTTCTCCTCTACATGAAGTGATGGTACCGGATACCATGATCTTAGCTTTTTGAGTGCTGAGTTGTAAGCCAGCTTTTTCACTCTCCTCTTTCACCTTCATCAAGAGGGTCTTTATTTCCTCTTCACTTTCTGCCATTAGGGTGGTGTCATCTGCATATCTGAGGTTCTTTATTTTTCTCCCAACAATCTTGATTCCAGCTTTATCCAGCCCAGGCATTTCACATCATGTACTCATCATATAAGTTAAATAAACAGGATAAAAATATATAGCCTTGTTATATTCCTTTCTCAATTTGGAACCAGTCTGTTGTTCTATGTCCAGTTCTAACTGTTGCTTCTTGTCCTGCATACTAGTTTCTCATTAAATAGGTAAAGTGGTCTTGTATTCCCATCTAAAAATTTTCCACAGTCTGTTGTGATCCACACAGTCAAAGACTTTCAAGGCCTTAGCATAGTCAATGAAGCAGAAGTAGATGCTTTTCTAAAATTCTCTTGCTTTTTCTATGATCCAGTGGATGTTGGCAATTTGATCTCTGGTTCCTCTGCCTTTTCTAAATCCAGCTTGTATGTCTGGAAGTTCTCAGTTCATGTCCTGTTGATGCCTAGCTTGAAGGATTTTGAGCATTACCTCATTAGCATGTGAGATGAGCGTGCTTATATGGTGGTTTGAACATTCTTTGGCACTGTCCTTCTTTGGAATTGGAATGAAAACTCATCTTTTCCAGCCTGTGGCCATTACCGAGTTTTCCACGTTTGCTGGCATATTGAGTGCAGCACTTTAACAGCATCATCTTCTAGGGTTTTAATAGCTCAGCTGAAATTCCGTCACTTCTACTGGCTTTGTTCAGAGTGATGCTTCTTAAGGCACACTTGACTTCACAGGAGAGGATATACTAGTGTGTCAACCCCATATTTCTTATAAAAGCTGTAGTATTGTTATCTGTATTTGTCCTTTTTCATTAAAACAAAAGTTTTTCCCTTCTTGATTATCTAAAATATTTCAGATTTTGTAGTTAATAAAAATTTAGTTTTTACCTCAAAGGCAACCAGTGTTTTTTCAGTTTCTTGTTCATTTTATGATGCACTGACTTATTGCTATAATATAAATACACAAATGTCTAGGTATACTTTTTTAATTAAAATAATGGCAATATATTATACTTGTTGTTATGCATCTTTCATTTTCACTTGACAGTGTATTTTAAAAATCATTCATGATAAGTTTATAAAGATACTTCTGATCTTTTATGTGGCTGCATAGTATTTCATTGCTGTTTACATTCATTTTTTTTAAACAATATCCTGTTGGATGCTTAGGTTGTTTCGAGGCTTTTTGCTGCTACAAACAGCGCTGCAGTGAGTGGCTTTATACATGGCCCATTTTCCACATGTGTGATTTTATCCTGATTAACTCCCAGAAATGAAAATGCTGGTCCAGAGGCAGGGGCTTTTATAATCTGGATAGAAATTGCTCCGTTGACCCCATGACTGGTGGTAACAGGCTATACTCCTACCGCCCACAGGTAACTGTTACCCCGCAGCTCTGCCAACACAGTGTTTCTTGAAACTTGCTCTGGCTTTCTGTGTAATCCTTTTTCCTTGTTTTACTCTTACAGGGGTCAGCAGAACTGGCTTCAGCTAGACCACCGAGTCCTTGACCACGATTTACCCAAGAAACCAGGCCCAACCCTCTTGTACTTCTCTGTGAGGTATGTATCCAGAGACACGTCCACCATCCCCTTGGGTCTTTTTTTGTTTTTAAAAGAGAAAAAAAACATTCTTGGTGATCAGAGATAAAGAATTTTAAAAAGGAAGAGACCTGTCAAAAAAAATATTATGTGAAAGAGATTCTCTTTAGATTATCTTAGTCTGGGGAACGAGTTACCATAGATACGTGTAGAACTGTTTTCCTTTGAAAATAAAGGGTAGGCTCACCTTCCTTTAATTTTCAAAGGCTCTTGAATCTATGTGAAGCTAAAAAATATAAG
This sequence comes from Bos javanicus, assembly GCF_032452875.1. NCBI lineage: Eukaryota > Metazoa > Chordata > Mammalia > Artiodactyla > Bovidae > Bos > Bos javanicus. The sequence goes on from NC_083889.1 coordinate 32,302,445, forward strand.
TAATATATTTCAATATATAACCTGCTTTTGACTCAACATACTTCTAGATTTTTATAATTTGAAATATACAAACACTATTTTACATATTATGTATGTATGTTTTCTAGAGACTATGGAAATAATTGAATTTTATACAGTTTCACACCTTAATTGGAATAGACAATAAAATGCAAACAACTGCTCATGGAAAGAATTACCTTAATGCAGAAATCTACATTCTGATTTCCTGAAGAGAGACTGCTAGGAAGGAATCCTTGATTTGTTCTCTGAACTCTGCTTGGACAGATCACTTAAGCATGCATATGGGCCTCAGTTATTTTCTCCTGACATGGATGTATTCTATTATATCAGTAGTTTCTTAGAGTCGGCCAACGATAGAAATATTTTTTCACATTAAAGATAATAAAATGTTATAAAGAGTAATGCCTGTGTTCCTGTAACCAGCTTAAGAAATAAAATGTTACCAGTTTTGCTGAGAACCCCTTCTTAGGTACTAGCCCCTGGCCACTATCCTGAATTTGATATATTTTCATGATAAATTTGTTTTCTTGATCTGAAGCCAAATACGATAAATAAGCTAAGGTGGAAGATTTCCCATAAATCTAAGTATGTTTTCATAAAGCTAGATCAACCTGAAGAATGGACCTGTATTCTGAGCTTATGTTATCTTTTGGATGTTGGACTATACTTGTTTTATGACATGTTGGTGGAGGCTTCATGTCTTTCTTTGGGAAGGAGGGTGGTTATACAATGATTGATTATCTGATACAATCATGTCAGTTTCCACACACTTTTTTTAAACTTCCTTATGCTCCATGCAATCCAGAAGTGTCCTAATAAGGTGTCCTGATTGTCCTACCTTTTTGTTTGTCTGTTTTTAATATGAATTGATGGTGATTGAGGATGGAGGCTGCTCCTTACTCAGTAAATAAAGTATTGACAGCCCCCAGTTTGTTTTCTGCTTTTTACTCTAAAATCTGGTTTAGATTTTTTTTTTTCCCTTACCACCAGAAGTCACATTTTAAAACCCAGGAAGGAGGTAGCATAATGGTGATTTGTCCAGGATGTAGCCGGTATGAAAAAGTGCACAGAAATCCTAAAAAAACAAAAATGGGAGTTTCCTGGAGTGTGGTATGAGTGCTGGGTCCATGGAAATGGAGAAGAAAACAAACACAGACCAGCAGCAATAAGAAAAAATATATACATTAGTACTTAAGCGGGGGTCCAAGCATAGAGAAACTTTCATCTTGTATTGTGTAGGGGAAAGGGCTCAACATAAATCAGCATCTTTTTTCACAAGGAAATTTATTGTTACTGTAAACATTTCAAACTTCCTGAAAGTATAGAGTGAAAAAGAAGACTTATTCTCCACCAGGCCTCTCCCTTGCTTTTTCCCTAATTCTCTCTCCTTCTTAGAGAAAAATAATGCTGATAAATTATTTGGTGATTTACTTTTTTTTCCCCCCTAATCTGGAGATTTTTCCTTTGTTGTTGTTCAGTCACTAAGTCATGTCCAACTCTTTGTGACCCCATGGACTGCAGCACGCCAGGCTCCTCTGTCCTTCACCATCTCCTGGAGTTTGCTCAGACTCAAGTCCTTGAGCTGGTGATGCCATCCAACCATCTCATCGTCTGTTGCCCCCTTCTCATCCTGCCTTCAGTCTTTCCCAGCATCAGGGTCTTTTCCAGTGAGTTAACTCTTCTCAGCAGATGGCCGAAGTATTGGAGCTTCAGCTTCAGCAGATCTTTCCTTGGGTATATAAGAGTCTAATTTACTTCTTTGCACATCCATAATTTAGCTGTTCAGGCTCCTATTAAGCCTGTAGGCTGTTTCCAGTGATTTATTAAAATGTGCATTGCAGCTAACATCCCTGTACTTCCATCTCTGTGCACATATGTAGTGTTTCTGTAGCCTGACTACTCAGTGAGAGCTTTATATCTTTGGAGAATTTAACAAGCACTAGTTCTTTGACCACTACTCTCTGATCTATTTTTTATCTCACAATGCCAGGGGAGAATGTTCAGTCTTCTCTTCTGAGCAGTCACTCATAAGGCAGCCCTGTCTTTCCGAAGCAGGTTCTGGGGAGTCTCCTGCTGCCTGTTTGTGAGTTTCAGCCTTTATCTCACAAATGTCCCATAATCACTTTTAGCTTTACTTTCCCTTAATCACTCACATGTTTAAAAGCCCTTATCAGGTTTTTAATTATTCACTTATTTCTTCTTGCCAACTGTGCAGTGAGATCATAATAGTCTTTGTTATTATTCCAATTAAGGACTTGTTGTTACTTCAATTTAATTAAAGAAATGATAGAGCAAAAAGCATACACCAAGGAAATAAGTCAACTGACCGAGCTCAGTGAGTGGAATACAGTTCTTCAGGGGTCTCTCAAATGGGATGATAGCCACCCCAGTGAAGTCACTGGCCTCTCGGAGGGTCTCTAGCCTTCTGAGTAAACAGGACCGCTGCTGATACTTACGTCCTAACAGACATCGCCACTACCCACCCCTGGTTGCCTGACGTGACAACAGATGTGAGTCACTAAAGAGTAGAAGCAAAGAGCATTTGGTTGTATTTGGACACATAGTCACCATAGAAGCCTCTAGAAATACACACGGTCTCTTGATTTCAAGGTCACTGCCTTTCCCATCAGCAGGTATGAGTTGCTTGCTCATGGACACTGAAGTACACACTTGCTGAGTGGTTAGTGCACACAAAAGAAGGAATCCCCACAGAAGCAATGTGTTATATGGATGTACATAACTGCTCTTTTCATTGCTAACAATTAAGAATATCCAAATGTAGGGGAATTCCTTTGGTGCTTTCACTGCTGGGGCCCAGGTTCAATCCTTGATCAGGGAACTAAGATCTCGCAGGGCAACAAAAATACATAAATAAAAATAAAGATATCCAAATGCCAACAGTAAAGATAAATTCAGTAAGTTATGGCATTTTTACAGTGAACAAATGATCACTGTAATAGAAGCCATAAGATGAAAAGGTACATTGCATTTCAGAGCTTCCCCAGGAGGAGAAGGGCCACATATCTGAATCACTATAGGAAATTTTTTTAAGAGTCACCCCTCCAGTCCCCAAAACTTCCACTTTCCTGGCCCAAATTCTGATACTGTGTCCTGGAGATAGTGAGTGTGATCTTGGGCAAGTCGGTTGTGAATTAAAAAGAGATCAGGGGATACAAAATAACTTTGCAGAGTAATATGCAAATATAAGAAAGTATCTTTTTTTTTTTTTTCAAATTATAGTGTTTATGAAAAAGAAAAATACCATAAAGCTTTGCTCTGAAGAGGCTTCCTCTCTATTAAAATGTAGCATTAACCTTATGGCAGTCTCTGTGCCACATATTTGACCTGTGTCCTTTCACTGGGCTTCCCTGGTGGCTCAGTGATAAAGAATCCGCCTGCCAATGTGGGAGATGGGGGTTCGATCCCTGGGTTGGGAAGATGCCCAGTAGTAGGAAATGGCAACCCACTCCAGTATTCTTGCCTGGAGAATCTCATGAAGCCAGGCACATTGCAAAGAGTCAAACACAACTTAGGGACCAATCAACAACATCGTTTCACTGTTTCACTGCTTCCTGAGCTAAACACTTGCATCCTTCAGATTTACAGGGAAAGACTTTGTTCTGGTTATTATCTCCCAGGATGCAGGCAGCAGCTCAGAAACACATGTAGCTTCTGCATGGAGGGAAGAAAACATTTCAAGTGCAGGCACTTAGTTGTCCCTTGATGAATTTCAGAATTAAACCTTTATCTTTGCTTTAGTTATAAAATCTCAGTGGTGGGTGCTAACTCCAGGTGTGACATGTGTGTATTGACGCCCCATAATTTATGTATGCACCGTAATTCATTTAACCCATCCTCTGTTTTCCTGTGAGTCCAAACGCCCCCAGGCTGCCAAGGGACTCCTCCAGGCCTGGGTTGTTATCTGCAGCTGTAAATTATCTTCCACAAACACAAAGGCCTCTTTGGTAATGCAGCCCAGATGTAAGCATTTGAAAAGCTTGATAGTGAGCAAGCAGGCATTTAAAAATCAGAAGTGGGGAGGTTAGGAAGGGGATTGGGCGTGACCTCATTGGAAAAGCTCCCATCGCCTCAGAGGAGGAGGTGGCTCTGGCTGGTACCACCCAGCTCCAGCAGAGCCAGGGTCTTGGGTCTTTCCCCCTCTGCTTTGCATTTATCATACTGCCTCTTGCTCTTTTTTTTTTTTTTTTCTTTTCTTTCTTTCTGTCTTGTCTTCCCGCTCTTCTTCCCCCTCTTTTTCTCCTCTTTCCAAACCACCATTGTGAGGTTCAGGAACTGTAAGTGACTTCTCAGAGGTACCAGTAAGTATTGTGTGTGACACTTGGAGCTGAGAATTGGCTGTGTGTGGAGAGTTCTGGTAGGAGATGTGGAGAAACACTGCTACCTTTCAGTCAAAGTTGCTGCAAACAGAGTCTTTGAAAGACTTTTTTCAAGTCTTTTATCACCCCCTGGCCTGTTTCTGGAACATGTAGAAAGAGTTTAACTCAAGGAGGTATCATGACTACAACTCATGGATCCACATCATTCCAGTTGTTTGCTTGCTTGTTTTTTAAAGGAAGACAAACATTTGGAATACAGCACAACAGGTAAAGATTCTGGTGAAGAAAGATTTATTGATAGAGAAAGATGCTCCCAACATATTCTGGGGAATAAAAGCAGACCACAGGATTGCACTTAAGTAAAAGATGTGAGTAGGAAAAAAATTAAAATATTAACAGTAGTTAATCTCTGGGTAGAGTGATTTCCTCAAGGGAATCAACCCTGAAAATTCATTGTAAGAACTGATACTGAAGCCGAAAACCCCAGTACTTTGGCCACCTGATTGGAAGAGCTGACTCATTGGAAAAGACCCTGATGCTGGGAAAGATTGAGCATAAAAGAAGGAAGGGGGCGGCAGAGGATGAGAGGGTTGGATAAGATCACCAACTCAATGGAGTTGGGCAAACTCCAGGAGATAGTGAAGGACAGGGAAACCTGGAATGCTGCAGCCCATGGGGTCACAAAGAGTTGGACACAACTTAGAGACTGAACAACAGAGAGTGGTTATGGGAATGATTTTTTGCTTGTCTATTTATATATTCCTGTGATAAACACATTAAGCAATTTTTAAAAAATGCAAGTGTGACGTGTAATAAAAGGAAGAAAAGTAAAGTGTTTGTGGCTGGATAGCCATGAGTTATTTTAGAGCTATCAAAGAGTAGGTGATTTACAGTAAGGAGAGGACAGGAAAGTTCATCTCTTCCCAGAGGAATGTGATTAAAAAGCACAGAGAAATAAAGGATTCCTTCTGCCTTGGGCCCAACAGAGGTTATTTGAGGCAGATGTATGAGTCAGCCAGACCTCTTTGCCCACCACCACACGCCAATCTGAACGTTATCCCAGAACCTGGGGAAAGCATGTGTCGGTTGCCTTAATATTGACTGTGACCTCCTGGCCTAACCCATACTTGAACTTCCAGGCAGTTGGTAAGCAGCCTCTGTCTTTGAGGATCCACCATCCTCATTCATATGAGAGTTCCAGAAAGACACAGAATCATTCAAAGCACAGGCTGAACCTCAATTCCACTGTCTTACAGGATTACATTTCTGTGTGCTCTCTGGATCACATATCAGACAGCATTTGTGGGAATCTGCTCAGTCTCCTCTCTAATCTGTCCTCAGTGTGACATCGAAAGGGCAGAGGAAAGCAGTAGTATTATGAAGGGTGAAAAGGCTGGAGGGTACAGAAGTTCACAGCTCGGCCATGAACTCAGGGTTTCTGGCTAGCATTCCAGGGGGCCAGGTAATTCTTCATTGTAGGGAGCCAAGCTGTTCTATGGGATGTTTGCAGCATCCCTGGCCAGTAGCATTCTCTTAAGTCAGGAAAATACAAAAAAAAGAAAGTCTTTGGGGATATATGTATATTTATGGGTGATTCACGTTTTTGTGCAGCAAAAACTAACACAACATTGTAAAGCATTTCTCCTCCAATTAAAAAAAAATAACAAAAACAAAAAAGTCTTCAACATAACCAGATATACCTCACTCATCCCTTAAAAACCAGTGCTTTCACCTTGCTCTTGACTTTTAACCCTAACTGTTCTGTGTATTACCTTTGTGGCCTTTGGCAGCCTCTACGGGCTTTGCTCCTCATCTAGAAGACGTAATAGGAACTGACAGTAATACAGGGGGGTTGTTGGAGGATGTTAACATGTCATGAAGACCCTCACTAAATGTAAACTATTTTTATGATATAAAAATAACAAAGACTGCCTCAACCACCTGTTCAGGGGGTAAAAAATTCCATAATGTGATATATGGTCATTGAATATGGAAGTTTGGAAACTGTCTGGCTTGGGTCTGACTCACTCTTTTTTTGTTATTTTTAAAAAATATTTATTTATTTGGCTGCACCAGGTCTTAGTTTATGGCATGCAGCATCTTAGTTGTGGCATGTGGGATCTAGTTCCCTGACCAGAGATCGAACCCAAGTTTTGTGCATTGGAGTGCAGAGTCTTAGCCACTGGACCACCAGGGAAGTCCCTGACCCATTTACTTTTACACTGGGTGGAAAATTTCATCATTTCTCCACGATTCTCTCCGCCCAGCCATCACCTCCCTAAAAACAATTAACCTCTCCTCCTCCTTCCTGTCTCCTTCTCAGAGAGTTTGTCCCTACTTGGCTCATGGTGGACAGGGGCAGGCTATTTTGCAGTTTGAAGCAAAGACGTGGAATTCATCATGGGACCCCAACACTTCTCATTGCCTGGGGCAGATGACTCCCTCCCCTTTTGTTCTGGTCGCAGCACAGCCCTTAGCCTCCTGGGCCTCCAGTCTTTCCCTGGAGAACTGGGAAAGAGTCATGCAGAGAGGGGAGCGACAGGGCAGGTTTCTACAGGTTCACCTGGAGGGCCCTCTCTGCTTCTTCTAGGGTTGCCTGGAAATCCGGAAGTGAGGCAGAGTTTTCCTGGCAGGGGAGCACAATGTAAAAGCCAACAGTGCTTCCCTTGGGGAGTTCTCTAAGAGCGCACCCCTCCCAAAGATGAAAGGGAACACAGGGGACTCTCAGAGGTTCTGCATCATCCTTTGCAGAAAGTGAAATACACTTCAATTACCCCGCTGTCTTCAGCGTGCATCATAAAGCAGGACTATGAGGTTACAGGGTCATTATAAGCAATAAATACAGATCTCTGTGTTCAGAATGTAGATTAGAACCTGATAGAAATCTTAGGCAGGTGGCTGCAGTAAATGCCTGAAATTACCCACAATAACTGAGTGAAACCAGGAGCAAGGCGTTTGAATGCAGCCCTCACTGGACACCAGTCAGGAAGTCAGCATTGTGCAGTGAGAAATCATTGAGTCATTCCTGCCCAGTTTGCCGTCTATGATGCTGTTGCTCAGACATAGCAAAGATTCTAGAAAACAAAGGAAATATGCTCAGTTGGGGAGAAATCCTAAGTGGTCAGAAGAATATTCGTTTCAGAGTGTTTTCCTATTCTTGGTCAAGATGGACTCCTTTGTAGCATCCTACTTCCCTAAGAGAATAAGCTTAGAAAAGATACTGGAATTTCCGCTCTTGTTTTTACAGTTGAAGTTTTAAAGAGGTTCTCAACTAAGTCCGCACCTTTTGTTATAGTCTTCCTGGTAGACAGATAATAATAACATAGTAATAATCACCACCACTCACTGACCACTGAGACAACACGTGAGAAAAGGGAGGCAACGAGAGGCCAAGCAGTTTGGCCCAAGACCCCAGCGTCGATCAGTGTTGGGACTGGACTTCAACCTAATATCTCCCCAACTCTGTGATGTTGACTCTTTTATTTTTTTGCCCCCATGTTTTTTTTTTTTGCCACACCTCACAGCTTATGGCATCTTAGTTCTCTGACCAGAGATTGAACCTGGACCACAGCAGTGGAAGTGCTGAGTCCTAAGCACTGGACCACCAGGGAATTCCCTGTGGTGTTGACTTTTGATCATGGTAAATAAATGACACAGGAGGAAAATATGGGCCACTACATGACAGTGACCACTAACGGATAGCCCATCCCAGACAGCCAGAGTCGTCTGCTTTTCAACCCACGTGTATCATCATCTGGCTGACAGGCCTGCCCCTCCTCCAACGTTGTCATGCCATTGAGGTTGATGTTTTGTTATCACTGATGAGCGGTTAGGTGAACACCTGTCCCATCAACAGGGGAGAAAAATGCTAACGGGGGGACCATGAAAAGTAGAGACAGCGTCTTCTCAAGAAGGCAAATTCTCAAGAAATTACATTTGTTAAATTGTATGAGGTCTGTCTCCAGAACTTATGCCTAACCCAAAAGCTTGGGTTTGTTTCAAGGCTGAAAATTGAACCGTGGGCTTTGACTTCACAAAATCTTAGTGAAATCATTCACAGGAAGCATGCAGAAGGGAAACAGTATCCTTTTACCAAAAAAAAAAAAACCACCCTGAAACAAAAGGTCTTTATTTTACAAGTCTGGGATAGTCCGTTTCATTTCACGGAGAATCCTTAGATTCTGTTTTCAGTTCATAGAACGTGTTGATAGGTGTGCCTAGGGAGCCATTCTCCTGGAGAACCATATGTACTTTTGAAACCCTCCATAAATATAGTCATCACAGTGGCTCCCTTGAGGGAGAGAGGGGACCGTGGATTCAGAGAGTGGGTAATGTGATGCCTACGCAGAAAGTTAGAAGGCAACAGGGCGGGTTGCCAGAAAGTACTGGAAAACAAGATAGGGACCTGTTTACTGGAACCGGGGTACAGTCAGGGACCCGGGCTTCAGAAACAAGAGGAGCCCAATGTCTAGTACGAAGTTATCTGTGCGGAGTTGGGCACGTCACAAGTTGATTTGGTGCTAAGCCACCCAGCTCCCTGCATGTGGTTTTTTTTAATTCTTGAAGACTAGAAAGAGGTTTGATCTGGCTAACAGGCCCTCTCCCTGGAATGCCCTTCCTCCCTTCGTTACCTGGTGAACTCATGCATTCTTTAAGACTGGGCTCAATTGTCCTAGAGGACAGCGTGTCCTGTGACACGGAGCCTTCTGGATTTCAGTTTGGCTGCCTTCTCTCTCTTGATTCATAAGCTGACTTAATTGCATTGCTCCCGTGGGCTCCCTGGCATTGTGTACATGTTGTATTTCATTGTGATTATTATTATAGGAAAGCATCCTATCATACTGGTTTGGAGTAGGAACTTTGAAGTCTGAAAGGCCTTCATATGAATCATGGCTCCCTCATTTTCTACCTGGGTGACTTGGGGAAGTTGACTTTATGTGTGCATCTCAGTTTTCTTATCTGTAAGATGGGTTAATAACTTGCTACTTCTGGCATCTGGTTTTGCTGAAGTTAAATGGCAGCATGCATATAGAGCCCTGCATACTGTCCCTAGCACATGGGAAGTCCTGTACTGACTTGGATTCTCTTGTTGCCAGCAACAGAAACCAGTTATGGCTAAGCTAACAGAATTGAAGGAAAACTGGACTAACAAGGCTTCAGAAAAGACAGGAATCCAGGCTCTGCAGGAATCTAGGGAGCAGGAGGCAATGGACAGTTTCATCAGGGTACCACCGGCAGGACAAGAGTCTCAATAGGCTGTATTGGGCACTTCATAATGTCCCTACTACGGCCATCCTTATCTCCACCATATAGACGAAGTATCTTAGACTCAAAGCTTAGGCCACATCCGCCAGGCCACATGGCATTAAATTCCAGAAAATGGATTTTTATTAGCAGTGATTAGAATTTGTTGCTTCACATCCTTTTGTGTTATCTCATTTAATTCTTCCAAAACTCTGTGAGGTAAGTGCAGTCATAACAGCATTTTAGAGAAGACACAAAGAAGCTAACTAACTTGTCCAAGGCCACCCAAGTAATAAATGATGGGACTGGGACTCCATATTCTACATTCTTGATTCCAAAGCTGGTTTTTCCCTTCAACTCTTCATCTCCCCCAACCCCTTAATCCTTAACTTTCCCTTCTTGCACACCTAACACTCATCAATCTTCATTAAGTTCACTAATAAGTGAGATGAACCCTTGTAAGTGAAAATAGAAAGGATTTATTCCACTAAGGATGGAATTTTTCAAATGACTTTAACCATCTCAATGATAAAATCTTTCACCGCCTCTTAAAGCTGCTGTATTTATTTCTCAAACATTTCCTTATTGCGGAAGGGGAGGAAAAATAAATAAATAAAAAGCGCAAATGCCCAAGGTCTATCACGATTTTGCAGAGCTAAGAGCAAAGCTCCCTGGGACTTCAGTTCGGGTTTATCTTGACTCTCGCCAGATTGAGAGCCTGTTCTCGTCCAGGATCCTAGCTGTGAGCTGTCTTCGGGTATTAAGTCTCCTCATGCATTATTCATCAGGTGGGGCTGCAACACTTGAGAAAAACTTCTGGGCCTCCACCCCTGGCCCACTCCTGCACCCCAGAGGCCTGCCTTCAACCAGCCAGCTTTCCACAGGACTCTCCTCCCCTCCCCACCTCAGGACCCTCAGCTTTTTTCCAAAGGAGGGACTTGGCCTCACAGAGGCAACAAGCAAAGGCCCAGAATAGGGAGTGGAGGAAGCGAGACCCAGAATACCCTGATTTGCATGAGAAAGACCGGTATTAAGTGGGGAGCTTGGCTTCTAGCCAAGGGAAAGCCCAGAGCCTGGAAGGATGAGAGTGAGGGAAGGAAGGAGGACGTGACTGAAACTCTCCTGGTGCATGGGGGCGAGGTAAACGGGGGGCCCTCACACCCGCCCTGAGTCTGAAAACCGTGGAGCCACGGGCCTCTAGGTTCAGTTATACAGTAGTGCTTTCTCAGCAGACTTCTCCTTTCAGCCCTCAGAGGGCTTTGTTTCGAAACTGTGGGAGGTATCGTGAACTCCCAGAACCTGTGTCAAAGGAACGGCAAGAATAAAGAATAAAATAAAATAAAATACATTTTATTTATATATTTTATATAAATATATGTTTGTTTATATATTTTATTTATTTATAAAGAATAAAATAAAGGAAAGAATAAAGATGGATTTGCAGGTGGTGACCATTTTGGATTTTTCTCTCGCTCACCTTCCAGCACACTGTAGAAGACTTTATCTGCATGTCTGCGTATATCCACATACACTCATACATACTTAAAGGTGTGCATACATATTGCAGATGGCTTTTAAAAGGGAAAAAAAGCACAACCATTCCCATGCTCTTCGTAATTCTCTGAGAGACACTACATGAGGAAACCATGCAGAGAAGGGAAAGAATCGGAAGGAGTCAACTTCTGTGCTCTTTTCCAGGTTTTACATTGAGAGCATATCGTTCCTGAAGGATAAAACCACCGTGGAGCTGTTTTTCCTGAACGCAAAGTCCTGTGTGCACAAGGTAAGGGCCCTGTTTGCTGTGGACTCCAGTGGGGCTGGACTAGCAGGGAGCAATGGCAGGGCCTTTGTTTTTATGTTCAAGTGGAGAAAAAAGGACATAATCTTTTTTTTTTTTCTTCTTTACATTTCTCATTCTTTACTATGTTTCACACAGACATGCTATTCTCTATGTTACTTTTTTTTATTAAACTTTTTATTTTGTGTTGGAGTATAGCCAGTTAACACTGTTGTGATAGTTGTAGGTGGCTAGAAAAGGGACTTAGCCATACTTATGCATGTATCCATTCTCCCCCAAACTCCCCTCCCAGCCAGGCTGCCCCGTAGCATTGAGCAGAGTTCCCTGTGCTGTGCAAGAGAGGACATAATCTTTTTCCTTTGTGTATCCTACCCCGTAAAACAAATTTCTTAAATGAAGAAAAGGCAGCTCTTCTCAAATTCTGAGTCGGGAAATACACAGAATCACCACTGCCTGCGGTGCTCTCAAAACTCCACCCAGAAGGACACACAGGTGGAGCAGTCAGGCTGATGGAAGCCTCGCAAAAGTCAGGCCAGAAATCTGTTCTAACAGAGTATACCCTACATTTATCCTGCTTTGAAACCAGTCTTCCTTAGGGACCTCTGCTCAGAGCCCTGTGTTTTAAGGCAGAGTCTCAGTTATCTGTGGCAAAGGATCTGTTTTTTGCTTTATTGTTTTTCATTTGTATCCAAACCATGGAGGACACACAGCTTTTATAAAATTCAGTACAAGTGAACTGAGAGAAAAATGACCCCAGCTTGGATCTTGCAGCCATGCTGCAGTCAAATTGCTGTGGAAGTTTTAGACATTTTCCATTTTTAATCTTGTCTCCTTGCAGATAAACTTTGCTTTAAAGGCCTCTAGTCTGGCCTCCTCTACTACACCCCAGGCAAAGGTGGGGAGTCCCCAGGCTCAGCTGAAGCCCAGCTGCTTCCTTTGTCTTCACAGTGTGGGATCTCGGATCCCACACCTGCTTCCAGGGCTGGTGGGAACCTCTTTCTGCCCTCTGCCGGTATATATCGCCCTGTATCTGAGGGATGATGAGGGACAACTGGTTGGTGCCTGGCCTGGAAAGACAAAGGGGCAGACTGTGCATTGAGGCACCTGCGTTCATATTCCTCCCCTTGTCCCCAAAACGTTAAGGGTGGCCCACTGCACACACGCAGTTTTAATTAGTGGAAGACTAAGCAAGGAGCAGAACTTTTGTCGTTTTTTAAATAGCTTAAAGGGATATAATTGACTGAACATAATTAAAGTGTATAATTTTATAAGTCTTAATAGAAGTAATACTCTTGAAATGATCATGACAATCAAGATAGTCAATATACCTAGCAACTAAAGATCTGCTTTTTCTCACAGTAGATTATGCATTTTCTAGAGTTCTATATAAGTGGAATCATATAGTAGACAATCTTTTTGTATTCTTTCAATGAGCATAACTATTTTGAGATTTTTCCATGTTGTAGCAATAACCTTTTCCTTTTTTCTGTTTTTTTAATTAAAAATTTTTTTTCTTTTTGTCTGTGCTGGGTATTCGTGGCTGTGGGTGGGTTTTCTCTAGTTGCAGCAAGCCGGAGCTATTCTCTGTTTGCAGTGCTTGGGCTTCTCATTGCAGTGGCTTCTGTTGTTGCAGAGCACAGGCTCTAGGGCTTGCTGGCTTCAGTGGTTGCAATAGCCCTTTCCTTTTTTATTGCCAAATAATATTCCATGGTATAACTAAAACATTGTTTATTCATTCACCTGTGTGGCTATTTCTCCCTTTTCCTCCCAGACTTACTGGGATATACTTGACATATAACATTGTGTGAGTTTAAGGTATACAATATGATGGTTTGATATGTGCATATATTTTGAAATGATCCATCCACCTGTTGATGGACATTTGGATTATGCAAGTTTGGGAAATGTTACAAGTAAAATTGCTATGAACATCCATGTACAAGTCATTGTATGGACACACTTTTTCTTTTTATTTCATTTTTTAAAAAAAATTATTTATTTTAATTGAAGGATAATTACTTTACAATACTGTGGTGGTTTTTGCCATACATCGACATGAATCAGTCACGGGTGCACATGTGACCCCCCATCCTGAACTCACCCTCCCATCTCACCCCCCACCCCATCCCTCTGGGTTGTCCCAGAGTACAGCCTTTGAGTGCCCTGCTTCATGCATCAAACTTGCACTGGTCATCTGTTTTACATATGGTAATATACATGTTTCAGTGCTATTCTCTCAAATCATCCCACCCTCGCCTTCTCCCACAGAGTCCAACAGTCTGTTCTTTACATTTGACACACTTTCTTTTTTCTTGGGTAAATACTGGGAATAGAATGGCTAAGTCATGTGGGAGATGGGATTAACTTTTTAAGGTTCTGCCCAACTGTTTTTCAAAGTAGTTTTGCTATCTTAAATTCCCACCAGCAGTTTATGATATTTCTAGTTCCTTCATATTCTTGTCAACACATGAAATCAACATCTTTTTCATTTTAGTCATTCTGATAGGGGTGCAATTTTAATTTCTATTTCCCTGATGACATATATGCTATTTGAGTATCTCTTATGTGCTTATTTGGGGCTTCCCTGGTGGCTCAGACGGTAAAGCGTCTGCCTGCAATGCGGGAGACCCGGGTTCGATTCCTGGGTCAGGACGATCCCCTGGAGAAGGAAATGGCAATCCACTCCAGCACTCTTGCCTGGAAAATCCCATAGACAGAGGAGCCTGGTAGGCTACAGTCCATGGGGTCGCAAAGAGTCGGACACGACTGAGCAACTTCACTTCACTTTATGTGCTTATGTATGTCAGTATATCTTTTTTATGTTTGAATCTTTTGCCCAGTTTCTTTGGGTTGCCGTTTAGTTGTAATGAGTTTTCAGAGCATATATATTCTGGATACAAGCACTTTATCAGTTATGTGGATTTTTTTTCCCAGTCTGTGGCTTGCTGTCCGTTCTCTTAATGTCTTTCAAAAACTAAAATACTTTTATTTTGATGAAGTCTAGTTTATCAATTTGTTCTTAGGGATTGTGATATTGTATCTCTGTAAATTTGCCTAATCCAAGGTCACAAAGATTTTCTCCTGTGTTTTCTTCTAAAAGTTTTAGAATTTTAGGTATTATATTTAGGTCTATTATCCATTTTGAATTAATTTTTAAAATGTATTTTATCCATTTGTTTATTTTTAGCAGAGTTGGGTCTTCATTGCTACGTGGACTTTTCTCTAGTTTTAGTGAGCAGGGGCTACTCTCTAGTCGCTGCACTTGGGCTTCTCACTGCGGTGGCTTCCCTTGTTGCAGAGCACAGGCTCTAGGGCACACGGGCTTCAGTAGTTGTGGCCCATGAACTCAGTACTTGCAGCTCCCAGGCTCTCGAGCACAGGCTCAAAAGCTGTGGCACACGGGCTTAGTTGCTCTGAGGTATATGGGATCTTGCTGGACCAGGGATCAAAGCCATGTCTCCTGCATTGGCAGGTAGATTCTTTACCACTGAGCCACCAGGGAAGCCCCATTTATAGCCATGGTTGTTCATATTTTCTTATCATTTTAACATGTGCTATCTATAGTGATGTTGCCTCTCTTTATCCTGATACTAATAATTGGTATCTTCTCTCTTTTTTATCATTCTGGCAAGAGGTTTATCTTTATTGAGCCTCGCAAAGAATCAGCTTTTGGTTTCAGTGATTTTCTTATTAAAAAAAAATTTTTTTTAGATCATATGAGTCCATGATCAGAATCATAGATTCTGCTATGATCTTTATTATTTTTATCTTCTATCATTATTACTTTCTTTTTCTTCTTTTGGGTTTAGTTTTCTCTTCATATACCATTCTTTTAAGTTGAAAGCTGAGATCGCTGATTAAAGATATTTCTTTCCTAATATAGGCATTTATTTATAGTACAATATAGCATTTTCTGCTAAGTATTCATTTTGTATCCCACAAATTCTGATATATTGTGTTTTATTTTCATTCACTTCTAAATATTTTTAAAGTTCCTTTTGGCTCCTTGTTATTTGGAAGTGTACAGTTTGGCTTCCAGAAATTTGGAGACTTTCAGGGCTCTTTATTTTTAATTAAATCCACTGTGGCCAGAAAACACATTTTGTGTAAATTAAATTCTTTGAAATTTGATGTGACTTGTTTATGGTCCAGAATATGCTGCATCTTGGTCAGTGGTCCATGTGCACTTGGGAAGAATGTGTACTGTGCCATCATTGGGCGGATGTTCTATTAAATGTTAACCAGATCAACTCGATACTGTATCTTGCTCATTTTATGTCTCCTTCTTGTATCAGTTATTGACAGAGGGATACTGAAAGCTATGATTGTAGATTTTTCTACTTCTCTTTGTAAGTTCTATCAGTTTTTGTTTCGTGTATTTTATTTATTTTTTTAGCACGATCTTTAACTGCTTTGTTTTTCTTAGATCTTCCCAATGGACTCTTTAAACTTTTCTTATTAGGGTATAAACATTTAAGAATGCTGTGTCCTCTGGATTATTTTAATTAAGTGATCCTCTTTATTCTGATAATATTCTTTATTCTGAAATCTACTTTGTTTGATGTTAATATAACCACTTAATGTTTCCTTTTTTCCATCTCTTAGTTGTACTCTATGTCTGTATTTTAAAAGTGCATTTCTTACAGGCAGCGTATAGTTACATCTTGAAACTTTTATCCATTTTGTTTATCCATTTATCTATCTCTGTCTTTTAAGTGGTTGTTTACTTTATTTGCATTTAATATGACTGTTGATATGGTTAAATTTAAGTTTGTCTTGATATTTTTTTTCTATTTGTCCTATCTATTCTGTATTCCTTTTTTTTTTTTTTTTTGCCTTCTTTTGGATTTATTGAGTGTTTTATGATTCCATTTTACATCCTTTGTTGGATTATTAGTATAACTCTTTGTTTAGAGTTTTCTGTGATTGCTTTAGGGTTTATAGTATGCATCTTTAAATTATCAAGTCTACCTTCAAGTTTATTATATCTTGTACCATTTTACAGGTACTACAAGACCCTTATGATAGTGTATTTCTATTTCTCCTCTCTCAACCTTTAAGCTGTCAATGTCATACGTTTTATTTTTAGTTGTGTTAAAGATCCTTATGACATTGTCATTGTTTTTGTGTAAAAATTTAATCATCTCTGCTTTTAAGATTTTCTCTTTCTCAGTACTTTGAACAATTTGCTTTCTTCTCCGTGCTTTCTATGATTGTATTTACTGAGCATCTTGGACTTGTGGGTTTATAGTTTTTATCAAATTCGGGAATATTTCAGCCATGATTTCTTCAACTGTTTTTTTTTTTTTTTTTTCTGTTCCCACCCATGCCACCTTTGCAAATTCTAACTACACATGTACTATACCTCCTGAAATTACCCTACAGCTAAGTGATACTCTTTTCATTTAGTTATTTCTTTCTGGGTTTATTTTGATAATTCCAATTTCAGTGTCTTCAATTTTATTTATCTTTCTTTTGCAATCTAATCTGCCATTTATCCCACCCTGTCCATTGGAATTTTTATCTTCAGAAGTTTGATTTGGATGGTTTTAAAATCTTTCCTGTAGGTATATAACTTTTGGAATGTATGACTATAGTTATAATAACTGTTTTAATGTCTTCAGTCTGCTTATTCTTTTTTTGGGGGGGGCATGCCATGTGGCTTGAGGGATCTTAATTCCCTGATCAGGGAATCTGGGCCCTCGGCAGTGAGAGCATGAGACCCTCTGCATAGCTTCAAGACTCTCTCTCAGTGCAACTCTGTTTTCTCTAGCACTCTGTTCCGTAAAATCCCATCCATTTGCTTTCCCGATTCTCTCATCCGTCTGCTCAACTCCAGAAGTCCACCTTGCTCTGTCTGGGTTTCCCCTTTACAGCCAAGTGGGGATGGTTGGGGTTTACCTCGTTCAATGTTCATGGTCCTTTGCTGCCTGATGTGCACTGTTTTGATGACCATTATTTCATATTTATCGTCTAGTTTTTTTCATTTTTTTCAGGAAAGAGGGTAAATCGAGCCCCTGTTACTCCAAAGCAGAGTTTTTGGCTAATTCTATAAGAAAAGCAGAATGTCTACAGCACCAAAGGCTTTATGACAGCCTCTTTTTCTGAGATGTGGGTTTCCTCAAGAATGCATTGGGTTGCCTGATGGACACCTGTATAGCAAAAGCAGCATAATGAGTCAGGAAAACATTTACTGAGTCAGGAAAACATTTCTGAGTCAGGAAAACATTTCATAAGTCATGATTGGTCATCGTCTCTTGTGGAGAAATACAAATACCCCTTGTGATATTTCTCACTACCTAGCTGGCCAAGGCCCAAAGAAATAGTCTCTTTGATGATTTGTTTGCTCTGTTGTTAACAAAAAAAAAATAAAGGATGAAAAATTTAACTCTTGATATTTCTCTTGTAGCTTTTTCTGCTAATCCTGTTGATCTTAAGGAAGTAGAGTTCTTTTAAATTCTCCTCTTAGGTTAAGCGCTCCTTTCTAAATGAGAGTGTTTAATGACCTGTCAAAGAATTCAGAACTTTTATAGAACATGGTGTTGTAAGACACTATGACTTGCATTATTGGGGTAACTTTTTTAGATTCATCTGTAGGAATTTACAGTTTGATATTTTCTGTCTAAGTAATATGCAGATAGCTAGTTACATATAATCCCAAGAGATGTTACAAGATTCAGTAAAGAAGATAACAGGATTGGGCTGCTGCTTGTTAACAATGTATGATAATTTAAGAACATTCTTCGTAAGGAATATCATCTGAATCACAGCTACAGGAGTAAATAAGTTTTATAAGAACATAGCCTCAGCAGTAGAACATAGGTGGATGGTGAATGAGTCTCCCTTCCACACTATGCAGGGGACAGTCTTCCCACCAAACGTGTTAGCCTCTCTGTTAGCCCCTAGCCATTCTTCTTGCTTTCTGCCAGACAGCTTTCCCCTTCCACTGAGGAGAGAAATACACAGGCAGGAAAAGACAGCTATTATTTTCAAATACACACAAAGTCACCGTATCTTTTTGCATGCTTGGTTTATGAGAAAGATGACTTGTGATGAGGGTTTATACAGTCACTGAAGCTCTGTGTAGCTATTTAAATATGGATTTATATTCACAAAATTCAGCCTCATGATCTGTCATTGGAAGCACTGGGTGGTTTGCAATGGCTTTGTAAATGTCATCGCCCCTACTGCATAGCGAATGAGCCATCTTGTTGTATTAGTTGCCAAGTCGTGTCTGATTCTTTTGTGACCCCATGGATTGTAGCCTGCCAGACTTTTCTGTCCATGAGGTTTCCCAGGCACAAATACTGGAGTGGGTTGCCATTTTCTTCTTAAGGGGATCTTCCCAACCCAGGGATCAAATCTACGTCTCCTGCATTGGCAGGTGGATTCTTTGCCACTGAGCTACCCGGGAAGCCTGGATGAGCCATTGGTGCCACTTAAATGCGTTGAAAGAAAGATTGTGCCTCACTTCTGATTTGGGTGTCCTGGGTAGTCTGAAAAAAGGACAAATATTTCTCACTTTTGCTTATTCCAAAATAATCTCCCATGGTACAGTCAAGTACACATAGGGCATTCAGTTAATTGTTGGTTAATTCAATAAGTTGAATGGATATTATTGATGATCAACCCTTGATTCCCAGGAAATCAAGAGATAAACAAAACAGCTTATCTGATATATAGTTTGACTAGTATTGAGTATGAAATGCATCTAAATATGCTAGGAAGTTGAACACCTAATATGCTAAACAAAAACAAAAACATGTTCTAGCTATTACTGAATAACATTTAGCAATGCTATAGTAACTCTATTTACAATTTTCATCAAAGAATGAGTGAGGGGTCCAGTGATTAGGACTCCACGCCTCTATTTCAGGGGAAAGAGATTTGATCCCTGGTCAGGGAACTAAGGTCCTGCAAGCCATGCCCGCACAGCCAAAAAAGAGTGAAAAATGATTCTGTAAAGGACAAAATTTCATGTTTAGCCTAATGTTAAAAGAAAAGTGAAAGATCATTGGATTTTTCTCTAATCTTTTTAGATATCAGTTACAGGTCTGTTTCTTCTAGAAAACTGGTTCTGGTAGACTTCAATTATGAAGGCACTGGTGTGTTAGCCAAATTCAACAATCGCTAGAGCTCAGTACATACGAGTACTGTATTTATTCTGCAGTTACTTATTGCATGCCTGCTACCTGCCACCCCGTTTGAGGCTGTTTGTAACTAGAAATGCTTCAAGGATCTCTTGATTTTTCTACTGGTATTTTAAATCCCACTTAAACATCAGTGAAGGTGAAATTTGTTCTCTGAGAAAAAGTATACTTCAGCAATAGTCATGACAAAATCTGGCTTAACATATGCCTGTCCTTATGCTACTTCTGCTGCTGCTGCTGCTGCTAAGTTGCTTCAGTTGTGCCCGACTCTGTGCGACCCCATAGACGGCAGCCCACCAGGCTCCCCCGTCCCTGGGATTCTCCAGGCAAGAACACTGGAGTGGGTTGCCATTTCCTTCTCCAATGCAGGAAAGTGAAAAAATAAAGTGAAGTCGCTCAGTCGTGTCCAACTTCTAGCGACCCCATGGACTGCAGCCCACCAGGCCCCTCCATCCATGGGATTTTCCAGGCAAGAGTACTGGAGTGGGGTGCCATTGCCTTCTCTGGCCTGTCCTTATAAAGTAATCTGAATGATGTGTTTCTGTTTTCTATGACCTGCTGAAATTTGCAATAGGAGAAAATAAGTTAAGAATCATACTGTGTTTTGATCTTGACAAGGAAATGTAGCTTTAAGGGAAGACCTCAGGGCTCAGACTGCCCCTGAGCCACAGCAGCCGTGTGATCTTAGGAGAAGTATTTAACCTTTCTAAGACATTTTTCCCCTTTCAGAGTGATTCTCTGAGATTACAGCGGGTCTCATGTGTAACCTTTGACTCCTTTTATCAGATTGACAACAAATGCTCATTTAAATGACCAGGCTCCTGCCTCTTGTCATGCTCCCTATCACAGATTTAGGATTGAGTGGGGAGCTGGGCATCAGTCTTTTCACCAAGGTTCTTAGGTTATTCTCCTGAACATCTTGGTTGAAGAACCATTGGATTTTCTGCGTGGTAAACATGCAGAAAATTTAAATATATATTGAAACTCGCTTTGAGAAATATGAATCAAGGTCCGGTGATAAGACTTCAGAAAGATGCCTTTTCATTTCTCCTCCTCTTCTTTCCTGGTAGTTAAAAAAAAAAAAGTGGAGGAAAAACAGGAAGGAGAAAAATAGGAGTTGAAAAAAGTGGAGGAAAAAGAAAAACAGGAAGGTATGAAATGCATTTCCAGCTCTGAGACTAAAGAGAAGGAAAGAAACATCCAAAGAGCCTTTTCTGTATATTATCATGAGCCAGCAGTGGGCTGGCTGGTGTGCAATTAACCATTAATACATTTGATCCTCCTATAGGCCTGGAAGAAGGAAACTATCCCCTTTTCCAAATAAAAGAACTGAGGCACAGAGAAATTAAGTAGTTTATTATGTGGGGAAAGTGTCCTTGGCAAATTTTACCAGCAGGAGACCCTGGACCTTAAAAGCACCTTCCATTTACCTCAGCTGCCCCTTTTAGGGGATTGCTCAGTAATTTGGAACTCAAGAGCTATTGTTACAGAATGGGCTGGTCATAGCACTAACAAGTATTGAATACATATACTTTGCTAGGCACTTACTGTGTGTATTCATGCATTCCGTTCTCATTCCAACCCCAGTATGTAAGAACCTATTAGGTAAAATGTATTATTATCCCCCGTTTTACAGATGGGAATTTTGAGGTACAGACGTTAAATAACATACACAGACTCACATTGCTAATAAGTGGAGGAGCCAAGATTCACACCAGGCAGTATGATGCCTGAGTCCATGAGGTTAACCATGATATATCCTGCCTCTAGATGGGTGAGGGTTGTCTGCCCACTGCCCATGAGGGGGCATATTTGTGGCATCTTCAGTTTAAGTTCCCTCTTTCCCATTTTCCGAATGTTGTTGTTCATGTCGATACTCTTAGCTTATGGTTAATAGGTGCCTTTAGGTGCTCGTTAGGGGTCAAATGGCTTTGACCCCTTTGACAGCCTGGGCTAGGGGACAAAGCACTTCTGAAAGAAGATTTCAAAAGGATGCTTGGGTTGATACAGAATGTTTGAAAGTCTTGGTTCCCCAAGAGTTCTCCAGAAGAGAGCTGTTGTCTGAGTTGTCTGTTAAGTGAAGGCTCCCAAACCTGTTTGGCTTCCTTGGGCAGAGTGCAGAGGGGCACACCTTGCCTGCACACAGCCACCACCTGTGCCAGATGGTGATGATGGGGAAGTGACAATAATGATGCTGAGGAACCTGGGAGCCTTCTGTGTGTGGGCTGTTGGACAGCCTGCTTGGAAAAGCCTCAAATGTGTGAGAAACCCTGCAGATTTGCCCTCAGTGGTGATTTTTGCAGGTCTCTTCAACCATGCTATGCTATGCTATGCTATGCTATGCTATGCTAAGTCACTTCAGTCGTGTCCGACTCTGTGTGACCCTGTAGACGGTAGCCCACCAGGCTCCCCTGTCCCTGGGATTCTCCAGGCAAGAACACTGGAGTGGGTTGCCATTTTCCTCTCCAATGCATAAAAGTGAAAAGTGAAAGTGAAGTCGCTTAGTTGTGTCCAACTCTTAGCGACCCCATGGACTGCAGCCTACCAGGCTCCTCCGTCCATGGGATTTTCCAGGCAAGAGTACTGGAGTCGGGTGCCATTGCCTTCTCCGCTCTTCAACCATACCTGTGATTTAATAATCAAACCATTTATCACTACCATACCTTTGAAGACATGGTTGCAAAATTGAAATAGTATTGGCCACCTTATCTCTTTGGGTATAGATGTTAGTTGCTCAGTCCTATCCAACTCTTTTGCAACCCCATGGACTATAGCCTGCCAGGCTCCTCTGTCCATGGGATTGTCCCGGTAAGAATACTGGAGTAGGTTGCCATTTCCTTCTCCAGGGGCTCTTCCTGACCAGCGATTAAACCTGGGTCTCCTGCATTGGCAGGCAAGTTCTTTACCACATTATTATAATAATCATGAGATGACAGAAAATGGAAAAGCAAGTGAGGTTCAGTAGGTGCTCTGTGGCAGAGACCATGCGTGGGCAGGGGTGGGGATGAGGTGGAGGATGGGAAATGGACTTACTGAGAGCTCGAACTGATTTTTTTTCCTGTATTGACTCCTCTAAGCCTCAAAACCAGCAATGCTGTTATTTATTATTACTTTAACAAATGAGCAAATGGAAGCATAAATAAGGTAAAAAATTTGACCATGGTTAAATAGCTCATACCCACTCCAGTACTGTTGCCTGGAAAATCCCATGGACAGAGGAGCCTGGTGGGCTGCAGTCCATGGGGTCACTAAGAGTCAGACATGACTGATCGACTTCACTTTCACTTTTCACTTTCATGCATTGGAGAAGGAAATGGCAACCACTCCAATGTTCTTGCCAGGAGACTCCCAGGGATGGGGAGCCTGGTTGGCTGCCGTCTATGGGGTCACACAGAGTCGGACACGACTGAAGCGACTTAGCAGTTATCAAATAGCTCATTAGTAGTGAAGTCATCACTAGGTAATCTGGCTGCAGAAACCGTAGTATTTGTCTTCATTCATTCAATAAAAAAATTATTGTGTTCCAATTATGGGCCAGGATTTCTAGTGAGTGCTGTGTTATCAGTGGAATGTTTAGTAATGCTACCTTCCCATGGCCCACACTAAGTCTTAAAGAGTCTCTCATTTGCACATTTGTGTGTGAGCATGTGTTGTGTTCATTTTAAGGGCAATGTGACGGTTTGTTGTTCAGGCACTCAGTAGCGTCTAACTCTGCAACCGACCCCATGGACTATAGCTCACCAGGCTTCCCGTCCTTCTCTATCTCCCAGAGTTTGTCCAAATTCATGTCCATTGTGTCGGTGATGCCATCCAACCATCCCATCCTCTGTCATCCCCTTCTCCTCCTGCCTTCAATCTTTCATAGCATCAGAGTCTTTTCTAATGAGTCAGCTATTCACACCAGTTGGCCAGAATATTGGAGCTTCAGCTTCAGTCTTCCAATGAATATTCAGGGTTGATTTCCTTTAGGATTGACTGGTTTGATCTCTTTGCTGTCCAAGGGACTCTCAAGAATCTTCTCCAGCACCACAGTTTAAAACATCAATTCTTCCATGCTCAGACTTCTTTATGGTCCAACTCCCACATCCGTACATGACTACTGGAAAAACCATAGCTTTGAGTATATGGACCTTTGTTGGCAAAGTGATATCTCTGCTTTTTAATATGCTGTCTAGGTTTATCATAGTACTTTGAATAAATGTAGAAATACGAGTGAGCCACACATTAGAAGTGCTATTGAAAAAATAGAGTTATTGCAGGGCTGTCCGATCACATTTATTTTTATCCTCCCTTTTACCCCATTTCTTGACTGAGGCCTTATTCGGTGTGCCCTTTCTTCAGGAGACGCAGGGAGAGCCTTAGCCCCAAGCACGCTTTGGCCGCATGCTTTGGCCGCACGCGTAGGGTGAGAACATGCTGCCCAGTGTCCTCACTCTGAATGCTGTTTGCGTGTAAGTGTGTGAACGTGGGGCAGCTCACCAGGCTCCTTTGTCTATGGAACTTTTCAGGCAGGAATACTGGAGTGGATTGCCATTTCCTCCTCCAGGAGACCTTCCTGACCCAGGGATCAAACCTGCATCTCCTGTGTCTCCTGCACTGCAGGCAGATTCTTTACTGCTGAGTCACTGGGGGAGCCCATTGCACAGTATACATTTTTTTAATCTCTGAGAGCAAGATTATGGGAGGATTTTCGCTTTCTCAGTAACACTTTTCTAAACATTTTTTAACAGGATACTTGAATTTGTTTTATATAAGAAAAACAGAAAAAAACAATCAATGTCCTTTACCTCTTTTAAACTTTATCTCTTTAAAACTGCATGAAGAGAATAAAACCATTGTGCTGATCATTCTCCCTCCATTAGAAAAAATATGCAGTTATCTTTGTCACTGGACAAAGCTAAGTGGAAGCTGAAAATTCCTAATTGCTTTATCTAGAAAAGTAAAAGGTCTACTCTTAAGATAACTGGCTGTAATTTGTCAATTGTAATCAGACGCTTTCCTGTTGTAAAAATATACTTGTTGATTATAGAACATTTAGAAAATGCAGAAAAGGACAAAAAAATTTTAGGAAGGAATCAATCCATAATCCTGATACCAGCACATTAGGCATTTAGTTTTACCTATTTCTTTCTTTGAGGTATGTATTTTTCTTTGTTGGGATCAGTTGCTGCCTGTATTTTACATTCAGTGAGACTTTTAACTTTTTGAGTATTTTGGCTACGTTGACCTCATCTTGTCCACTTTTCTTCCTATTATCTATACATTCTTGTGTTGTAAGGGCCAGGAGTCAAGATGGGGAAGGATTGCAGGGTTGCTTTGAAAATTCGTGTTTTTATTTCTATATTTAATATAGACTTGCACATAGGAGTAGGGACCAGGTTTTTTTATATATTAGAAACTCTAGAACCTAGAGGTTAGGTAAAAGGTTATTGAACGAATGGATAAGGGAAGGAGCGAATGTTTAAAGAATGAACAAATGGATTCATTTGTTGAAGCATTTGTAGGGTTGAGGCATTATTCATTTAATTCTTTTTTTTTATTTTTTGGCCATGTGGCACCGTGTGGCATGTGGAATCTTAATTCCCAAGCAGGGCTCAAACCCACTATCCCTGCATTGGAAGCCCAGAGTCTTAACCGCCAGACCACCAGGGAAATCCCACGATTTGAGACATTTTAGAACATAAAATCAGCAAGACTTCATACCTCCCATCTTGGCTTGCCCCTGCTACCTAGAGAAGCAATATAATGCAGTGGGGGAGAGGTTAGACTGAAACCAGACAGTCTGGATTCAAAAACATGGCTTTGGCTCTAACCTTGGGATGTTACTTATATTTTTAAGCCTCAGTTCTATTGACTGTAAAGTGAGGATCATAGTTCCCACTACCACGGATAAATTAATATATGCCAGGTGCATAAAACAGCGTCTAAGACAGACATTGTTTTGCTATTAACTGCTGCTGCTAAGTCGCTTCAGTTGTGTCCGACTCTGTGCGACCCGAGATGGCAGCCCACCAGGCTCCCCCGTCCCTGGGATTCTCCAGGCAAGAACACTGGAGTGGGTTGCCATTTCCTTCTCCAATGCAGGAAAGTGAAAAGTGAAAGTGAAGTCGTGTTATTGCTACTGCTCTGACATATCAAACCCCTTCCTAGGATGCACAAGCCCCAGCTCATCACTCTAGCCTCTTCCCCACTCATCATGTTCATACTGAAATAACTCCTAGTTCGCAGATTAATACCGGCTTTCTCAAGTTTCTGTGTGCTTTTAATATATTTATTCCTGTGCTGACTGTCTTTCTTTTCCTCATGTCCTTCTTTCTCTGCTGAATGTTTCTCTTGCCTTCCGTTTCCCTCTGATGGATTTCCACTCATGCTTCTGAACTCAGCTCAGAGTCCCCACCCCTTAAGCGATTCTTCCCTTCCCTTGTACGCTACTGCCAACCCTATCCTGAAGGATTTAAGTTCCTCCCACTTTGAAAATATCCTCTAAATACTTCTGTAGCTCTCTTCTCATTATGGGGAATTACTCATTTTTACATCTGCTCCCTATGTAACTGGACTGACACCTTGGGACCAGGGTCAGCTCTTATTCAGCTTTACATCCCAACCTCTGGCACAAAGACAGGCATACACTATAGACCCTCAATAAATATTTGTTAAGTGACTAAAGTAAACGTAGTTTACATTCGCAACTAAAATGATCAGATTTTGCAAAATTAGCTTTTTAAAAAATTATTTATTTTAATTGGAGGCTAATTACAATATTGTGGTAGTTTTTGCTTGAAAAAGATTAGCCAGATTGAAAAGCAGTTCTGAGTAACAACCTTAAGATTAGACCTTTTCAGCTTTCTATCTTAATTGTGTTTTCACTGCCTAAGATAGAGCCAGTGCTCCTACATTCAATTTTCCAGAGTTGATATTGTACCTGTAACCCTGAAATTTAATATACTGAACCTATTGGAATACCATTTGGCATGTCGCGTGATGGGATTTTAAAGCACAGGCGTCTCAGCATAAGTACTGTAACCTCTGCTGCTTTATTTACTGTAAGGACTTTTTGTAGACATTTATGAGAATTGCTGTAAAATCAGCTACAGGGGTAGGTTGACATACTTCTCTCCTCTTCAATTCAGATATTTTTTCTTGAAATTTCAAGGAGATATTGAAATTGATTGGCTTTAAGATGGAGGAGCATTGCAAGTGTATGCAAAGGGAATCCAGTTAATGGTAAAACCTCATTTTAGCTAAGTCTTCCAATATATTCTTCTACCCCTGCCATTCAGTCAAACTCTGAATATTGTTGGCTTTCCTTTCTCCTTCTTACTAAAGTCAAAGTTACCATATGGTCATTCAGTCGCTTAGCCATGTGTGATTCTTTTCTACCCCATGTACTGCAGCACACCAGGTTTCCCTCTCCACCATCTCCTGAAGGTTTGCTCAAACTCATGTCCATTGAGTCGGTGACACCATCCAGCCATCTCGTCCTCTGTCGTCCCCTACTCCTCCTGTCTTCAGTCTCTCAGCATCAGGGTCTTTTCCTGTGAGTCAGCTTTTCTCATCAGGTGGCCTAAGTATTGGAACTTCAGCTTCAGCCATCAGTCCTTCCAATGAATATTCAGGGTTGATTTCCTTTAGAATGGACTGGTTTGATCTCCTTGCAGTCCAAGGGACTCTCAAGAGTCTTCTCCAACATTACAGTTTGAAAGCATCAATTCTTTGTTGTTCAGCCTTCTTTATGGTCCAACTCTCACATCCGTATCATATAAGCAGCAGCAAAGAAGGAGTGGAAGAAAAATTGGAGAAATGAGTCATCCCAAAAGTCAATAATGAGGTCATAAGTAATCAACCTGTGACTTTTTTGAGTGGGAAATAGTCTCCTAAAACCTAGAACAATATTTGATAATTTATTATTGTTCCAGCTGCCTGTTCATGACAAAGAGACTTTTAAGAAATAATTTTATTTATTTCTATTTAGTTTTGGCTGCACTGGGTCTTCACTGCTCTGTGCAGGCTTTCTCTAGTTGCACCGAGAGGGGCTGCTGTCTAGTTGCAGTGCGCAGGCCTCTCCTTGAGGTGGCTTCTCTTGTTGCAGAGCACAGGCTCTAGGCACGTGGACTTCAGGAGTCGCAGCGCATGGGTGCAGTAGTTGTGGCATGCAGCCTTTGTCGTTGCATCTCGCAGGCTTAGTTGTGGTGCTTGGGCTTAGTTGGTCGGCAGCATGTGAGATCTTCCTGGACCGGGGATCAAACCCCTGTCCCCTGCATTATCAGGTAGATTCCTATTCAGTGTGCCACCAGGGAAGTCCACAAAGAGGCTTTTTAAAAAGTACACATTCATAGTAAGACTTATTAATGTCCCCGTTTACAATGCCCTAAAAGAGAGGAATTAGTCTCAGCTCACCTAACAGAACATGAAGCGTGTTCCTCTGTAACCAGTCCATTACCGTCAGCATCTCATTCATGACTCTTATCCTGGAATTACTCCATGTAGTTCAACAACCAACAATTTGAGTCCTTACCAAGGACTAGGATATATCCAGTCTGTCTGCTAGCCTGGTAGAGTTTGAGCAGTTGGAGTTTGAGAGTGTTTGCCTATGTGAATGTGTGTATTTTAATCCTTAAGTTCAATTTCACGGTGCTGAAATTATTTAATGGGTCGGTAACAGAAACTGAATTTTGCAGGATGTAAGTTCTGTCTACAGAGAGGTGAGCACACTTTCTCAAAATAACTAGCCATCAGTATTTACCCAGTGAAATCACTAAGCTAAACAGCAGAGTTGGTTTGAAGACTAGCCAATCCATGAGGAAGAAAGCAATCGAATGCCTATTTTAAAGGGCTGTTGGGAGTTTTATAATCAATATTTCACTTTTCCCTGTTTCATGTGGTTTTCCCTCTATGTTTTCCTAACATTTAAATTACATGTCTTATACCATGAATATTGAGATCTGTGCTGCCTTTGCATTTGTCTAAATGAAAGTTTTTGTAATAATAGCTTATAACACATGTCAGTTGTAATCCTCGGGTACCTGTCACACGTGCTTTGTCACTTGCCTTTACCACCTCCATGAGATGCTAAAGAGGAAATTGCTCAGTCCTTGGATGAAAAATCCAAGACCCGCCCAAAGAGGCAAAAGAACAAGGTCTTAGAGTATAAGGGAAATGCACTCCAGTTGGCACTGCCCGGGGTAAATTTACAAAGAATGAATTATTTGTTCATTGATATTTTGCCAGCACAAGTAGGCACTCAAATATTTGTTGATTACATTGAAAAGAGCCACTAAACATCGAGCTGTAAGATTTGTATTTCATAATGGTGCTATTTAACATGACTTACCTTAAAACATTTAAACTTTTAGTAAATACTTTTTTGGCAAATCATCATCTCAGAAAGGGGCCAAAAGAATAGCATTGTAGCTAAATTGTCACTCAAAAAAAGTCATAATACTTAAAAATTGCACAGTGAATGTTTGGATGATGGAAAGAGGAGGTAGATGGTCCATTCAGCTGAAAATATAATATCTTAAAATCTAGGAATGGATGAAATGACTCTGGAAGATATTTTCCTAATTTATTATAGGAATCAAATTTCTTTGTATGGTTCCTGCTTTGGAAAATGCTTAAGTTGACATCCTTGAAGACTCCAATGTTGTATTTCAAAAGGAGCGTAGCAAAGTAACTTCTAAAAACTAATTCACCCATACCCATTCTCTCTCTGTGTCCATCCATTTCCCTGTCCATCTGTCACCTGTTAACCCATGCTAGAAACAGATGTCATTTGCCTTTCTGCCCTGTTATACATGTTTTAGAGACCTAAGGAGGAGGTTTGCAAAGCTATCTCTATACTTTTCAGAAAGAAGAAATTGAATGGGAGACTTTCATTTCATAATTAAAGAATCTTAATATTAATGTTTTACAATATAAATTCATTGGGAAATAAAGCAGGCTACTCATTTCATTGAACCTGTTGAATCGGCCATAAATAGTTACAATTTTTAATTTACTAAGAATGCATGAAATATATAAGAGTATGAATTACATCCCAACTGGAGTGAAGTCAGTAGATATTTTGTGGATATTAGACACCAGCCAAGAGTGTCTTGTTCACTTCCTGGAGAGACCAAAGTATGGGCTCAATACGTGCCATATGGCAAAGGTAGGGGGCGCTGTGGAGGGTTGGTCCCAGCTTGAATCCTGACAGCACCACTGAAAGGGTAGGTGGCCTTAAGTAAGTCTACTGTGATCTCCTAATCTTTAGTCTCCTGACCTGTGAACTGAGGTAATATTAATATCTCCTCATAGGGTTGTCCCAAGGAGTCAATGAATTCCACCTAGAGGTGGAATCTATTCCACCTCTAGGAATAGATCATTAGCACTTCCGTGTTTCTGATTTTTGTTGTTGTTATTGACAATATTCTTCCAAAATTCCCAAGGGGACTTTTTATAAGCTGTTACCATTTACAAGAAGAAAGTGTTAGCCGTTCAGTCCTGTCCAATTCTGCAATCCCATGGACTGTAGCCCTTCAGGATCCTCTGTCCGTGGAATTCTCCAGGCGAGAATACTGAAGAACTTGAGCATAAATGACCACAATTATGGCATAAAAGGAGGATATTGGTGTAAACAATTTAAATGTGGTGTACTCTATTGGAGAAAAAAATAATAATAAATGGGAGGACCAATCAAATGGAGACACAGTAATCCTAAAAATAAAATTTTTATCACTGAATGTTCACTCCTGCAAAAAAGCACCTAGAATATTAGGATAGGATACTAACTTTGGTGGGGCTTATTTATTCAAAAGTTTTATTTTAACATCATGACCATAACTTTCTTTCTCGTGATTCATCCTTTCTCCCTCTAATCATCCTTGATTATCTTGTAAGCACCTTGCATTTTTTTTTAAAATATGACTAGTTTTTTTCAGGACACTCCACTGCTACAAGTTCAAATTGTAATCATAAATCGGTGCCAGGGTGCATTTAAGCAATTAGAATGCTGTAATTAACATCTGCTGTGTATATAATCTAATAATGCATAAAGATAAATACAGAAGCAGAGAGCTAGGTTCTGAGTGTCTAATGATGGTTATTCATCTGTTCTCCAATTGTCTCCCCTCTTATTTATCAGCTGTGGGTGCCTTGGAACCTCCATGCCTATTAGCAGAACCTGACCTATTTAGGCTCCCCTTTCTTGAATCTCTTAATGATTTGGCTGTAGATCACTACACCTCTCATTTTCAGAGCAGTCTCATGAACACTCACTCCCTTGCTTTGCAGCTGTGTTGGTGTGAGAGTTTATTAAAGGGATTCAGATATTGTTGGCAGGAGCCAGTCTCTCTGATGTTTGGCCATGCGACAGTCTCATTCTTCCTGGGTTCAAAAGAAATAAAGCAGAGCCTCCAGATCTCAGAATAGGAGGGGAAGTAAAAAGAATTGGATGGAGGAAGACTCATAGTTCTGATGATATTTTTTGCAGCATCATCTGGTGGAAACTTGTTATTGAAATGTTTGGTTGTTTTTTTCTAAGTATAGATTAATTCATTTACAAATATTTATCGAATGTCCACTGTGTGCTAGATACCACACAGGTGCTGTGTGTCCAGGGGTGACTTGCAACCTGGTAAACCAAGGGTCCCCAAGCGCCAGGGTCTAACGCCTGATGATCTGAGGTGGAGCTGATGTAATAATAATAGAAATAAAGTACACAATAACTGTAATGTGCTTGAGCCACTCCAAAACCACCTCCTCCAATCTGCGGGAAAATTGTCTTTTGCAAAACTGGTCCCTGGTGCCGAAAACATTGGGGACCACTGACTTAAGTAGATCTCTGCCCATGTGCGGTTTAGGGTTTTATGAGATTAATACCATATTTCACAAACTGTCTCTAATACACAGTTCCCATTCACACTGTCTTAGGAATTAACTTTTGAGCTAGTTTGTTGTTTTGTTTTTTCCTTTTCGGGACCAGGATCCATCTAGGATCACACATTACTTTTAGGTGTCATAGCTCTATAGTCTCCAAAATGGGAAACAGATGTCCAGTCTTTCCTTGGCTTTTCTTACTCTGATATTTTTTAAAAGTAAAGGCCTTTTGCTTTGAAGAATGTCTCCCAACTTGCGAAATGTGGATTTGTCTAATTCAGCGATTCCAGACATACAGCATGTTGAGTATGTCTCTGAATCATCTGAGAGATTGGCGAAACTACAGAGACCCACAGCCTGCCCTGTCTCACCATATCCTGCTTCATGAGTCTGGGCCTCTCTGTTCTTTATGGCTTTCTTGGTAACTCTACTATACAGGAAAGTTTCAGAGCCATGAGTCTAAAACAATTTCTTTGTGGCAAGAATACTGCTTAAGTGATGTTGTGTCTTTCTCAGTATGTCTCACAAGAGGCTTGCACTGGCAGTAGGCTTTGTTTTTGGTTAAGGTGGTATCTGCCTGGAATTCCGTGGTTGTCCAGTGGTTAGGACTCAGCACTTACACTGCCATGGCTTGGATTCAATCCCTTGTTGGGGAACTAAGATCCTGCAAGCCTCACGGTGCAGCTAATATCTGCCAGATTTCTCTTCGTCTTTTCTCCTTTGTAAGTACTAACTTGTCTGGAGTCAGCACTTTGAGGCTGTTTGACCATCCTGTTTCCCAGCAGTCTTTGACACAGTAATCTTGGCCTCCAGGGGTATTCTTGCCTAAGCCAGTTAGTTCTGTGGTTGTTGTTACTGTTCAGCCCCTAAGACCTGTCTGACTCTTTGTGACCCCATGGACTGCAAGCACTCCAGGCTCCTCTGTCCTTCACCATCTCCTGGAGTTTGCTCAAATTCCTACTCATTGAGTCGGTGATGCTGTCTAAGTATCTCATCCTCTGCCACCCTCTTCTCCTTTTCCCTTCAGTCTTTCCTAGCATCATTGTCTTTTCTAATGAGTCAGCTCTTCACATTAGGTGACTACAGTATTAGAGCTTCAGCAACAGTCCCTCCAATAAATATTTAGGGTTAATTTCCTTTAGGATTGACTGGTTTGATCTCCTTGGAGTCCAAGGGACTCTCAAGAGTACTCTGGTTAGTACTATGATATACAGTGATTGTAAATGGTGATTCACTGTTTCTATCACCTTCAATATTTATTAGCAGTCATCTATAAAGACTAATTTTCCTGTCTTCTCCTCTCTACCTTTTAAAATGTTTTTAAGTATCAGCATGAACTTAGGGACTTTTTCCCCCCTCAGTGTATTTTAATCTCCTCTCTCATTCATTTTGATCCTCTAACTGCTCCCACTGCCATAGCCTTGGAACCAGCCCTTTTGTTTTCAGTGGAGAATGATATCTAGAAACCAGGGTCTCTTTGGAACTTCATTCCAAGAACAAAAATGTATGCCACCCATCCACCAAAAAATAACATGCATTTCACAAACCGTACCTGGGCTGCACCGTGGAAAAAGATGATCTGATTCACTTATTCTCATTTCCATATCCTTTTTTCTCATTTCCATACTCGTATATTCAGTTCTGTTATCCTCCCACAACCCAGCACTAATTCACATCCTGCATACTTTTTTCTCTTGGCTCCTATCTTCATTGTGATCTAGTT
Organism: Bos javanicus; assembly: GCF_032452875.1. Taxonomy (NCBI): domain Eukaryota; kingdom Metazoa; phylum Chordata; class Mammalia; order Artiodactyla; family Bovidae; genus Bos; species Bos javanicus. Next base: position 32,335,574 of record NC_083889.1, read on the forward strand.
TCTGAGAAGCAGTCCATCCAGATACTTTGGTTCTACAGCTTATGTCTTTGAAACTGTGATACACACCCATGGAAACACCTGCACTTGGTTGTTCTCATGGTTCAGATAGCTGGAGATCAAGGCAAATCAACTGCACAGTGAATCAGGACACAGCCTTCCTTTTTTAAAAAGGAAAGGTAAAAATGCTCCCTCTCACAACTTTTTCGGTCACTACTCTTCTAGTTGATATTCTACAAATGTTCTGAGTACTTGCCGTCTGCCAGGCAGTGTTCTGGGTCCTGGAGATATAGCTAGGGCCAGAATAGATAAAAACCCATGCCCTAGGATCTTAACCTATTAGATAGAGGTGATGGGGGATATGGAGAAAGACAATAAAGAAGATAAGTAAGGTTAGATAAGTAAGATAATGGAAGGTTTCCACCTTCCATTTGAAGGTGGAAACACAGTCACCACACACAGTAGCACAGGTTACTCAATTCCCAACTCTGTACCCAAAGGAGACCTTGGACCTGAGCAACTCAGGATCAAACTGACATTAAGTAAAATGGGAAAAAATGGGAAAGACTGAGGGAAAATTGGTAGTTCCATTTTTTTCCCTTCTCTTTATATTAAAGTGTACACATCGGAAAGTGTATATGATGCAAGGGTGCAGTTCAATGAACTTTCACAAATTGAACACATACGTGCGACTGGCATCACTGTCAAGGAAACAAACATTACCAATATGTGAGAAGTCTCCCACATGTTGTTCCAGTCATTAATTCCCCCACTACCAAAACTTATATTAGCATTTATTAGTTTGGGCTGATTTTGTATTTTATAAAACTGAAGTCCTACAGTTTATACCTTTTAAACATATAGCTTCTTTTGCTCAGATTGTATTTATGAGATTCATTCATGTTGCTGTGTGTAGTTTCAGCCAGTTTATTCACTTTCCCCGTGAATGGCAGATCAGAGTATGAGTATACCACAGTTTATTGGTTTCCCTGGTGGCTCAGCTGCTCAAGAATCTGCCTGCAATGCAGGAGACCTAGGTTCAATCCCCGGGTTGGGAAGATCCCTTGGAGAAGGGAATGGCTACCCACTCCAGTATTCTGGCCTGGAGAATTCCATGGACTTTATATCCATGGGGTTGCAAAGAGTCGGACAAGACTGAGCGACTTTCATTTTCACATGTATGTAAATGGGCTTTTGGGTAGCTTGCAGTATTTGGTTATCACAAGTAGAATTGCCATAATGATCCTAGCACCTGCTCTTTAGAGGACATATGTAAACATATTTGTTATGTGTGTACCTAGGAGTAGACTTACTGTAGCATAGTGCGCGTGTGTGGTATGCTTTAGTGGACCTTACCAAAAAGTTAGTCCAGAACTGACTTAAGTTGGTCCACCGGCAATGTTTGGAAGAAGTGCTATTTTGATGTGTTAAGTAAAATGTCTTCTTTAGTGCAGTGCCATCAGTTACACCACCATACATTGCAAAGAACTGAACCAAAATATTATTTACAAACAATTTCACTGCGTGTCTAGGAAATAAAAATAAATTAGCCAAACTTTATTAGCATTATTGGCTTTGGTGAAGAAATTAAATATAAGTTAAATACACTAAAAAAAATAATAATAATCCTATATAAGGATAACCAGATTAATAGAATGAAAAAAAAGTGGCCTATTTATATAAGAAAATGTAAAAGACTGATTATTAATCCTGACACAGGATGTAGGTGATCTTCATGTTATATCATAAAACTTTATGATCACTTTAGAGTGATTTCAATAGAGATGTGTTATAATTCCAAAGAGGAAGACAAATTACTCTTTTTAAAAACTTGATGAGATTATTTTTAAAATTTCTTTAAAAACATAAGTGGAAAAGAATGTCAAAGATTATTATGAAAAGTTAAAGCTTTTCTCAGATACAGAGACATAGTATAAAGGAAGAGTGATGAAATGTTATGGAACCACATGAAAATTGAGCAGTGTCCCAGACCAAAGTAGAGAGCCGTAGATATAACGATATATAAGCATGTAAAAAGCAACATGGTAAACATCAGTGCAGAGAGATTAACACTAAGAGTCTTGAGGGGCTACTCTTCATGATAAATGCTTTATATTTATACTTCATGCTCCAGACAACTCAGTACTTCAATATTATCACTCCCCATTTTACAGAGGAGGAACTGAGGAGTCTCAGAAAAAAATTACATACTCAAGGACCCATAGATTCTTCCAGTGTGGGAGGCCCAAGTCCAGTCTGACTTCACAGGAGAAGGAGAGAACGCCAGAGGTGAACAGCTTAAAGGACACAATTTCTGCTCCATAGACCAGACAAAGCATTAATATTGGTAGCTCAAGTTGTAAAAATAAATTCTAAAATAGCTAAGTGAAAAAAAGGGTCATTTCACAGATAGGCAATAGTAAATAATAGGCAATTGCAAGGGAAATCCTGAAGTTGGTTAGTAATCAAAAAATTTACAAGCTGAAACAATTTTGCAGTATTATTTTGCACCTTTCTAATTAACAAAATCAGGTTTTTAATTTGATGTGGTTTATAAAATATATATACATTTCCCTAAGGTGAAAAAATTAGTAAGCATGTTTGATATCTTGATCCAGGTGATGGTTATGTGAGTATATACACACATCAAAATTCATCAAGCTGCACAGAGTTGTGCATTTTACCATATATACTTCAATAAAAAGGGGAAAAAATACTCTAAAATGTGTTAAGTGATGAAATAAGAATTATTTGTGAGAAAACAAAGGTGGAAATAATTAGATGCTGCCAAGTTAAGGTTAGTATAAAACATTCAACATGGGGAGTATAAAGCATTTAGCTACAAATTTGAAATCCATTTTCCCTTAAGAGCCAACGCTCGAGGGTGTTACAATCACTTACATAATGCACAATGGTCATTAAGGTTAAAAACAAAGCAGCTGCTGAGAAGAACGTAGTTATCACTGGTCCTAAGAATCAGAAACTGCGCCCATGGGTCCTCGTAAAGGGATATTATATGGTGTAATGAACCATGTCCTGAATAACATACCTAAAGTTATTAAAATAATGAGTTTCTGAGGCTTATTTCTTACTTTGCTTCTCATCATAAGCCGGAAGAGTGGTGCTGGAACACAGTTTAAAAAGGAAAAAGAGTTTTACCTGGGGAAATCCTTCTGGTTCTGGTTTGTGGGTTTCTGATGTTTCTAGCTTAATTTAGGAATAAACTTAGCGAATCTAGAGCAATGGTTCTCAATTTGTGTTCCCAAAGGAACCCTTTGGCAACTCTGGAGACATTTTTGGTTGTCACAACTTGGGGAGGCTGCTACTGGAATCTAGTGAGCAGAGGCTGGGAGTGATGCTTAATACTCTACAATGTACAGGACAGACCACCTACCCCCATGAAGAAATTATCTAACTCAAAATGTTAGTTGTACTGAGGTCAATCTGAAAGAACGAATGGAGACAATATTCACTGAGACCATCCTCCGTGGACATTGCCTCTCACAACTAGCTTGGATGAAAAAGGAGAAAGTACTGGCTTATTTACACATGGGGAGGAGGGAGTGCAAGTGTGGTATTTATGGCCTGGCCCTTTAGGGGCATGATAACTCCTAGAAAATAGGAAATTTTATTTCCTATCACCATTCACCAGGAAAGTATGTTTTTATGGCCTAGCGAGAACTGTCTTGTTAGATGGTAGGTAGGTATTAAGTGTTGATGTGGACCCTTCCCTGCCTGATTGTATACAAAAGTAGTCAGCCAGTTGCTCTGGCTTCTCTTGCCTGGCAGAATCCTCCCTCCATGTAGACATGTCCACAGAAGGTATTAGAGAGGCTCCCAGGATCCTCTAGTACCAACTCATTCATTTGTATCCTTATCCCACTAGTTCATCTCACTGTTTGCAGGCTTACTAGTAAACCAAGGTAAGAGCATGTAGGTAGCAAACAAGGTATCATTCTTTACAGGTTTTGAACTTTAACCAGACTTTGAAGTCTGGCCCAGCCTAGCAGTGGATACAGTCGACTACCAATATTAAGACGCACCTTTCTGTCCATCTACGGTCACTGATTGTCTGTGGTTCACATCTTCCCATTGTCATTCATCACCAGAGAGATCCCTTAGTTCTCATTTGGAAAATCCCTAGGGAGAAGTCTTTGAACCATCCTCCATCTCTTGCCCACAAAAGGATGATTGTATTTCCATTAGATCCAGTGAGGAAGCAGTTCTCCAAAAGAATGGGATGATCTGAAAGTGGGGGCAGGGGGAAGTCGGGGTGGAAGGGAGAGGAAGTCAAAACAAATAGATATCCAACACTCCAGGAAAATACATCCATTTTTTTAACAAGCTTTTTATTTCAAAATAATTTCAAACTTACAAAAGAGTTCCACAAATAGCACAAGAAATGCCAGTATATTTGCCAAGCCAAATTCACCAATTGTTGACATTTTCCACATTTGTACTGTTTCTCTCTCTCCCCCCACACACCTCCAAATGTATTTCATTTTTTTTCCTGAATCATTTGTGAGTAAGTTACATTATTTACCCGTAAATATTTCACAGTGTATTTCTTGGGATCAAGAACATCTCATAGGACCATATGTCAGTGATCACATTCAAAACACTTAACCTTGAACCTATATGTTGCCTAACATACAGTTCAGTTTTATATCAGTAGAACCTTTATAACAGCTTTCCCTCTTGATCCAGAGGGATCAAGCATTTGATGTAATACACAGCATTTAGTCGTTAGAACTCTTTAACCTTCTTTGCTTGCAAATAGTTTGTCAGCCTTTCTTTGGCATTCACCACACTGACATTTTTGAAGAGTATGGGCCAGATGTTTGTCTCAAGGTTCCTCATAATTAGATCTAGTGATGTATTTTTGGCAGGAATACTACCCAGCAGTATGCTGGAGTCAGTCAGTACCAGCTATGAGAGCCAATTCTCACATAACTTCCCAACGCTGTGTTCTGTAATACCATAATGACAGCTTGAAATCCACTATGGTGGGAATGTTTACATGTTGATTTCATGGAAATCAACAAATTCTACAAATCAGTTCTTGTACCCCCTTCCCCATTTCTGGTTGTGAAACATTTACATGTACTAGCACAGCACTATACATAGATGAAGTTATATCCTTTTCAGGGCTTCCCTGGTGGCTCAGGTAGTAAAGAATCTGCCTTCAGTGCAGAATACCTGGGTTCAATCCTGGGGTCCGAAAGATCCCCTGGAGAAGGAAATGGCTACCTACTCTAGTATTCTTGCTTAGAGAATTCCTTGGACAGAGGAGCCTGGTGGGCTACAGTCCATGGGATTGCAAAGAGTTAGATACAACTGAGCGACTAACACACACACACACACACACACATTTTTCTCAGTACATATCATCAGAAGGCACATGAGGCTGGTTTTCCTAATTACTGGTGATATCTCATCCCTTGGGTAGGATAGTACTTGTCAGGTTTCACCATTGAGGAATTACTGTTTTCTCCTTTGTAATTAATTTTCCCCTGTAGAGTAACCCTTTGTGATTATGTAAATATTCTGACCTGTTTCTCTTCTAATTTTCACCCAACTTTTTTTTTTTTAGATTTTCTTATAAAATTAGTTTTACTTGGTTTTCTTAGCATTTGAATATATACCAAATGAATAGCATTTGAATATATATCTATATATAATATATATAGCAATATATATAAAAAAACCAATCGTTATTTTTATTTATTGAAGTTTATTACCTGCATCAATACTGCATGAATCAGTACATCAATACTAATTGTTGCAAACAGTAATTTTTTATCTCTTTCATTTCTTCTACATTTATTTGTTAATGTTCTACAAGTTAAATTTTTTTTTTGTATATTTAACCCTAAAGTAATAGACTTGGAAACAAACTGGGATTTCTCAACATTTTATCAAGTAGTTCTCAATCCTAATGTCTGTGACCAGATTATTAATGTTCACTGCTATAGTTCAGAATAAGTTTCCGTGGAGGACTGTATCAATACAGAAAATGCAGAATGGGTCTTCAGAAATAGCTTTCCCATTCTACTGTCAATATGTGTGTTTGATGGTGACATGCTGTCCTACCAACAGAATAAGTGGCATTAGAGTCATTTTTCTGGCCTCATCTGATTGCATTTTTACCGGAAGCATGCTTTTAGAAGATTCCTGGTGAGATTTGCACTGGAGTCACAGCTAATTCAGTTAACTAACGCATGGTAGAGCAGAGTCAACATCTGCTGGGCGATTGAGTAGTACGCTTCTCGTTCCTGTTCCTCAGTCCCATCACTGAGGATGTAAAATCACAGGAGTCATGTTTTCACTAAGTTCTCTTGCAAGTTCTAAAACTTTCTTTTATCCTGTTCACCTACTTGGGAATCAAAACCTAGAGTTCACCTCATTAGTATGATGTCTTGATCAACTGGGCTAACAAGCCAAAGACAAGGATAGGATGTCCAAAGTGGAGCCTGAACCCAGTGCCCTAGTGATGGAATCCATAATCCAGTTAAATTAGCAATGGGAATGTAGCCCCAGCACTTGGTACAGTTTCATGTTACCTCTGTGCATTCAGCTACATCATTTGACTCACACCTCCACTTCTCTTTGTTTATCCTTGACAGTCATGGAAACCCACTGAAGGATCCCATTACCCCTGTCTTTGAGGTGATCCCTTTCTCAAGTGTTAGCTTGCCCAATACCTATAATGTTACCGCTGTTACCATGGTTGTAAGTGAAAGAAATGTTCTCTCCAGAGCAGACTGCAGTTTCTAAAGAACTTTTACCCTTCAGGCATGAAATTCTAGAGTTCTGTATGAGTCTTAATTAAGTTTCACCATATGAAAGCACTGAGAACCAGGCAAAATCCTATTATTCTTGGTTCATCCATTGTTTGGGATGAACTCCACACACAGGTCAGATAACCTTGACAATCAGTACTGGAACTTAAAATAAAATATGTTGCCTTGGATTTCCAGGACAGTGGTTAACTAAAAGGTGAGGTGGGGGCTAAGATGTTTAAAAGAATGTGGAGCTTTGCCAAACCAGGCATTGTCCTCTCCTCCTGGAATGAGACTTTTCAAGGACCCTACCTCTGCATCCCCCTGGTGTCTTCCTCCACCACAATTGTGTTGGGGCCATTGTGTAGGTGGCTGGAGCGGCCAAACAGACTTAATTTGAAGAAAGTAGGGAAAACCACTAGACCATTCAGATATGACCTAAATCAAATCACTTACGATTATACAGTGGAAGTGGGAAATAGATTTAAGGGACTAGACCTGATAGACAGAGTGCCTGATGAACTATGGAATGAGCTTTATGACATTGTACAGGAGACAGGGATCAAGACCATCCCCAAGAAAAAGAAATGCAAAAAAGCAAAATGGCTCTCTAAGGAGGCCTTATAAATAGCTGTGAAAAGAAGAGAAGCTACAGGAAAAGGAGAAAAGGAAAGATATACCCAATTTGAATGCAGAGCTCCAAAGAATAGCAAGGAGAGATAAGAAAGCCTTCCTCAATGATCAGTGCAAAGAAATAGAGGAAAACAATAGAATGGGAAAGACTAGAGATCTCTTCAAGAAAATTAGAGATACCCAGGGAACATTTCATGCAAAGATGGGCTCAAAATGGTATGGACCTAACAGAAGCAGAAGATATTAAGAAGAGGTGGCAAGAATACACAGAAGAACTGTACAAAAAAGATCTTCACGACCCAGATGATCACGATGGTGTGATCACTCACCTAGAGCCAGACATCCTGGAATGTGAGGTCAAGTGGGCCTTAGGAAGTATCACTACGAACAAAGCTAGTGGAGGTGATAGAATTCCAATTGAGCTATTTCAAGTCCTAAAAGATGACGCTGTAAAAGTGCTGCACTCAATATGCCAGCAAATTTGGAAACCTCAGCAGTAGCCAGAGGACTAGAAAAGATCAGTTTTCATTCCAATCCCAAAGAAAGGCAATGCCAAAGAATGCTCAGGCTACCGCACGATTGCACTCATCTCACACACTACTAAAGTAATGCTCAAAATTCTCCAAGGCTTCAACAATATGTGAACCATGAACTTCCTGATGTTCAAGCTGGTTTTAGCCAAGGCAGAGGAACCAGAGATAACATCCGCTGGATCATCAAAAAGGCAAGAGGGTTCCAGAAAAACATCTATTTCTGCTTTATTGACTATGCCAAAGTCTTTGACTGTGTGGATGACAACAAACTGTGGAAAATTCTAAAAGAGATGGGAATACCAGACCACCTTACCTGCCTCTTGAGAAATCTGTTTGCAGGTCAGGAAGCAACAGTTAGAACTGGACATGGAACAACAGACTGGTTCCAAATAGGAAAAGGAGTATGTCAAGGCTGTATACTGTCACCCTGCATATTTAACTTATATGCAGAGTACATCATGAGAAATGCTGGGCTGGATGAAACACAAGCTAAAATCAAGATTGCCGGGAGAAATATCAATAACCTCAGATATGCAGGTGACATCACCCTATGGCAGAAAGTGGAGAAGAACTAAAGAGCCTCTTGATGAAAGTGAAAGAGGAGAGTGAAAAAGTTGGCTTAAAACTCGACATTCAGAAACTAAGATCATGACATCTGGTCGTGTCACTTCATGGCAAATAGATGGGGAAACAGTGTCAGACTTTATTTTTGGGGGCTCCAAAATCACTGCAGATGGTGATTACAGCCATGAAATTAAAAGACGTTTACTCCTTGGAAGTGTCATGCGAGTGTATGTTCCTCGGCTCTTTGTCTCGTCACAACAAAGATTTGGAGTGATGGACATTAAAGCCCCCTTGGCGTGTCATAGCTTTCGGGTCTTGGATAGACCATGTTATAGCTCTCAGGTCTCAAAAGGACCATGTTATAGCTCTTAGACAAATCAGTGTTACAGCTCAGTGTTACAGCTCTATTTTATTTAGAAGATAGCAGGAAAATCCATCTTCGAGGTGTGAGGGCACATCGATCTAAAGACATGAGGAGAAGAGCGCCCCAGCGCGCGCGCGCGAGAGAGAGAGAGAGAGAAAGAGAGAGAGAAAGAGTTAGCTTTGGCTCCTCTATATGTTTATGTCTCCCTGGGCCTGTCCTATGTAAATTGGGCCAGTCAGGAGTGCTGTTTGTTTTACCGGAGGTCCTCACTCGGGTCCTCGGACCTTCTTTTGTTCTGTTTTCGCGGGCTTTTCCCTTCCTTGTCTTTTAGCCACCACCATTTTGGACTCCTTTTTCCTATTTTTACCTACCTAACAGAAGGAAAGTTATGACCAACCTAGACAGCATATTAAAAGGCAGAGACATTACTTTGCCAACAAAGCTCCGTCTCGTCAAGGCTGTGATTTTTCCAGTAGTCATGTATGGATGTGAGAGTTGGGCTATAAAGAAAGCTGAGTGCCAAAGAATTGATGCTTTTGAACTGTGGTGTTGAAAAAGACTCTTGAGAGTCCCTTGGACTGCAAGGAGCTCCAACCAGTCCATCCTAAAGGAGATCAGTCCTGAGTGTTCATTGGAAGGACTGATGTTGAAGCTGAAACTCCAATACTTTGGCCACCTCATGCAAAGAGCTGACTTATTGCAAAAGACCCTGATGCTGAGAAAGATTGAACGTGGGAGGAGAAGGGGACGACAGAGGATGAGATGGTTGGATGGCATCACTGACTCAATGGACATGAGTTTGGGTAAACTCTTGGAGTTGGTGATGGACAGGGAGGCCTGGTGTGCTGCAGTCCATGGGGTCACAAAGAGTTGGAGACGACTGAGCGACTGAACTGAACTGAACTGTAGGTGAAAAAATCCACAGGTGAGGTTCGTATTTGCTTCCCTATTCCTCTAGAGCTGTCCCAGCCTGGTACTTTTCATACCTCAGCTCCTCATTTCAGCATTTTTAATATTTAATGACTCTAAGTTAGAGAAATATTTGGCAGCTTCCTTAAAAGTATCTGTTTGAGGTCTTTTTATCTGCTGGACTTCCATTTACTAAATTGAAAAGTTGGTGTGTAAAATACTGTTCAAATGACTCATCTAAGATTCTGATGAAGCAGAGGGGTCACAGGGTGGCAGAGGAGTTGGCAGTAATTTTCAATATATTTTATTCATCTTTAGTTTAGTTTTTTTTTTTTTTAAATATTTGAACTAACACACTTGATCTCCTCTCCAATTTTAAGACAAATTTAACTTAACGAGGTCAGGTCTAATTTCAAACTCAAAGATGTGTTTTAGCCACCCCCCGCAAGCTCTCCTCCCTCTGCATGAGTTTCTTTTTCTTTGAAGAGAAGGGATTCAGCCTTTCTAAAATTTAAATCTTGATCAGCGCCTTCCTCACCTGTTGGATTAACTGCTTCATCATCTTTCACCAGATTAGAAAACCACTGTCTCTTGCCTGAAAGACAGAGGGCAATTGATTTCTGCAATCAACCTGGCTTCTTTGATTTTATAATCTGTTTCTAGAGATTATAGGCGAGCTTTGAATTCCAAGGCTCTGGGCCTGTCAGCTTTTGAAGCAAAAAACTTTGAAGCAGATCCTCTGCCTCAGGTTTCAGAAGGAATACTTAGATGTTGGAAAATGAAGTTAATTTGTTTTCATTCTGTAATAAAAGGGAAACACAGATAATTATCACTGTTGACATTGTAACATCCCTGATTTGGGGGTTGTATATTTTTATTTTATGAGTTCTAAAAGAATTGTTGTTACTAGTTTTTGTTTTTGGGTTTTTTTTTTTTTTTTTTTTTTGAGAAGCCCAGTCAAGTCATTTGGAAACTTGAGAGAGAAGCATAAACCTTCCAGAAATTCTCACTGAGCTAACTGCTCCTATAAACCTACCTAATGTGCATTTACTTTAAAACTACTAAATTACTTACCACTGATACACTTGGTGTAATTACAAAACTCTTCAGCCCAGATTCAACAGGTAGAAAGGAGAAAGAAAATGTGCAGGGCAATTTGCAGACCTGTATTCTTAAACACTATGCAGTCTGAGTACTAATTATACAGGATTTACACAAGGAGAGGGTTATATGGAATTGTTTTAGCATGTGGTAATGCTTATAAGCTAGCATCTTACCCCCCAAAATTGTTTTTTAAATAATGACCCTAGTCTACTACTCAGTGTTGAATTTATCATACAATGCAATAATGGTATTTACTTATGTCATCACATTTAACAAAATAAACGAAGGTATATGTGAGTATTATTGATAGAGGCAGTCCCCCATCCCCTGCTCCCCCCACACCACACACACTTGTGTATCCCTTCCTGAGTAAGTATTCCTGTTAATTACAGCCTCAAACTCCTATTCTTCTTTGGGATCTTAAAAAATAAAATACTGGAAAAAGGATAAATTAGGATTCATCAAACTTCAATATAAAGCAACAGAATTTTGGCCTTTTAAGCATTTGCTGTAACTGGTTCTTAAGGCTTTACATTTTCTCTATAAAACTATAAATATTAATTCAAGAGTCTCATTGACACAGAAGTGGAACTTACATTTTTTATAATATTTGCATTGTGTATGTATACCAAAATAATTGCTATGATGCAGGAAAACACTAAACAAACTAAGAAAATCGGAGCGTAAAAATGAACTTAGATAAAAATTATTCATGCATTTAGAGTCTGTCTGAATTTTCAGTCATGTGTGTTCCAGAATACTGCTCTCAAAACACAATTTCCCACAGCTAATTAAAGCGCACACTCTCTCTTTTACACACACACACACACACACACACACACACACACACACACGCTGTGGCTTCCCCTTAACCCTGGATGTGTCTCTCCACGCCCCCCCTCCCTTTCCTCCGGAATGGTATGATCTGCATTTGATCGTAAACTGGAGGTGCCAAGCTGTGACAGCTTCCCAAACTCCACAGCCATTTGCTACGACCTAGGGCAGCCTGTATTCAGTGATGCTTTCCTTTTCCTCCGACAGGGGCAAATCGAAGTAGACAGCGAAACTATCTTCAGGTTAGCGGCACTCATTCTACAGGTAAGAACTGACAAACCTCTTTTTACTTGCTTGTTTTGTGTATTGGGTTTTGTGAACTGCCTGAAATTCGGAGACTTTTGCATGGGCCAGTAGCTGATGTTCTAAAGTCGCCTGGTTGTTTGCCAGAATAAGATGTGAGCCACCGTTTTCTGTTTTCGTGTGGTTTAAATAATGAGGGAGAATGTGGCATTGTGTGTCTCAGAAGAAAATGAAATTTAGACTTCACTGAGGAAGGAGCGTTAAGACCATATTCCTGGCAAAGAGCTCTGGGTGACTTGAATTTGGGAGGTGGCAGTTGTCACAACAGCTGTAATCTGCATTTAAATTTAGTAACTTTTGTATACTTTTTCTTGAGGTTGAGTTAAAGAGCCCTTTAATTCTTAAAGCCATGCATAGTAGAAAAACAGTGGGTTCTATGCTGGTTTAAAAAAAGAAAGTAAATGGCATGTGTTGGTTTATCTGTGTAATGATTTAAAAGGTCTGCATCCAGACTAAAAAGTGTGCTGCTCTGGTAGACAAGCATTTATCACGTGATCTTCGAAACTTAAAAGGAGAAATAATCATTTATGTGTTTTCAGATAGATTTGTCTTGTCTGTTAAAAACAAGAAAAATTAATGAGTAATAGCAATGTCCTAAATGCCACATTTTTCTCCAGTGTGGTAGATAGGGAAAATGTTCCTTGTGGAAAAAAAAAATTCGAAACAAAACTCGGGCATTTTAAGAGTAGAGAATGATCAAGAGTAAAAATTCTTTTAGCTTGATTAACATCAGTACAAACTGATCATCTTTTTTTTTTTTTTTAGGAAGCCAAAGGGGATTACACCAGGTATGGTTCCTTTTCTGATATAACTATGCAGAATAACTCACTGAATCTTTTAATGCTATTTTAAATAACAATGGATGCAAAATCAAAAGAAAGTAGATCCCTAGGCGAGAGACGGAGGTCTCTTTCCTCTTCAAATAGAAACCTATTCTTTTGTGAATGAATCCAGGCAATGAAGCTTTCCAAGCTGGAGTGACAGAACTTGTTCTCAGAAATGCTCCAAAGTTCTATTTTCTGTCATCTGTTAGCAAATGAAAAAATCTATAAAAAGCTTGGGTAACCCATTCTGATTTTTTAAACTTATACTAATCCTGTGTTTGAAGAGATATACTATAAGCACAAAAAGATTAAATCCATCAGCTGCTTAGTTAAGGGATTAATAGGGGCTTTCTTTTTGCAGCTGCCCTGAAGGGGCCTCATCCTTCATACACTTGACCTAACAGTTGTATTGTTGCCACCGAGACACTTACTGGTCCTAACTGCCTAACTGGCCAAATCATCAGAGAGTGTTTATATTTGAATTCACCCTCCTCTGTCGTCTCCAGTCTGTTCTTTTCATGCAGTAGTTGCCCTTGGAGTAGTAGAAAGGGTTAAAGGTGGAGGCCAGGCCTCTGATTCGAAACAGCTCACAGGCTGACGACTGGCTGAAAGCCTCGCCTCTACCGTGTTAATGTTCCACTCCGGGTAAACTTTACCAGTAGATTATTTACAGATCAACTAGTATTCATTCCCTGCCAAGTCTTTGACTAGTGTGCTCCTTAACAGACTGATAACCAGATCATGCCTTCCAGGCTTGAAAACTTGCAGTCTCAGAGTCATGCTTCACTTCAGAAACTCGTGCACTTTCCACATCTGCCCATTTAATTTGGTAGAATGACTGAGGCATCCACTTAACATGCCACGATCCACTCACCGCATTCTCTTTTCAGCTCTGTTCTGTGATTTAAAAAAAATTTTAGGTTAGTGAATAAGCTTTGAAGGAATCATAAAAATTACTGAAAGTGCAAGTCACTCAGTCAAGTCCGACTCTGTATAGTCCGTGGAGTTCTCCAGGCCAGAATACTGGACTGGGTAGCCTTTCCCTTCTCCAGGGGATCTTCCCAACCCAGGGATTGAACCAAGTTCTGCATTGCAAGTGAATTCTTTACCAGCTGAGCCACAAGGGAAGGCCAAGAATACTGGAGTGGGTAGCCTATTCCTTCTCCAACAAATCTTCCCTGATAGCTTCTTTGATAATTTTTTCTAATTAAAAGAAAATGTCAAGGCATTAAAAAGAAGATAAATTAGTCTCTAGGTCGTTAACATCAAGAGCAGCCGTGTTCTCCACTCTTGTCTTCCCTGGAGGAGCCATATTTCCTAGGAAGATCAGATATGCAAGGAATTCCTTCGCTAGGGGCTGAGTCTGAAGTTGATTTATAAATGAAGGCTTTCAGGGCCAACAACTCAGACTCCACTGTCTGTGCACTGCTAACCCTTCCTCCCCCACTTTCTCCTGGTCAAGCATGTGATGGACACCCTCTGAGCCTCATTTCCCCATCAAGATAATGGCACCTCCTTCACAGGTCTGTTGTGAGATTAACTGTATGGAAACATTGCCCAGAGCGGTATCTGGCATGCAGCAAGCTGTCTATACACTTTGGCTGTTATTATTAGCTATTAAAGTATCATTATTTCCCTCTTCATTATCATCATCCTGTCCCATCTCTTGGCAACCTCTGAAGAGCTTTTTGGGACCTACACAGGTATGAAGAAGCTGTAATCACATGGCAGGGGAAAGAATGAAAGAGAAAAAGATTGATTCCGCAAACCTCCTTTAGGGAAAATGGCTTGCCTGAGGCAGAAGAAGTCTTAAAAAGAACTGTACTTGGGTAGCCCAGACCTTTTAGCCCTAAGATGTCAAGTTTGGAGAGTTAGTCTGGCCAAACCCAAGTTAATCGTTTTCCTTAATTTCAGTGTGTTCCTGGTGCTTTCCTGAGTGATTACTAAAGAAATGGTGGACAGTGTCTTGAAATTGTCTAAACCATGCTGAGTAGTAGAAGGAGCTTGGAACTGGGAATCATGAAACCAGCACCGTGAAATTGAATGAGCCCTGTGCTCATTCTCAGCCTCCATTTCCTCATCTGTAAATTGGGACTAAGGAAAATGAGACTTGGCTGGGTAGTTTTGGCGCTATGAATGGATTCAAGGACTTTGTAGATTATAGTTTGTTGTACGAGCATTAGTTATTACTGATGAGATTGAAAGAATAGGAAATATGAGCTTTTGTCATTGGGTATATAAAGAAGCAGAATTTTTGCTCATTGCCACACTCCTTCCCTATTTGATCTCCTCCTCCCCTGAATGGAGAAGGTATATTTTTCCTCCAAAGTTTTGTTATAAAACTAATTTAGGAAAATCAGGCAAAAATAAAAAGTAGCCTTTGTGGCAATGTTATATACTGTTTAGAGTGAAGACATTAGAACCAGACAGACTCACTGAAGTCCCAGGTCTGCCTGTTATTACCTGTGCAATCTTGAGCAAGTTATTTAAATTTACCAAGCCTCAGTTTCCTCATCTGTGAAATAGGGCTTTTATTAGTGTATACCCCATAGAATTGCTATGATGACTGATTGAATTAATATATATAAAGTGCTTAGAATGGTTCCTCCAGTCGCCACTTTCATATTCCATCAAATTGATGGACATAATCTACCACTCCTCTGTTGTCTTAAATATGAATTGCTTCCCATTTTTTTGCTGATATAAATAATACTTTGATGAACATCTTTGTGTAATTGGGATTGGAGTTATCTGTGATTATTTTTTTAAGTGATGTTTCTCCAGTGAGAACAAGCAAAGGCAAATTCCTCAAAGGAGGTAAAGTATGAAGTGCTGAAAGGGAACTTATACACGCCTGATACTTCCTTGATTCCTTCCAGAGAATCTGTTTTTCTATCCAGAGCTCCCTCAGTGACAATTCTGAACTCCACATCTCTCTTGGCTTACATGCCATGCTTTTAGAACTTCACTGAGTTTGCTCACTGAGGTTTAATTATGGATCAATAAAGATCCTCAAGTACTACCCTCCTGGAGTAGAGCCATGTGGCATTTTCAATTAAAACACTGATTGAACACCTAATTCTTGAGGCTGCTCTGGGCCACCCACTCCTTGTAAATATCTCATTCTTTCTCATATTTAGCATTTCTAAAGCTGAACCTGCCAGCATCCCAGCCCCCAGACCAACTCCCCCACTGCCTCCCCTTGTATAAGCTCCTTTCTCTCTTGAATCATCTCTCAGGATTTTCCCTTTTCCCTCCCACCTTTCTCCTCCACCTCAGACAGCTCCCTTCTTTCCTTCTATCAGAACGCCGGCTTTCTCAGCCGTCAGTCTACTCCAGTCAGCCTGACTGTAAAAGTATGCATGTGTGTGTTGATTGTTTGACCGCTTTCTGTAACATTATTTTAATAGTCCATGCCTGATTTCATTCAGTTCCTACCAGTTTTATCATCACCATTTAACAAATTAATGGATGGAAATTTTAGGCCAAACTCACTCACATAGTCAGTGAGTTCCTGGATCTGTTCCGATTCCATTGTGTACCACATAATACCCACACATAACCCCCTGTTATCTTCCTAAGACATAAATGTGATCGTTGTTGACTTCCACACATCTCTTATCTCCCATTGCATAGACATCCACCTTCCAAAACCCTAACCTGGCATTCAAGGCCCCATATAATCTGCATTAATACATTTTAACTAGCCACGCTCTACCATTCATACTCCTTAATATTTGTTCCCGACTCTCTTCTCTTTTCTTTACATACCCTATACTGTTTCGCCATCATGGCTATGTTCAAATTCTTCTTCCTAGAATTCCTTTTAAAACAACAATCCTCCTCCTCATTTTGTTTCTGCCCTCTTTCCTTCAGAGTATTTTAAGTTAACACTATCATAACCAAACCTTGCTCTCTGGAAAGTTAATTAAAATAGTGGCATGAGGACTTCCATTTTCTTTAAATAGTTGACAGCCTGAATTTCCAAGTCAGCCCTTAAGCTGCAAAGATAACAAGCTACTTGGGTAACACAACACAGACAAACAGGATTCCTGAAAGCTGACACGGCGAGGTTTTATCACTGAGCCAGCTGCAAACGACTTTGTAAAAGCAAGGCATTTCTTTTCTTTTCTTTTTTTAAGATCCTGAAAGGTGGAAATTACCAAGAAACTGTGTGACTAGGGCACTTCTGCTTATAAGAAAAAGTGACTACAATTTCATTTCAGTGCTGGGTCAGAATGATAGCATATTGTCACCTAGCTTCAAATGGGTAGGAATAATACACAATTTACAGCTGTCCTACAAAAATAGCAGCTGTTTCCCATGGGAAAGGAACTTCTCTAGATGCCTTGAGAGGAGTTAATGAAGGGAGGGGAAAAAAGAAATCAAAGGCTTTTAAAGAACTTGTCCTCCTACTTGTTACCTCTAGAGCACTTAAAGCTCTAAAATATCATTCCATTTCTGGGACCTTTAAAATCAGTGACGATGTTTAAAAAAAAAAAAGCAGCTCCCATGGGCTAGGTGCTATGTTGAGTATGTCCTTATATCAATGGGAGGCAGACGTGAAGAGGAGCTTTGGAATTTAATTGCTTGGGTTCAAATCCAGGCCCAGGTACTTGCTGTAATACTGTGGATAACTAACTTCACTGGAATCTGGAACTCAGTTGCTTTGTCTCTGTTGTTTGGCTTTACTGTTGCTATTAGTGTTAGTGCACTGAACCTTCCCACCAATCCTGTGATGACAGGCATTAGTGGTATCCCCATTTTACAGAGAGGAAAACTTAGCTGTGGAGAGAGTAAGTAGTGGACTGTCCAGGCCACATGGCAGGAGTGGCCCAGTTAGGACTCCGTGCCTGATGCTCTTGACCTTTGTCAGGAATCTCCTGTTTAGTATTCTAACACAAACTTAAACTTGTAAGAATCATTACCTTCCGTGCTGACAGAATAAAGAAGGCTGACTTGACAAAAATTTAATGTTTTTGTCTGATTTCACACCAGAACTTTAATGAATTAGCAAAGAGCTTTTGTGAAAAACCTAGTAAGAAATGACTTTTCTTTCTCTTGGTGTTATGGCTATTTTAAGGCTTGATTTAAACATAGTTCTTTTATCAATCAGTTCAGCACATTAATATATAGTTTTAATGATTGGTTAGTACTTCTATGTGTCAGGCTGTTTTACATGTTTTACAAACAGTAACTCGTTAATCGTCATCTCTACTCATGATATTGGTGGAATATTATTCCCACTTTACAACTGAGATTAAGACACTTTGTGTGGGTAATATTTATATTACTCAATTATGGTTTAACATTTCCCCATGACTTCCCCAGATGTTGAGTTGTTACATTGAATAAACACACAAGATAACATGTAGGGAGCTGCAGACAAATAAGCGTGGGAACTATATTGTTAAAAGCAGAAACCAACAAATACTATGAAGCAATTATGCTTCAATTAAAAATAGATAAATTGAAAAAAAACTCAACAGAGTTTAAGTTCTTTTTGATCAGTTTCAAATCCACTCCTGTGCATGGCAGATCTCCCAGAAGAAAACACATAAACAGTGTTTCCCACACTTTCTTGTCCCTGATGTTCGAGCCTTACCCAGACCAGTGTTCTGTGCACTTCACTTTGTGAAGTGGGGGCTTGTTTATTTGGTGAAAGCTCAGTATTAAAATGCTTTTAAAAGATAAGCAGTTCCTTTTCTTTGTACTGCCTGTCAGATTCTTACATCTCTCAATTTTAATTCCAATAGCTCTTAAGGTAAACATTCATCAAATTCTGAACTTGCTTTTTCTGAAGAGCCCTGAATTTGGAAAGAATCATCCATCCCATACAGTGGGTGCTTTTTCATCTGCTCTGCAGATAGAGTATTAGGGCTGCCCCCATATTATGCATTGGAACCCTCATTTCACGCATGATGAACTAACAAGTGACATACCCATGACAGTTCAGGTTGACAGGACCAGACTTACGGTCCCCAGGTCTCCCCTACCATCTCAGAGTACCATTCTGACTTACACGTGTATCGGGAGCCCTCCACAGATCCTTGCTGTCCCTGATGGAAGGCAGTGCGGGCAGCAGGCAGTGGACTCTCTGGTAAGCAGTGTTATCAGTGGAGCGGCCCCAAGCCTAATATTAGTCACTTGAGGAGATAGCTTAAGAGTGAGAAGGCAGGAAATGAGCACTCCATCAGCACTGACCTTGGAATGCTTGGTCTTTTTCTCATTGCTGGACCCTATTCACCCTTGTATTCAATAGATTAAACACCGAATACCTAACAATATACAAGGCACTGGACCACTAAGGGCTGTGGTGGAGGCAGACTAAGTTTCCGGTCTTTTACTACTTAGCCACAGTCATTTTACATCCTTTATAAGAGACACTGGAAAGTTCTGGGCCCTGGATTCAGACAGGCAGGCATGAGCTGAATGAGACAAGCCTTCCTCATCTACTAGTGACATGACCTTGAGCCAGTTCAAGCCATTGAACCTAAGGTCCCTTTTAAAAAATTTATTTGTTTTTAACTGAAGGATGATTGTTTTACAATATTGTGTTGGTTTCTGCCATATATCAACATGAATCAGCCATAGGTATACATATGTCCCCCCAACTCCCGAACCTCCATCCCACCTCCCACCCCATCCCACCCCTCTAGGTTGTCACAGAGCCCCTGGTTTGAATTCCCTGAGTCATACAGCAAATTCCTACTGGCCATCTATTTTATATATGATAGTGTTTCCATGCTACTTCTCCATTTGTCCCACCCTCTCCTTCCCGCCCCCCAACACCTGTGTCCACAAGTCTTTTCTCTATGTCTGCATCTCCATTGCTGCCCTGCAAATAAGTACATCAGCACCATCTTTCTAGATTCCATATATATGCGTTAATATACGATATTTGTGTTTTTCTTTCTGACTGACTTTATATAATAGGTTCTAGGTTCATCCACCTCCCTAAGGTCCCTTTGCTTTAAGGGATTTGTTGTGAGAATTGAATGAGATCACACACCTTGCAGGATGCCTAGTACAGAATGAAGACTTGGTACCTGGGACTTTGCTTCCACTAAGTCTGTCGAGTATACTGAGATGCATTGTTGTTGTTTTACCATGTTAACTTTTTTCTTTTTTTAGTTTATTGGTTTTTGGCTGTGCTGGTCTTTGTTGTTACACTAGGGCTTTCCCTAGTTGTGACAGACGGTGGCCACTCCTTGCTGCCGTGTGCGGGCTTGTCATCGTGCTGGCTTCTCCTGTTGTGGAGCACGGACTGCAACTTGTGGACTTTGGTAGTTGGGATGCATGGGCTTCGTTGCTCCGAGACATGTGAGATCGTCCCAGAAAAGGGTTCAAGTGTATGTCCTGTGCATTGGTAGGCACACTGCTCACCACCAGCCTATCAGGGAAGTCCTCCTATCTGAACCATTTTAAGTTGCTGGACAACCATCACCACATCCATCTCCAAGATCTTCCATCTTGAAAAATGGAAACTCTGTACCCATTACATAATAACCCTTCTCTCCTTCCCCCTAAGCTTCTAACAGCCACCATTCTACTTTCCATCTCCACGAATTTGCCTATTCTGGATGCCTTATATAAGTGAACTCATACAGTATTTGTCTTGCTGTGACTGGCTTCTTTCACTCAGCATAATGTCCTCATGTTTCATCCATATTGTACCATGTGTTAGAATTTCCTGTGCTTTAGGACTAATATTCCACTATATGCATTTACCACTTTTGCTTATCCACTCATCTGTGAGTGAATACTTGGGTTACACCACTTTTTGGCTCTTATGAATAATACTGATATGAACACAAATATCTTTTTTGAGTCCTGAATTTCAATTCTTTTGAGAAGAGAGATGTATTTTTAAACAGAGTCCCTGGCTTCCAGACACTCCACCGTTCATTGGAGTGAGGGTGGGATGAAGGCATTGGAATGTAGGATGGATATCAGATCCTTGTTCTAAATCATGAGATCTCATCAAAAGTAACACTTAAGAAGCTCAGTACTTACATTAGAATACATTTGTAGGTGAATATTTATTGACATGGAAAAATGATTACAATATAGAAAATAGAAAAAAGCATATGTATCATCCTTTTTTTATTAAAAAAAAAAACATGTATGCCAATATATTCAAATATATGATACATGTATAAAAACTAGTCTGTAAGTTATAGCACAGTGCAGTAACTTCTAAATTGTTTTGTTCATACAGCCCCATTCATTTGTATACTTTTAATTATTTATTTCATTATACAGTTATAGATTTGAAAGTGAAAGTCACTCAGTCACGTCTAGTTCTTTGCAACCCCATGGATTATACAGTCCATGGAATTCTCCAGGCCGGAATACTGGAGTGGGTAGCCTTTTCCCTTCTCCAGAGGATCTTCCCAACCCAGGGATCGAACCCAGGTCTCCCGCATTGCAGGCAGATTCCTTACCAGCTGAGCCACCAGAGAAACCCAAAAATACTGGAGTGGGTAGCCTATCCCTTCTCCAGAAGATCTTCCCAACCCAGGAATTGAACCGGGGTCTCTTGCACTGCAGGCAGATACTTTACCAGCTGCGCTAACAGGGAAGCCCATAGTTGTAGACATGGAGAACTATATTAGCATCATGTATATTGTAAAATACTCACAAAAGAGTCATCATCAAAAGCAGTGACATAGAGTAACATGTTCAAAGAATGCATACAAAGAAAGTATCATTAGAAGATGTAGTATTTTCTTTCTGCACACCTACAGACTCCCCACCAAAAAGACTGCTGTAGAGTGGATTCTGAAGCTAGGCAAAACTGAGTTTGACTCCAGATCCTGCTTCTCACTGGTGAACAATCTTAGCTGTGTTATTGAACATCTCTCTACTGCAGTTTCCCATCTGTAAATAAGAATAATTACAGTTCTTTTTAAAAAGTAAAAAAAAAATTTTAATTGAGGTATGATTGACTTGTAACCATATATTAGTTTCAGGTATATAACATAATGATTCAATATTTGTATGTATTACAAAATGATCACCACAACAAGTCTAGTTAAAATCCATCACCATACATAGTTACAAAATTTTTTTTCTTGTGATGAGGACATTTAAGATCTACTCTCTGAACAACTTTCAAATTTGCAAAACAAATTTGTCCTGTTTATGGTAGAGGTAAAAAAAAAAATTAAGCTGATACTATTGTCATGACTGAGTTATCTTGGGATGGGTGGGATAGAAATGTTTGCAATTTGCCTTCTTCACATGTCAGTGTGTTTTCATTTATTGATAATGAATATACAGTGCTTATGTCAGAATTTTTTTAAGTGTTATTTTGTACTGTTATAAAGCTCATAGATTAGCACAGTGACCTACAGATCTCTGACACTGCATCGTTTTTCAAAATGAATGTAAGATTCATGGAACACTACCCACTTGACCTAACGGAAACTTCCCAAACCAAGGCTTAAAGCCCTTCCCTGCCACCCCAGAGCAACAAGGCAGCGAGCTTGTGATTCCCCCCGGCATGTGGGGGGCCCTGTCCAGAACTGCTGGCCCCCGGGGGTCTATATGCCTTTGTGAACAGGCTCATTTACTTCTGGGCACAGGCGCCTGAGGCTGGGCAGGCAGAAAGGAAGCAATTAAGACAGTGGAAACCTACCAGGGAAAAATGCTGTTGGCGGGGCAGACTTCACCAGGGTGTGACCTGTGCAGTCACATAGGGCCCCCTGCTCAGAAGGGACCCACGCTCAGTTTGACACTCTTCTGTAGCCATCTTGAGATTCCTCATGATTTTTTAAACAAAGAAGCTCCATATTTTAATTTTTCACTGGGTCTTGCAAATTGTGTAGCTTGGTCCTGGTTGTTGAAAACTGTAAGGCCTGGGTATTAGATGGATTATTAAAGAAAGGATCCTCTTGTAGGCGTCTAAACAGGTACTCCGTTGACGAAGGTGGAACCTCACAGAAATCTGCAAAAAAGTCCTTTTGCATGTACGTCTGGGAACCTCTTAGCCTCTTTCTGATTTCAATACGTATGATCTCCCAGGTCCGAGGCACAGGCAATAACATGACCTAGACCTCCTAGGGCCATTATGAAAATCAAGAGAGAAAATGTCCATAAAAGCATTTGAACTGTGCCTGGTACCTGTAATTCTCATTTCCGGCAGCAGTGGAATATCATCAGCCCTGGCTCAGACCTTGGGGTTTCACTGGCTTCCCCTCAACTCCTGGCAACCACCATTCTACCCTCTGTCTCTCTGAATTTCTAAAGTGTTTTTATTTTCAATATTTACAGATTTTTGTGTTAACCTCATTCTCAGCCTAAGTCATTTTTGTGGATTATATTTCTTCTAAAAGACATGAAGTTTCAAAGTAGACAGGATCAGAGTTCTTGGCAAGCTGGCTAATGTTTAGAAAAAAAAGTCTCTCATCACATTTTCATTATTATAAGAAATTCTTCAGATTCTAAAAAAAAAAGTAGTTTGACAGTTGATCCCTATCAAGCATGCAGATGGACAGAGTAATTTGTCCTTGGTTACAAGTTAGACAACAGACAAGAGTTTAACAAAGGAATTCTAGATGAGAGGACGCTGAGTTTCCCACAACACAAGCTGGTTTCTTGTCTCTGGTAGAATGCAGAGATAAGGAGGGTCTGGTACAAATTCCATGGATTGGTCATGATGTTGGAGGAGCAAGTTTCAAGGCTGCACTTCCACCAGTTACCGTGGGTTCTGTTGAATCAATCCTAAAGCCACTTACAACTAGGGACTTGCCAAGCTGCTTCCAAAGTTCTTTACCCATGTGGTTTATTACCAACTGTTAGGATTGCCAGACTGAACACATAAAATAAACAAGGGATAACTTTTTTTAGTGTGTGTTCTAAATGTTTAATCTGGCAACTCTAACCTAGATCACCCACTGGGGATTCTTCTCAGTGTTAAGAAGCCACCCCTAGCCTGTTTTGAGGATGAATGAAGTAAAGTGTTTGGTATAATTGTTGGTCTCCTGTGCTGTGATCAGAAAGGAAAGAATACATTTAATGAACATAGGCAGGTGCCTTCATAGCAACATAGCTTCATAGCATCTTCCCAAGAATGCCGGAAAACACATCAGTATCCCTGTCTTTATAATGAGGAAACCGAGGCTTACATAGGTTAGTTTAGGTAAGTCCTATAAACATGGAGACCTGGAACTGAATCCAGTTCTAGATCCTGACCTTATTACTGCACATCACAGGTCTAGGGCCAGCCAGAGCACGTCTGTTGATTTGTTTCTAAGTATGTGATGGTTTTACAGTGGCCTATGTCCCAACCCTGGCTGCCCATGTACCAGCTCTGGTGGGACAGCAGGCAGCCAGGTGACCTCTCTAAGCCTCAGTTTCCTTATCTGTAAGTTAGAAACAGCTCCTACACCTCAGTTTGCTATAAGGATTGAATGACATCCTTTTTTTTCTCTTTCTCTTTTTGTATAAGTAAAATGCTGAGCACTTGTCTGCCACATAGCACATGCCCTTTTTCTTTTAGAGCCACAGAAGTTTCTAATTTATTGTCTTGTGAAGGAACAGAGAGGTCCAAGGCAGCTAGAAACCAAGGGCAGCCTAGGAATGTATGCTCACAGCAGAACCCCAAGGAAGGAGCTGCATCTGATTAAGATGAAGTGGGGTGTCCCTCCTTTTCCCAGAAGGGATGGGGACATCCCTAGCTTCTATAATCCTTTCAGTTCTCACTTTCCACTCCAAAAAGGCGACTGCCTGATTTGGCTTGAGGTGCGATCAAGACCTGATTAAATGGGGTGGGGAGGAAATCCCAAGAATAGAAAGACCCTCTGACTTGGGAGGGGAGGGGAAGAGTTCTGGCTCAGCCCTGGCTTTTCCGGCCCCTCCCCCTGTTCTCTCCACCCAGCTTCCCAGTTCCCTCCTCTCCTTCCTCCTCCTCCCCTGCTGCAGCTCAGCTTAAACCTGGAGTCCTGAGAACCAGCCAGACAGCCTCTGGTCCTCTTGATCTAGCGCCACCTCAGCTAAAGGCCCCTGGTAAGTCTTTGGTCGCTGGACCCTGTTTCCCGCATCTACAAACTCAGGGTCGGACGAGACTAACTCAGATCTCTTAACCAGCTGGCAGGGTTTGGTCTGAAGGGGTGGGAAGTGAGGCAGGCACTTTATTTTAGCTATTATGAAATCGTCTCAGTCTGTGAGCAGTTTTACTAAAAACTGTTTGCAGTAATCAGTGGTGGCATTAGAATCGGGTGGATCTGAGCCCTAGCTTTTTGCCTTGGCATATGATTGACTATGAATGAGATTGACCGCTTGTTTCCCTCTTTCTCCAGCTGCTCCCAAGCCCTCTATCCTGTAACAGAAAGAACTCGTCAAGGGTTGAGATTTTGCTATGACCTTTTTAGCTAGGATTACAAATGGGGCATCAGGGACTTCCCTAGCAGTCCGGTGATTGAGATAACCTGAGTCCGCTGCAGAGGGTGCAGGTTTGATCCCTGGTCAGGGAGCTAAGATCTCACATGCTGGGTAGCACAGCTGAGAAAAAAAAGTGTCAAACTCAATAAAGTTTGAAAAATAAAAATCGGGGATTAGGAACACCTTGTGTGGTTTAAGGAACCTTTGTTGGATGCTAGGCTTCTCAGATGGGTTTGCATGCCCTAAAATTCTGCTAAAAATGACTGCAGTCTGACTTTGTAGCTCTTAAAAAGTTTTTTTTTTTTTTTTAAAGTAAGTTTAGAATCTTTGCTATTAGAGGACAGCTACATATAGTAGTTGGTTTGGTTTAAGAAGCACTGAGTGATAATGCATATTCAGTCTGGTTATCTGTAATCAGATCTTTGTGGTTTAATCCAGATTTTTACTAAACCAGATTGTGTTGTTCAATCATCAAGTCTTGTCTGACCCTTTGCAATCCATGGGCTGAAGCACACCAGGTCTCCCTGTCCCTCACCATCTAAAATCAGATTATCTAGTTTTAAAAAAGCAACCTATCTTTACCCTAGAAACTAAGTTTAGTAGAATCAATGAGTGGCCACTATAATTACAAATTCCAAAACCTCAAGTTAAGCTGGCAAAAGCCTTCTCTTTTCTCCTTTGCTCTCCTTCCTTGTTTTCTGTCCCTTCATTTTGAAACTAGAGAAGTTAGGCAGAGTTGTCCAAGTGTAGGCTTGGAATCATATCAGCTTCTTTCTTGCTGAGTTTAAATGAAATCTCTTTTAAATCTCAGTTTTCACATCTATGTAACAGGGATGCTGGTGATAATAGCAGAACCTGTAGAGAGGTTTTAGCCCAGTCTCTGAAGCCTAATAATGTTCAGTGAGTGTGAGCATTTCTTTTTAGGGACTGAATGGAGGTACCTACTCTGTTTGTATAACTGCTGGGTCAGCCTTGGAAGGGTCTTCCCAGGTGGCTCAGTGGTAAAGAATCCACCTGGCAATGCAGGAGATGCAGGCTCCATCCCTGGGTCGGGAAGATTGCCTGGAAGAGGAAATGACAACCCATTCCAGTATTCTTGCCTGGAAAATCCCATGGACAGAGGAGCCTGGTGGGCTACAGTCCGTGGAGTCACAGAGAGTCGGACACGACTGAGTAACTAAACAACAAGGGCCTCAGAAGGGTCTCCTAAAACTAACCTACTGGGCTTCCTCAGCCTCTTTGACCTTCTTTCCTGTTTTAAATTGTAGATTTTATCTCTTTCTTGAAAACCTCCCTGTGTTCATATTATGTGTTCATTCTGTTATTCTGTTCCTGTGGTTCTCAAGTCATTTATTAAACGGATTGCTGGGTCCCAGCTTCAGCCCTTCTGGTTCTATAGGTCTGGAGTGGGGTCCCAGAATTTGCATTTCTAACACATCCTCAAATAGTGCTGATGCTGCTGGCCAGGGGGTTATAAGAGCTACTGTGTTTTCTCATGCTCGACAACCTTTAATATCCCTTTACCTGGGAATTAGTAGAGAGAAATTTACTGTTAGAATTCCCTAGTTATACAGTCAGGAAGGTAATGAACTGGATTCATCATTGAAGGCCAAGTTCCCAGATAACTGAAAAAAAAACATGATTTTTCTTTTTTAATTAAAAAAGGGTGATGTGAAGGCTATCTGGCCACTGAAAAAATGCTCTAAGTAAACTGATAACGTATCTTAAACTGCTAACAACCAAAGTGTTGACCAACACTGATATCATAGTTGAGGAAATTAGTGCTTATGTTCTGTATCCAAGATCCTTCTAATAATACCATGGTTAAGCAAGCTGTCAGGGCTTCCCAGGTGGCACTAGTGGTAAAGAATCCGCCTGCCAATGCAGGAGATGCAGGTTTGATCCCTGGGTCCGGAAGATCCCCTAGAGAAGGAAATAACACCACTCCAATATTGCCTGGAAAATTCCATGGACAGAGGAGCCTGGTGGGTACAGTCCATGAATCACAAAGAGTCTGACATGACTGAGCAGACATACACACATCCTTAAAGACCAGGTCCACCCGGAATGCTTTAGTAGTTGCATTGACACCTGTTACACCATTTAACAAACATTAAATACACTTTTTCTGGCTGTTGTAATCATTGCCATGGCCCGTTCCTTCAGTTTAGTGCAAAACTTTGACAGCCAGGTCAGCTCTCCAACAAGCATAGATAAGAAAGGGCTTATCACCAACCTCTGTGCAGGCAATTCCAGAAGACTGGCAAACGTTTCTAATTTACACCAGTTCCTAATGACAGTAAATCTTTAGCTTGCACAGAGCACAGTATTAAATAGAGCTCCCAGCTGTGACAACTCGCTTGGATTCTCGGAGGTCCCTTAAGCTGTCTGGTAGACTTTATCTTGAGTGTTCAACAGGCATTTACTATAGCTTTTTTATATTTGCATATGCGTTTAATGGGACTTCCCTGGTGGTTCAGTGGTAAAGAATCTGCTTGCAATGCAGGAGACCTGGGTTGGGAGGATCCCCTGGAGAAGGGATTGGCAACCCACTGCAGTATTCTTGCCTGGAGAATTCCATGGACAGAGGAGCCTGATGGGCCACAGTCCATGGGGTCACAAAGAGTCGGACACAACTGAGAGACTAAACAACATACATTTAATGAAATGTGGATTTTGAGTTACGCTTACGTGTGGGTAAGAAGAAGACTCCAGTCCCAGGTTACTTCCTAAAGAGCTTAATTTTTGTCTTGGTGACATTTGACACTCATTTCCATGGGTCATTGTGCTTTTCAGATAAGGAAGAGCTTTAGCATCAAAAAGAAAAGGAAAGTTTGAAGCTTGGCTTTTTTTTTTTTTTTTTTTTTTAAGTGTTCTATAAACCTAGGGATGCTCCCACACCAAATACTGACAGTTACCATCTTCAAGGGATCTCATTCAGTGATTGGTTTGCTCCAAAACGGCCAGCAACCACCGTTTGCTGATTGCCTGAACTCCCTTGCCCTCCAGCCTCAGCATGGCAGGTGGCTGATTATAACTGTGGGCAAGTCCCCAACTAGGCACAAACAGGTGCACACATCTGCTGGGGGTGGCTGTTTCCACACAACTGCTCCAGCACACACAAAGGATGGCCTCAGTTTTGCCAGCCACGTGGCTGTCTCAGAAAGGGGTGAGGTTGGCACATTCCTCCAGGGCTTGTGAGATCAGGAAAGAAAAACAAAAGCCTGTGAAAGGGGGTCCTTGGGAATGCCAAAAACAATCATCAAGGCAAAAGGAGCCGCCGGTGGCTAACCAGTAACGGTGGGTCCCGGGCCACTTCCTTCTAGAAAGCTGTCAGAATACGAACCTGGAATACCTGGTGATGGGGGCAGGGGTGGGGGTTTAGCCTAAGTCATCCGATAAAAGGCAGCATTCTTCATTGTAGCATCTGAATTCCTGTTGAAAGGATGAAGAATAGCAATTTCTGGTTTGTTACCGACAAGTAGAAAGTCCTGTAGATTTATGGGCATTGTCTCTGGCTAGGACTTAGAAAAAGCAGTCCCTCTTGGCAGTTCTAGTCAAGTGAGTCTTTAAAATAACACTTCCACTGCGTGAGGCTCAAGAACGTCCACACAGAGTGAGTGTGTTTACTCCTGGGGAGAGGCAGAGACATCTCGGGCCAGGCTTGCTTACATCCAGCTGGTCAGGGGCCCTCCCTGGGGATTCTGAGGTCGCTCCTCATTCATACAAACCCAGCCTCCCGCCCTGCCTGCCTGCCTGCCTGTCAGCCCTGGGAGGGGAGGGCCCCTCTGTGCTCTAGCCAGACCTGGGCCTCCCCACTTTTCCCCCACCCACTCGCAGGATCCACGTGGTCTCAGCTCCCAGGAAAATTCCCCAGCTGGGGTTCTTCAGAGGGTGAACAAATAAGCATTCAGCTACTGTCAGTCTACTCACACTTGAAATTCTGCCTGGTTCTAAACTCTGAAAATGATCAGGATGAACTTGAAAGTAATCCCCTGGTGTTTCTAACACTTGCCCTCTAACTGGCCCTGGACTTGCTCACCAGCACCCTACCTTTCACCCACTAGTCATATTTAACTTAGTTTTTGATGTCAATTATATCACCCGGATCACTGGATGTGAATTATATCACCGGATGGCAGCACCCTTATGGCAGAAAGTGAAGAAAAACTATAGAGTCTCTTGATGAAGGTGAAAGAGGAGAGTGAAAAAGTTGGCTTAAAACTCAACATTCAGAAAACTAAGATCATGGCATCTGGTCCCATCACTTCATGGCAAATAGATGGGGAAACAATGGAAACAATGACAGACTTTATTCTTTATTCTTTTATTTATTCTTGGGGGCTCCAAAATCACTGCAGATGGTGACAATTAAAAGACGCTTGCTCCTTGGAAGAAAAGCTATGACCAACCTAGACGGCATGTTAAAAAGCAGAGATATTACTTTGCCAACAAAAGTCTGTCTAGTCAAAGCTATGGTTTTTCCAGTAGTCATGTATGGATGTGAGAGTTGAACTATAAAGAAAGCTCAGTACTCAAGAATTGATGCTTTTGAACTGTGGTGTTGGAGAAGACTCTTGAGAGTTACTTGGACTGCAAGGAGATCCAACCCGTCCATCCTAAAGGAAATCAGTCCTGAACAGTCATTGGAAGGTCTGATGCTGAAGCTCTAACTCCAGTACTTAGGCCACTTGATGCGAAGAACTGACTCATTGCAAGACCCTGATGCTGGGAAAGATTGAAGGCAGGAGGAGAAGGGGATGACAGAGGATGAGATGGCTGGATAGCATCTCTGACTCAATGGACATGAGTTTGAGTAAGCTCTGGGAGTTCATGATGGACAGGAAGGACTGGCGTGCTGCAGTCCATGGTGTCGTGAAGAGTAGGACACAACTGAGTGACTGAACTGAACTGATAATCACCAGGAAGAATGTGTAAAACATGCATGAATGGTTTAAAAAACAGATTAGAAGTTGCACAGCCATGTGACCACACCCAGTGAGGAATGTTGCCAGGGCCCCACCCCACGCCCATTGTGTACTAGCGCACCCCTTTCCCAATAAACATTCTCTGTTTCCCCGGTTGTACTCTGACTCTATGGAACTTATTTTCTTGTTTTGCTTTATATTGTGTCACCTGTGTATGATCCTCTGTATTCATTTTGTTTGCTTTCGAACATATGTACAGGGGATGGTGATGTATATATTACTTTGAGTCTTGATTCTTTGCTTAATGTTTGTGAGATTCACCATATTGTGTGAAGCTAAACTGTATTTTCTTTGCTATATGGCATTCCATTATGAATACTATAATTTTATCATTTCTACTGTCATGGGATATTTGGGTTGTTTTCTTTTGTCTTACTGTGAAAAATGCTGAATGGACCAGTGGATGGACAAGGAGACAACCCGGGCCCTCAGGCTGCTGAGCAGGGTACAGACACAGCTGTGCCTTCGGATTCAGACAAGAAGCTTCCTGAAATGGACATTGATTGATTCCAACAATTGTTTATATTAAAACAGGCTATTATAAAGCTAAAAAAAAAAAAAAAAAAAAACCTTTTGTGTAAGTTTCTCTAGAGATATACCTAGGAAAAGATCTCTGGGTCGTGGGGTATGCAGATTTCCAAAATGATCATATCAGTAGAGTTTTCCACTATGGATGGATGGGAGTTCCTACTGCCAAACATCTTGGATGGGAGTTCTTATTGCCAAACATCTTGATGTAACCTCTGTGCAGTCTGGTACAAAGTGGTAATCCATTAAAGGTTTACTGTGTGTTCCCCTGAGTTCCTGTAAAGGTGAACACTTGATTCTGCCTGTTGGCCATCTGGGTTTCTACCTTTGCACTGCTTGGTGAGAGATGCAAGCCCTTTCGCTGCCAGGCCGTCCATCTCAGCCATCCTTGTATCTTCTTGGTCCTCTAGTGTCACAGCCAGCTCCTCAGCTCAGTCACTTCCTTGTTGGTGGTGACTTGTTAGAGGCTTC
Source organism: Bos javanicus (assembly GCF_032452875.1). Classification (NCBI taxonomy): domain Eukaryota; kingdom Metazoa; phylum Chordata; class Mammalia; order Artiodactyla; family Bovidae; genus Bos; species Bos javanicus. The sequence continues at coordinate 32,366,795 of NC_083889.1, forward strand.
CTGTACTAAATACATTCTTTCAGAAAAGTGATACTATGTACTCACGGCAAAGGATGTTTTGCAATAGTGCAAAGGAACAGATTTGGAGGATTAATAGGCACATTCTCAAACACAAAGAAATAAGGCTGTGTTTTTTCCTGAGAGTAATCTTTTGGAATGGTCCGGATTCCACATTTGTCAAAATTATTTATGTTTCTCATTTATTCATGCCCTACTGACACTTTACACTGTAAATAAATTATCTGAAACTGGAAACCAAGTTGAACTGAGAACTATACATGCTTTTCTAATAGTTTATATCGGAAATTGCAAAGTAATGGTCATGGTCTGCTGGTATATATGTTTTATAGGACCTGCAGAATGTTTTACTTTTTATTTTGACTTTTTTTTTTCTGATGGAGGCATTATTTTGAAATTGCTCTAGGTAAAAATCTGAGATTTTGCCCCTTTTCAAAACAAGTGTAATCATTATTAGGCAGTAGCGGATCTGTATTCCCATGTGACACAAAAGACCTGGATCTGAGCAGTGTTTCCCCATCAGCAGCGGTGTCTGTTATCCTCAGTATCCAGTCTCCTTTTTCTCCATATTAGTAGAATTTTTAGCGATGCATGTGGCTGCCCAAAATAAAGACTTACACATCCCAGTGTCCCTTGCAGTTAGCAAGAGCCTTGTGATGGTTCTGGCCAGTGGGATTAGGGGAGATGGGCAGCTTTCAGGTTCTGCCTGTAACGGAGTGGGTATGTCTGCCTTTATTATTTTCCCCTACCTGATGGCTAAAATGTGGGTATGGTGATGGGCTATCTTGGATCACATGAAGAATAGCAGCACCCCAGGAATGGTGAAGCAACAGGAGAAGAGATTGGGCCCCTGAATACTTCATGTTATTCCAGTTCTGACTTTTATATCAAGAGAAATTAACCAAAGTGTTGATCTCTGTCTCACACAGTCAAATCTATATTCTAAGTAATTTTTCAGGTGGGCAACGTTCTCTTCCTCACAGTCCCCATCAGTCCCTACAGTCCCTGTGTCTGCTGCTGAGTTTGACTTGCCCTTCTCAGCTAGCTTATGCAGATGGATTTCTAGTGCCTCTCTCCCATGGCTCCTATTAGACACTTGCATCTGAGATACTTTTATATTCTAACATCTTGATAGTCTAAGGATGACAGAAGAGAACATTTCTTCAAGTCTAAAAGATGCAATTAGAAGTTTTAGGGTTGGATTATCAGTAGTTTTATAAGAATCCAGGTGAGGGTTTTTCAACCTCAACACTATTGACAATTGGGGCAAGATAATCCTTTGTTGCTGGGGCCTGTCCTGTGTATTGTAGGCTGTATAGTAGCATCCTGGCGTCTGCTCACTGGCTGCTAGTAACACTTCCTTCCCCAGGTGTGACTAAATGTCTTAAGACATTGCTAAATATCCCCTGAGGAGCAAAGTTGCCCCAGTTAAGACCCACTAATTGAAAGTAGATTTCTTTTTTTAATCTTTTTTTAAAAATTGGTAGATTTTATTTTTTAAGGGTAGTTTTTGGTTTACACAAGAGTTGAACAGAAAATCCAGGGGAAAAAAAAAAATATATATATATATATATCTTATCTTCTCTCCTCTCCCCTCTCTTCAGTTTCCCCATCAGTAACATCTTGCATTAGTGTCATACATTTGTTTCAGATTATCAATATTGATACATTACTAGTTCAAGATTGCTGGGAGAAATATCAATAACCTCAGATATGCAGATGACACCACCCTTATGGCAGAAAGCAAAGAAGAACTAAAGAGCCTCTTGATGAAAGTGAAAGAGGAGAGTGAAAAAGTTGGCTGAAAGCTTGACATTCAGAAAACTAAGATCATGGCATCTGGTCCCATCACTTCATGGCAAATAGATGGGGAAACAGTGGAAACAGTGGCAGACTTTATTTTGGGCTCCAAAATCACTGCAGATGGTGGCTGCAGCCATGAAATTAAAAGACGCTACTCCTTGGAAGGAAAGTTATGACCAACCTAGACAACATATTAAAAAGCAGAGACTTTGCCAACAAAGCTCTGTCTCATCAAGGCTATGGTTTTTCCAGTAATCGTGTATGGATGCAAGAATTGGACTATAAAGAAAGCTGAGTGCCGAAGAATTGATGCTTTTGAACTGTGGTGTTGGAGAAGACTCTTGAGAGTCCCTTGGACTACATGGAGATCCAACCAGTCCATCACAAAGATCAGTCCCGAGTGTTCATTGGGAGGTCTGATGTTGAAGCTGAAACTCCAAATCTTTGGCCACCTGATGTGAAGAACTGACTCATTTGAAAAGACTCTGATGCTGGGAAAGAATGAAGGCAGGAGGAGAGGATGAGATGGTTGGATGGCATCACCAACTCAATGGACATGAGTTTGAGTAAACACCAGGAGTTGGTGATGGACAAGGAGGCCTGGCATGCTGCAGTCCATGAGGTCACAGAGTCAGACACAACTGAGCGACTAAACTGAACTGAAAGTTCATAGTCACATTATGATTCTCTCTTGCGTTGTACTGATTCTATAGCTTTTGACAAATGCATGTCATATATCCATGATTACAGTATTATTCAGAATAGTTTCATGGCCCCCCAGATCCTTTGTGCTCCACCTATTCAAGTGTATTCCTTTTAAAGTAATCTAAACTCTCCTTAAAATGATCCCTAAGCCTATTAATGCTCATTTTCCTTGCTTCTCAGTGATTGATTTGTAACCCAAAAGAAGTCTTAATGAATGAATATTCATTGTTATTTAGGATGCGGGCTCATGATTAACCTTTGGTAATTTATTGATTTATTCAGTCATCATTTCCAGATATATAACATCACATCTTAGAACTGGGGTAGGTTCTAATCGTGCATAGTTAAAATTACTTTTGAAAATGTGTTGGAAAGGTGACCTGTCGAAGACCAAAATTCATCACGTTGTATTTTTCTCCATTTGAAACACATAGATGTTTCTTAAGTTAAGCAGTTAAGAAATACAGATGTTTCTTATGATTAGCGAGCATGTATTAAATGCTTAAATACTATACTAGAAAATTCTCAATATGTTGAGAAGCTGGTGCTTTATGGACATAGAAACTAAAATCATCTTAAAAGGAAGCAACTTCAAACCTTCCATTTCACACTTATTCTCAACAGTGAGCTTTTGAATAGAATGATGGACAGAATTTCCCCCTTATTTCTTCTCCCTTTCGCCTCTCTTGGCTGAATACATTTGCATAACTTAAAAGCAATATCATGAAATAGAGGACAAACTGAGAGTTACCAAAGCGGGGGATGGGAGGGTCAGATGGATTGGGAGATGGGAACTGACATAAATACACTACAGTGTATAAAATAAATGACTAATGAGAACCTACTGTACAGCACAGGGAGTTCTATTCAATATTCTGTGGCAATCTAAATTGGAAGGAAATATAAAAAAAGAGTGTATATATATATATATATATATATATATGTGACTGATTCACTTTACCATACAAGAAACTAACAACATTTTAAAGCAACTATACTCTAGTAAAAATTAATTTTAAGAATTACACACAAATTTTTTTTTAATGCAACTGCATCCAATGACACTTGTTTCTACATGCTCGGATGCAGTATACACATAATACGTATTTGCTAAATGAATGAGTGAATTTGTGGTAAATAGCAGCTTCTCTTCTACTCTAGTGAGGTCTTGATCACAACAAAATTAACTCTAATCCAAAGAAATAAGTAAATGCAAGGTTGAGTTCTTTAAACTCAGCATACAGTTCACATGAACCCAGAAGATAACACACATGTGGATGGTGGTGATGATTAACAACAAAAGGTATTATCTTTAGTCTGTCACTTCAGAACATATGCGTGTATTTTCCCTTGACAAAAAAATTCGTAAGCCAACATCTTTGAAAAGGAAATGGGATTTGAAGGACAGAGGATAAAAGAAATGATTAAGAAAAATAAATATCATTGTGGGAGTTGACAGATGACCTTTCCTTTGATTAAATTGGACTGTGGTGTATTTTCGTTTTCAGGAAGCCCAAACCAGTTTCCCCAGATTGTCAATGTGGTTAAGTCATACTGCTCAGATTTCAAATGAATGGAGAGATTTATCCTTATGTAAGAACAGGAGCCAAGTGACTTTTCATTTCCTGGAGTGATTTGTAAAGCCGGATCTTTCACCTTTAGGGAGGGCCACAAGCCTGGTTTTGTAGCATTGACAGGTGCAGATCATACTATCTCCCAGCTAGGTGATGCTCTGTCTATTCTCACTGAAAGATGGTAAATTTATATACAGGTTGCTCAGTGGGTTCACTTGATTGCCCTGTGGCCTGGTGGAGAAACTGATAAAACCAGCAAATGAACCTTCTGTAGACCCTGAAGGACAACCACTCACACCACACCCCATCAGGTGACAGGAGAGAGCAGTTTCTAACCCAGCACAGTGCAACCTGGGCCAAACCAAACCAGTCAGCACGCCGTGCTTGGTTCCCCAGTTTGACCTGTGACATTAGATCTAGGAGGACTGGATGAATGCTTTGGGAGGAGATGGACCTTGAGTTCAATGTTTTGTCCTCCACTTGCAAGCTCATCTCTTCCAACATCACAATTCACACTGGGGCAAACCTCAGGAAAGCAAATGTAAAAATGCTTGCGTGATGGCTTTTGAAACTAATCGGTTCAGAGGTTTCATTTGTAAGTAGGGGTGAGGGCGAAGGGGGAGCTCTGCCTTGCCAGAGATGAGAATATTATGTGGGCTCTCTAGGACACTCCTCTGGGAATCTGGCAAGGAATCAGGTGATAGAATACTGTAATTAATCTCTTGGTGGGTCTTGGCCTTTGAAGCCTTCTAGCTCCTCCACCTAATAGCTGTGAGACATTGAACAAGAGGCTTAGCCTCGCTGAAACTCACACTCTTACCTGTGAAGTTGTTGTTTAGTCACTAAGTTGTGTTCGACCCTTTTCCCACCCCTATGGACTGGTGCCTCTGTCCATGAGATTTCCCAGGCAAGAATACTGGAGTGGGTTGCCATTTCCTTCTCCAGGGAATCTTCCGATGCAGAGATCAAACCCATGTCTCCTGTATTGTCAGGCAGATTCTTTACCACTGACCCACCTGGGAGGCCCCCTTACCCCCCGCCTCCAGCCCCCGTAAAGTAGTCTGGGTAAATAATAGTACCTGCCGCATGAGAAGAGTTGTGATGGGACTTTCATAAGGTGAACAGTGCCCTCCAAGTGCTTTCCATGGTGCCTAGCTCTTGGTAACCTCAACAAAGGGTGCGTGTGTGCTAAGTCACTTCAGTCGTGTCCAACTCTTTGTGACCCTGTGAATACCGGAGTGGGTTGCCATGCCCTTCTCCAGGGGATCTTCCCTACCCAGGGATTGAATCTGTGTCTCTTATATCTCCTGCATCGGCAGGTGGGTTCTTTACCATTAGCACCATCTAGGAAGCCGTAGCTAGTGGCAAAGGTATGAAGAGGCGGAAAATAAGAGGAAGGGTTACCAGTATTGTGTTTGAGAAATGCCAGGGTGGTCAGGATTTTGCTCTTTAATGCACTTATCCTAAGCTCCAGTGGATTCTTTTGAGAGTCATGTCTGTTTCAGCGGAAACTGCTTTCTTAAATACCTGAAGCAATTTAAGGGTATTTTCTATCATACAGCACAGGACCAACTATGACTGAGTCATGCTACCTCTTCTCCCTTGTGTCAAGTTCCTTAAAGACCACACCCTTCATTGGACAGCCACAATTTTGCCCTTTTTTTTTTTTTTTTAAGTTTTGTTCTCAAAAGTCATTGGTTTTTATCACAATATTGTTGATTTGAAACATTATACATTTCATGTATCCATAATGACTCACAGTTTTTAAAGATTGTATTCCATTGATGGTTATTATAAAATATTGCCTATGTGCTCCGGATTTTGCCATTTTAAAATGAGCTGATGTTTCACAAGGTACATTTTAGTTCGCCTGGTACAATTCAAGGGACATCTTGGGTTTCATTCAGCTTCCCTTGTGGCTCAGCTGATGAAAAATCTGCCTGCAGTGCGGGAGACCTGGGTTTGATCCCTGGGTTGGGAAGATCCCCTGGAGAAGGGAAAGGCTACCCACTCTAGTATTCTGACCTGGGGAATTCCATGAACTGTGTAGTCCATGGGGTCACAAAGAGTCAGACACAACTGAGTGACTTTCACTTAGGTTTCATTAGAAGTACATTTTTCAAGTCATCTTCTGTGATTTCCACAGATGGCCAACTTTGTTCATTTTATTCCAGGAAGCGGTAGGGAAGTAAGAGAAAGGGAGTAATAGAAAGGTCTATACACATCTTTTTATTGCAATAATATCTATTATGAAAAAGTGGTAATACTGTGTGAATGCTTTTAGGATAACTAGTGTCCCTACATAGTGAATATTATGTAGACACTAAAGATAATTATGAGGGTGCTATAGGAACATGGAGGAAGTATATAATGACATTTGAAACATGCTATATAAAAATAGAATATGAAATATGCACAATTATAGTAATACTTTTGTAATAAAATAGATACATATAGGAAAGACACAATGAAAACAGCTGTGAGTTTGTAAGGAAAATGAGATTATGGCAATTTAACATTATTTTAATGTCCTTTGGGCTTTGTAAAAGCCTCAAAAATCTCATCAGATGACTTGGTTCTCCATTTGAGCACCGTCTTTAGTTAAAGTCTGTTGCCTTACGTCTGCTCCCCATAACATTTGACACAGCCCAGTGTACTATCATTGGGCTTCCCAGGTGGCTGAGTGGTGAAGAACCTGCCTGCCAATGCAGGAGACATGGGTTCAGTCCCTGGGTCAGGAAGATCCCCTAGAGAAGGAAATGGCATTCCACTCCAATATTCTTGCCTGGGAAATCCATGGACAGAGGAGCCTGGTGGGCTACAGTCTATGGGGTCACATGTCACAAAAGAATCGGGCACAACTGAGCTACTAAACAACAACAAATGTGCTATAGTTGTTACTTTTCAGATTTCACCTGATGACCAGCTTGGATAATCATTTAGGTAACAGTAATTGACATATTGTATTACTTTTCTTTTTAGTGATGAAAATGCCAGGAAAGATTTAAAGACACTTCCAGCTTTTCCAACCAAAACTCTGCAGGAGCATCCCTCCCTTGCTTACTGGTAAGCTGAGCCAAGATGGCCCATGACCCCATTGCCATAGCCTCCATTGAGAACTACATGCTCCTCAGGAGACTGCAAGAAATATAAGTGAGGGAAATCTCAAATTGCCTATAATATGTGTCAGACTCATAAGAAGTAGACCTTGATCCTTCTAGTGACAAGGTCTTGTTAAAGCTCTCTGGAGACTGTCATCCCAAGACTTGTAGTCATATGTGGAGAGTAGCCATTTGCCTTTCCATTCAAGTGCATAAAAGATTTGTAGAGTGCTGTTAAGTCATGCTTAGTATATGGGTAGTCACTGTGTAACACAGCCCTCATCTGGAGGAGTACAATGCAAGTGGTATAAAAGACAGATTTCCTTAAACAGAGGTGTTCGTAATGCACAGAAACAACCTGAATGATCAGAGGTTTCATCTACAGCCAGGAGCCGTTGTCTATTTTGAGTTGTTTTCTTTGTCTGTGTTTTAATGAACCCATCGTACCCATCTCCCATGCGACATTTTTCCTAGAGAAGTACGTTTTCTCCCCTTAAACTACTTACATTCCCTTTAAATGTATTTTCCTCAGTTTAAGGCTATGAATCCTGAAGATGGTTTTCCTTTCCATTAAAAAACTGGTTACCAAAAAAAAAAAAAAAAAAACTGGTTACAAAATAAATATTCGCCATGAATGAGCTATAATATGAAAGTTGGAATATTTCCCAAGTCAATAGTGAGAGTGAGTGCTGAGGCTACATTGCATCCTGAATCTGGAACCTTTTAAATGAATCATTGTTAAGTGACAGTTTCTTAACAGTAAAAAGCAAAGACCGATTACTGTTGATTATTGGGTATATAGAGATAAAAACGTTTATTCTTCTCATTATACTTGAGATGTGACTAACAAGCTACCAGTCTAAAAGGAGGGTAAATAACTGAATGGTGTCAAAGGTGATCAGAGTTCACCTGTTTTTCCCCTTTCTAATCAAAAAGTTTTATCCTAAGACAATAATGAAGGTATTATTACCTTCTCCTAAGGTATTATGTGCACAAGTCATGAGAGTAGAGTATTTTAGATTGAACACTCATGTAGAAACATTTTTAATTCTTTCTAAATCTTAGCAGTTTAAGGAAAATGTCTATAATACCTTACACCTGCTGATCTCTTTAAAAACTTTTAATTTCCCCAGCAAGTCTCTCTAGCATTTAATAATATTGTTTTGTATTTATTATATTCCATCAGTTATGGGAGAAAATATTAGTTTTTCATTTGATGAATTGATGTTATTTTCCTTTTCTAATAACTTAAGGTTTTAACATTTTACACATAAGTTATATAAAATTGTAAACAGTCAAGACAAGGTAGTCAAACGTCTGAGGTCCAAGAGTCTGTGTCCTACAAAAACGAAAGTCACCCAGCGTCTATCTCCTGAACAGGTTGGTCTAGGCCTTCTTTCTCAAGTATTTTCAGTGGCTACCTGGAAACCTTGAAATGGAATCTGTACTTCACATAGTTGTATATTGCTCTACTTTTCATTTCCTTGTTTTACAGTGAGGACAGAGTAATTGAACATTATTTGAAAATCAAAGGTCTGACTCGGGGTCAAGCTGTCGTTCAGTAAGTATCTTTCTGAAGATATGGTTGTAATGTCTTCTGTTTGAGAAAGTCATCTGAAATGATTTCTGTTGTACAGTTGGTGTGCATATAGTACCTGGCTAGAAGTGTCTTGCCGTGAATTACAAACTTCATGGGCTATTCTATACTTTGGTGTCATCAATTCAGATGCCTACCAATGTCAGGCAGGTAACAAAAATGAGATTGTGGTGACTGTGGTGAATTAGAGAGCTTTTGACCTGGCTGGAGACAAGGCTACTCAGCCTCAGCATTCAGGCATAATGCTGCCAAATCATCTAATGTTTTTCAAGAAAAAAAGGAAATTACAGTTTTTAAATCCTATTTTTTTTCTTTTTTATTTATTTTAGTTGGAGGCTAATTACTTTCCATTAAATCCTAATTTAAAAAATTGCAAAGTAATGTTAAGAAACTTTAGTACAACGTGAGGCAGACAGTACCTGTCTGGAGGCCATGTTTGGTCACCTGGTTGGCAGCTCTATTTTGGGTGGAACACACAGTGCTAGATTGGATCATCTGTTTCTTCCTGGTACAAACAGCAGACTGTAATGATAGATTTCTACATTTTAGACCTACAGAGTATCCGTTGTTTATTAAGAACAGTTTACAAGCTACATTGAAGTTTTTAAATTATAAAAACTAAATTTATAATTTTTAAGTTGTAAAAACTAATATAGCATGACTATATTGTGGAATAACTTTTATGATGATAGAAGGTTTTTTTTTTGTTTGTTTTTGTAAATCTGCCGAATATAGCACAAATCATGTGAGAAGTGAAATAAGGACTTGGTGATCACTATTCCCCCGTCAGGTATAGATTTCTCCCACATCCCTGCTCTTGCACTCATCTCCTTTTTATCACAGTATACCTGCTGGGATTTTCAAGGCAGAAATCAGAAGTTAGCAGTTCCAAAGCTGAATCCCTAATTTGTGCCCACCTTCTGAACTGAAAAATAAAAAGGAATAGCAATTTCCATGAATGATTTTAGGTTAGGTTAATGAGCATATTATTAACTGTTCTTGATTAAATGTAGTATCTTCTTATTTCCTTTGATCATTATCGTTATGGCTCCAAGTAAGAGACTGTCTAACTCAGTAGTTAAGGCTCTAGACTGTGGAATCCGACTCACTTTGTGTGGGAATCCTGGCTGTGCAGTGTAATTGCTACCTGGCCTTGGCACATCTACTTAACTGTTTATATTCACTTACATGGAGACCTTTTACTTTGAAGAATTATCACGTTTATTGATTACAAGGTCCAGAGCCACTGATCTTCGAAATGTTATTAAACAGCCCACTTGTATCATACAGGAGTCTCAGTTTTTTGTGGGCAGAAAGGAAATCTTACACAATTTAGTCCACTCCATAAACTCTTAAGGGCTACCCTGGTGGCTCAGTGGGAAAGAATCTGCCTGCTAATGCAGGAGATGCAGGTTTGATCCCTGGGTCAGGAAAATCTCCTGGAGAAGGAGATAGCAACCCACTCCACAGTTCTTGCCTGGGAAATCCCATGGACTGAGAAGCCTGGTGGGCTACAGTTCATGGAGTCACAAAAGGGTCAGACACGACTGAGCAACTAAACAACAACAACATAAAGTCTTAAAAGAATAAAATAAATACTTGTTGAATTAAAAATAACAAGAGGTATATAATCACTTTAACTTTTTTGAGGGAGTACATACATTTAAAAATCTTATTTACAATAGTAGATTTACAATAATAAAACTCACTCTTTTAAAGCATATATTTCTAAGAGGTTTGACTTTATTTCTAAAATGTACCACCATCAATATATAGATTACCTCTATGTTTTATTTATTATGAGCAAGACTCAAAAGTTGATTCTAGTGTCTTGCATCATTAAGTGCTAGTTAAAAAAAACTTGCAATTTGTGTTTATAATAAAGTATAATATGTTTCTGAGTCATAGAAATTTTAATATGCAGACAATATTTCCTATAGCTTTTTGAAATTGAGTTTTTGTTAACAACCTTCTAACATTTGAGTGAGGTAAAATGTATTACTCCCTAGAGTGGTTTATTCTATTTCTGCCTTTAGTCAAAGAAGTGGTTTTAATGAGTAAAGCAGATACAAATGGTGTTTCTTTAGATCACTTTTCCCAAAAGGACCCTCTAACTAATTTAATAAGAGGTTATAACATATATTCATTTTTCATAGGTATATGAAAATAGTAGAAGCTCTGCCAACCTATGGAGTCCATTATTATGCAGTAAAGGTAAATACTTTCATATGACGAAGCTTTCATCATGACTGTGTTATCATATGAGCATTAGTGAACAGCATTAACTTCCTAAAATCACATAAATCAATATGCATATTTATGTAAATTTTCTCTAGGAATTTCAGCTTTTAGAGTAAGATTGAATTTCTTAAAAAAAATAAAAGCCTGATTGTATCTTGTCATTGTTATAGCAAATTATAAAGCATATTATCTTTGTAAAATGCTAGCTATGTTCAAATGTGTTCCCAAAGCCTCTATTAGCCCTGAAATATTCAGATCATTCTCTTCTGGTACACCTATGCATTTACCTACTTTTGCTTATTTATGTCTTTCAATTGGGCACCTTTCCAATACTACTAGATGTACATTTCATACCACCTTTGTATGAGAATCATTGGAGAATCATCCCATATCATTTAAGCAGCTTCATAAAATCCTCAAGTTTCTACAAGATTTGTAGTACCCATTTTCAGTTGGTATGTTTTATATTTGAGTAGTATTTTTAGATTTCATACACATGGAGAAATTGACTAAGAAAAACTTTGAGATGATAGAGAACAAAGCATATTGTTAATAAAAGAGTCTTGTTTGAAAGAGGTATAATTTTATACTTGGTCAATCTTGAGTGACTTTCCAAGTTCTGACAGTGTTTGCAATTCCAAATGGTGGGGAATTGGATCATACATACCTGTATGATGAGGACACCTTTTACTAAAAATATGTAGCAATTCCATTTTAATTTCTACTGATTCTTAATTTGTTTGCATATGGGTATATGTTTAAGCCCAAGTTTTTTCTTTCCCTTTGTCAGTATACCCTTTCTTTGGCAAGACCTAAAAGATAAATTTATGAGTAAAAAAAAAATTCCTCCTCTCCCCTTATATACCTCAAAGTCATTATTCAAGCATCTTGTCTTTGAATCATTTAACTCATCCGAAGAGTGCTTTAGTATTCCCATGTTCCTTGTTAAGTTTATAAACATTAGGATTTGGAACCACTTTTCTCATCTTGGTAATTCTTTGGAAACTTCCCTGACCTTTATAGCTAGTTACTAATCAAGAGAACAAAGAGCTTTTTTCTTTTTCTTTTTTTTTTTAAATGACTAACTGGCTTTGTACTCTGGATTAATTACTCGTTGAATTACTTATATTTTATATCTTCTTTCCAATTGTTTAATCCTAACAGTAATATGTCTTTCTTTTTGATGGTGTTAATAGTATTGGTGTGTTTTGATTTATAGATCTTATTTGAAGAAATTCTAAGAAAGTGTTCTAATAACAAGTCAGGATTTTAAATAGTGTTTTGTTTACCAAGACAAAATTATTTTGACTTGCTGATACTTGTTAAAGCAAGAAATTGGTAGATATTACTTCATCTCTAGAAGACTTAACAATTAGGTCTTGGTTCTCATGTTTTTCCACCTTCCAGGATAAACAAGGACTTCCTTGGTGGCTTGGAATCAGCTATAAAGGAATTGGCCAGTATGATTTGCAAGATAAGGTGAAACCTCGGAAAGTAAGTGTGAATCGTTTCAGACACGGGAACGCTAAGCTGTTCTAGAGCTAGAAACGTCACTTTAAGAGGCAACAAGCAATCTTGGGTAAAGAATTTTTGATTAGTGAAGTCCTAGGTGTACAGAAGAGTCAAGTTAAATGTGAGATACTTTTTATAACTCATTCATGCACCATTTATACAGCAATTCCATGTCTGATCATTTATTAGTAAAATTATGCACAAAGATTTAACTACAAGGATGTTGATCACAGCATAGTTTATAAGTGTACACATCTAATTTCTATTTTAAATTAGTATGAACATGATGATGTCATTTGTTTAATAAATTTTATCTATATATAAAAAAGATGCATACATATACATCTTTACATTGAATGGATAAACAAATGGATGAACTGTAAAGATGTAAGCCAAAAATTTGAGTACTGGTTACCTCTCAGGGGTATAGTTACAAGTAATCTTCTTTCTACTGTTGCTGTTATCCTTGCTTATCTTTGTTTCACAATTTTCCACACTTAACATGTCTACTTTTGATAAAGGAATTATGTGCTGTTTAATAAAGGTACACTATCTGGCTTGGATTTTCCAGAGCTAATAAGTTACATTCTCGGCAATTTGATTGTGAGATTGTTCCTCTTGACCAAGCGTAAGTGTACAATACTTCTTATTGCCTGTGTAAGAATTGATGAGTTTGTGTAGATAACCATCGAGCTGCTCCGGCCTACTCAGTATTATAGGAACATAACTTACTCATGCTGGTAGGTTTTGCCACCCTCCCTGTCCTCTGCTGCCATGTCTGGGAATCACAGCTATTGAAACAATGGCCTATAATAACAGACCGTGGTCCAGCGGCCTGCGCCATCACATCCCTACATCACAGCCTTAAATAGCTCTTGGCACTTCCATCTGTCTCTGGCTTTAATGTGTACTAGAAAAACAGCCATGTTTTTCATAAAGTCAGGCCCTGTTCATAATACCACATGCTCTTCATCTTCTAAGTGTCCATTCAGCTTCAATTGGTGCTTACAATCTTCCTTTGAGTTTAGGCAATAAATAAGCTACCCTTTTCTCCTCATTTTATGGTTGTGAAACTGGCACAGAAAACATGAAAGGGTGTCTGCCAGAGCAAACCACAGTCCCCTTTGAATGCCTATTCAGCTCTCCTGGATCAGACTGGCTGGGCACTGTGGCTTCCTATTGGGGATTCTCAATAAAAGTAAGACAGCATTCAACAGAGATCTGCCTGGTGACTGACAGTAAGCAAACCTGTGTGTAATTACACAGTTAGAACTTGATCTCTGTAATTTTGGCCCAGTGACCCAGATCAATTGAAATAAGGAATATTTAATTTCCAGGAGTATAAGTAATTAGTGGTTGTGTTATGTTTTGGGTTTGAGTTTTTGTTTGTTTGTTTGTTTTGGTGGTGCCACAGGGCCTATGGGATCTCAGTTCCCTGACCAGGCATTGAACCCTAATCGCAGCAGTGAAAGCCCTGAACCCTAATCGCTAGGCCACTTGGGGAACTCCCCAACAAGGATGTATTTGAAAGTTTGTTTCTAAGATTAAATTTCCAATAATGATAAATAATGATAAATTTCTAATAAAGAAATGATAGGCATATCATTTTTTGAATATTTTTCAAAATCATTTTTCTGTGCAGTTATATATTTTGATGTTTTTAGAAAACGTTTTAAATAATCATTTTAAAAGAAACAAACAAAAAAAGCACCTACTATAGAAGCATGTCAGTTGGGGTAGCAAGTCCTTCAGTCTTCATCCCTCGCCTGTTTATAAACATTGTCAAGAGGCCGATACTGATTCATACAGACTTTGTCAGTGTGTATACCAAGCAGCAGCAGCAGCATACCAAGCTTTTACAGCGTGAAAGACACCTTACTATATATACTATTTCTTTTCTTTTTTAAAAAAAAATTTATTTATTTCTGTATTTTGACTGTGCTGGGGCTTAGTTGCAGCACATGGAATCTTCACTCATGGCATGTGAACTCTTAATTCCAGCATGTGGAATCTAGTTCCCTGACCGGGGATCAAACCCAGGTCCTCTGCATTGGGAGTGTGGAGTCTTAGGCGCTGAACCACCCGGGAAGTCCCTGTGTGCTATTTCACACTATGTCATATTTCTCCAAGCCACTTATAAAACCGATCTCTTTTCACTCTTTTTAAAGCTGCCTAGTTCTGTATGGTGTCGAAATACTTACTTTATTTAACCAGTTCTCTCGTGATGGACGTGTGGGTTGTTTCCACTGCTAGGAGGATGGATTTGGAGCATAATAAGTTTCTTATTGAAACTAGCCCCTAGTTTATCTATCATGTAGGATCAAATGACTGCCTATCATGTTTTCTTATGGCAGACCTCATCTCGGTTGACTTTTTTTTTTTTTTTTGGTAATTTATTTCTTCCCTGAATTCTACGTTAATAACATTTCTTTAAAATTGTTTGTTCTGAATTTGCATGTAAAATATAACTTAAATTGACTCAAATAATTTCTTAGCTAATGTGCCTTGAGAAAATTGAGATTCTCACAGACTCTAAATGGATCTACTAAAAACAACCAGGCTTTCTTCCAAAATAATGGTGAATCAGAATCTGCACAGTAAATGTTGCTGTTAATTTCCTCTCAGTTGCTCATGACTCACAGGCCTTTCTTCACATTCACAGTTTCATAGAAATTGGTAAATATTGTTTGACACTGATCATAATCAGGTTTGCTTGTTCATTTTAGAGTCTAGACAAGGATCGGAAGCCACTTCCTTCTAGAGTTTTCCTATTTCATTTTTAAGATATGCCACTCAGTTTGAAAGGGACCATAAACAGACCATCCGGTGTCATCACTGTCTCGCTTTCTCTTTCTTGGTTATTTTTGCAGGTATCCACTCTCTACTATAGTTCACCTCCTCCTTGCTGCTTCTGTTAAGCCTGACAAGGGACTCTGCTTCCGTATCTTTATTTTTCCCTGTTCAGACAACTTAAGGGTTTTGTTGGCGGGTGGAGTTTTTCAAGTCCCTGTCCTGGCTCAGTTGGCACAAATAAGGGAGTGCATAATTTAAAAGGACGTGAACACTGATATATAAAAGGAGGACATGCTTCAGCTGTTTTCATGGGCCAATGCTCCAGCAAGTTACCAATGGCTGGGCAGAAAAGAAGGTCAGATTGGCAAATCGGAATGAAACAAAAGCCAGAGTGGGAGTCTGGGTAGATACTCAGCCTCTTGAACCACATGCCTGCTGTATTATAATTACATGGCTTAAAAACAGACCAGAAGGAGGAAGGTTTGCCAATAACATGTCAAAAGGCTATTTTGAAAAATGGTTGGTCCGAGTCCCACAGGCTGAACCCTTCTGTCCTTTCTACGTGTCTATCAGTTATAGCCTCTGAATGTTGGGGACTGTATTTGTTTTACCTCCCAGAATACCCAGCAAAAGCATCTGTGTAGGATAATGATACAGGCCAAGGGTTTGGGAAGAAATCCAAAGCCTGTCTCTGATGTCTGTTTGCTGTGTGACCTTGGGCAAGTTGCTTAACCTATTTTTAAACTCAGTTTCCTGATCTGCACAATGGTGATGCCACCAACTACATAGGGTGGTTGTAAAAGTTAAATGAGATTATATTTAGCATTATGCCTGATTTGCAGTCATTACTCCATACCTGGTAATTACTCATTGATGGTGAGGGAGAGAGGCAATAAAGAAGGGTATGAGAAATATTCTTGGATTCCTATTTGATTAAGGAAGGATCCAACATTGCTATAGACCTAGAGCCTTAGTGTACCACCTGAGAGTACATGCTCACATTTTCTATTTTCAGAGGCTGGTAAGCATTCTGCCTCTCTCAGTTCATTCACCACAATGCCCTAAGGTATGATGCAGATTAAAGAGAAAAGTTTTAAATTCAGAGTTATAATCCACAAAGATTTCAGGTATTAAAAATTCAGATCATAAGCAGTTTTTCTTTTAAATCTGCCCTTTCAACATGAAATGTGTCATTGCAAATTCTTTGGGAATATGAAACATACGAGAACTCAGTTTCAAATTGTAGGATATTCACACTTAAAAACGATGAAACTTTATTAAAAAAAAAAAAAAAGCAAACACATTCCTTCTGGGTTTTTATTGTTCACTCAGTATTTCAAGTCTTCACAAAGTAGACAGTGGGTCAGTGTCTGAGTAAAGTGTCAGTATCTGTCATGGCTGATTTGTACCCCTCCAGCAAGTTATTTCACTGGGGAAAGCCAGAACCTGTCAGAGGTGGGAGGAATAAAAATGACATGCTAGTCAAGGTGTTACAGTAGACCATCGTAGGATAAAATGCTTTTCAAGATTAATATCTTGCTGCATTATAACACTCTAAGAGAGTCTTAAGATACACTTCATTACCCCAGGACATTTCAGGGTGGGAAAGAGGCCTTTAAACATCAGTTAACTAAACTTTTTTTTTTTTTTAATTATTGGATTTTCCCGTTGCCTAGAGCCAGACAAATTAAGTAACCAGCACAAAAATCTTCCTCTTGCCTTGTCATGAAAGTACAATGTTCATTTTATTTAAACTCAGTGACTTGCGTATTCTTCTAAGCATGGCCAACTTTTGTGTGTGTGCGTGTGTGTGTGTGTGTTTAGTTGGAGGATAATTACTTTACAGTGTTTCTGTCATACAACGACATGAGTCAGCCATAAGCGTACTTACATCCCCTCCCTCTTGAGCCTCCCTCCTTGTCCCCCCACCCCACCCCCAGGTCATCACAGAGCACCAGGCTGAGCTCCCTGTACTACCCCGCAGCTTCCCACTAGCTGTGAGCACAGCCAACCTGATGATTTCTAAGTCCTGCTTGCTTCTTCCCCCCGCCCCCATCACCATGGACCTCGATTTGAATGCTAGTTCTAATGCTGCTGAAATGCTAGAGGAGGTTAAGAGTAGGAGAGAGAAGATAACGTGTGCTGCCCACTTGTACTTTCTACATCAATACAAAATGAATTGTGGTGTGCAGGGAGAAAAACGAATTGCAGAACCCAAAGACCGGTCCATCCTGTTTGTAAAGTCTATAATTAAGCTCCAGCCACACCAATAATCAATGTGATTGTTAAAACCTTCCACAGAGTCAGTGGGAGGAGAACCAAAGCCTTATAGTATGGATTTGAAATGGAAACCAGTCCTGCACTCTGCTTACCCGCTGGCTGACCTGCAGCTGTCTCTTAGCCTTTTGGGTCTCTGTTTTCTCAACTATCAAAATCAAAGAATTCTGTGTCTCTACCTCACAGCTCCTTATGTGGACCCGATGAGTTAGTGAATTCCTTCATTGACTACTTATTTTTCTTTTCTTTTTAAAACTTTTTATTGAAGTATAGCTGATTTACAATGTTGTGTTACATTCAGATGGATGGCAAAGTGATTCATACAATCGTGAATACATATACATCAATTTTTTTCAGATTTTTTTCTCTTATAGATTATTATAAAATATTGAGTATAGTTCCCTGTTCTATACAGTTGGTTATTGTTGGTTGTCTGTTTTAAATATAGTATTGTATATATGTCAATTCCAAACTCCTAATTTATCCCTCCCCTCCTCCTTTCCCATAGACATTGCACACACACACACAAAACCTTACAGTTACTTGTTTTTCCCTTCACACCATACTCTAATTTATAGAAACTTTACTGGGCAGCACAGGTATTTGTCTTTTCCTCCTATAATTAATCACTATGAGAATTTGAAGCAGATCTTCTAAGACAGGGAACTCAGAGAATTGGATGGGCATTGTTGAGTCTCCATTTCCATCTCGTGACCAGTAGGCAGATGGAAAGAAGCCAAGGCAAGCAGCCTTGTTCATAAAAATCACCAGGTCTAACTGCAAAAGAGTCTGGAAGTGTATCCTCTAGGTGGGTGGCCGTGGACAAAGCCATCACTCAAAGTGTTTTGTTATGAAAAGAAAGGAGGAAAAATAGATCCTGGGGGTGACAAGTAGTTTCTGTCCTTCTGTGTTTGTTCCCTTTGAAGTCTTTCAGGGGGGATGGTTAATGAGAAACAAACAAGTTAGCAGAGCCTGAAGATATAGATTTTGAATAGTCTCTGATGGGAACCAAGGAGACAGAGGGATGAAAAGGGGACAGGTGGGGATGTTTCCTGTTTCAGGGAAGGCTTCTCTGAGAAAGGTAACATATGAGCTGAGACCTGAAGGGTGAGAAGGAGCCAGGCTTAAAACAAAGCGTGGGCTGGCATGTTCATGTCAGAGAACACTGTATGCTGATGGAAGGGGGACAGGCGTGTTATAAAAACTGAGAGACCCCTGCAGCTGGAGCTTAAAGAATGAATAAAATAAATAAATATATTTATAAATAAATATTTATAAATAAATAAAAAAAAATAAAGTGACTGCTGGTCAGGCAAAACCATTAGATTTCTTTATTTCATCTGTTACTCTGTGTTGATAGGCAGTTACCGAATGGCTGAATTGTTGGCATATACAGAAAAATGAAAGACAGATCTCTAATAGGACTGACCAGTCCAAATGCAGAAAAACCAGTTAGTATGTAAAGCATGGTAAAGTTTTTCTGTTTCATGAGGCATAAACAGTATTCTTCATTCTGTACTTATAACTAAAGATCAGTTTGGCTTCAATTCATTCATCCTTCCGGAACAAAATTCTAGCAATATACTCTGTTTGATATTTTTCCAACAAATTTTCTTGAACCTTTTCTGTTTGCAAGGGCTCTGAACGTGTGCTTTATATTCTTTATCTCATGTAAGGAAAAACCCACATCTTAGTCATTGAGGCCCTGACAATCTACCCGAAAAGACAAAAATCATGATTTTTATTGAAAATATTTAAAAAGCAATGATGGTGGTTTGGCTGCTAAGTTGTGTATGACTGTTTGTGACCCCATGGACTGTAGCCCACCAGGCTCCTCTCTCCATGCAATTTCCCAGGCAAGAGTACTGGAGTAGGTTGCCATTTACTTCTCCAGGGGATCTTCTCCTCCCAGGGATTGAACCTGGGTCTCCTGCATTGCATGCAGATTCTTCACCAACTGAGCCACCAGAGAAGCCTAGGTACCAATTTGTGAGAAGGGATGCCAGCTGTCAGCATCCAGAAAAGCCATGCAGGTATCTCTGAACGACAGGTCAGCACTGGCTATACGAGGCACATGCAGCGAACACTCTAGGTACTAACAGGTGTCATGAGATCAGCCCTGAGAGATTAGAGATTTGGCCACAGAAGGAATTTATATGAGATGACATTCTCCTGATCAGATTTTATGTTATGCATTTTCTGATACCCAGGACATCTTCACCTAAACATTTCAAAAAATACTCAGAATGGTTTGTTCCTTGCGTTTAAGACCTTATGTTTTATGTGTGCAAGGTTATAACATCACATCTGATAAAGTAATTTTCACTACCTGAGTATGCACCGTTGGGTTGTTGTTGTTCAGTCACTAAGTTGTATCCAACTCTTTGCAACCCCATGAACTTCAGCACACCAGTCTTCTCTGTCCTCCAGTATCTCCTGAAGTTTGCTCAAACTCATGTTCATTGACTCAGTGATGCCATCCAACCATCTCATCCTCTGTCACCTCCTTCTCCTCCTGCCTTCAATCTTTCCCAACATCAGAGTCTTTTCCAGTAAGCCAGCTCTTCGCATCAGGTGGCCAAAGTATTGGAGTTTCAGCTTCATCATCAATCCTTCTCTTGAATATTCAGTGTTAATTTCCTTTAGAATGTACTGGTTTGATCTCCTTGCAGTCCAAGGGGACTCTTAAGAGTCTTCTCCAGCACCCAATTCGAGAGCATCAATTCTTTGGCACTCAGCCTTCTTTGTAGCCCAACTCTCACATCTGTACATGACTACTGGAAAAACTGTATCTTTGACTATATGAGCCTTTGTCAGCAAAGTGATATTTTACAGAATTTTAGCTCAGCACACCAGACACTGAGAGCATGGCCTCTTATTATCTTATCAGTTGCTTTAAGTCCCTCTAGGAGGTAACGTTTGCATTTAGAAAACAATCCGGACAGCTATTTATTTCTAAAGGCATTACCCAGTTGAGAAAGAGAGAACTCCAAAAATCATTATTTTATTGCAAAACTTTTATCATCTTCTTCAACACACACCACCTACCAAAGTGAAAGTGAAGTCGCTCAGTGTCCGACTCTTTGCGACCCATGGACTGTAGCCTACCAGGCTCCTCCCTCCATGGGATTCTCCAGGCAAGAGTACTGGAGTGGGTTGCCATTTCCTTCTCCAGGGGATCTTTCCGACCCAGGGATTGAACCCAGGTCTCCCGCATTCCAGGCAGATGCTTTAACCTCTGAGCCACCAGGGAAGCCTACCAAAGCATAGTTCCATTACTAACAGTGATGAGTCAGCTTTTCTCAGTCTCTGAACTATCGATGTTGGGGGCCAGATCATTCTGTCCTGCACATGATCTGATATTCAGCAGTATTCCTGGCCTCTAACCACAAGATGCTAGAAACAGCCTTCCCTCCAGTGTGAGAACTGAAAGTATCTCCAGACATGGCCAGATGTTCTGGCAGTTGTAGGTGAGGGTGGGAAGTGAAGCAAAATCATCATTGGTTGAATAAGTAAGTAAAATATGAGAGACTCAGAGTCCTTTTCCTACAAATGGCTACTGTAATTGCTGCTCTTTTTTCCTGTGAGGCAGAACTGGGAATTACTCCTTTTTCCTCCCCTTTTTGGTTAACATAACAAATCTCCATAGAGTATTCTTCTCAGATGAGAAAGGTGGGACACTGGGGACTTTGGAGCCATCCTTGTGCTTGAGTGTGAATCTCAGATCTGCACCTATTTTGCTTTATGACCTTGCTCTGTCTACTTAAGTCCCTCTGAGCCCCAGTTTTCTCTTCTGTGAAATGGAGCTAAATGCAGTACCTCCCTATAAGGTTGTTGGGAACACTCACTCTCAGTCACATAAATATTTCACTGGTCAAAGTGGCTGGCTGAACAGAAGGTAGGTCAATTTGGCTTTCTCAAAGCTCATTATCCTACAAAAGTCTAATTTTCTGGTACTCCAGAAGGCAAACAACGCTGTCTTCCAACAACAGCACAAGAGACAACTCTACACATGGACATCACCAGATGGTCAATACTGAAATCAGATTGATTGTTTTCTTCGTAGCTGAAGGTGAAAAAAATCTCTATACAGTCAGCAAAAATAGGACCTGGAGCTTACTGTGGCTCAGATCATGAACTCCTTATTGCAAAATTCAGGCTTAAAGAAAGTAGGGGAAACCACTAGACCGTTCGGGTATGACCTAAATCAAATCTCTTACGATTATACACTAGAGGTGACAAATAGATTCAAGGGATTAGATATGGTAGACAGGGTTCCTGAAGAACTGTGGACAGAGGTTTGTAATATTGTACAGGAGGAGGTGACCAAAACCATCCCAAAGAAAAATGCATGAAGGCAAAGTGTTTGTCTGAGGAGGACTTAAAAATAGCTGAAAAAAGAAGAGAAGCAAAAGGCAAAGGAGAAAAGGAACAGTACATCCAACTGAATGCAGAGTTCCAGAGGTTAGCAAGGAGCGATAAGAAAGCCTTCTTAGATGAACAATGCAGAGAAGTAGAGGAAAATAATACAATGGGAAAGACTAGAGCTCTCTTCAGGAAAATTGGAGATACCAAGGGACTATTTCATGCAAAGATGGGCACAATAAAGGACATAAACAGCAAGGACCTAACAGAAGCAGAGGAGATTAAGAAGAAGTGGCAAGAATACACAGAAGAACTATACAAAAAAAGGTCTTAATGACCTGGATAACCATGATGGTGTGGTCACTTCCCTAGAGCCAGACACCCTGGAGTATGAAGTCAAGTGGGCCTTAGAAAGCATTACTATGAACAAAGCTAGTGGAGGTGATGGAATTCCAGCTGAGCTATTTCAAATCCTAAAAGATGATGCTGTGAAAGTGCTGCACTCAATATGTCAGCAAATTTGGAAAACTCAGCAGTGGCCACAGGACTGGAAAAGAACAGCTTTCATTCTAATCCCAAAGAAAGGCAATGCCAAAGAATGTTCAAACTATCATATAATTATACTCATCTCACATGCTAGTAGGGTAATGCTCAAAATCCTTCAAATGACGTTTTAGCAGTATGTGAATCAAGAACTTCCAGGTGTACAAGCTGGATTTAGAAAAGGCAGAGAAGCCAGAGATCAAATTGCCAACATCCTTTGGATCAAAGAGGAAGCAAGGGAATTCCAGGAAAAAATTTGGTTCTTCTTCATTGACTACACTACAGTCTTTGACTGTGTGGATCACAACAAACTGGAAAATTCTGAATGAGATGGGAATACCAGAGCACCTTACTTGTCTCCTGAGAAACCTTGTCTCCTGTTATGGGTCAAGAAGCAACAGTTAGAACCAGATATGGAACAACAGGCTGGTTCAAAATGGGAACGGAGTACAATGAGGCTGTATATTGTCAGTCTGCTTAGTTAACTTATATGCAGAGTCCACCATGTGAAATGCTGGGCTGGATGAATCACAAGCTGGAATAAGATTGGTGGGAGAAATATCAACAACATCAGATATGCAGAGGATACTATTTCTGCTTGCTAATGGCAGAAAGCGAAGAAGAACTAAAGAGCCTCTTGGTGAAGGTGAAAGAGGAGAGTGAAAAAGCTGGTTTAAAATTCAGCATTCAAAAAACTAAAACCATGGCGTCCATTCCCATCACTTCATGGCAAATAGATGGGGGAAAAGTGGAAACACTGATTTCCATTTTCACTTCCAGTGAAAAAAACACATATTTTATTTTCCTGGGCTCCAAAATTGCTGAGGATGGTGTCTGCAGCCACAAAATTAAAAGACACTTGCTCCTTGGAAAAAAAGTTATGACAAACTTAGACAGCATATTAAAAAGCAGAGATATCACTTTGCCAGCAAAGGTCCATATAGTCAAAGCTAAGCTATGGTCTTTCCAGTAGTCCTGTACGCATGTGAGAGCTGGACCATAAGAAGGCTGAGCACTGAAAAATTGATGCTTTTGAACTGTGGTACTGGAGAAGATGCTTGAGAGTCCCTTGGACTGCAAGGAGATCAAGCCAGTCAACCCTAAAGGAAATCAACTCTAAGTATTCATTGGTAAGACTGATGCTGAAGCTCCAAAAGTTTGGCCACCTGATGCAAAGAGCCAGCTTATTGGAAAAGACCCTGATTTGGAGAAAGATTGAAGGCAGGAGGAGAAGGGGCTGACAAAGAGTGAGATAGTTGGATGACATCACTGACTCAATGGACATGAGTCTGAGCAAACTCCAGAAGATAGTGAAGGACAGGGAAACCTGGCTTGCTGCAGTCCATGGGGTTGCAAAGAGCTAGACAGGAGTGAGCAACTAAACAACAGCAACAAGCTGGCTTGTGGGTACTAAGAGTATACACATCAAGCGTAACTTTTTTTACATGAAATAAAGTAAGTAATACTATGATTTCTTTTGCTTCAAGTTATAGCAGGGGAATTACTCTGAGTCATTATTTGATGTACAGTCATACACCACGGCTGTGACTATCCCAAATTTAGTCATTTCCAGGTGAATCTGCAGTTAAATGATTAACCTGTGTTATAAGTGCTATTTAAAAAAAAAAATTTCTGATGACATCTTTCCTATCATTACCTAGTGTTAAAACTTTGGACCCCGTCAGCTTTCAGCCCATCAAGATTCACACAGACAGTTGAATCCGTTCTGTCCAAGACTTTTCCGTGTCTTTCAGTACTCCAAAGGTCCCCCTTGCTGGTGCACACTTCGCGGCATTTTTTATGTGTTAGGGCATGTCCCTTCTTTTTCTGAGTGCTTCAGACCAGAGGGAGCTTGCTAGCTTGCTGCCATGAGTCTCCCTGTGGGCGTGCCCTTGACCTGTCCCCATGTCCCTCCTCTATGACCTTGGCAATACAGAAGCAGTGGACAGATTTCCTACCTAGAGGGTGTAGCAGGAAACAACCAATGAAATCAACAGAGATAGAGCAGTTTTTACAGAGGCTGACGCTCATGGCTTTGGAAACCTGAGGGACACAGATGTGTCAACAGAATAACTCGACTGTTTCTCATCGGTGGAAAGACAGATGTGGGATCAAGACAGCTGTTTTTAGTTCTAGTTCTGCTATTAAGTGGGCTTCCCTGGTGGCTCAGATGGTAAAGAATCTGTCTGCAATGCAGGAGACTGGATTCAATCTCTGTATTGGGAAGATCCCCTAGAGAAGGAAATGGCAACCCACTCCAGTATTCTTCCCTGGGAAATCCCATGGATGGAGAAGCCTGGCAGGCTATATAGTCCACAGGGTCACAGAGTCCCATGACTGCTATTAAGTGGCTCTTCTCCATTTTCAGAAAAGATGATAAAATAAGGGAATTGGACTGAGAGTCCTTAATGGATACAACTGACTGTATCACTTACTGAATGTTGATTATGAGCCAGGCACTGTGCTAAGTGCTTTGTGAACATAATCTCAGCTAAACCCTTCCAACAATCCTCTGAGGCAGGCATTGTTGGTCCCATTTTACAGATGAGGAAACTGAAACTCAGGAAAGTTAATCAACTTGCCAAATAAAGCACATGTATTGAAATCAGCATGTATGCCAAGGCACTCTGATATGGTCCAGTTGGTGCAGTAAGCATCACAAGGGAGGGGACCTGGTCATTATTTTCCAACGAGAACAGGACTTTGCATGTACAAGGTGGACAAGGTATATTTGTTAATTGAAGAAGAGTGTGTAAAGGACAAGAGCTACTTAAGTATGTGACTTCTGGTTTCCTAAAAGTCCTTCTGCTTTTCCTTATAGTTTTTTTTTTCTAAAGTTTGTGATCTCAGATATTTAGGAATCACTGTGATTGTAGGATAGGAAGGGGAAAAGTGATTTCTTCCAATTCTTTGAGTCTATAATGGTGGGGTCTAACTAAATATGAATTATAGGTTTCAACAAAATGCCTTAATTATTCAACCCGTGCATCTCATTAAAGCGTAATTGTTGTTTAGTTGCTTGGTTATTTCTGACTCTCTGCAACCCCATGGTCTGTAGCCCACCAGGCTCCTCTGTCCGTGGGATTTCCCAGGCAAGAATACTGGAGTGGGTTGCCATTTCCTTCTCCAGGGGATCTTCCTGACCCAGGGATCAAACCCAAGTCTCCTGAATTGGCAGGCAGATTCTTTACCGCTGAGCCTCCAGGGAAGCCCCAAAGTGTAATAATGTGTGGCAATTATTCTAAAACTGTCAACTTCCTTTACATCTAAGGATAAAGGGAATAGATTCTGACTATGATTTTATATACACGTTCACTTTTAAAATGGGATTTGATTCAACTTTGGTTTTCTGTGTCACTTATTACATCTTTGACACTTTGTTTTTCTAAGACAAGGTGATCTGTAACCTAAGGAAACATTCTTTTCCTATTGTAGGTTTTTTAAATTATCTCTTTGCTACTATCACTGTTCTCATTGCTCCTCTTTGACTTTTTCAGTTGTATCTCTATTTGTTTTGTAATCTCAAAGTTAATCCTAGCTATTATTTCATCTCTTGCTATCTTCTTCCTTGTTTTGATGCTAAAGGGCACAACTAATCATTCTATATGAGCATAGAGTAGACTCTTCAAAACTGTCACCCACCAGGCTCCTCTGTCTATGGAATTTTCCCGGCAAGATTACTGGAATGGGTTTCCATTTCTTCAGGGGATCTTCCCAACCCAGGACTCAAACCTGCATCTCTTTCATCTCCTTTTTTGGCAGGTGGATTCTTTACCACTGCATCACCTGGGAAGCCCAGAATGAAGTCTGGAAAACCTAATTTATAGTTTTATTGTCACCATACAAGGATTTCCTTTCGTCACTAACACCATGAATTCTAAACAGAACACAATTTCAAATTCAACCCTATTAGTGAGTGCCACATAAACAACAATAAATACTAATTAATGATTGTCATTAGGCTGGTTTAACAATCACTTTAGGAAACAGTCCAGTTTCATGCTCTTAACTCTGTGTGGCAAAGCAAATACAATTCTTCTCTCACCCTCACCCCCCTGCAAATCTCCAAGAGTGGGAATTTTGTTTTGGCAAAAAAAAAAAAAAAATTCTTTCTATTTTAATATGAAAATTACAAATTTTCTCTATACATATACATGCATAAAATATATATAGTGGTGTTGGTGGTTTAGTTGCTAAGTCGTGTCCAACTCTTGTGACCCCGTGGATTGTAGCCTGCCAGGCTCCTCTGTTCACAGGATTCTCCAAGCAAGAATACTGGAGTGGGTTGCCATTTCCTTCTCCAGGGGATCATCCCGACCCAGGAATTGAACCTAGGTCTGCCTGCGTGGCAGGCAGATTTCTTTTCCGACTGAGCTATGAGGGAAGATTCAATATATATAGTAGCCTTGTTCTATCCTGTAAGACAGCATACCCTATAACAGTGCTTCTCTGTACGGGGCCCAGTAAAGCATACTTAGCTCGTTTGTGCCTTCCTTTGAACCTTGATCTTTTTCCTTAAATGGTTTCTTGCAATTCTTCTTCATCTTTCAGGTGATTTATTTAGAGTTGTTTAGTCACTCAGTCGTGTCTGACTGTTTGCAACCCCATGGGCTGTAGCCCACCAGGCTTCTCCGTTCATGGAATTTTCCAGACAGGATTACTGGAGTGGTTTATTAACATGTCAGGCCATTTCTCTCTCTCTCTCTTTTTTTCACTGCACTGTGCAGCTTGACTTGCAGGGATCTTAGTTCCCCCATCAGGGATTGAATCCCAGGCCACAGCAGTAAAAGCACCAAATCCTAACCACTAGACCACCAAGAGAAGCTTCCCTTATGACTCAGAGGTAAAGAATCTGCCTGCAATGCAGAAGACTTGGGTTTGATCCCTGGGTCGGGAAGATCCCCTGGAGAACAGAATGGCAACCCACTCCAGTATTCTTGCCTGGGAAATTTCATGGACAGAGGAGCCTGGTGGGCTACAGTCCATGGGGTCACAGAGAGTCAGACATGACTGAGCGTGCATACACTGGAGGCCACCAGGGAATTCCCCATCAGGCCATTTCTCTTAGAGACCCCAGCAAGTCAGGTCAGCCTGGTGGATATCTTTCTAACATTTTCCCCTTATCCTTCCACTGGCCTAAAATCTTGAGTGATTTTGACCAAAGAGGGACCTTGTATTTACCCTATAAGGAAAACACTGGCCTAAAGGACAGGAATGCAGATTGGGCAATTGACTGCTCGTGCCAGGTGCGTTCCTAGGCGTGTTGAATGAGTAAAGGAATCCACTTCACCTCAGCTCCACTGCCATTTTCCGAGCCTCATCCCGGCTCTCTGAGATCTAGAACTCCAAGATAGTTTAAAAGCACGATAGAAGAATGGTTTCAGAAATTTGACAAGCTAGCTTATTTCCAGCTGCCAGCTAGATCAAGTGCCACTACAGTTAGAAGTGTTTTCCTTGCTACTTCAAACAGTGATAAGAATCACACAGGTAATACATGTCTAAATTAGACGATTCCCAATGGTTAGGAAGTGGAAATCTCACTCTTGTATGAAACAGACCGACCTTTGTTCATTTTATACAAACTTCTATAATTTTTAGAAATTAAAAAAAAAAAAAACAGGAATACCAGGAATGTGACAACACCTGCATAACCACTTAAACTGATGATAACAAATATTTTGTTATATTGACTTCATCTTATTTTTATTAATAAAATAAACATGACTAGTAATGCTGAAGTTTGTGGTGCCATGAACCCCTCGTACATTCTACTGTCCTGAACCGCTGTCATGAATGAAGTTTGTGCCATTCCTGTTCACCTTTATACTATTACAGGCACATATGTGAAATCACATTTTGCAAAAACTCCAGGGATCAAACTCACGCAGTGAAAGCACCAGGTCCTAACTACTGGGCCACCAGGGAATTCCCCCTACCCCGCTCCCCCATCACAACAAGTTTTTAAGATTTAAGTTGGGGAAATGGCTTTGCCTTTCAGACTTAAAAATGCAGTCTCATTCCCATAACTTCATTTGCAAACCCAGTTGCCATCTCATTTTTTCAAATTCTTTAAAATTAGCTGAAACCTTTCACCGTTTAAGTAGGGTTTTTGCTGCAGGGGGCTGTCTGTTCTCAACGCTGGGATGTGCCGAATGGAAAGCCTTGTGTTTCACGTTTGTAAGTGATAAGAGGGGGAGGTGGCAGCTTTACAGAGATCAGGTTTCAAGTCCAGCCCTAGTTTTTATGTGTGTGGGAATGGACGCAAAGGAAAACACAGCTGAGCTGCATTGTGGCTCTTCCTGTCGAACCTGTTCACGGCCAGGGTGAGTAAACCAGGAGCAACGTCTCCTTCGCCCAGCCTCCAGTGAAATTTGTGCCTGGATTCAAAGCAACTGACTTCCCAGGAAATACCATCTGAATCTCCCCCATACCCCGTGTGGAAAGTGCGTCTCTCTCCCGGGGAAATCTGCCAGAGAGAACTTGGCTGTCCTCTCCCAGATGGAGGAAGGAATGGAACCGGGGTGGTGTCACTTGGAGGAATTGCTGATGTCAGTAGCGTGTCAGCCGTGGGAGGCTCGGTTTGTGAAACTGAGTTACACCTAAGTGTCTTAGGAAACTCTGTGCAGAACTCACCGGAGCTGCCCGGCTGGGACAGGAGGGAGAGGGGGAGGGAGAGAGCACCTCGGAGATTCCCTTCCCCTTGGTATCTCACTTTTGGAACCTTGGGATTAAAAGACATGAAAGCCTGGAAACTACAGACGTTTTAGGAAATCGGTATGTACCTTTAAGCTCCCACGAATTCCTCTTTCTACCTGGGCGAGGGTTGTAGTTAGACGCTAGGTGCTCAGACGACAAAGCGCTGTGTTCTCAGTGGGTGATGGCTTATTTCACTGTTTGAGGTGGGGGGTCCAGTTTGAACAGGTCTGTCTCCCAGCTGTATGTGCGTGGGAACCATCGGCTTGTGCTGTTTCTTTTAGATAAGGTTGGTGAAAAGTCTTGGTTCCTGTACCCCAGGAAATGGTTTTACTGGTGGTGCATTGCGGAGAAGTTATTTTCTTAATGATTAGAATGTTTTATGAAGATTCTTTGAACGTAAGTTAAAAATCCAGCTAAAGTCTAATAATGGAATGAAATTGCTGTGCTAGTATTTCTCTGACCAAGACTGGGGTGGAGAAGAGGAATTCCCAACTACGAAGTCAAAGTTCAAAGGACAAGCTGGGTCTCAGGCTAATGTGAAGGGTTGGGAATGAACCCAGAAAATGCAGGAGGGCCCACTCAGTTCTGTGAATGAGCTGCTTTTTACAAGTTAAATTTTCAGATGCCCATTGCCAGTAAGTTGTATTTCTCCCACCCAACTGGCAGATAACACCTGGTGTGGCATTAGAGTATCAACAGTGGGAATATGTTGAATTCTCTTACAAAAACTGGAAGCTCTAGCTCAGAAACCAAGAGAGCAGTGTCAGCATTCACTCCCATCCCGCCGAGCCTCCAATTTCTAGCACTCAAGTTTCTGTGGCATTTAGGGGAACTCTTGTAGGTGGGGAAATTATCACTGAGAATCACCCTTGCTTGGGGTTCCGTTTTACTTTCACTTTGCATTCTTTTGAAATTTAATCTGTGGTCTTATTGAAACATCCCTTTGAATCTCTTTCCATTTAAATATGAAGTCAACATCTTTGATCAGAAGGCATGTGCTTACTGGAATCTACAATTTCCTTACTCACTCTTTTATTTAGTTGAGTCAAAGGAAAAATAGTATGCATGTTCCCCACAGTTGCTTGGTTTTATTGTTCAGGAAGCAGTGATAAAGTGAAGATTACTGTCAAAAGAAGGAATAAACTGGTTTCACGCTATAGTTGGTTTGTGAAAAGGCATATGCCTAATCTCAAACTTAATTCTTGATTTTTTTATTATTAAGCTGATTTCTAGACTTAGTAAAAGTTAACATTAATTAAAGCTGTGTTGCGTTTTTGTTTTCTTCATTTCTTAGTTATTCCAATGGAAACAGCTGGAGAACTTATATTTCCGTGAGAAAAAGTTTGCTGTTGAAGTTCACGATCCACGGAGGTGAGAATAAAAGCCTTTTTTTCTGTACGGGTCCAATGACTAGCCACATATGCTGCTATGAATATTCATGTGCACATGTTTTCATTTCTCTTGGGTGCATACCTAGGAGTAGAATTGCTTGATCAAATCGTAACTCTCTTTGACCTTCTGAGGAACTGTCAGACTGTTTTCCAAAGCAGCTATCCCCTTTTACATCCCTACCAAAACTCTGCATGGTTTCATTTTCTCCACATCCTCTAATATTTGTTATTTTTTCTGTGTGTGTGTGTGTGTGTGTGTGTGTGTGTGTGTAAATAGCCATCCTGATGGTGTGCAGTGATAACTCATACTGGTTTAGATTTGCTCACCGAGCATCTTTTCATGGACTCATCGGCCATTTGTCTACCTTTTTTAGAGAAATGTTTATTCAGATCCTTTGCTCATTTTTAAGTTTGCTATTCTTGGTCACTTAAAAAAGTTCCTAAATTATCAACATGAATTAAAGTCAAGATTGTAGGCTCTCCAAGTTCCTCAGAGGAATTCCTTATCAGCTCGCAGTGGTTGCTTTTCAGATATAAGTTTATGGATATTTGGAGGTCAGAGGGATGGAGGAAACAGCTGTGGCAAAAAGATGACCTGGAGATACAAGGCAGATTCCTACAAGGAACACTGGTGCTCTTCTCCCCGCAACCCTGCCCCTATCTTTGCTTCTCTTGCTTTGTCCTCTGACCCTCTCTCTTTTCATCCAGTACATAAGCAGTAATCTGGGCCAGTTTCGGACATGCATATTATCAGACAATATTATTATGCTCATCCTCTGATAGTGCCAAAGCCAGACAATAGCTAGATCTGAGATGCTCTCTTTCCTTGGAGGAAGGTGCTGATCCCATAGGTCGTGATCGCTTGATCTTTAAAGTAACACATTTATTCTCACCTTTTTGTGATGGTTGCACATCGCACATCTGTGGTCTTTAATTTGATGTTTTTAGTACAGCCTCCAATGTGGCTAATTCTCATCTGCTATGAAATAATGTTTTAATTTCTATTATTTCCAGTATCATGCTTCTGTGCAGAGTACAGAATGTTTATATTTATGTACACAAGTCTACTAGACTTAGGTTTTTCTAAAATGTTATATGGTTGACATATTAATAATCATTTTCTCTTAATTTTAAAATTTTCATTTTGTATTAGAGCATAATTGTTTAACAATGTTGTGTTAGTTTCATGCGTACGGCAAAGTGATTCAGTTATACATATACATGTGTCTATTCTTTTTCTAATACTCTGTCCATTTTCTCATCTGCTTTTGAAGATGTGTGTTTGTATTGTTTAATATACTGCTTTTACAAGGAGATATTACCCAAGTGTGATTGGCTTTCTCATAAAAAGGAGACAATCAGAGGCTTGGTCCTTGAAGGCAAGGGTGTGGCAGAGGAAAAACAATTAAGGAGATACTTTGTTACAATGTTACCCACTGGGTACATTTGATATGCTGCTGCTGCTGCTAAGTCACTTCAGTCCTGTCTAACTCTGTGCAACCCCATAGATGGCAGCCCTGTGCAACCCCATAGATGGCAGCCCACCAGGCTCCCCCGTCCCTGGGATTCTCCAAGTAAGAACACTTGAGTGGGTTGCCATTTCCTTCTCCAGTGCCTGAAAGTGAAAAGTGAAAGTGAAGTCGCTCAGTCGTTTCCGACTCTTAGCGACCCCATGGTCTGCAGCCTACCCGGCTCCTCCATCCATGGGATTTTCCAGGCAAGAGTACTGGAATGGGGTGCCATTGATGATATGCTGGGCCAGAAACAAATCATGAGTGCTTTCCTTAATCTTTTAGGATTTCAGTATCCAGAAGAACCTTTGGGCAGAGTGGCCTCTTCGTGCAAACGTGGTATGCGAACTCCTCTCTCATCAAGTCCATCTGGGTAATGGCAATTAGTCAGCATCAGTTTTACTTGGACCGGAAGCAAAGCAAAGTAAGTAACTGAAAGTATTTCTACAAGGACAAAGTCCCATCCCTCATTTACTTTCCATTCAGAAGATAAACTTTCTTAGAAAAGATGCAACCTCATGGGTTTTTGTTTCTTGAGTCTTGTGGGGTTTTTTTTTAACTTTACTACCAGTTGTTTTAATTTTTCTTACATTTAACAGATGGGCAACCTATAGCCTGCTCTGAAAGTTGTAAGATTCGCCAACTTTTAGGCATTGTGTGAGTCTGTGCACTCATGACTTTTTTATGTTAATGATTGAACTATACCATGAGGAAGAATCATGCGTGATTAATAAAACATTTTAGTGACAAAGCTGAAGTCTGAATTTTTTTCTGAAAAATATCACTATAGTATATAAAAGTTCTGTATCGTCCTTTGTGTTGACATTTTTATTCCATATTAACTGAATCGTTTTATTAATTTAAAATAGGTGTGACTGAATGAATTCCCTTTCCATGTTGTGTTAGGCAAAAATCCCTTCAGCCAGGAGTTTAGACGATATCGCAATGGACTTGACAGAGACAGGAGCACCAAGGGTCTCCAAACCGGTGACACTCGAGGCGAAAAGCCAGTTCATTATGGCAAGCAACGGCAGTTTAATTTCCTCAGGTAATATTTTTGGATTAGAGAGTGTGCGAGCCATCTATATCTTAATGTACTTTTATTTTTTTTGGTTGTAAACCACTTTTAAATGTATCTTTTAACCCATTATTTCCAGAATAAGGAAGCATATGAGAGAACCTATAGTATACAGCAGTTTTGAATAAAATTTTGAAATTAGTTTTTAAAAGAATATGAAGCAAGTTAAGTTATAAAGTTCAGGTTGTATAATTAACACTAGATGCTCAGACAGTGAGTGCCTTGGGGTAGCTTGCAAGAACATTTTCTCCCCATCAGGTCCAGAAGCTTTTTCTTTCTCCAGTGTGTAGTTTTTGATACAGACAGTCATCTAATTTTCCATTTAATATAAAATCAACCATGATTACAACCCTTGAATTCCATCTTACCCCCAAAGTGATTTTTGCTCCCAAACCCTTACTCTGCAGACATTTATATGAGAGTATCACTAAGTATACATAAGTCACTAAAAATATTCTCATCTAAATCCCATTGTCTGCTTGTGAATCTGAAACACAGAATATCCCCTTGCCTTGCTTACTTTCCAAAAGAACATTCCAAACAACTATCTCCAGGAACATCTTACCTTCTCTCTTGCTCAGAAAAATGAATTTTTTCATTGAGTGTATCTAAAACATTAAACATTTTATCATTGCTTCCCAAATGACTGAACCGAAATGCAAAAGGCGTGTATTATTACCAGGTTCTGTTGGATGCCCAGAAGCATGAGAAAATGTTCTCCAGTTTCCTTTTATTATGTTCAGAAACAAGGAGAAAAGAAAGAAACTATTATTAAATAGCAGGTTTGGCTTAAAAATCCTTTGTCCTCTGAAAAGGAAGGAAACATGCCTGTATAAACCTTCCCTGCCCTCCCTCCCCACCCCCCATCACCTCCAGGTTCTCAAGACTCAGAAGTCAGTGAGGAGCAAAAGAGAGAGAAGATCCTTGAACTCAAGAAGAAGGAAAAACTGTTGCAAGAAAAGCTCCTGAAGAAAGTTGAAGAGCTTAAGAAGATCTGTTTGCGGGAGGCTGTGAGTGTCTTCTGCTTTGGGGAACATTTCAAATTGTGTTTGACAGTTCCAGCCAGGGTCAGTAATCTCCCTCTTGGTTCTGTCCTGTTTTATAGGAGCTCACAGGCAAAATGCCCAAGGAGTATCCTCTGAATGTAGGTGAGAAACCTCCTCAGGTCAGAAGGCGTATAGGTACCGCGTTCAAATTAGATGACAACTTGCTGCCAAGTGAAGAGGTATGGGCACCCGTTCTGAGCACTTCTGTCAACAGTGAGGCAGAAAAGCTGTCAGTTGAATGTAGCTGACTTGTTTTGAGTTTTGAGTTACTGCTGTAACTCAATGTACTGCTGTACATTTTTATCTCACCAGCTAAAGGTGATCATGGAGACCAAGTTGAATTCTTTCCTTCATGCACAGTTTAGTTAATGTTGAGTTCTCATGACTTTACTCCTCCAAACAGAGAGAGTATTAGATGAACTCTATTTCTAAATTGAGAAACATTATTTTAAGAATTAATAATTCAGCACTAGAGTCTCCCACTTAAAACCAAGTAGCCTTTGGCAAATCATTGACCTCTCTGAAGTCTCAATTCTCTGGTTTTCTCATCAATAAAATGGGGGTAATGATTGTTCTTCCCTCTGAGAGATGCAAGGAGTATTCAGTGAGATAACACACGTATAACACTTTAGGTATAATAAAGTTAAAAGATTTGTTAGCCAATATAGATGATACTTTCCTATTTGTATGTCATCAGACACTATGACCCTATTCATGTTTCTTGTAGAAATTTGGCCATCTTGGCTTTAGAAAATAGTAGTGGTTTCCATTCATAATAAAGTTAGCATTGCTGTTTTTTGGTTTTTTTTTTTTTTGATGGTTTTTTTTTTTTTTTTTTTTTTAATTTTATTTTGTTTTTAAACTTTATATAATTGTATTAGTTTTGCCAAATATCAAAATGAATCCATCACAGGTATACATGTGCTCCCCATCCTGAACCCTCCTCCCTCCTCCCTCCCCATACCATCCCTCTGGGTCGTCCCAGTGCACTAGCCCCAAGCATCCAGTATCGTGCATTGAACCTGGACTGGCATCTCGTTTCATACATGATATTTTACATGTTTCAATATTTTAGCATTGCTGTTTATTAAGTGTTCAGTGTATACCCAGCTCTGAGCTAAGCAATGCACATACATTGTTTCCTTTCATCTTCACTATAGTTTCATAAAGTGGATGTTACATCCATTTTACAAGTAAAAAAAACTGAAGCATTAAAAATTAAGTAATATATCCAGGGCCATGCAACCAGGAGTTACCCAGAAAGAATGGATATTTTATCCATTTATCTGTTTTTATCCAGTTTATCTGTTTCTGAAGCTGTGCATATGACTATAACATTCTCTGGCTATGAATCTTGGGTGAAGGATCCCTTCTTGAAAAATATGATCTTCATCTAACCAGTTGAATGAATGGAAGGTCAATTCCCTTCTTTGAAAAGGAAAGAGAATTGGACTGTTAAAGTAAATGGAGGGAGGTCTTATCTTCTAGGAAGGTGTTTGAGAATACCTAAGGAGTAAAACTTAGGAAGATTTCATTCACAAAGAGCATCTGATGTGAGAATGCATGAGAAAGAGAAATTTTATTATCAAGGACATATGAGAGTGACCGTGTATCTCCTGCATGTGAATGCAGGATCCTGCTTTGCAAGAACTGGAGAGCAATTTCCTAATACAGCAAAAGCTGGTTGAGGCTGCGAAGAAGCTTGCCAATGAGCCCGACCTTTGCAAAACCGTGAAGAAAAAACGAAAGCAAGATTACACGGATGCAGTGAAAAAGCTTCAGGAGATTGAAAATGCTATAAATGAGTATCGCATTAGATGTGGAAAGAAACCCAGCCAGAAAGCAACAGTTATCTTACCAGGTTAGTAACTAGTGAGGTTTTTTTGAGTCACCTAAGTCAGTCCTCTTGATGGAATGTACCGTTTCCAAACCAGTTCATTTGATGAGAGAGAAAAGAATGGATTGATCCTTAAGTTTCTTACGATAAAAATGATTCGGAATTTCATTCTTACAAGTATGTTAACTTGGTCTTCTGTGACCTTCTCATTATTGTAAAACTATACTATTGTATTGCTTTAATTTTCAGGATGAAAGAGCTTTACACAGCAATATTAGTTCCCAATAAGAGAGATTCACCTCTAACTGGCCTGATGTCATTGCAAGAAATATATTTGTAAACACAGAGTATTAAGACAGCTGGGCCCTACATAATAGTTTCTCAGAGATTTTTAATGCGGCAGACCATATATATTTTCTAAGGACCTATCCAATATATGTGGATAGAAAAGAACTCTTACAATTACAGTTATTTATAGAGGCTATTTCGGAGAAGGCAATGGCACCTCAATCCAGTATTCTTGCCTGGAAAATCCCATTGACGGAGGGGCCTGGAAGGCTGCAGTCCATGGGGTCGCTGAGGGTCGGACACGACTGAGTGACTTCACTTTCACTTTTCACTTTCATGCATTGGAAAAGGAAATGGCAACCCACTCCAGTGTTCTTGCCTGGAGAATCCCAGGGACGGGGGAGCCTGGTGGGCTGCCGTCTATGGGTCGCACAGAGTCAGACACGACTGAAGCGACTTAGCAGCAGCATAGAGGCTATTTATGGACATATGTTCCTGTTGTATTATGAAATGCAGAAGGCAGAATACAAAATTGTAGCCAAAACATAGTCCTGACATTGTATAAATATGTACACATAGAGACTGGTTGGGCAGGAGTTCAAAAATACTAATAGTTGTAGAATTTCATGTCAATTTTCTTCTTAATTCTCTTTAGTATTTTCAAAATTCTCAACATCATGTATCTAAAACTAATATTCAGAAAAAAATTAAACTGAAAAGTCTCATTTAGGTGGATTTCAAGTCCAACAGGCCTTCCATGTTTATTAGAATAAATTTTAGAATTGATCATTGGTTGAAATATGATTACTTCTTTTGATTCCAAGACTTTCCACCCTCCCCCCCATTTAAGCATCTGTGAAATTGGGATAATTCTTATACTAGATGAGGCATTACAGTTATGATCAGTACTTTTTCTTTTTTTTACTGGAATATCAACCAATTATACATCTTAGATTTGACAAAATATGGTAATGAGGTTTAAAGTATACTGAGCTTCAGGGCATATGATTTGAAAAGCAGAGATACAGCTTTTTAGTAAGTGAATGCATGGACATCAACACACACGTGTTTGTCAACTACAGCTGGGGAATTTAGGATGGTTTTGACTCAATGCAAAATCCAGTTGGCCTCATTGGTGGCCATTCTGGACCCATAGGAGATGGGTAGTGAGCAGGTCACTTAACTTTGACAGCCATTTGTCGTGGCCCATTCATCTCCAACTGTGTAAGATTCCAATGTTATCCTTTACAGTAACTGACATTCAGGCAGCACCAATGCCAATGGTTGAGTATATATCGGTGGATTATTTTTAAAGCCTGCCTGACAGCTGACTATACTGGCATCTCGCCTTCAAGCTCTACCCTGTGTCCCATTAAGAGACAGTCCTCTTGGCTCTGATAGAGATTAATTTTAGATTGGATGGGGAGATTCACTTCATAATGGCTTCGAAGCTTACACTGAGGTGTCACATTTGCCTGTAACCTTGCCCATCCTTGACAACTGAATATGGAAAGATTTGCCAAAGCACATCAACACATCAAAGATGTCACTTTTTAAAAAAAATTTTATTGGAGTATAGTTGTTTTATAATGTTGTGTCAGTTTTTGCTGTACAGCAAAGTGAGATGTCGCTTTTTGCTAAACCCGTTTTGTAACATTTGACAAGCACCAGTAATAATCACATATTTATGGACATTTCCAACCACCAGACTTCTTTCACTAGAATACTGTATGTAGGTAACCAAAGTAATAAGTATAGTTAATATTTATTGAGCATTTGTCTTGTACTGGGAGCAAGGCCAAGGGCTTTACATCTATTATGTCATCGAATGCCCACCAAAGCGCTAAACACGAGGTACTATTTTCATCCCTATTTTAGAATTGAGCCAAATGATGCTTGGAGAGATTAAGTAATTTGTCCAGGGTCTCCCAGCCAATAAGTGACAACACCAGGCTTTGAATCCAGGTCTGTTTATTTCAGTGGTTCTCAACCAGCAGCAATTTTGCATCCCTGGGAAATGTCTGCAGGCGTGTTTGATTGTCAAAACTGAGGGTGGGGAGGGTACTGATATCCAGTAGTAGAGGCTAGAGAGCCTACAGTGCAAAGGACAGCACCCCCCAACAAAGAATCATCCAGTCTAGGATGTCAGTAGTGCCACCCACTGTTAGGAAACCCTAGTCTGATTGAGAAGCTTCCGTACCACAAATGTCCTCACTCTATCAAGAAAAAGCCCTTCTCTTCAGGAGAGAGCTCAAAAAATAAGTTAACCTAACAGTGCAGTAGATTCTCAAAGTAAGGTTCTCAAGTCTGTTCCATTGTAAGAAATAATCCAGTGTAATATTTGTATAGTAGGGAAGATGTTTATGTCTTAAGTGGTCAATGAGTCCATTCTCACAACAGTTAATTACTCCTAATGCACTGTAACTAGTTGCATTTACCTAAGTAAAACTAAGATGCACTCCATTGAGAATTGTTTTATTGAACTATTAGGGGTGTCCAAAGGCACCATTGTACTAAAGATAGTTTATTTTGTTCACAGAAGACATCATCCCATCAGAAAGCAGCTCCTTGTCTGATACTACCACCTATGATGATCGTAAGTAGCTCTCCCTTTTCAATTTAAAATGTTACATATTCTGAAATACTAAGAAAGGTTTTGAGTAGGAAAGCCTATTTATTACTCTTTTGGGAAAAGTAGAATCAACTAGCTTACATTTATGAAGAATGGTTGGGAAAGGGCTTAAGATTAGCTTTTACACAGGTTGTGCTGTGCTGCGCTTAGTCACTCAGTTGTGTCTGACTCTTTACAACCCCATGGACCGTAGCCCACCAGGCTCCTCTGTCCGTGGGTATTCTCCATGCAAGACACTGGAGTGGATTGCCATGCCCTCTTCCAGGGGATTTTCCCAACCCAGGGATCGAACCCAGGCCTCCCTTTACACAGGTTAGCTCAGCGTAAAATATAGTACCGTACAAATCACATGACTTCAATGAATCAAAGTACCATAACATGAGTAAATAGGTATCTTGATAAGGCTTTGTAAGGTTCTGCAGAATTTATTTTTTTAGCTTTTGAAGTAGCTATAGATTCACAGGCAGTTGCAAAGTAATAAAGAGTCATTCACCCAGCTTTGTCCAGTGGTGACATCTTATATATTTGGTGTCTGATAACAAAACCAGGAAATGAGTGTTGTGCAGGCTACACTACCAGGAAATAATGGAAACTTTGATTTTTCACTGTCTACTTATTCTGGATAAGTGGGAGTTTATTTTCCTTAGAAGCACATATTTTAGAAATTGTGTTACATGTTACTGTGTCGGTTTCCTAGAAATAGACCTTATCTATTGTAATGACCCATGTTCAACACATTTCATGATGGAATGGATTTCATATCAAGTGGTAGAATATTTCCTTATAATCCCTTCCTTGTGCTTAAGCAGGGGAGCTGGCTATCTGTTTGATGTGATTTAAAGAATTCAGGAAGCCAATAAACCCTACTGCTTTATCTTCTTCCAAATGGAATGGTTTGTGAAAGTCTTCCATTTCAGAACTCTTCCTTTTAGCTGAGGTTTGGTCATGCTTGCCACTCCTCTTTGAAAATACAAATATCAGTGAGAGACATTAACAAGCCCCTAATGACTCATCATAAATCAGTTTCATCCCTGTCAGTGATAGGATGAGTCTTTGGTCAGCCAGGGAGGCCTAAGAATGTTAAAAGTAAAGCTCGGCAAAACTGATCCAGTCCAACTTTATAGGCCAACTTCCTCTTGGCCCTTTATACACTGAGATTTTTCTGTGGTATAACTCTTGTTAAGCATCACCCATTACACCTGAGAGATTTATGTGCTCAAAGTGGCTCCTATTGAGTTGACAGAAGTTGGGTCTGTCCCCACAAGAACATTCAGTAATTTCTATTTTCTATTGTGTAAAATATAAAAATACGTTTCCTGGAACTTATGCACTTTAAAAATCACATTCTTTGGAAGAACATTTTACTCACCAGACAGATCTTCCACTTTATTGGGGGGAGGGAGGTGTTGGCAAGACATTTGTTTACTTTTTTATTTATCTAGTTATTCATTCATTCACTTATTGCAGCCAATGATACCTTCACTCTTGCTGGGCAGCGATCAAGTTCAGTACCTCATTCTCCAAGAATTCTTCCTCCCAAGTCTCTCGGTATTGAGAGAATCCATTTCAGAAAGTCATCCATCAATGAACAGTTTGTGGATACCAGACAGTCCAGGTAAGAAGACAGATCATCAAAGAGGTGACTGCCTCACCACTGTAAGATCTTTGCTCCAAAAGAGTCAACCTATTTTTGTGTTATCCTGTTTATTCTTTCAGAAAGGGTTATCTTATAAAATCAAGCGTAGAATCTAACCCAGTTATTTGTTGTTGGCAGCAAGTGGAAGTGTCTTTAAAGAGGTCTTTTAAAAAATATTTGGCTGTTTCCTTAAAGTCTGTTTGGTTTGTATTAAATAATAGAGGCATTAACTATAAATCTGAATTTGGATATAGTGTCAAAGTTCTGTTTCATCACCCAAGGTCTCAGGAACATTTAATACAGCTCTACTAGGCAATAGAACTGACTTCTAATCTTTCAAAGGAAAATGGGACTCGAGTACATTTTTAATCTGTAACTTCTTCTCAGGTGTCTCAAGTAAATATTTTTGGGACAATAACTTTTTAAAAGATGAAAGACCAGTGATTCCCAGAATTTGGCTGCATGGATCACTACTAGGTTTTTTGTTTGTTTTTTTTAAATTGGGTCCAAGATAGGATTACCAG
The DNA here is from genome assembly GCF_032452875.1 of Bos javanicus. NCBI lineage: Eukaryota > Metazoa > Chordata > Mammalia > Artiodactyla > Bovidae > Bos > Bos javanicus. The sequence continues at coordinate 32,407,963 of NC_083889.1, forward strand.
CTTTTTACTTTGCCTAATTATTATGTTCACACAGGTAGCACTGTGATTTCATGAAAATATGACACATATCCAAAATACAGTCATTGTTGTAGTAATAATAAGATGAACATTTGTTGAGCACTTAGTATGTGCCAGACACTGTTCCAAGTGTTTAACATATAATAACAAATTTAGTCGTAAGAAAATGCTCATTGTATTACTACCATCCTTAGCATTTACAGATAAATACACTGAGGATAAGAAAGCATGAATCACTTGTTGGGTACATCAATTAGTAACTGTCAGAATTGGGATTTAAACCGACATAGCCTGACTGCAAAGCCTATGATGTGATTTTAGCCAACATGCTTTATTGCATCTCAGGAAAGATGGAAATTAGTCTCAAAATAAAAGAGGATTATTTAGATGAAATGATTTTTCATTTATGAAAAGAGAACCAACGTTTTGTTATGTTTCTGATGTGTCAAAGACCAGTGAAAATCTTTATTTCATATTAGCCCCAATTTGTAGATTAGCATCTAAGAACTGTTGCCTTAAACAATAGAGATCCAGGTGTCTAGAGCTGTGGTGTCCAGTTCAATTAAAAGCAAATAAAATTTAAAATTCAGCTCTTCAGTCCTACCAGTTGCATTTCAAGTCCTGATAGGCACATGTGGCTGATGTCTGTGATGCTGAGCAGCACAGATAGAGCTCGTGTCCATCACCGAAGAAAGTCCTGTCAGATAGCACTGGGCAGGTATGTTTATTATATCAGGGAAAACAAAGCTGTTTCAGCAAAAGGAATCATAACTGGGAAAATCATTATCTTAAGAACTTATTATGCCTCCATTCCCTATAGCTTCACCCTATAGATGTGTTTGCTCTTTCATCCAGCAATTTCACTTCTAGGAATTTTTCCTCTTGAATTAACTACAGGATCCTTATCTCACAGCATTGTTTATTCTAATGACAAATAAAAACAGCCCAAATGCTCAACTAGTGGATTAAGTAAATTACAGTCAGTATTTATGGTGGAATGCTGTACACTCTAAAATAACAATGTGACTGAATATTAAGCAACATAAAATGTTAGATCAAGTTGTGTTTTTTCCTTAAGTGGGTTTTGAAAGAGAATTTATAGTAAGATCTAATTTTTTGTTTTTAAAGGTATAAACACAGTAATTTTTTTTTAACTTTTTTGCCATGCTTTTGTAGTAAGTGAAGTGTAATTGAAGTTGTTTTTAATTAAAATAATTTCAAATTCTGTTCTCACTGTGCTGGGAAGTGGACAAAGCAATTTAAGAATGCTGTGAATGACTGTCTACTGGCCAAATTCAGCCTGTGACCTATTTTTGTATCTCCCATGAGCTAAGCATGGTTTTTAGAATTTTGAATAATTGGAAGGAAAATAAAAAACTAATATTTTTTGTGACAATCTTGTAACATAAAAATTATATGAAAGTTGAATTTCAGTATCCACAGTCAAATCTGATTGGTACACAACCACCTCCAGTCACATACATATTGTCTACACTGCTGTTTTACTTCAGGGGCAGAGCTGAATCATTGGGATAGCCTGCAAAGCCAAAAATACTTCCTATGAGACTTTTTACAGAAAAAGGACTTGCTACCCCTGCTCTCCTTGCTTTCAATCTATTTTATTGAGTACACTCTTTTTCAAAAGTCTTTTCGTTTTTTTCCTTCATATTTATGACTCAGAGTCAGATCACTTGTGCTTCCCCTAAGACTCATCTAAGATGCACCTGGATACTAAAGCACAAAGACAGTTTTCCCAATTATCTCTTTATGTTCCCATTCCTTCCGCTTCCTGTTTCTTTCTTTTTTTGTTTTTTAACTGGAGTATAGTTGATTTACACTGTTGTGTTTGTTTCAGGCATATAGCACAGTGATTCAGTTATACATATTATAATTATATATACAATTATTAGCAGTTATTCATATATATATATTTTAGATTCTTTCCCCTTATAGGTTCTTACAAAATATTGAGTATAGTTCCTTGTGCTATATAGTAGGTCCTTGTTGGGTATCTATTTTATTTTATGTTGGAGTATAGTTGATTAACAATGTTGTATTAGTTTCAATATATAAGTATACAATAAGTATACAATAAAGTGATTTAGTTATACATATACATATATCTGGGGTTTCCCTGGTGGCTCAGATGGTAAAGAATCTGCCTGCAGTGCAGGAGACGCCAGAGACATGGATCCAATCCCTGGATCGGGAAGATCCCTTGAATAAGGAAATGGCAACCCACTCCAGTATTCTTGCCTGGGAAATCCCATGGACAGAGAAGCCTGGCGAGCTACAGTTCATGGGGTTGCAGAGAGTGAGACATGAGTGGTGACTTAACACTTTTTCACTTTTCACACATGTATCTATTCTTTTTCAGATTCTTTTCCCATGTAGGTTATTGCAGAATATTGAGTAGAGTTTCCTGTGCTATACAGTAGGTCCTTGTTGATTATCTGTTTTATATATAGTGATGTATATCTGTTATTACCAAAATCCTAATTTATCTCTCCCCTTCCAGTAAGTTTCTAAGCAGCTTATTACAAATTTGCCAGAAATGTTGGGAGGCTCATCATTTTCTGATTTCTTTCTTCCCATCACAGAGAAATGCTGTCCACACACAGCAGTCCTTACAAAACTCTGGAGAGGCGGCCCCAGGGAGGACGGAGCATGCCCACCACCCCGGTTCTCACCCGGAATGCCTACAGTAGCAGCCATTTGGAGTAAGAGAGCTTCATTCTAGCGGCTTTGTCTCCACTGACTTTTGCTCTAAGATTTTGTTTCACTTTGCTGTGTTTTTAATCACTTTCTGCAAGAGGACTTTATGGCTCTACATTTTCTATGCACTTAGCAGTTCAAATATATCAGCCAAGAAAATGTTCTTGAAAATATATCTTGCTTGGGTAGATATTGGATGTTTTGTGCCTTAATTCTTCCAACCAGACATTACTCTCTGTTATTCAGTGGTGTGGACGAAGATAACGACAACAGTGACACTTTGAAGTGTTTACTTGAAGGCTGTGCTGTTTTATATGTCCTATATTATTTAGTCCCCACAAGAAGTCTGATTGGAGATATTAGGTACTGTTTTTGTCCTCGTTTTATATTAAAGAGAGGGAGATTAGTTAAATATCTTGTCCATGTTCATACAGCTGGGAAGTGATGGAGCCATGAGTTAACCCAGAGATCTCCAGTAGCCTGGCCAGGCTTTGGCCCCCCCAACCCCCATCATCCACTCGATGGACCTGGTTTTGAGTGAACTCCGGTAGTTGGTGATGGACAGGGAGGCCTGGCGTGCTGCTGTTCACAGGGTCGTAGAGTTGGACACGACTGAGCGACTCAACTGAACTGAACCCCATGAATGCTGCCATCACCCTAGTCTATGTACCCTGCTATCCTGTTGGGAAAAAGGACCCTCCAAAGACATGTGGGTTTTTCTTAGGCCTTGATGCAGGTTGTCCATCATCGGTTTAGCCTCTCTATTTTCAAAGAGGAATATGGACTGCCCAATTGACGGAACCTGTTTCTTTTCTCATTTTGACCATGTGAACCCAGTGAATTCTGTTGTCGGTCAGCTTTGGAAACCTAAAAAAGTCCTATTGCAGTTCAAGAGCTATCAACTCATTCGACATGATGTCCTTTTCCCTTATGTCAGTCCTCCTTTCCTGCTTTGTCCTCAGCAAGCTTGCCTCTCTTTCTTCTTTCAGACCTGAGCCTTCATCTCAGCACTGCCGCCAGCGGAGTGGAAGCCTCGAGTCTCAGTCTCACCTGCTCTCGGAGATGGACCACGAAAAGCCATTTTTCTCCCTCTCCAAATCCCAAAGAAGCAGCAGCACTGAAGTCCTGGATGACGGATCTTCCTACACCAGCCAGTCGAGCACGGAGTATTACTGCACCACGCCCGTGGCCGGCCCCTATTACACCACCCAGACGCTGGACACTCGCTCCCGGGGTCGCAGAAGGTCCAAGAAACAGAACGCCTCGACTTCCAATTCGGGAAGCATGCCCAACCTAGCACACAAGGATAGTCTGAGGAATGGCGTCTACCCCAAGAGTCAGGAGCAGCCTTCTTCCAGCTGCTACATTGCCGGGTACACGCCCTACACGGAGTGTGACCTCTATTACGCCGGCGGCTACGTCTACGAGAACGACACGGAGGGACAGTACAGTGTGAATCCTTCCTACCGGTCGTCCGCCCACTACGGATACGACCGCCCAAGGGACTGCAGCAGGTCCTTTCACGAGGACGAGGTCGACCGGGTGCCCCATAATCCGTACGCCACACTCCGGCTGCCGCGGAAGGCTGCCGCCAAGTCAGAGCACATCACCAAAAACATCCACAAAGCCTTAGTGGCAGAGCACCTGCGAGGCTGGTACCAGCGGGCCTCTGGGCAGAAGGAGCAGGCCCACAGCGCACAGACTAGCTTTGACTCAGACAGGGGCTCGCAGAGAAGCCTGGGCTTTGCCGGGCTGCAGGTCCCCTGTTCTCCGAGCAGCCGTGCGTCTTCCTACTCCTCAGGTAAGAATGGTACCCAGATTGCATCTTCCTCATGTGCCCCTGTTCCGGCCCCACCCCCACCCCAAACCACCCTCCTCAAGGGTGCATGAGAGCAGGACCCAAGGTCAGACAAGCGGTAGCCATTGGGTGGAGAGGCAGATTCAAGTCTAACAAACCTTTCCTGGGTTGGGGGCTTTCGTGTATTTTTATCTTTTCTGGGTCTTCCACTGACAGGCACATCTCTCTAAAGTGTTCTGGGCATTGGGATTATCAAATACATGCTGCTATATATAAAATAGGTAACTAACAAGGGCCTACTGGATAGCAGAGGGAACACTGCTCCATATTTAATTAATAACCTATAAGGGAAAATATTCTGAGAAAGAAATAATAACACTAATAAATATATATGAAAAGTGAAAGTGTTAGTCGCTCAGTCATGTCTGACTTTGCCACCCCATGGACTAGCTTCCCAGGCTACTCTGTCTATGGAATGCTCCAGGCAAGAATCCTGGAGTGGGTTGCCATTCCCTTCTCCAGGGGATCTGCCCAACCCAGGGACTGAAGCCGGGTCTCCTGCATTTTTTACTGTCTGAGCCACCAGGGAAGCCTGATGTGTGTGTGTGTGTATGTGTGCACTAAATTTCTGGGCTGTACCCCTGAAACTAACACAACATTGTAAATTAACTTTCCTTCAATAAATATATTTATGGCATAGAGATTTGGTATATTAAAAGAATAGCATAAACCCTTTAGGTAAGCAGAAAACCATCAGGATTATACATCCTTTCTTGATCACCCTGAGGAACTGGATCACCTAAAAAGCAGTTCATTCTGAATTCTCTGGTCCATGCATGAGACTTCTAAACCTCACTGGAGCTGGCATTTACTAAGCACTGTTCCTGGCACTGTTCTAAGTATTGTGCAGGTCTTGACTCAATTCAGTAATCATATATACTCCACTTTATGGCTGATCTAAGGGACTTTCAAAGATCATTTTGATTAAAGGCATTCTCTCCATGTGTTGACTTTGGTCCCTACCTCCACTGTTACTGCTGGAGACTTACCTGCAAACCTCCAGCTGTGCTAGGTACTTTAAGGAAAGAAATGGGGGCCTAAAAGGAGAGGCTGTTGAGCATTTCACTTCTTCAGCAAACGAGCAGGCATGTCCAAGATGCTGAGGAGCCGGTTTAGAGCCATTTCCTGGCCTGGATGAGTTCACGGTTTAGTTAGCAACCAGAGGAATGTATGAGTGTTAAGCAATGTTAAAGCTCTAAGAAACAGGAACTGTGTGAAAAAAACTGAGCTCGTGCGTCTTGCCCCCCTCTCAAGCATGACACCTTAGTGAGACATAGCTCAGGGATTCTTGAATCACTGTGTGGTCATCAGTGAAAACTGTTTCTTTAAAAGTTTCCTAATGTTGACAAGAGGCATTTCCATGGAGATTTCTGTTTGGGTTCTAGTGTTCTGCTATTTGTGCGAGACTTTGGACTTTCCTGCTTATTACCACATCTAACATGAAAAGCCTCCTGTACTTACTTCTTATTTGTGGCTCTGATGTAGAGAAGGCCTTTCTTGCCCTTCAGGTTCAGGGTGTGACATGAGAAACTTGCAGAAACTAAAGAATGAGGGCTGAGACGCATGTGGATGGTCATCAGGGCACAGGGCTGGGGTAAATCTACCCCATCATCTCTTCAACCATCGAGGCCAGGGAGAAGCAGGTGTAACTCAGAAATTTCAACATTCCTGGCCTTTGGCTCAGGACTGGGGCAAAGGTGAGAATGGAGATAATACTTCCTGGTGTGAGCCTTGCTGATATGCAGCTCAATTTTGGCCCCATGGACCAAAAGGCATCACGTTTTTAAGGAATTAGGGGGATGGAGTCAGTGCTCTCAGAATTGCCTTTTGAAATTTTCCTCATTCCTGTCTACATTTTATAGCTGCGGAAGTATGTTTCAACAAGCACGCATCATTCTCATGGAAAGAGAAGTTTCTGATGAATTGGCCGAATCAGTCAGGGGTTTTGTAATCCCTTCTAGCCACCTAAAGGCTCTCCGAGTTGACTCAGTTTTATTAGTCAGGACAGCCACCATTTATTGGCGACTTAACGCTGTGCCACCCGGCCTGCTCAGCACTTTATGTGTACTCTGCCACTAAGTGTATGCAACAATTCTGTGTGATGAGTGCTGTTGCTATGCTTATTATTATTACCCTAATCTTACAGATGAGGCACTTCTGGCTTAGAGTGCTTAAATGACCCTGCCCATAGGAATTCTATTACTGCTCTGATATCCCAACCACCACGCCTCACCGCCTGACTTAGAGTTATGAAACCTTCCTGGAAGTGGGACTTTTACATCCTGAGTCAAATCCTTGTGGCATCCAGGACTACGGATGAGTTTTGAAGTGTGTTAGTCTCACACTTACCACGTGTGCTTTGTGGTTATAAAAGAGAGGAGGAGGTTGGCCACCAGGAACAGGAATCAGAGGAGAGCTGGAAGGCTCCAGGAGCAGGGTGGGGCTTTTGAGTCTTGGGTGACATGCATGGCATTGTGCACAGAGGCATGGAGCAGGGCTCATTTTAGAGTTGTTGTTCAGTCGCCAAGTTGTGTCCAGCTCTTTGCAAACCCATGGACTGCATGCTTCCCTGTGCCTCACGATATTCTGGAGTTTGCCCAAGTTCATGTCCATTGAATTGGTGATACCATCTAACCTTCTCATAGTCTATCGCCCTCTTCTCCTTCTGCCTTAAATCTTACCTAGCATCAGGGTCTTTTCCAATGAGTCTGCTGTTTGCATCAGGTGGCCAAGGTATTGAGACAGGACAGCAAATGCCCAGCAATGGGGCATTCACTGGGTTTTGCTCCCGTATTATGCCCTTGCTTTATTTTTTTATCTTGTTTTTTACCATTTTTAAAGAAAAAATTTTTAATTGAAGTGTAGTCGATTTACAGTGTTGTGTTAGTTTTAGGCATTTAGCAATGTTATTTAGTTATATATGCATATGTGTATTTATGCTTAGGAGGCCTGGCGTGCTGCGATTCATGGGGTAGCAAAGAGTCCGACATGACTGAGCGACTGATCTGATCTGATCTCTGATATGTGTATATATATTCAGATGCTTTGCCTGTATAGGTTATTATCTAATATTGAATAGTTCCCTGTGCTATATATATATAATAAATCTTTGTTGTTTTTCTGTTTTACACACAGTAGTATATATATGTTATTCCCAGATTCCTATTTTATCCCTCACGCCCACCATTCACCCTTGGTAACCATAAGTTTGTCTTCCCTGTCTGTGAGTCTGTTTATTTTATAAGTAAGTTCATTTGTATTATTTTTTTAGATTCCACATATAAGTGATATCATATGATATTTGTCTTTATAATTTCACTTAGTATGATAATCTCTGGTTGCATCCATGTTGCTGTAAATAGCATTATTTCATTCCTTTTTATTTAGATCCTTGTCTTGTTCTAGATTAGTCCCTCAGAAGAACTAAATCTCTTCTTCCTGAAATCTTTCCTATACTATTTACCTTCCCCATACCTCAATCCCAAACATTTTTTAAAAGGCAAAAACGTGCCTTGATCCTACTGGTGGTCGATACCACCTTTGGGTGAAGAACCCGCAAGTTTCAAGAAGTCAACGTATAGAATTGACTTGTATTGAATTGACAATGTACAGAATTGACAAGGTAAGACTTGTCGTCTTACCTTTACAATTGAAGCCTATCAGGCTATCCAGCCACCATAGCCTTACTGGGAGACTGGGAAAATTCTTTTAGTATATGAAAACTGTTTTTTCTGGCTTGTCTTTTGGTTTTTTTTTTATAGTGTATCTTTCAATTAACTTTACTCACATTTATAATAATAATAGCTACCATTTATTGCTAGGCACAGTGCTAAATATTTGCACTAACTAGCTTTTTTAATCCTGATACTGTCCTGTACAGAATATATTTATATTGTCCCCACTTTACAGATGAAGAAACTGAGGCTTAAAGAGGACAAACTGTTTGCCCAAGGTCATGTGGCCAGTAAGTGACCAAATTGGAATAGCAACTCTCTTGATTCCAAACACTGGTTTTTAAGATTGACTTTGCACGCAGTTGATTATAACATGCATATGAATGACCCAAACAGTTCTCACTTTGAATAGTCCCACTAATTTTGTCTCTTTTCATTTTTATTTCTAGTGTCTTCCACAAATGCTTCTGGGAACTGGAGGACCCAGATAACCTTAGGGCTATCCGAATACGAGATCCCGGCACATTCTTCCTACACCAGCTGCTATAGCAACATCTATAATCCTTTACCCTCTCCAGGCAGGTAAGAGAGCAATGCTCAAAAATTTTATTACCCTTTTCCTGATCTAAAGAATTCAGGAATCCAGTTTTATTTTATGAACGCTAAGTAATCTAGCTCAAGGGTTGGCAGACTGTAGTCTAAAATCAGCTGCCACCTATGTTTATAAGTAAAGTTTTATTGGAAAACTAGACATGCTCATTCATTCACTTGGTGCCTATGGCTGTTTCTGTACTTAGAAGGGCAGAAGGGAGTAGTTGCAGCAGAGATCTTATGGCCAACAAAGCTAAAAATACCTAGCCCTTTAAGAAGAAGTTTGTTAATATTTAATCCCGCTCATTCAAGTTTGACCCTCTTAGAATTCTATACTTTAAGTTCTGTGTCTGAAGGGTTCTTTTTAATTGCTGTACTTGAAACTGTATTATTGATATACCCGTTAAGACTCTCTTGGAACCTGGCAGGGAAAAATCTCTCTATGCCAGAAAACGCTGTTCATTCCTCCTAGACAGTTGGTGGGCTTGATTTCGAACATTTGCTGCCTTTTTGTGTCTGCCCCTGTGTTCATTAAGCAGCAGCAGACGCAGCCAGCTGTCCCGAGTGTCTCCTTTGTAAACATTTAGAGGGAATAGACAAGGGGAGTTTGTTAAAATGTGATTTTTTAAAAAGGTTGCAAACTCTGGATTATGTTTTTCAGTTCTTTGCATACATGGGAGGAGTTAAAATGGAAGCTTTTGTTTTTCTCAATCACTTTCTCACAGAATAGAATCTGTACCCCTGGTGCTAAGAAGTAAAGCACTTTCTGGTTTTGTTTCAAGAAAAGTTTAATTTTGCTTTCTTTAAGTCAGATTACTTCAGGCATAGGAGGCTTCCATAGACTGTAACTTTTAAAGGTGAATACTGGTGAGTTTGAGGTTACTTTCTTATTAAAGCACTCAGTGTTATAAGCAAATTGGAGATATTTAACCCCAAAAGACTTGTTTTTCTTCTCCATATTTAGCTAAAGTTTTTCTTGGCTTAAAATATCAGGCCAATTGTCTCAACTCAACAAAGGGTGTGCTCAAAATAGAATTTTAATGAAAATATACTTCAGAGGACATCAGATAGCTTGGAGTTCTGTAAATAATGCTTGTAAATGCATGAGGAGCAGGAAGACTTTGGCCCAAAATTTGAGCTGAATTTTTTCAATTCAGTTCTAATCACTTTGTATAATACATTTGCAAGTAATTTTCCTCTTGGCATACTTTCACTTTTTGTTAACTGAATTAGAAACTATATAAAACAAACCATTCAGGGCATAAGACGGTTCTAATATCCTAAACACCACTTTTATTGGACTCAAGAAGTATTAAACATTTTAAGAGAGTATCTGTTTTTACAAAGTTCATCCACCTACTTCAGCCAGCCCAAGAGGGCCTGATAACAGCGTCTGGTGTCAGAAGGGGCATGATATACAGGAAATTAGAAACTATTTAAAGATCCCTAGTGTGTGTGTGCATGTGCACAGAATATGAGCTCATTGTAGAAACTAGGAAAATAATAAAGGAATAAATAAGTAGGACATAATCTACCCATAATTCCACCATCTAGAGATATTAGCTAGTAACATTTCTGGCACATGTCCCCCATTTTTCTGTACTCATTTTTAACATGGTCATAATGATATCATATATACAATTTTATATCCTTCATTATACATGAAATTCTACACCCCAATTTTTTACTTAATATCTCAACATGTATATTCCTTTAAAAAAAAATCTCTTTAAGCATTGTTTTATGTGACCAATGTGGTATTCCACTCAGTAAATACTTTATGTATTTATTTAACAATTCCCCATAGTTTGATTTTAAATGACTTCTAAATTTCCTTTCTTTTTTTTTAATTGTAAGTAATGCCTTTGAGAATCTTTGAGCTGAATATTTGTCTCAATTCCAGATTATTTCCTTAGGATATATTCCAGAAAGTTGGTTTAATGGATCAAATTGAAAAACATATTTTTTAAACCCCTGCTTTCTAGAAAGATTTGCCAACTTACCCTCCTATCACAGAGAGTTATGGAAATGCTTATTTCTACCCATTTGTCGGTTTAGGATTTTATTTTTATTATGAAACAGTCTGATCAATATAACTCGACCTATTAATAAGCCACGTATGATAACAATCCTCCATAAAGCTTTAGAAATTTGCTCTAAAATCACATGCTTTTTATGACAATATAATTTTTAAATAACAGAAAAGTTGGGTTTCAAGATAAAGATAAAAGCTTTAGATCTGCCCTTAAAGATTTGAAATATTGAGTCATAGATGAGTTTGTTTTTTAAAATGAAGCATGTATTATGTATTTCCTGAGTGTCCAGAGCTTAATAATGTGAAAGAAAGCTGCAAATTGATACCAATAATTTTTTTCCTTATATGATGTAGTACAACTGTCAGCAGCATAAACTTTCCAAAGTTAGAAATGTTGAAGTCTCTTATGCTACTAGTATGTGTCAAATTCTTGGCTCTGCTACTCCAAACTGTTTTAAAATGATTTTTTTTCTTTCACTTCCTGTTTTCCATTTCCTATCCCCTTCCTTATCAAACTCTATTACTAGGCAAAACCAAGGGCTTCTGTCCCGGAGAATGGTTGTGTCTCCAGAAATGAGATCAGTTATAAATTCTCTTTTAAGTGTAGCCAGCTGTAGTAAGTACAGTGCCTCCAGTCCGTGTGTTGCTTCTTGCATAGCAGGAGCTTTGCCTGTTCTGACTGATGTGTGAAGTTACAGATATCTGCCTTTGTTTTTGTATTACCAAAAAAAAGAAAAGAAAAACCCACTAAATACCTGGCTTTGCATAGTGTTTCTTTCCAAAGCGCTTTTCCAAAGGACTTTCTATTCACCTGTACTAAAGGACACTGAGATTTAAAATAAAAAGAAAACTACTAACTATCTAACCTATTCTAACCTCCTGTTACAGGAATGAGGTTTTGCTTATTGGAACGGTGTGTATAACAGGATGCCCTCATTTGGATGTATTTAATACCTTCCAAATGGGCCCGTGATCTTATGTGATGCTGTTTTAATTTACACCTGACCCATACACCCTAGGGATGTAAAATGTCCCAAGGTACCCTTGCCTCCCTTTAAATATACTCCTTTGTTTCCAAGAAAAACATCTAGTATATGTCTCTTAATTTGAAGAATGCTTAAAGGGTGACTGTCAAAAACACTTCAAAAATCGAAAATACTACTCTCACACAAACAGAAAATGAGCGTATGTGAAAGATTTATTTAACTCCTTCATGAGAGAACTAACAGAATGGTAAAGCTATTCCCAGAGAATTCAAAAGACTGAATTCCACACACCAAAAGAGAGAGTACCGAGATAAGATTCCTGCAGTTGACACAAAAGCAGTTAATATCCTACTGGGCAATAAAACTATGACCATAATCTTTTTACTAGACAGGGGGTTAATGTGTATTTCTTCTGTACAGAACCCCCCCAAGTTAACATGTAACTTAATCTTGGTACTCATCCATGGTAAATGAAAGTTAGACAAGTCTGTCTCTTGGGAGTTTCCTGGCGGTCCAGTGGTTAAGAATCCACTCTGCAATGCAGTGGATGTGGGTTAAGATCCCACATACCATGAAGCAGCTAAACCCACCTACCACAAATACGGAAGCCCGCATGCTCCAGAGCCTGTATGCCACAACTGGAGAGTCCATGCCCACAGTGAAGGATCCTGCATGACGCACCTAAGACCTGATGCTGCCAGACGAATAAATAAATATATATTTTTTTAAAAGTCTGTCTCTCAAGAGAAATATATACTCCTTGCATGGGCCTGTTAGACCATGTTCTGGTATGACATTGAAAAAAGCGCACAGTCATCCCTTGCTTTATTTTGGAGTTTTGAACCGTTTTCTTAACTGTTTTCTACTAATTTCTTTGAGTGTAGTAACCTTTGTACTCTGGGAACAAAAATAACCCCAAGGTGTAACTTTTCTGGTTTCCTTTCATAGACCGTACACAGAGACCGGTCAACTGGACGGTACAGATGGAAGCCGGCTGGAAGACAGCCTGGGGAGTAGTGAGCAGAGGCTCTTCTGGCACGAGGACTCCAAGCCTGGAACATTAGTCTGAACTGTGGGTGGGCCCCTTGACCAAGCACTGCGTTCTCACACTCGTGTGCCTTGCAAAATGTGTTCGTCTTCCTGGGAGGCCGTAGGCTTTAGAAACCTGAAGGCATCTGAGGTGGAAAGGAGGACTCCATTGGCCCCAGAAGGGAATCACACACTAAGCCGCACAAAGCCCTTGAATGACATCCCACCTGTCCAAGTCCAGATGCTCACCTAACAGAGCAAGGGCAAGGCCACGTGTGAACCTTGCCGAGGACTTGGCCTTTACCAAGAGCAAGCACTTTTAAGGCAACAAAAGTGGTTGAAGGCAGACCTCAAAACTGTGAAAAGTGCATGCAGGGTCTCCCAAAGGAAAGGAGGACAGGGGAAACTTCAGAGCACAATTCAGGATGCTGAGAGAAGGGAAGCTGCAAGCTGTTTAGTCACTGCTCACCATCGGAAAGTTTGAATTTGTGAGCTGACGAAGAATTACATACTGTGTCTACCCAGACATGAACAATTCAGACAGTATTGGAAAATTACTTGAAGAGAAGCTGGATTTTCATGAAGTTCTGAATGAGTATAAATGTTTTTAGGCTGTTATCAAGAATGATGGTTTTCATAAGCACCACAAAATGGGTTCTGGAAAGACTTACGGCTGTATTGTCCTGTAATATAACTATGGTAGCAGATTGGGAAAAATGAAGCAGCCCACTGAGTAACTGACAAACTCTGCCTGGAAATTTTCTAAGGTACAATATCATTGAGTTCCTTTTTTCCTTTCTATGCCAACGGCATGAGCTATATTCTTCAGGCTGGTAACTCTCCAACATGGCTGTCATTGCAATGGCAGACTTGCTATGGAAAGTTTTTATAACCAAGAGTTTGGAAAAGTATTTTAAGGTGATACCGAAAGAACCTAACACAATATAAAGGAAAACAGCAACAACAAAAAGAAAGACACAAAACCCACATCGTTTTCTATGAATTATGTGCCTTAAAATTGTGAACATTTGAAAAATAAGCATATTGTCTGGATTCCCCAGGTAGTTCTAAGTCACCAAGTGACAAAAGCAAGATTACTCATTAAAAACAAAAACGAAACCCTCCAAGCTGCAGTAGATTTAATTATGAGGCTAAAACTACCTCATACTTTCCTTGGAAGAACTAATTTGCTATGGTTTATTGTAGGATGTTTTGGAGTTTTCGTTTTTTGTTGGTTTTTTTTTTAAGCAAATATTTCCATATTCTAGATGGATCTTTTTCGTCAACTTTACTCTGCTTCAGAATTCCACAGAAGGTGCTCCTTCCCCCTCTTTTATACAAGTTTCTTGTTCATATTGTGAATAGAGAAGTTTCTGAACAACTTTTTGGGGACATTTTCTATCTATATTCCAAAGCATGTAATATATACATAAAGGTGATTTGTTAAACTGGTCCTTAGTCATTTGTATCATTAAAAATGAAGTTTTGGGGGGGATATTTGGAAAACAAAAAGACATGCAAACAAATAACTTATTCCTTTTTCCATATTTGTATAGCCTTCTAGAAACAGAAATACCCTTTTGCGTATTCTTTTACTGTTCTGACTTTTTTAGACCTATTATTTTTTTTACATAGGTCAATAAATTGAAGGTGTGCTACTGAAAATGTTTATGTATCTTTCCATTTATGTTCAGGGCTCACACAAAGCAATTGAAATTGCTCTACTTCAAGTAATCAGGCTGGTGAAGATTGCAGATTTTTAGTGATATTATTACTATATTTTATGGGTTCCAAGATGGCCATTTTTTCATACTTACATCGTCAAAAATCAGGGTGCATCTTTTGACTACTAACATGTTATAGTTGAATTAGCAATTTTTTTTTCTTTCTTAGTGAGATATAAAATAGTACTGTGTCTTAGAATGGGTGAAATACAGTAGTTTATTGCCTCATGGAGGATAACCGTTGCAAATTTTTAGGCTTCCTAATCTTATGAATGTTGTTTATTTGTAACAAGTCATTCTTTCTAGTTTTGCAGACTGGCAAACAGGTCTTTTACATTCAGGAATATATTTCTGTTATCTTTTAATCCTATGCAATGGGGCAAGGGGCGTGGGAAGTGAAATATAGGGAGATTAGTATTTCTGTACAAGTACTTTACATTGAAATAAGGTATCATTTATTTTCCTGTTAAAGAAATGATACGCTCAGAATTGCAGGTATACCTTGAAAAAAATAAAAACTTGACTCTCAATTACGAAAAGAAGATACAGAAATTGAAGACACAGTGGGTCTGCTCTATGATTTTCCTCTCATCTTTTTTTGAAAAGCACTTCCTAAACATTATTGATACATTTAGTAATAACCAAAAAGTGACAGAGGTAAATTTTTCAACATATCAAATTGATATGTTTTTATTGCAAAATATCATACCCTCATCTTAAAAATCCTAAATTCAAACATGAAGCAAACATATAACATAAAAGCACCATCATGCCCTATAACAGCATTACCAGATACAATTGTTAATTTATTGTATATCAGTTCAGATTTTTTTCTATGCCTATAGTAGTTTCTTTAAAAACAGCATCATATAACAAGTACACTTTTACAGCTTACTTTTTTCATCAAAACATGTTGGGCCTCACTTTTTGTCAGTATATATTGATCTACCTCATAAAGATGTATGTTTTACAAGGTGGATTGAAAAAAATTGCCTCACTTTCCTGGATGTTTTTTTCTCTATTTGAGGAAAGTATCCAAGGTCTGTCTTTGTATTCATAAAAGCTTAATGTTAAGCAATAAAGATTCCAGAATTGTTTTGAACTATTAAAGCCTGTTCTTAGGAACAAAGGTTCAAATGTCAGTCCTTAAGAACTTTCAGAATTGAAATGATGCCTTTCTTCGGTACAGTACAAAAGTTTTGATGTGAAAATGCAATGTCTTCCTGAAGCCTTAGAGTGCAATGAGGGAGAAACAAAAGTGATCGGCTGGAGTAGCTTAAAATGATCATTAGTCCTATGGCGGCCAAGAGTGGTGAGAAGAAAGGGGACGTGAATAATACCTTATTTTGTGGGACATGAGACCTTTCTAGCAGTGATGCTGAAGCCTGATTTTAGGGATTGGTAAGAAAAGATCCAGTTAAGCAAAAAGGAAAAGAAGCTCTCCTAGGCCTTGGAGAGTGGCATTATGGCGTTTGCCATGGCCCCAAAAGCTAGGAGAAACTTAACCAGTTTTAGAAAGTGAAAGAATAGGAAGGCAGATTTTTTTCAGGATTAAAGAAATATAGGTAATAAAGCTGTCCTTTTTGAGCTCTTGCCATTGTTGCAACGATGGACTGTTATAACACATTACTTCGTTTAATCCTTTCTTCAATTGTGTGACAGAAGTTGTCTTATCCCAGAAAAAGGATTTAAAGGAGTTCCCTGGTGGTCTAGCGGTTATGTCGCAGAAAGGGGGACCCCCTTCCAGGGCCCGAGAGTGGGCTCTTGTCTGACAGTCGGAAACGAATTGTTCCAGGAGACACACGTGCTGAGAAAGCAAGAGACTTAATGGGGGTGGGGTGCGGGCGCCCGGGGAAGAGAGCAGCATGGTAAGCGGACCCCCGAGAACGGCTCTGCCACGGAGCTTGCAGCCTCCAGTTTTAAGGTAACCAGGTTAGTTTCAGTTGTCTCTGGCCAATTACCGTGACTCGGGGGTCCTTCCTGGTGACGCATGCGTGCGTGCATCTGCATGTGCGTGCATGCCTGTCTCAGCAAGATGGATTCCAGTGAGAGTGGTTCTGGGAGGTTAGTAGGACTTTGGGACCACCCTTTCCTCTTGCCTTATGAGGTTTCCCGAATTCTTCTAGTTGTCGCTACCTTGTTCTGCATTCCTTATCAGGACCCCCTGTTTAAGCTAACTCATACAAGTGGTCAGTATGGTGCCTGGCCAGGGTGGGCAGTTTCAGTTAATGGTTTCCCTAACAGGACTCTGAGCTTTCACTACTGAGGGCGCAAGTTTAATCACTAGTCCAGGAGCTAATCACACGCTGCAAGCCACACAGCACGGCCAAAAAAAGAAGAAAAGAAAAGGATATAAAGAGATTCAAGAAGATTACGTGGCCTTGGTGGCTTGACCACGCAGAAAGTAAGTCGTAAACCCAAAATTCATACCTACTTCTGACTCCAAAACTTCTGCTGTCTATTGCCGTGATATTAATAAATAGGGACTGCTCACCAAGCACCTTCATTTAGTGGAAGCCAAAAGAAATGAAAAAGTAAGAGAAGGAGCCAACAGGAGGAGTCAGCCTGGGGAAGAGAGAGAGTGGCCAGTGGGAGGGATGCAAATCGGAATAGCATGGTGAAAATAACAGCGCAAAGGACAGTCCAGGGCAGTCTGCAGTTTGTGAGTTTTCAGGATGTGCAATTCAGACACTTCTTTCTGATCAGGGTGTGGCTTGAGGATATGCCTAATTGAAGGGCTAGTTAAAAACCAACTGGGCAAGAATTACCTCTGCACGAAGGGTGGAGGAGGAAAGCAAAGGCATTTAAGGAATGCACTGGAAAGTCCTAGGCTTCCCTAGTGGCTCAGTGGTTAAAAAAAAAAAAAAGAAATCCACCTGCCAGTGTAGAAGCCACAGGTTCAATCCCTGGATCAGAAAGATCCCTGGAGAAGGAAATGACAACCCACTCCAGTATTTTTGCCTGGGAAATCCCATGGAGAAAGGAGCCTGGTGGGCTGCAAGGAGTCAGACACAACTGAGCTGCAGGCGTGACATGGCTGGAAAGTCCTATGAATTAGACTAGCTTTGTAACCTCCTAACCACAGTGCTCCCTCCTAGCACAAACAGAACTTTTCCCGGAAAACCATTCTTTATATCGTCCTCTCCTCAAGTTCGTGAGAAAACGGTGCCATAAGGAGATCAAAGGTTGGAAAGCCAGAATGGGAAAGATCTCTTTAGGGAGACTGACAGCCCCAAAAGTGGGAAGGGCATTCTCAGCAGCCCTTCAATTAGCATTAAAGAAGCCTTCCTGGGAGCTGATAGTGGTTGTCTGGGCAGACATCACCATCTCTATAAAGCAGTGCTTATGCAGGCTTTGAAGTCAGGCAGATCTGGAGACACGCTGCCGGGCTTGGAATCAATCCCAACGCGACGGCTGTCTGGTTGTATGATCAAGGGTCATTTCCTAACCTCCCTGGGCCTCAGTTTCCTGTCTAGGACACATCACGCAAGGGTATTTTGTGGGCTGAACAAGATAACGCGCATACCAACGAGGACCTACTGTACAGAACCTGCGACTCTGTTCAGTGTTGTTTGGCAGCCTGGATGGGAGGAGCGTTTGGGGGAGAACGGAAACGTATACATATGGCTGAGTCCCTTCACTGTTCAACTATCACAATATTGTTAATCGCCTATATTCCAGTACAAAATGAGAAAAAAAAAAACAGACTCAAAGAAGTGACCGATCCAGGCAGTTTTGATACCTTTTAAGACAAAAGAAACAATAAATAGAGTAGCAAGAAAAACAGAAAAGATAATGCACATAAACAGCTCAGCACAAAATCTAGTCCCCAGCAGATGCTTCATAATATAAATTATCCCCCGAAAGAAAGGTGGTGATGTTAAGGATTAGAGTGTCTAGAAAGTTGGGTTTCAGAGGATTTGCACTTTCTTAGTTTAACCACTGAAATGACAACACTATTGAAACAATTCATCATAGGTCTGAAGTACTGTCGGGAGCATATGGAATTTTTTTTTTTCTCTTATTTAATCCTCAGAGCAAGTTTGCAAGTATTAATCGCAAACAAAAGCTCGAGGAAACTGAGTAGTTTGCCCAAGTTACGTATCAAGAAAGCATGCAGGCTTGGATTGCAGTTCACAAATGCATTCAGTAGAACATTTGAAAATTACGAATTCGTGCCCCGCTGTTGTACACTGGAAGGAGGCTGCATAAAGATTACCCCAAGAAGTCAAACCGATTAAGATGTTTTCCTGACCTTTCAGTCAGAGCCCTCCTGCAAGGCCAGGCCTAAGGCAGGGTATAGTTTAAAGAGCCTGAGAGTGAGTGCCCTGGCTGCTTCACCCTGGGCTTGAGCCTGCTGCTGGCTCAGAGACTGGTACCTGCCTTTTCATGTGTATAAGAGTGCAAACAAGCCAGTTAGGAGGGTGGCCAGATTTAGCAAATGCAGGATGCCCAGTTAAATTTGTAAAATAGCTCTGATTTATTGGGGGAGGGAAAAAAAAAGCTGCATATAGGACATTTGGGGTATCCTGATATAAAAAAATCAATAAGGGACACCAACCAAAATAATTCCACACAGAATATGTCCCATAGACATGGGACACTGGGCAGCCCTACTTGCCAGTCCTCAGTCCAAGGGCAGGTGGGACAGATGTATGAAAAGCTTTTGGGGATGGTATGCTAGGGACATAGGTCTTACACCTCTGTGTGGAGAGAGCTTGGCCCTGCTCAATACAAGCCTTTCTTCATATCAGAAACCTCCCAGGCTAGGCCTGGTTGGGTCTGTCAATATGTACAGAATGAAGCTCTTCTGGAAGGGCACCCCTGAGAAAAACCTTTCCTAAAACAGTTTTCCTCTGGCCTAGAACGCCGGTGTTGGCAAAATTGGTCAACGAGGACACCTAGAGGCTTGCATGGGTTATTGCAGGCAGGAGATTTCTGATGGGGCCACCTCACAACACTGAATTCAAATGGATGTACAAACTAGGTTTAAAGGCCCTTCAGAAAAAAAAAAAAAATCGAACACCCGACAGTTTGATTTATTAGCAATGTCTTCTTGGGGAAGTTAAATTTTTTTTTAAATATCATATTCCAATAAGATAGAAATAAAAATTGCAGCATGAAATTGTAAGGATTCAGTAAAACCATGAACTCCCAGTGCCTCGGACACAGCTAGTGCTTATCATTGTTTGTTGTCATTATTGTTTCTAATATGACACTTGCAAGGACGTGGAATACAAGGGAGTTGTTATTAATAACTTTTAATAATACTATAAACTTTATCAATAAAATTAAAATGGTAAGTATCAATAATATTTAACTTTCACTGAGTACCAGGGCTGGGATTAGGTTAAAGTGAGTGAAATGCTTGCTCAAGTGCAAGATGTAAGGGGGTACCAGAAAGCCCAGATAAATAAAGATAAAGAATATTTCAACACAATCTTTTAAAAATAATAAAGGGAATTCCATGGTGGGCCAGTGCCTCCACTGCCAAGGGCTGGAGTTCCATCCCTGGTCAGAGAACTAAGAGTCCACAAGCCAAGTGGCATGGCCACAAAAAATATATATATTTTTTTTATTTTGTGAAAACTTTTATATCTGGAATTAGCCAGATGGACTCAGTTTGCATGCATGTGCACTCAGTCATATCTACCTTTTTGCAGCCTCATGGACTGTAGCCCACCAGGCCCCTTTATCCATGGAATTTTCCAGTCAAGAATACTGGAGCAGGTTGCCATTTCCTTCTCCAGGGGGTTTTCCGTACCCAGGGATCGAACCTGCATCTTTTGCATCTCCTGCATTGGCAGGCGGGTTCTTCACCAGCTGAGCCACCAGGGAAGCCCTGGATGATCCCAGATTTGTTGGCAACGTCATCATCAGGAGCCAGTCGAACACATGCCTTCTTCTCTCCATCAGTCCTGATCAGGATGTTGACCTTAGCCATGTCAGTGTCACAGAGCTTCATCACAGCCTGTTCGATTTGGTGCTTGTCGGCCTTGACCTCCACAGTGAATACCAGTGTGTTGTCTTCTATTCTCTTCATGGTGAGGGGGACCTTGATGATGGCATGCTGCTAAGTCACTTCAGTCGTGTCTGACTCTGTGCGACCCCATAGATGGCAGCCCACCAGGCTCCCCCATCCCTGGGATTCTCCAGGCAAGAACACTGGAGTGGGTTGCCATTTCCTTCTCCAATGCATGATAGTGAAAAGTGAAAGGGAAGTCACTCAGTCGTGTCCAACTCTAGCGACCCCATGGACTGCAGCCCACCAGGCTCCTTGGGATTTTCCAGGCAAGAGTACTGGAGTGGGATGCCATTGCCTTCTATGATGGCATAGCAGTCAAGTTTGTTTCTTCCAGGGGTGCTCTTCCTAGGATATTTGGGCTGCCTCCTGAGTCACAGCGTTTTGGGCTACTGGAAGGTGGGTGACATCTGGATTTTTTCTTTGTGGCTGTGGACGCCTTTCAGCACTGCTCTCTTGGCCTTCAAAGCCTTTGCTTTGGCTGTGGCTTTGGTAGGGGGACAGGAGCTTCCTTCTTCACCTTCAGCACCGTCTTTGTGAAAAGCCACAAAATATTTTTAAAAGTCAAAATAATCAAAACCTAGGCAAAAAAAAAAAATCCATGATGAACAAAATATAAAAATTTTAAATAAGGTTAGAATCAGTATTACTGCTTATTCCTTTGGCCTCTGGCTCTAACATGACTCAGTACTAAACTACATTGAACTGCACTGTGCTGACACGTCATCCTGCCACCAGAGGAGGCGAGCATTAAATATACCCATCTTATAGATGAGAGAGAAAACCCAGAGGAACTCCTCATATACACTGCCCAGGGCCGCATAACTAAGCATAAAGCCAGAAATCTGTCCCAGATTGGAACAATTCTAAAGCTCACAACTTGCCCTTTCTAGCTTCCCATTCACAAAGGGACGCAGGCTAACATTTTTCTACCCCAGGGTATAATTTCACTTGTGCTATGTGTAGAATTGCCAGAGTTACCGAATAAAAGTAAAGGATACCCAGTTAAATTTGAAGTTGAGAAAAAAGTTTTAGTGTGTGTATGTCCCGTAATGTCCTTTATCTGACCACTCTCCTCCCTGGCCCATTACCAAGGCAACCAGACATGTTAATAAACAGAATTTCAAAATGGAATTTTGAATCTGCTGGATTAAGCCTGCCATGTCCGTACCTGAGCACACATCAGGAATAATAAAGGGCTTTAATAGAGTAACAAGGGCCAAAAACAAAAAAATAGAGGAAATTGGCTTAAAATCTTAGGCTTAATGGCAAAGGGACAGTTTGAGCTTTCTCTGGCTCTACCAAAGCCCTTTTTTAGCCCTTAATGAGATGCTTTGGGATAAGAAATTACAAGCCGGAGTTGAAATAAAGGAAATGCTTTAGGTGTTCTGTGCTGTGTATCCTACAAATGTTATTTGTTATTTTGAGATCTCTAGTTCGAGGAGACATAAATTATTTCCTTGGCACAACAGTCTGAACCCCAATTATTTGCTCCCCCTTACGGTGTAATGAAAATGGTTGAGAACATATGAAATTGGTGCTTTAAAAGCAGTGGTAATCATGTTGCCCACCTGGAGCTGAAACATTAGTAAATTTCAGCTCCTTGGAGCTCAATAAATTAAATATATTGTCAGAAGTTATTTCTTCCAATAATGTTGCTGCATGCAGATGGAGAAGGGGAAAATATTTCAAGGCCAGCCGGAACTTTAAGTCGTATTTGAGGAATTAGGTTTTTAATAATGTAAGAGTGAATCATTATAACACAACAATGGATTTTTAGGAAATTGCATGACTTGAACAACTATTTCAATTCCCAATGCACACCCTACCTACCTTGTGAAAAATTTCTAGATCCCTCCCAGGTAAATGGATCCTTCCCAAAGCAATACCTAACACTTCACACAACCCACTAATTTCCTTGTTACTGATGTGTGTGTCTGTGTGTATGTACACGCACACATGCATACTTATGTTTACTCCCCTCCCCACCTAATCTGTGAGCTCTTAGAAATCAGGGACCATGTTTTATTTAAATATGAATTTAGAATCTAAAATCAGCTTCTTGTCCAGCATGTAGTTGTATAATTGCATAGTGTTTCCATACTGTATTCATTTTCCAGAGCTGCCATAAACAAAGAGTCAGAAATTATGGATATGATGTGGGCAGGTCTGCTTTCTTTTGAGGTGCACGAGGGGGAATCTCTCTCATGTATTTCACCTAACTTCTGGGAGTTTGCTGGCAATCTTGGGCATACCTTGGCTTGTAATAGAAGTATCACCTTGATTCCTACCTCCATGGTTATGTGACATTTTCCCTGTGTGCACATCCCACTGTCTAAATTTCCCTTTTTTATAAGGATACCAATCCCACTGGACTTCCCAAGTGGCTTAGTGGTAAAGAACCTGCCTGCTAATGTAGGAGACACAGGTTCCATCCCTGAGTCAGGAAGATCCCCTGGGAAAGGAAACCCACTCCAGTATTCTTACCTGGGAAATCCCATGGACAGAGGAGCCTGGTGAGCTACAGTCCATGGGGCACAAAAGAGTGGGGCACGACTTGGAACAAGACAACAATTCTGTTAGTTTAGGCCCCACCTTACCTTGCCTGCATCTGTAAAGACCTAATTTCCAAGGAAGGTTACATTCTGAGATACCTAGAGGGGTTAGGACTCCAACATCTGAAGAATATTTTTGAGGTTCGAATAGCTTAAAATTATAGATTGACAGGCTCTAGTTGATTTTAAAATCTCTACTCAGCAGAGATTCTGAGGAAGGGGTAAATTCTGATTCAAAATTACCCTGAGTAATGATATTAAAGTGAAGACACCTCACTTAGATCAGGCTACTGACATGTAGGAAAATAATGTTGTTCAGCCTGAATCTAGTGAACCAGGCTCTGCATTTGCATGATATTCTCAGCTGAGGCTTAGGCACATTCAAGGGTTATGTGGCTCTATTAGCATCCTCTCCTCCCAAACCTGAAGTTAAAGTGATTGTTCAGAAGCCACACACGCTCCCCACTCTAGGGTTTCTGTACAGCGACTTCAACTAGACCCGTGTATGTTACATCCACCTGGGAAGCTTGAAACCAAGAGGTACCAATGCTTCGGTCCTACAATGGACCCACTAAATCTGAATATCTGAGGGTGAACCAAAAGTCCTCGTGCGTGCTAAGTCGCTTCAGCCATGTCCGATTTTTTGTGACTCCATGGACTGCAGCCCACCAGGCTCCTCTGTCCATGGGATTCTCCAGGCCTAGAATACTGGAGTGGGTAGCCATGCCCTCCTCCAGGGGATCTTCCCAATCCAGGGATCGAAGCCAGGTCTCCCATATTGCAAGTGGATTCTTTACCGTCTGAGCCACCAGGGAAGCCCAAGAATCCTGGAGTGGGTAGCCA
Organism: Bos javanicus; assembly: GCF_032452875.1. Classification (NCBI taxonomy): domain Eukaryota; kingdom Metazoa; phylum Chordata; class Mammalia; order Artiodactyla; family Bovidae; genus Bos; species Bos javanicus. Next base: position 32,432,013 of record NC_083889.1, read on the forward strand.
TTTCCTTCTCCAGCGGATTTTCACTACCCAGAGATTGAACGCGCGTCTCTCAGGTCTCCTGCATTGGCAGGAGGTTTCTTTATCTCTAGCGCCATCTATCGGAGGGTGAACCAAAAGGCCTCAGGTGATCCTCATATGAAGCGCAAGGCTCTAGACCCACCGAGCTGCACCTGGCCTCTCCACGCTCCTTGCCCTGGTCAGCGAATCCTCTTCCTCCTTCCTCTGACGGCTGTCTGCAGCTCCTTGGCCCTGGGGGTAGTCTTATCATGGTAGTTTCTACAAGCAAGGGTGCTGATAGAGAGTCCTGTCGCGGTCCCAGGTTTCCTGTGGAATTCAGGTACCGTTGATGAACCTAAGCCCTATGCATCACTGGGAACCTTGTTAATATGCAGTTCTGATCCAGGAGGTACGGGGTTGGGGGTCAGGGAGCCTGCATTTCTAAGGTGTTCCCAGCGCGGGCCTGTGTTTCTTGTCCGTGGCTCACACTTTAAGTAACAAGGAGCTGGCATCTGAACCATCCCTTCTGACTGGGCTTTAACGTGCTATTGACGGGTGACCTTTGACCAACGTGTGGGGGAGGAGGGGTGGCAAGCTCCCTGTGTTTGAAAACCTTCATTTAAATTATAGTTGATCTTCCTCCATATATGTGGTTCCTTCATTTCTGCCGTTCCTCCGTATCCACAGTTTTGTAACCAAAAATTTAACCGTGGGTCGTGTAGTATTGTAGTATTTATTACTGAAAAAAAAAAAAACCCACACGTAAGTGGATGCACACAGTCGTTGTTCAGGGATCAGCTGTCTGTGTACTTTGTCTCCTACAGAATGCCTCTGCCCTTTTCCTGAAGTTGGGTTTGTTATTTATTGAAGAAGCCATAAAACACCAGTGAGCTAGCTGGTTGTTTCTAGTGATTCATAAACACTAAGGTAGTGCCTATGTAGTGAATCTTCTAGAGTGCAACTGCTCAGGTGACAGTGAGTCTTCTTTCTCTGAAAACTACTCCTCACATTCAAAGAGCACTCCAACCCCCAAGGCCAAATCTTAAAGTGGACTCTAGAGCCTGGCAGTGTGGGTTCAAAGTCTGGCTCTGACACCTGCTAGCCATGTGACCTTGGGAAAGTCACTCGGCTTCTCTAAGCCTCCATTTTCTCCCCTCACTTCAAAGGGCTGATCTCCAGATTAAAGAAGATCGTATGTATAAAATGCATAGACAACAGCAGCCCAGAGTAAGCTCTCATTACGCACCAGCAGTGGTAATTTTGCTATTTCCTGACCTGACCCCTTAAGTATAGTTGATGGACCCAGGGGTGTGTCTGAGCCAGGCTAGAGCAATCACATCCCCTCTAGGAATTTGGAATTGGAAAGTAAAAGCCTCAGAGAATGAATGCTGCTGAAGCGACTTAGCAGCAGCAGCTCAAATGTTTGTCAGAGGATCAGTAGCATCAGTATCACCTGGGGGCGTGTTACATGATACACAATCTCAGGCTCCTTCCCAGACCTACTGAATACAGATGAATTTTCACAAGGTGAACATTACAATTTGAGACACACTAGGAGGAACGTCTACTCTCTCCTTGGAAGGCATCCATCATGAGCTTTGTTTCTTTAAACCTGCAGCGATACCAATGCAGATTTTTATCAAATTGTTCAGTCGCTCAGTTGTGTCTCACTCTTTGTGACCCCATGGACTGCAAAACGCCAGGCTTGCCTGTCCTTCACCATCTCCCGAAGTTTGTTCAAGCTCATGTCTATCGAGTCGGTGATACTATCCAACCATCTCATCCTCTGTCATCCCCTTCTCCTCCTGCCTTCAATCTTTCCCAGCCTCAGGGTCTTTTCCAAAGAGTCGGCTGTTCACATCCGGTGGCCAAAGTATTGGAGCTTCAGCATCAGTCCCTCCAATGACTATTCAGAGTAGATTTTCTTTAGGATTTTAGGTTGTATTGTATCAAGTGTGACCAGCTAATGCCTTGTCTTTTTTTTTTTTTTTTTACATTCTAAAAAATACTTATATTTTTGGCTAAGACCCATTTTAGCTCCGTCTTCGTTGCTGTGTGCGGGCTTTCTCTGGTTGCAATACGCTGGCTTCTCCTTATGCTGGTTTCTGTTGCAGAGCACAGATTTTAGGTGCTGGGGCTTCAGCAGTTGGGCACAAGGGCCCTAGAGGGCGGGCTTAGTAGTTGTGGCACACGGTCTTAGAGGAATCTTTCTGGACCAGGGATTGAGCCCGTGTCCCCTGAATTGGCAGGCAGATTCTTAATCATTGGGCCACCACGGAAGTCCTGCTTTATCTTTTATAAGTTTGGGCTAGCTCTAGTTACTATCTGGTTCTTATAACCCTGCAGTCTCAATAGCACTGCTGACTATATTGAAATCTTGCAGGACGCTATAGCTTTTCCACCGTATCCTATCATGAAGACGAATCTAGAATCAGAGGAGGGGTTAAGCTTCTAAAGTCGGCACATAAGGTGAGAATTAGATCTGGTCAAAATGATGCCAGAAAATGTATTAGAGATGTCCCATATGAAACAGTTCTGTGTCATCTTTCAACCACTGCAATATGGCTGGCTCTGCAATACACTGCCGGAGAAGGCAATGGTGACCCACTCCAGTACTCTTGCCTGGAAAATCCCATGGGCGGAGGAGGCTGGGAGGCTGCAGTCCACGGGGTGGCTAAGAGTCCGACATGACTGAGCGACTTCACTTTCACTTTTCACTTTCATGCATTGGAGAAGGCAATGGCACCCCACTCCAGTGTTCTTGCCTGGAGAATCCCAGGGACGGGGGAACCTGGTGGGCTGCCGTCTATGGGGTCGCACAGAGTCAGACACGACTGAAGTGACTTAGCAGCAGCAGCAGCAGCAGCAGCAGCAGCAATACACTGCTACATCTTCACTTGAGCCCCAGCTGAAGTAGCTTCTCTTTCATGACCACATGGTACTTATTTTTAAACCCTTGATGCACATTTTGCACAAAAAGATCTCACTATGGAAGGTGAGAAAATGGATGCATATTTCCCAGCTCATATCCACTCTGGGGCATAAGCTCATCGAATGAAATGGCAATCAACTTTACTCGCACGATTTATTTTTTCCTTTCTTGTTCTCTCTCTCTTGTTTCTCCTATCTCTGTCTCTCTCTGGCATATAGAGTTGACTGTTCACAAATTAAATGTGAGCATGTTAGGACGCTAAGTCTGTTGGTTCTCAAATCTTTGACATGCATGGCACACTGTCCAATTGAGGTATTTCTAACAGTTACTAAAAGGCATTAAAGGCTCTATGAGATAATAAAGAAGCCAGCAACCATCGCCACATAAGCACCGCTGCAGCATCACGATGCTTGTCTCTAAAGGCATCCAGTCAGCACGCCCCTCACCTGCCATCCAGCCTGACCTCCACTTCTCCTCTGCTGTCTCCTGGCAGTTGTATCCCACATCTGGGCGTGTCACTGTCTAACAAGTTTTACCATAAACCAACCATGTGTGGCCTCAGTCCCAGCAAATGTAAGTTTTTTCATATATTGATCAAAATTTGGTGGAACATGGTGAATGTCTCTAGTCCACTGCTCTGCTTAAGGATAGTCCTCATGCTGCCGTGTGGATGAACCTAAAAAACGTTACGCTAAGTGAAATAAGCCAGACACAAAATGACAAATACTGTATGATGCCACTTCTATGAAATGTTCAGAACAGGCAACTTCATAGAAACAGAACATAAATTCCAGGTTACTAGGGGCTGGGAGAAGAGAAGGGGAGTCCCTGCTTGATGGTTGCAGAGTTTCTGTGATGAAAAGCTTTGGAAATCATGGTGATGGTTTCATTGCATCATTGTAAATATAATTATTGCCACTAGAATTAATGGAAAATTTTATGGGACACATATTTTCCTGCAATTTAAAAAAGTGGGGAAAATAGTGCTCTCGTGTCCGTATTATCTGTGGTTCAGGTGGTAGGAAATCTGCCTGCAATGCAGGAGACTGAGGTTCGATCCCTGGGTCGTGAAGATCCCCTGGAGAAGGAAATGGCAACCCACTCCAGTGTCCTTGCCTGGAGAATCCTGTGAACAAAAGAGACTGGTGGGCTACAGTTCATGGGGTCGCAAAGAATCAGACACAACTAAGCAGCTAATATACACTGTCCATTTTCAGTCAGCTCAGTTCATTCGCTCAGTTGTGTCCGACTCTTTGCAACCCCATGGACTGCAGCACACCAGGCTTCCCTGTCCATCACCAACCCCCGGAGCTTACTCAAGCTCGTGTGCATCAAGTCAGTGATGCCATCCAACCATCTCATCCTCTGTCGTCCCCTTCTCCTCCTGCCTTCAATCTTTCCCAGCATCAGGGTCTTTTCAAATGAGTCAGTTCTGCATATTACCAGGTCTGAATTCTTAAGATTCTCATGTTTCAGTTAATGGTACAGCAACATTCATCTCCAAAGACCACCATCTACTCCATTCAAAACTCTTCCCATTCTCTCTTCATTCTCTCAAAGGCCACCACACCTGTGTATGCAAACACACTCTGGATGTTTTCTCATTTCCTTAGTTTTCCACATGCTCAAGAATTATTTATAAATTGTTAGTTTAAAAGATTATTACCTATTCTGTGCAAGGTACTGGGAATAGCACATCCTCATACATGGGCTCCACCCCTTAGAGGTTTGCAATCTAATCAGGGACTCAATCAAGTTCATAGGTCATTGGAATACAGTGCAAAGTGGTATGATCAGGGATGCAGAATAAAGAGTGGACAAGCAAACCCTCTGGGGGCAGGGTGCAGTCAAGGAAGGCTTCCTGAGGGACATAACCTCTGATTCTGTGTGTGTATTCAATATTTCTATTACTTTGTTAGAAAGAAAAAAAAAGATTTTTTTCCCCCCATAATTATCAAGTGTCAGGCAATATTGTACAGTCACCATCTAAGAGCAGAGTCAGTAGCAAGCAGTGTGTGGTGTTAACATTGCAGGGCACTAGCCAGTTAATTCGGAGAAGGCAATGGCAACCCACTCCAGCACTCTTGCCTGGAAAATCCCATGGATGGAGGGGCCTGGTGGGCTGCAGTCCACGGGGTCGCTAGGAGTCGGACACGACTGAGCGACTTCATTTTCACTTTTCACTTTCATGCATTGGAGAAGGAAATGGCAACCCACTCCAGTGTTCTTGCCTGGAGAATCCCAGGGACGGGGGAGCCTGGTGGGCTGCCGTCTATGGGTCGCACAGAGTCAGACATGACTGAAGCAACTTAGCAGCAGCAGCAGCCAGTTAATAGGTTCTTGTCCAGAAACCATGGCTACACAACCATCCTGACTGTAATGGACCCTCTATCCTGCAGTAATCCTAGCACATCAGAACTAAAATGATCATTATTTTCAAAAGTTAAAAAAAGAAAAAGGATAAAAAAATGTTGACCAGGATATGGGAAAACTTATTTTTATATACTACTACTAAAAATATGTTAGCATAATCATTCTAAGGGCTATTTCAAAGCAACTGTTAAAATCCATGGTGGATGGAGGAGGAATGGACTGGGAGTTTGGGATTAGCAAATGCAAATTATAAAACACGTATAACTGAATTGCTGTGCTGTACCAGAAACTAATAAAATATCATAAATCAACTATACTTCAATAAAATGATTTTTTAATTAAAAAAATTATGATTTTATTTAAAGATTTATTGACTTTTTTTAATTTTTGTTTGTGCTGGGTCTTCAGTGCTGCACACATTTCCTCTAGTTGCAGAGCAGGGGCTTTTCTCGTTGCAGAACATGGGCTCTAGGTGTGTGGGCTTCAGTAGCTAGGGCTCAGTAGGCACACGGACTTAGTTGCTCCATGGCATGTGGGATCTTCCCAGACCAAGGATCGAACCCATGTCCCCTGCATTGGCAGGCAGATTATTAACCACTAGGCCACCAGGGAAGCCCTGTGATTTTCTTAAAATCTGAAGGACAGGATACCTTTAGACCAAGGAACAGCACATATAAAATGCTTGGTCTTTTGTTTCTTTTTCTTCCCTCCTCCTTTTTTGAGGGTTAAGAGAAGGGATTATGGAAATTAATAAGTTAAACTTGGGAGATAGGAAAAAGTGTCTGTGTATGACCTATCTGAGCCATCGCTAAGATTACATGTAAATAACTGAAAAAATGGTGGCTCCTGCTCGTTGGATGTCAAGTGATACAGTGGAAAGAACAAAGACTGTGGGGCCGCTTTCTCACATGGGGGTCTTTTTGGTAGAAATAATGATCAGACCTGATTGTCTTGTCATACAGTCAGGTTCTGCATGTGCTGTCACGTTTAATCCTGACAGTGTACCCATAAAGCAAGTACTATCATTACTCCCCTTTTATTTATTTGTATTATTTTTTGAAAAGCTCTCTGAAGAAGCTACAGAATTTTTGTTGTTGGTGTTGTTATTTTTATTTGTTTTAGTTTTGGCCACGCCGTACAGCATTCAGGATCTCAGTTCCCCAGCCAGGGATTGAACCTAGGCCATGGCAGTGAGAGCACCAAATCGTAACCACTAGACCACCAGGGAACTCACCCCCATTTTATAGATAAGAAAACTGATGCTTTATTAGGTTACATGCCCAAGGTTATTTTCCTCAGCCCTCAGATGGGATTGAAGGGGCTGATTTGTTGCTGTTAGAAGTGGTTAGGAAATACCCATGAATAGTATCTAACACAGGAGTTGGTTCCTCTACCTGGGATTAATGCCACTGGACTGCTTTAGAAATGAGCCCTCTCTGGCACCATCCCCTTTGCTTACTTAAGAAACCAATACCTTTTGGCTGGAGCCCCATTTGGAAAAGCCTCGTGGAATACATGTCTTTAAAAAGTTTCAAATTCTGGTTCCAGTTAACACATGCACCTCAGTAATTAAATGGTGATGTATATAGATTTGATGCATAAATAATACTAGACTAGCAATGAAGGTCCCACCTGCCCTTCAGAAGCTGTTGACTTGACACACCCTGTAGATCCAGCACAGTCTCAACAGAGCAGAAGGTTTGGTCTGGAGATCTACCGAGGATCTCAAGCGATATAGGCATCGTGAGCCCCGTGTCTGTGTTAGGGCAGTGTCAGAAGTTACTGTGCCCTGACACTAACGAGGTAATCAGATAAACCCAGTGGGAGAAAGAAAATAGTTCCAAACTCAGAGTCCCTAGATTCTGATCAACAGTATATTTTTAACAAGCAGAAGAGTGGCCTAAATCTATGCCTGTTCTTCCAATCAATCTAGTGGCATTAATAAAGCAATTGTTAACCTTTCTTTAAAGATAATATATGAAATGTTAACCCTTTTTAAAAGATAATAAGTGAAAAGGGAGATTTATGTCAATTTAAATTATGAATCAACTCTTAATAGTAATTAGTCTTTGACACAGGCTGTTCTTAAAAGCAAACCAAACAAACCAAATTTGTGTTCTAATCTAAATTCATTCCCAACATAGAGGACAGTAGTTGTACAGCTGATCCAAAAGAAGCTAAATAGAATCTCAGTTTGGTTTTATAAATATGATTTTTAATCACATATTTACTTTTACATTTAGCTTTACAAAGGATTCGTTGTTGTTAAGTTCCTTGGGTTCTACTACAGTTCATTTATTTCTTTTTGGCTGTGCTGGATCTTTGTTGCTGCTCAGGCTTTTGGCTCAGACGGTAAAAGCATCTGCCTACAATGCAGGAGACCTGGGTTCGATCCCTGGCTTAGGAAGATCCCCTGGAGAAGGAAATGGCAAGCTATTCCAGTACTCTTGCCTGGAAAATTCCATGGACGGAGGAGCCTGGCAGGCTACAGTCCATGGGGTCGCAAAGAGTCGGACACGACTGAGTGACTTCACTTCAGGCTTTTCTCTAGTTGTGGCGAGAGGGGACTACTCTTTGTTGGCTGTGCAGGGCATGGGCTTCTCATTGCAGCAGCCTGTCGTCTGGTGAAGCAAAGGCTGTAGATGGTTCGGGCTTCAGTGGTTGCGACACGTGGGCTCAGTAGTTGCGGCACGCAGGCTTGTTTGCCCTGAGGCATATGGCATCCTCCCAGACCTGGGATCACACCCACGTCTCCTGTATTGGCAGCAGACTCTCATCCACTGAGCCATCAGGGAAGCCTCCTGCAGTTTGTTTTAAACAAATAGTTTCATAATGGTACTAATAACTGTTCTCATAACTATAAATTCTGAAAATCTCTTGGTAGGGCCCTGGTCTCTCTGGCTATAGAACATCTGGCACATTTTTCTTGTTTGCTTCTGTGTTATAGGAAAGTTAAATGTACAAACTTAGGAAGAAACAGGGCGTGTGATCAGTTGTACTCTAAGACATAGATGCTAGGGGATATTTCAAGGGTGGCTGTTGGTCCAAGATCCCTCTTTGTATATGGGGGTGTATACGGGTAGACTCCTACTTTTCACTACTTATTTTTCCCTCTAGGACGGAATTTCCTCCCTCTACACTATGGACCTTCAGGGCCACATTCTTCTGTTGTAGGGCCCTGTCCTTGGGATGTTTAGCACCATGCTTTGCATAAAATAAAATCCACAGAACTTATGCATCTTATCACTAGAAGTTTGTACCCTTTGACCAACATCCCCTCAGTCCCTGGAAGCACCATTCTAGTATTGGTGTCTATGAGTTTGGCCTTTTTTAGAGTCTAGATGTAAATGAGATCATACAGTATTTGTCTTTCACTATCTGCCTTTCTCGGCTTCCCACGTGGTTCTGGTGGTAAAGAACTCGCTTGCCAGTGCAGGAGACAAAAGAGACGTGGATTTGGTTCCTGGGTTAGGAAGATCCCCTGGAGGAGGGCGTGACAACCCACTCCAGTATTCTTGCCTGGAAATCCCATGGACAGAAGAGACTGGTGGGCTATGGTTCATAAGGTCACAAAGAGTCAGATACAACTGAAGCAACTTAGCATGCACACATCTGAGTTTCCTTGTTTCACTGCCTTCAAGGTCCATATATATTGTTGCAAGAGACACAATATTTCCTTTTTTGTGTCCAAATAATATTCTTTTGTGTGTGTGTATAATATAATATATATATATATATATATATATGAGATTTTCTTTGTCCATTCATCTGTCAGTGGTCACTTAGGCTCTTTCCTATGGTCTTGGCTATGGTGACTATTTTGCAATGAGCATGAGTGATTTCTTTGAGGTCTGATTTAAACTCTTTTGAATATATACCCAGACGTGAGATTGCTGTGTCATATGGTGCTTCTATTTTTTATTTTTTGAGGAGCCTCTGTATTGTTTTCCATCATGGTTGTACCAGTTTGCATTCTCACCAACAGTGGACAAGGGCCCTGTTTTCTCACCAAGAGAGTTGTTCTCTTATCCGACTCTTTGCGACACCATGGACTGTAGCCTACCAGGCTCCTCTGTCCATGGGATTTTCCAGGCAATAGTACTGGAGTGGATTGCCATTTCCTTCTCCAGGGGGATCTTCCTGACCCAGGGATCGAACCCAGGTCTCCCACGTTGTAGACAGACGCTTTACCGTCTGAGCCACCAGGGAAGTCCTTTTTTGATTAATAGCCATCCTAATAGGTGTGAGGTGCTATCTCACTGTGGTTTTAGTTTGCATTTCCTAGATTAGTCATGTTGAGCATCTTCTAATATACCTGTTGACCATTTGTATATCTTCTTTGGAAAATGTCTGTTCAGATTGCCTGCTGATTTTTTATTGGATTATTTGGGGGATTTTTTGCTATTGACTTGTGTGTATTCCACAGATACATTTGTGTGTGTGTGTGCATGTGCAAGAGTGCACACTCAGTCATGTCCAACTCTTTATGACCCCATGGACGCAAAGGGCTCCTCTGTCCATGGAATTTTCCATGTAAGAATACTAGAGTGGGCTTCCATTTCCTACTCCAGGAATCCTCCCGACCCAGTGATTGAACCTGCATCTCCTGCTTGGCAGATGGATTCTCTTACCACTGCACCACCTAGGAATGAGATTATATATATAATTTCCACTTTGTTGAGAACTTTTATCATGAAAGTGTGTTGAATTTTTTGAAATGCTTTTCCTGTATTGACTGATAAGATCACATGATCCTAATCCTTAATTCTATTAATGTGCTGTATCACATTTATTTATTTGTGTATGTTGAGCCATCTTTGCATTCCAGGGATAAATCCCACTTAGTCATAGTCTGTGATTTTTTTAATGTGCTGTTAAATTCAGTTTGCTAATATTTTTTTGAGAACTTTTACATCTATATTCATCAGACATATTGAACTGTAATTTTATTTTCTTGGCCTGTCCTTATCTGGCTTAGGTATCAGGGTAATGCAGGCCTCATAAAATGAGTTTGGAAGTATTTACTCCTCTTTAGTTTTTTTTGAACAGTTTGAAAAGGACTGTTATTAGTTCTTGAAATGTTTGGTGACATTCACTAGGGAAGTTGTCTGATCCTGGACTTTTCTTTGTTAGGAGGTTTTTTATTACTATTTCAAATTCCTTAGTCATTATTGGCCTGTTCAGATGTTTTATCTTTTTTGAAATTTTATTTATTTATTGAAGTATAGTTGATTTACAGTTGTTGTCAAGTTTCAATATACAGCAGTGATTCAGTTATATATATATATGTATGTATATATATTTCTTTTCAGATCCTTGGGAGTTCCCTGGTGGTCTGGCAGGTGGGACTTGCCACTATCACTGTAGTGGCTTGAGTTCAACCCCTGGTTGCAGAACTAAAATCCCACAAGCTATGAGGCTCCCCAAAAAAGCCCCCCAAAAACAACCCCCTAAAACAGATTATTGTCCATTATAGATTATTACAAGATACTGAGTATAATTCTGTGTTCTCTACAGCATGTCCTTGTTGGTTATCTTTCTATATTTAGTACTATGTGTATGTGGATCCCAAATTCCTAATTTATCCCCCTTCTTTTCCCTTTGAAAATCATGGATATGTATTCAGATTTTCTATTTCTTCATGACTGATTCTTGGTAGGTTGTATGTTTCTAGGAAAGTATTCATTTTTAAGTTAGGCAGTTTTTGGTGTATAATTACTCATAGCAGTTTCTTAGGATCCCTTGTATTTCTGTGGTATCAGTTGTAATGTCTCCTCTTTCATTTGTAATTTAGTTTATTTGAGTCTTCTCTTTTTCTTGGTAAGTTTAGCAAAAGGTTTGTCAGTTTTTTACTTCCTCAAAACACCAACCTTTAATTTCACTGACTCTTCCCGTTGTCTTTCTAGTCTTTATTTCTTTGATTTCTGCTCTAATCTTTATTATTTTCTTCTCTCTGATAACTTTGGGATTGTTGTTTAATCATTGTGTCAGACTCTTTTGAGACCCCATAGATTGTAGCTTACCAGGCTCCTCTGTCCATGGGATTTCCCAGGCAAGAATAGGGGAGTGGGCTGCCATTACTTTTTCCAGAGGATTTTCCCAACCCAGTGATCCAGCCAGTGTCTCTGGCTTGACAGGCAGATTCTTTACCACTGAGCCACCAGGGAAGCCCAACTTTGGGATTAGATTGGTCTTATTTTTCTAATCCCTTGAGGTGTAAAGCTAGATTGTGTATTTGAGATTCTTCTTTCTTAATAAAGGCATTTGTTGCAATCAACTTCCTTCTTAGAACTGTTTTTGCTGCATCTCATAAGTTTTAATATATTGCATTTACATACTGTTGATGCCTAGAGAATTTTGAACATGACCTTGCTAGTATGTGGAATGAGTGCAATTGTGCAGTAGTTTGAACATTCTTTGGCATTGCCTGTCTTTGGGACTAAAATGAAAACTGACCTTTTCCAGTCCTGTGGCCACTGCTGAGTTTTCCACATTTGCTGGCATATTGAGTGCAGCACTTTAACAGCAGCATCTTTTAGGATTTGAAATAGCTCAACTGGAACTCCATCACTTCCACCAGTTTTGTTCGTAGTGATGTTTCCTAAGGACCACTTGACTTCACACTCCGCACTCTGGCTCTAGGTAAATGATCATACCATCATGGTTATCCAGGTCATTAAGATCTTTTTTTTTTGTATAGTTCTTCTGTGTATTCTTGCCACAGCTTATTAATATCTTCTGCTTCTGTTAGGTCCATACTGTTTCTGTCCTCTGGGTTGGGAAGATTGCCTGGAGAAGGGAAAGGCTACCCACTCCAGTATTCTGGCCTGGAGAATTTCATGGACTACAGTCAATGGGGTCGCAAAGAGTCGACCTGACTGAGTGACTTTCACTTTCACTTTTTTGCATGAAATGTTCCCTTGGTATCTAATTTTCTTGAAGAGATCTCGTCTTTCCCTTTCTAGTATTTTCCTCTGTTTCTTTGCATTGTTCACGTAGGAAGGCTTTTATGTCTCCTTGCTATTCTTTGGAACTCTGCATTCAGGTGGGTGTATCTTTTTTCTCCATTGCCTTTCACTTCTTTTCTCAGCTATTTGTAAGGCCTCTTCAGACAACCATTTTACCTTTTGCATTTCTTTTTCAAGGGGATGGTTTTGATCACTGCTTCCTATACAGTGTTATAAACATCCATCCATAATTCTTCAGGCACTCTATTAGATCTAATCCCATGAATCAATTTGTCACTCCCACTGTAAAATTGTAAGGGGTTTGATTTAGGTCATAGCTGAATGGTCTACTGGTTTTCTCTACTTTCTTCAATTTAAGTCTGAATTTTGCAATAAAGAGTTCATGATCTGAGCCACAGTCAGCTCCTGGTCTTGTTTTTGCTGACTGTATAGAGTTTCTCCATCTTTGGCTGCAAAGCATATAATCAATCTGATTTTGGTATTGACCATCTGGTGATGTCCACATGTAGAGTCTTCTCTTGTGTTGTTGGAAGAGGGTGTTTGCTATGACCACTGCGTTCTCTTGGGAAAACTCTTGTTAGCTTTTGAACTGCTTCGTTTTGTACTCCAAGACCAAATTTGCCTGTCACTCCAGGTAACAGGTTGTAGCTAAGTTCTCAGGGGCATGGAGCTGTTTCTGGGTCTGTAACTGAGACCGTGGTCTGTGAGTCAGCCGCCTAGGTGTGCATCTGCCTTCTCACAACATCTCTCCTCCATCTGTGACTGAAAGGGGGTTTGACAATCTCCTGCCTTGATCCGAAAGTGCCCAGAGAGACACTTCTGTCCGTGAATAATATCAAATTATTGTTGAAGGGGGACACAAGTGAGAAATATCTTGTTCATCCATCTTATTTGATAAGTGGATTTTAATTGGAGGTTGAATATAGGTTTCATACGAGACACTGACTTGATAGAGAGTAGCTGCCTGGTGTGGGGCTCTGTGAAAGATTCTGAGGTTGCTCCTGGGCTGAGAGAGTGCCGTCATCAATTAGTTATGTCTGCCACAGCCGTGACTTAGGGGAGTGCTGATACAGTGCCGTGTATTTGTCGTTACTGGTCTGTAATACAAGCCTCAGCCAGCTGTAGTAGTTGTGATTTTCTCCTGGGTGATGCCCTGACTTGGCCTTGGCAGCCCATCTGGATGCCTTGGTAGCAACTGGGTAATTGGCTGTTTATTTATCTTGCCTAAAATAGAGTACTTTTGCACTAATTAAAATTCTATTTTAATTTTAATAACGGATTGACACAGTATGCATATGTGTTTGAGCTCTCAAGAAATGTTTAAGGCTTTGAAATATGTTCTGATGCCAAGAAAGATGGGAAATCTATTGGGATGCATGCAAGAAATAGATTTACTTTAGATCAAAATATGCTAGTGAAATACCATGTTTTGATTTTTTCATGAAACTTTGGGAAGTCATTTCTTGTCATTCTTGAAACAAACATTTTGAAAAAAAGGGTACAGTCATTTTAGAAATTACAAATGCCGTAACATATAGAAAACCTCCAAATGATTTTATTTATTAAAAACTACAGCAAAAAAAACCACTAATGCAGAGTAATTTCTTTGCCTAGATTATGCCCACACTAACTGTTAAACACGCCGATACTGCGTCCCATAGTCTTAGCTCTTACCCAGAACCTTGCACTTGTATTTCGCCAGTTGCTGAGTGGTTGTTATTGTAAAGGTACCATCTGACACTCTATAATCCCCAGATTGCATTTCAGTGGATTGCAGTTGGACAGGCAGATAAATTTTTTTTTCAATTTTAGAAGCTCCATCATACCCACAAGTATTTTTTAAAGCGATGCTAGTTTGTGTTACATGGAAACATTTGCTGAGCGAAGTCAGGGAAGGTCTGGCAACCAAAGACAATGAGCAATGCTTAAATCAATCACTTTGTAATCTTTATCAGGGGGGATAATTGAACCCAACAGGGTGAAGTTTGTTTTGAAACATTTAGCATATGACACTGTCATTAATTTAAAAATAGGAACCAAGAATTATGGGAGGTATGTAAGGAATGACGTTGGTCACAGCATTAGGGAGACAACCTCACTGTGACTAAAAAAATAAAAGCGAAATGATGATGACAGGATGAGCACAAATCAATCTCTGGTAGTGATTTCCCTAATAGTTTTGTAGTTGTTTCTCCTTCCTGGTTGGGGTGATTTTCTGAACCCCTGGAAGAAAACCTGGGTTTTCAAGTGAGAAATTCTGAAGATAGTAAGAACCATACTGTTAAAAAATGTTCATGACCCCTTGAAATAGTTTACTGAGAAATGTATTATGAACCAGTAAAACCGAAGAACTCTGAAATAATCCTTCATATTGTCTGTGCCTTAAAAAAAAAAAAAAAAAACCTGGAGAAACAATAACTCTGACTCAGTGCTGGTCTTCTGTGGCATTTTTCACCTCTTAACTCCACAGTTTGCTCTGGAACAACAAAAGCTCACAAGTTCAGTTGTTGTAACTTTGAGTTGCAGCTTGAAGACCCGCTATATAGTACGGTTGGCTATATTATACTACAACTGGTTATTATGGATTCAAGTTGTCTTAAACGTTGTCACAGAACCTCCCACCACCTCGTGGTGTAAACTGAGACTCCGGTTAGTCTCCAGGCTGCACAGAATTGCCAGGTGGTGATATCTGTGTCCTGATGGAGTGGGAGCTGACATCTCCTTGTGGGAGCTCTGTGGCACAGCTGAGACCGATGCACAGGCCTGGTTCCACATGTCAGGGCAGAGGTGGCGACACCTGAGTTTGGGCTTTTTTATGTTCCTGTTGTCCTCATACATTCATCAAATTATTTTTGAGAAGAACTTTGGATACTTTTGATAACTATCACACATACCCTCCTTTTCTCCCCAGTCACCTTGGAAGTGGTTCATTCATTCATTCAACCAAAATACTTGATAACTCACAGTGTGCCCTGAACCATGAGAAGACATAAAGAATAGATAGGCACTATAAGTTGTCCTTACAAAGCTTTATGATGCTGGAGACATTGGCAAATCTTTTGTTATAAAAAATGCAAGGAATAACTAAGTCAACTTTCAATTAATTTACTAATAATTATATTTTATCTTTTGCATCTTAGAATGTTACCTCTCCTCCCTTTTATATCATGAAGAAAGGGGGGGAAATAGGCTAACTGCTGGCATGTCCCACCCAGCAGCATGCCCAGCTCTTCCTGTAGTCAGGCTGCATTCTCATCCTCACACATTAATGTCCAGCCACAATGGAAAGAGAAAGGAGAGGCAAAAGGAAGGGAGAAGAATCTTGAAGACTGTAAATTATTTCGGCAATCAGTTGCCCCTCGATACATGAAAATCTATTACTCTTCATTCAGGATTTTCATTTTGAGTCTCTATCTCTTCTAGTCACTGAGGATAACAAAGCCAATGAGATAAAGTCTCTGATCTTATATCGCTTGTACTCTAATGGACAATAAATAGTCAAATTGAGAATGTTGAACAGAATCCAGCATTGGCTAAAGGCAGCTCTCATAGACATTGCAAAGGTGTTTTGATGGATGGCAGAAATACCTGGTTAAGTGTATATCCTACCAAAAAGACCACAGAAGGGATCCTAAATCATTTAGGCTGGTAAACTCTAGTGTTTTCATTTTTAAAAATCATGTTTTATAGCCATTTGTAGTCATGTTTCAAGCACAAGCCTAGGTAACGGTGCTTTTGTATTTGTGGGAAGAAATCATTTGTGAAGAAATATTACTAGCTTAATATCACAGAACACTTTCCAAGTCATAAATGGTAACATTTGAAAGACAAATTGGTTTTGTCTTAGACAGCAATAGACCCACCTTTAGAAACAGAGTAACCAAGGAAGACATTTTAAGATCACATTCTGAGTCCAGGGAAAATAGGATCAATTACATTATCTGCTTGTTTGCTCTTTGCTAACAAAGACAGCCCCAGGTTTCTGCAAAGTATGATGTGCAGAATCTCACTAACAAAATTGAAAATTAGATTAAAAGCAATGTTTAGAAAGGTACATTTTTTTTGGAGAAAAAAAAGAGCCTAGGAGAAAACAAACCACATGTTAAGAGTACATATTTGCTAACTGGTGATTTCAATTTTTTCTTTCTGCTTATCTATAACTTCTATTTTTTTCCTATAATGAGCAGGTATGATTTACATCATTTACATAACGTTTGCATATTTATTTTACACAAAGAAAAGCCACTAATTTTATTTCAGTGACCGTATTTTCCAGCTCTTTCTTTGGAAAGAGACCAGAGACAAAGCTTGTGTGTAGCTTAGTAAGATTTGAAAAAATTCTGAAGACACTGAACATGGTTTCAGGCTATACTTCTCTAGTTTCTTGAAGCCCTGGCCTTTTCTCTGACATCCTGAATGCTTCTTGAGTAACAGAGCTGTGATGTCTAGATGGCTCCTTGCATTTCAATCAACTGAAGTACCCTTGGCCTTGTATCCTCAAGTGTGTGGCGGCACCAGTGCTGTGGGTCTTTTTTCCACTTTTGAATGGTCTGCATTTTTAAAATGTCAACTTTGGTTTAAAATTTTATTTCTACATTAAGGTAAAATGTGCACTGAATGAAATTCCTAGATCCCAGCTATACAAACAGATGAGTTGTGACAAATTTATCCACCTATGTAACCCACATGGGCTTCCTTGGTGGCTCAGTGGTAAAGAATCTGCCTGTTAATGCAGGAGATGTGGGTTCCATCCCTGGGTTAGGAAGATCTCCTGGAGAAGGAAATGGTGGCCCACTCCAGTATTCTTGACTGGGAAATCCCATGGGCAGAGGAGCCCTGCAGACTATAGTTCATGGGGTCAAAAAGGAGTCAGACACAACTTAGTGACTAAACAACACTGTGAAATATAACCCACACCCCAATCAAGATTTAGCTGTCACCCCAGAAGATCCCCTAGTGCCAACTTTCCAGTCAATCCCCACCCTCCATAAGTACTGCTCTTTTGATTTCTATCTCCATGGTTTCACTTTGCCTCTTCTGGATCTCCGCACAAATAGAATCTTACTGCATGTATTTTTTGGTGTCCAGCTTCTTTTATTAACCAAATGTTCTTGAAATTCAACCATGTTACTATGGGCATCATTTTTATTGAGTAGTCTTTTCTTATATACAATACCACAATTTGATTATCCATTCTTTTGTAGCTGAACTTAATACTATTAACTTTTTTAAAAGGTGGCTTTTTATTTTGTAAAGTAATTCAGAAAAACTGAGTAGGATCTTATATAATAAATGCTAGTGGACACTTTCACCTTTTCCTTTTATGCTATTCTTTCTCTGTTCAGAGAGTCACTTTCCTGAAGTTGGTACTTCTCTTTTTTATAATACTTGATTGACTTTGAGCATCTGTGACTGTAGATAAGATGTCTACTATCACTCTGATTTTTGTTATTCTGTAGATAATTTTTTTTCTCTCTGGTAATTTCTTTCAAAGTTCTGCATTTTTATTGCAAGTTGTCTGAGAATGGCAGAGTAGGTGCAGCTGTTTTAAGACTGCTGATGGTCTAAAATGATTTAAAATTTATTTTGCTTAGTATTCAGAAAGTACTTTTACTTTGAGGACTTATGTCTTTCTTCAGTTCTGGAAAATTGTTGTTGTTGTTCTGCCACTCAGTCTTGTCTGACTCTTTGCGACCCCAAGGACTGAAGCATGCCAGGCTCCCCTGTCCTTCACTGTCTCCTGGAGTTTTCTCAGATTCATATCCATTGAGTTGGTGATGCTATCCATCTATCTCATCCTCTGCCAGCCCCTTCTGTTGCCTTCGATCTTTCCCAGCATCAGGGTCTTTTCCAATGAATCAGTTCTTCACATCAGGGGGCCAAAGTATTGGCGCTTCAGCATCAGTCCTTCCGATGAATATTCAGGGTCTCTTTTAGGACTGACTGGTATGATTACTTGGAAAATTAACCATAATTTATCTTCAAATATTGCTTCTTCACAATTCTCTCCACTCTTTTATTCTGGAATTCCTGTTAAACAAATGTGGGAACCTTAGAAACGTTCTCCATACTTTGGTTACTTTTTCATTCTTTTGACTCCCCCATCTCATTTTGAACATCTCGGTTCTATGTTGCAGTTTAAAAATGCACTGCGTACTCGGCTGGAGTTCATCCATTCATTGTATAGTCTATTTCAATAATCGTGTTGCTTATTTCCAAGATTTTTAATTAGTTTTTTTCACATTGACCTATTAATAAACTATATTTCTAAAATAGAAGTTATACTTTATTTCCATAAACATTTTTTATTATTTTAAAGTCTATCAAAGTGTATAAATTAGTTTAATCTGGAAGGAACAAATGTTTGAAATACTGATTTTGCTGCTTATTCCCCCCCAACAAAATTTTACTCCATGGCCCATTTACTTATTGCTTTCTCCATAAAATGGCCTTAATTCTTAAGTTTTCATTTAAATACAGTGAAATAGAGGTCCATGGTAGTTTCTGTGATAATGTATGCAGTGGCCTAAATTTTAATCATGTAAAATGATCCCTACAAGGATAGTGTCTAAATATTGACACACTTAAAACATGCTGTAAGGTTTTTCTGATATTAAAATCATATATGCATTTGCAAAATATTCAAATAACTTGGACATGTTTAAAGCAGAAAACAATGATTGTTGCATATTGATAAAGATTCAGTTTCTGAAATAAATGTATAAAGACTATATTTACATGTTTTAAACATTTTACCTTACTAGGCCATTTAATAAGAGGCATGTTTTGCTTAATTGTAGATATTATTCCGTAATAATAAATATAAAGCTTCACCAATTTTTTAAAGATATTTTAAAGTATTAGAGACAGGAATTGGGTCTGGTTTATTTCATCAGTCCCCCATTGTGGGGCATTGAGGTTGTTTCTAGTTCACTGGAATAGACAGTGCTGTGAATACACTTTGAAATATCTGAAGTTGTGAGGATCTTTCAGAATAAAATATGCCACCTAAATCATTTCATTTCCCTTACTTTTATTATTGTGGTAACACATAACAAAGTGTATAAGATGGACTGTTTTTAAGTGTGTAGTTCAGTAGCATTAAGTACATTCGCATTGTTGTGCAATCATTCTTGCTTTCAACAGACCGTGAGTTGAATTTACAGTTCAATTGAGTAAATTTCTTTATGATGAAATATGTTGCAGACAACCCTCAAGAAATCCCAGGCGTGCTTTCAGTGTTTAAGTGTTTTGATAGCTCTTCCTTGGATAATGTGGCTTTTCATCAAAGGATTAGGGAAATGTCATCCACATAAGGGATCCAAAAAGAAAGACTTGAGACTTGCCCACTCTGTTTACAAATGCCATAGAAAATCATACCTAAGGGTGGAATACCTAAGGGTTAAAGTATTTTGTTCTACAAATTTGATCAGACCTGCATTTATTTTTATCTGTTTTAACAGGGTGCTCATATCCCAAGTTTACAGGAAAATTAAGGTAGTTATCCTGATATTGACTTAAACATTATTTGGGATTATTTTCTATGTTGTAGAAAGCAACTAGCATTTATTTGGTTTTCTGAACCTAGAAAAAAGATGAAAAAAAATCAAGATTGGATCCAAAAATAAAAATGAAATAAAAGAAAAGTCATCAGTAATCCCTCCGCTTGGAGTTGTAGTGTTTTAGAATATTTCCTTCTTGTTTTCTTCCTTTGACTTGGTTATATCATCGTTTCACAAAATGTGTTCTGAAGAACAAATGCTCTCTGTTAAAAAGCTTTTTGTGGTTATCAGTACAGAAGATGATTTTCTCAATTTAGAAACTCACAATTCTCGTTAGCATGTTCATAGCTTTTTGATTAAGAAATATCTCTAAATTTCTTTAACTCAGTATTCTCCACCCAGTTTGGTTCAAGAATCCTTCTTACAGCATCTTCCCATTTTCAATAGGTATTTGGTGATGATAGCACAGCTGTCTATGACTGCATTACTTGCAGTCTGCCTATTTTCATCATTTATTTGCCCCAAGAAGCAGAGCAGTTGCTTTCTTTTTTAAAAAAAATTATTTTATTGAAGTATAGTTTATTTACATTGTTGCATTAATTTCTTCTGTACAACAAAGTGATTCAGTTACACACACACACACACACACACACATATATACACATTCTTTTTCATGTTCTTTTCCATTATGGTTTATCATAGGTTATTGAATATGATTCTCTGTGCTATACAGTAGGGACTTTCTGTTTATCCATTCTAATAGTAGTTTGCCTCTGCTAACACCAAACTCTCAGTCCACCCCTTCCTAACCTCCCCTCCTCCTTGGTGATCACAAGTCTGAGAAGTCCCTTTTAGAGATGTTCTTTTGGGCTGTTCTGCTTATCTAGGTGGGGGCTGATATTTATCTATTGAATCTTTCTGGGTCAGGATCTAGAGTTTCTTGTCTTCATGCCTTCCTAAATATGGCTGTTATTTCTTATGTGATAGTTGATGGCCAGAGAAGAATGCACTGAAATTATGGAAGTAAATGAAGATCACCTAAATGAGAACATACAGGTTACTTACCCAGAGCTTGCTTTGGCAAGGCAGTCAGTTGCCATCACTGGCCTTTGGCGGAGACCAAAGGCAGGCAGGGAAGTGGGAAAGTTTATCGTGGAAACAGGGAGGCTCAAGTCTCAGAGCAGTTGCTTTCTGTGCTATGTGACTCTAGTCTCACATAGAGATGCAATTTCTGCTGGACTGATAGGAAGCTAACAGAGGACACGGATTAAGAGCCCCAAATTTAGAGGCAGTCCTTAACTCAAATGCCTATGTTTCAGTTTTAATACCTGTCAAAGGAGGTTAATAAAAGTACTGATTATCCAAGATTATGAAAAAATTGACATATACATCTATCACTTAACGCAAGCTTAGGGGTATTAAGTGCTCAAATATGCTAGCAATATGGCTGTACAATTAATAGCAGTAGACTGTCACATTAATAGTAGTAGACTGTCACATTAATAGTAGTACTAGCAGCAATAGTCCTAGTATTTGTAGCAGCATTAGTAGTAATAGTAGTAGCCATCGTAGTAGAAGCTGTATTGCTAATAGCAGTAATGGTAGTGCCATTAATAGTTAGTGTAGTAGCAGTATTAGTAGTATGATAGCATCCTCGTACTTTCAGAAGTTATAGAATTAATTTACCTTTGAAATTAGGCCAAAATCAAATCAGTTTAAGAATTCTGAGATGGCTTATTAAACCAATGAAAACAAAATAGTAAATATCCTTTTGTAATTCATGCTACTCTGGAGTCTGGTAAGAGTGGAACAGGCTGGGTATTTTGAATCTAGGAAGCAATTACCTTGTAAGTGCGCATCCTGAGGCAATGCAGTCATGGGTCAGGGAAATTTGAGGAGAGAGCGAGGCATTTATTTTACACTCACAAAATCTTCAGGCAATTTGCAGCCAGTGAGCAGAGTCGTCCTGACCCAAATGGAATTGCATAAGAGAATAGCATGCCACAAACAGGACAGAACTGATTTATTTAGTAACATTTGGGAACCGTTTATAGAAGTTGTGTCCATTTATATTAATAGCTAGTGTTGGGGCTGATGAAATAGATGGCTTGTCCACAGTCATCGTCTCCTGAATGAAGGTGGGATGGAAAACTGGATAGATCCAAGAAAAAAGTGCTTCCTCTTACCATTAGGATTTTTCACAAATGTATCAAGCCTTAAACAGTTCTTTTACATGTATTTTATATGCTGTTTTGGAAAGAATAAAATGGAAAAGCCATTTATTTTTGGCTTGAACAATATTTGCTAGATATCAGGCATGAAAGACTCACACAATTTCTTTGTGAAAATATAAGATTAACTAATGGTTAATAAGCACTTAATATGAATAATGTCATTTAGGGTTTCCCCCCCGACCAAATCCTTTAAAGTAGGTCCATTTACCATCCCACTTTTACAGATGAAGTAGGAATGAGGCCCAGAGGTTGACTTTCCCAGGGTAGGGGAGGGAAAAATTCTTATTCCTGTTGCATTCCTAGATTCTCCAATTCTCGCCCTATAAACTGTGCCAGAAGACAGATTCACAAGAGAAACATACAGATTTACTTAATGTAAGTTTTGTGTGACATAGAAGTCTTCATAAGGGAACGAAGACCCCAAGACATGCTAAGCTTGAGGGTTTTTATACTAGGTTTGATGAAGAGTGGAACGTCAGGAGGAGAAAATGAGAAAGGGCAGATGGTATGAACACAGGTAGTCAACTAGGGCCTGTTTGGATTCATCTTGGGCCCTTTGTCTTCAGGAGGGTCTCATGACCTGCTTCAGGGATGAAGAGGGAGATCAAAGAGTCCTTCGTGCACATACTTTCTCAAAGTCCTCCAGCTTAAAATAGTCAATATGCCAAGGTGCCATATTTTGAGGTAGCATGTTCTGAACCTCATCAAAGGCAAAGTTTCTAAAGGTCTCTGACCCTGATCTTTAAAATGAGTGGCTTGCAATGGTGCTGTGATTCTCATACTCATTTTTAAAATATTTATTTATTTAGCTGCACTGGCTGTATATTGTGGCTTGTGTGCTCTTTAGTTGCAGCATATGGGATCTAGTTCCCTGACCAGGACTGAACCCAGGCCCCTGAATTGGGAGCATGAAGTCTTAGCCACTGGACCACCAAGAAATTCCCTCTCATACCCATTTATACACCAGAATCACTTGAAGAGCTTGCCAAAGAAATGGAGATTCCTGGACCAAACTTGAGAATTCAGATTTAGTAATTTCTAATGGGGTGGGGGTCCCAGGCACTGAATAAACCTCTGTCAGAGATTCTGATCTGTGATGTCCTGTGTGACTATAAAAGTCAGTCGGTGATCCTACAGCTTGTTGCTCTCTTGGCATCATAGGTGCATTCTGATGTGAGAAGCTGCTGAGGTGGCAGCAGCAGAACATCATTAAGCGAAAGCACAGCTAAATCATCTGTGCATCAAATGAGGCTAATTACACCAGCAAAACTCTTCCCGTCAGCATATGGATGAAGTGCACCATGGAAGCAGCTGGGAGAGATGTACCCCCTTTCCAAACTCACTCAGCAAGATGGAAGTGAGCTGAGGCAGCATCCCTTCCTGAAGTTTCTAAATCTGTATGATCATCAAAAGCATTTGGTCACCAGAATAGTAATACGAATCTGAAAGCTTACAAGCAACAATTCAGATCATTTTCTCAGGATAGCTTCCTATTTACATGTAGATGATTTTCTATTTTCTTCATAAACGTGCTCAGTTCTGTCCAACTCTTTGCAGCAACCCCACGAGGCTCCTCTGTCCATGGGATTTCCCAGGCAAGAATACTGGAGTGGGTTGCCATTTCCTTCTGTAGACAATCTTCCCTACCTGGTGACTGAACCCACATCTCCATTGGCAAGCAGATTCTTTTTCACTAAGAAACCTGGGAATCCTATCACAATTCCACCTAAAAGCCTCTGAGTTGCTTTCTGCAAGAGCAACAAGATTTTTTAAACCATTTTTGTTTATTGCCATTAATATAATGGTTTCTGTTATGAAAGTGGTTTTTATAAAATGTATTACATTTCACAGTTGCCGTTGTTTTTCTTCAGGTGTTTCTGTGGTTATCCGTGAAATATGAAACTGGCAATATTTAACGTGTATTGAGGGTTTGCTCTGAGCCATGCACCATCCTACTTAATTTATATATTTACATCAATATCTATCTGTATCTTCATTTAATTCTCTCATTAATAACATGGTGAATATTACTCTCAGATATCTTTTATATGATGAGGAATTAGGGGTCAGTAAGTTGCCAAACATCACACAGTTACTAAGGAGTGGAGCTGTGGTTTGAATCCAGCAGACTGATTCAAGATCTTTGGCTTTTATATCATTAATTCCCAAAGTACAAATTTTGAAAGTAATTGCAAGGATATTAGTAATTTTTAAAAGAAAAAAAAAGCTTGAATTAACTAAATAAAGTTGGGGAGTATTGGGCTAAATAAATGGGTTTCTTTCACATATTATTTCTCGGAGTCTAAAAGTTCATGTGCTTTACAAATCTCTAAAAGACAATTGCAGAATATAACATTTCCAAACCTCCTTGAACACAAAACTCTTGTTGGTACAGTCTCTTTGCGTGTGTGTGTATGCGCGCGTGCGTGTGTGTGCGTGCTTGCGTGTGTGTGCGTGCTCAGTACTGTCCAACTCTTTGTGATCACTGTTCTGCAAGCTAAGCCTCGGAAATAATGGTCTGCAAATCAGTTGTCTGTAAAGTGGTCTACCTCTCTGCCCGCTGAGGCCAAGCTTTTACTTTCCTTTTACAGGACTGGGTGGAAGAGGACATCTCCACAAAGAGGCCAAGAGTAAGCTGCCACTGTGTATCTGTTCTTTACTTTAAAAATGATCATTCCAAGAAAATGGTAAAAGCTTTCTGGGGAAAAATGTAGCCATATATATGAAAAGCCTCTTGATCTTGGGGTGTTCGAAACAAACCATTAGGGTAGAAAGAAAATATTAGAATGTCCATTTAAAACTTCTCACATATAATTTTTTCCATATGTTTTATTATACAGATGTCTGTATATATTTAAATTCATTTATACTTGTAAACATTATATATATTCAAGAATATATTGTTTGACAATGTATATTTTATATTTATGTATAAATATAATTATATATTATAGATGATATTGAAATAGTAACACGTGTATATAATTTGCAAATAATATACATGTATTGAGGATGGGTTATAGTAATATTGAGGGGATCACCTAGCCATACATATGAAAAGCCCTAAATTTCCTTATGTTCTTTGACTTGGTAATTATACTTCTTGGTATGTATTCGATTTATCCTAAAGGAATAAACTTGCATGTGTATAAATATTTTACTACAGGGGATATTTATTGAAGAAGTGCTGTGAGCATCAAAAACAGTCCAAATATTCAATAATTGGAGATTGGTTACATTAATTATGGAATTTCCATATAAAGAATCTTAACAGGGAGTTATTAAAAATAATGTAGTAGCAGAATATATTATTGACTAGAAAAAACACATGATTTTGTAAGTTAAAAAACAGACAGATGACAAACGATTATTGAGTTTATATGCCTGGAAGGAAGGACTGACTAGAGTGATAAACCAAAATGTTCATAGCGGTAGCTCTTAGTGGTGCAATAAGGGGAAATTTTATGCTTCCATGTGTTATCCTAAGTTTTATACAATAAATGTAAATTTTTGAGTAGGCACTATATTTATGTTTCAAAATTTGCACTTATAAAAGGTATACAGTAACAAAGTCTATTTTCCTAGTCCTGTCCCCCAGACAACCCATTTCTTTCTCCAATAGCATCCACTAGTATTGGTTTCTTGTGTATCTTTCCAAGGATCTATTGATAAAGTTTGTATGAATATATATACATACATTGTTTTTATGTTTTATGACATAAATAATAGCATACAATACACTGCTTTGTACACATCTATTATTTCACCCATGTGGGGGGTATATCTGTAGAATACATTCCTACACACTGAAAGTATGCATTTGGTCAAAGAGAGTATGCATTTTTCATTTGGATAAATATTGCCATATTGTCCTCTGAAGTTATGAAAAAGAAAATATTTTCATAATTGCTTCCAGTACTTTAATGGTTTGAGTTTTTTTTTAATATTTCCATTTAGATCCATTTACATTTTTATCCTGGCTTAATGGATATTTAATAAGAAAAACAAATTATTTAAATATTAAATTCCTCACTCATAGTGAAATTCAAGTGCTGCTCATCCCCATCTGTTAGATCACAGGATCTGGATGCAAATAAGGGTATCTTGCAGAGGTTCAGCTTACGCCGTGGGTGAGTAACATAGCCAGACCTCTGCTCGCCTGTGTGCTGTTTTATTCGCTTCCAGAGTCTCATGGTAGTCAAGAGGCAAGCCTGAGAGCTTGATTTCCACCTTCAAATGAATTTTTCACTTCAATAGACCTCAAGTCGCTGTTTGGATTTTTCTTCTGAAATATTGTAAGTTGCTTTCATCATTTAAATAAGAAGTGGCCTCCCCTGCAGTACTTGGGTGTGTGTATGGGCTGCATGAATTTGTATAGGAAGGAAGAGAACTAAGAATGTACTCCTGTAGAGGTTTGGGAGGCCTGGCAAACCTAAGCAGCTGTACTGAAATGTCAGATGGATTTGCACAGCTGACTCAAGCTGCTGAAGAGAGGAGCATAGTAGTTCCATAAATTGACCGTCTCCAGCCAAGCCCTGCTTAATATAGTTACGGCATGAACTTAGTTGCAGTCACCCCTAGCAGCTCAGCAAGCACCACTGGGGTTCTTGGTGGGGAGGGAAACCTCATCAAGGTGGTATTGACCTGGGATACTTACTAACAGGGAACTTCTTGAGAGAGTTTTTTCTTTTTTTAAATCTTTGTTGATTATTTCTCCTCTTGTAGTAAGATAGAAAAGTATTGAACAGAGTCATGTCAGAACATAGCAGGAGTTCAGATCAAGAAGAAATCGATGGGGAGATTGATGAAGAAGAAATCTTGGCCACCTTGTCCCCAGAAGAGCTCAAAGAACTACAGTCGGAAATGGAGGTGATGGCCCCTGACCCCAGGCTTCCCGTGGGAATGATTCAGAAGGATCAGACCGACAAGCCACCAACAGGGAACTTCGACCATAAATCTCTCGTTGATTATATGTATTGGCAAAAGGCATCCAGACGCATGCTGGAAGACGAACGTGTTCCTCTCACCTTTGTGCCAACCAAGGTAAGTGGGGATTTGTGTACAAGGGAGAAATGGCTTCCTGGCCCGGGCTGATGCGTGTCCCTGTTGTAACTTTCTTTTCTCAAGACTCCATGTTTTGTCTTGTTTTGTTGACGTTTATACATAAATCATAATATTTAATCCTATGCCAGATCAGAACTTTCTAGAACACTTACATAGTATAATTGGGAGGGGAAAAGTGGTAATTTCTTGTAAATATCTCTTTTAAAAAATTGCTGGGGGTTTCTTGTATAGGAAAACCTGTATTCTGTAGGCATGAAATTAATATTTAATGAATTAACTCATAACCCAGAAGCATTTGTCTTTTATGCTTTTTTTGACTCACAGGACCCTTTACAATGCTGAAGAAAGCTCTTTGTCCTCCTTCTGGCACATGTGTATATATGCACTATTTCACATACAATCTCAAGTATGTCACAGTCCCCCTCAAGTTCAGCCACATACCCTGCAATTAAACCAAGTCCAGTAACAAAAAATCCATTACCACAGTGCATTGGGTATCAGTGGTGAGTTTAGGAAGTTGATCCTATTAGGCTGTTTTAAAGATAGTACTTTCTTTAAATATGTTCCTTATATGAAAACTAGAAGTGCATATCAGCATATTTTTTTAATGTTTCACTTAAAAGTGACTTGGCAAAAAGAAAACAGAGATCCTCACAGGTAAAGTCTCTTGTAGTTATGCCTGCTGATTTATTTTTGGTAGGTACATCTTGTCACATTACCATCATACTAGCTGAAATTTTAGTAAAGTTATAAACTGATTTCATGGTCAGGAGAGTTTAAACATGTACTGCACTTAAGAAGGAGAAGGCAATGGCACCCCACTCGAGTACTCTTGCCTGGAAAATCCCATGGACGGAGGAGCCTGGTGGGGTGCAGTCCATGGGGTCGCTAAGAGTCGGACACGACTGAGGGACTTCACTTTCACTTTTCACTTTCATGCACTGGAGAAGGAAATGGCAACCCACTCCATTGTTCTTGCCTGGAGAATCCCAGGGACGGGGGAGCCTGGTGGGCTGCCGTCTGTGGGGTTGCACAGAGTCAGACACGACTGAAGTGACTTAGCAGCAGCAGCAGCAGCACTTAAGAAAATAAGTTGCTGGCTTTACCAAGTTAGAGTTTAAGGTACAATTTATAGACAGTTTACAACTCGAGTAAAAGCCAATTCTACATGAATACCAATTTCCGAGAAAAACAAACTTGGGTACTTTTTTTTTTTAATTTTATTTTATTTTTAAACTTTACAATATTGTATTAGTTTTGCCAAATATCGAAATGGATCCTCCACAGGTAGCTTAATGGTTGGCTCCCCCTGCTGAGACAAATGGGAAATGCAGAGAAAACTTTAGGTAGGTTACATGTCAACTGTCAATTCCAACCTCTGATATTATGAGCAGTAAAATCAAGGTCTTTCTTTTTTTTAATTTTAGCCTTATATTTTATTGAAATAATATTGGTTTATAACACAGGTTTCACATATACAACATTATACGTTTCTATTTGTACATACAGTATTATTCTCAGTTGCTAAGTCATGTCTGATTCTTTGCAACCCCATGGATTGTAGTCCGCCAGGTACTCTGTCCATGAAATTTTCCAGGCTAGAATACTGGAGTGGGTTGCTATTTCCTCTTCCAGGGGATCTTCCTGACCCAAGGAGGATCGAATCCATGTCTTCTATGTCTTCTGCATTGGTAGGCGGATTCTTTATGACTGAGCCACCTGGGAAGATCCATATACAGTATACTCACCATTAAAAATTTAGTTCCCATCTGTAGCTCTATAATTGGCCCCCTTTACCCATTTCCTCCTCCACAGATTAAGTTCTTGCTCACATAAGCCTCTGGGTCAAACTGCTACACCAGCTTTCAAAATGACACCTATGAGGTACACCTCCTTTATGGGAAAGTGTGTAATTAATGTGTAAACATCTAATAAACATTATTGATAAGAGGCTTTTATTTTCCTTTCCAAACTAAGCAGTTTTTTTTTTCTAAATCTCTGGTAATTTTGTCCCCTTTTATAGCTGGCTTTGCCTCCTAGAACTTTCCTTCCAAAGGAACTGGACTGGAAAGCCTGTGCCTGAAGTATCTGGGCAGTTTTCACAGAGCTAAGCAGACAAAAAAATCAAAGACAAGGGTTTTGGTATATTCCAAAATATCAAACTGCTGTCATTTCACCCACAATATCTTTCATTTTCAGGGAAATTTGTTGTGCACATTATATTAGATTGGCAAACATATTAGGTATGTAAATTTTGGTTAGGCCAATAAGGAAATTACTATGTAACACAGAGCTATTGAATACAAAATTCCTATTCAGCTGTATACAAAACAAAGACTTCAGTGAATGGATAAATAATTCCATAAGGTTTTCAAAAATAATTTTTAACTGCTTCTGGAACTGAACACTATCTTTAAAAACAATAGAGAATCTGAAAACAAAATTAACTGGGTTTCATTTTAATACACAGGAGGAGAAAAACACAACCAAAAAAATGTGTGTCTGTGCCTGTGTGCCTATAAAAATTTACCTTTATTTTGGTTGTATTTGCTTATAAAACAACTAACAAAGACATACTTTGTTTCTGAAAAAAGTCTCAGCTTAGAATTATATAAAAAGTTAAAATCCCCCCATCCCTTCCTCAGTTATCTTAGTTACCTCTCTTCCTCAAGGATAACTATTAATTTGATAAACATTACAATAGTCTGTTTCTCATATACATTTACAAACACATATATATATATAGTGTATACATGTATACATATTCATATGTACACATAAATATACATGTAAACAAAAAGAATACTATACCTAGAGCTTATTATTTTTTTTCACTAAGCAATCTTTTTATTATCTTCAATAGATACTGCTCTTCTTCATATTTCTTCACTGCTACGTATTCTAACCTTTCTAAATTTCTCTTTTAGGAAAAAACTCAAGAACAGCATGAAGTGATAGGCAAAAGCAATAAAAATATGTCCCAGTATTTAAAAGAAAAACTTAACAGTGAAATCATTGCCCATAAAAGAGAATCACAGGGCAGTGACAATGTCCAAGAAACAAATAATGATGATGATGAAGATAATGAAGATGAGGGGGAAGATGAAGAAGATGATGCAGAAGATGAAGAAGAAGATGAAGGAAAAGAAGACAGTGAAGAGAGTGATCAAACAAAAAGAGGGGAGGAAGGTGAGATAAAGGAGCAAGTCAAAAATGGTGAGAACACCTGCCAACAGGTAACTAGTAAAGTAACTGAAGAACAGAAAGGCAGACCAGAGGCTCAAGACAAAATTGAGAAAAAAATATCAAAATTGGATCCCAAGAAGTTAGCTCTAGATACCAGTTTTTTGAAAGTAAGTGCAAGGCCCTCCGGAAACCAAACAGACCTGGATGGGAGCTTAAGGCGAGTGAGACAAAATGACCCTGACATGAAGGAACTCAACCTGAACAACATTGAAAACATCCCCAAAGAAATGTTGCTGGACTTTGTCAACGCAATGAAGAAAAACAAACACATCAGAACCTTCAGTTTAGCGAACGTGGGTGCGGATGAGAACGTAGCATTCGCCTTGGCTAACATGTTGCGTGAAAATAGGAGCATTAGCACTCTCAACATAGAGTCCAATTTCATCACAGGCAAGGGCATCGTGGCCATCATGCGGTGTCTCCAGTTTAACGAGACACTCACCGAACTTCGGTTTCACAATCAGAGACATATGCTGGGCCACCACGCTGAAATGGAAATAGCCAGGCTTTTGAAAGCGAATAACACTCTCCTGAAGATGGGCTACCATTTTGAGCTTCCAGGTCCCCGAATGGTGGTAACCAATCTGCTCACCAGGAATCAGGATAGACAAAGGCAGAAAAGGCAAGAAGAACAGAAACAGCAGCAGCTCAAAGAGCAGAGGAAGTTAATTGCCATGTTGGAGAATGGGCTGGGGCTGCCCCCTGGGATGTGGGAGATGCTGGGAGGACCAATGCCGGATTCCCGGACGCAGGAGTTCCTCCAGACTCCTCCTCCTCGGCCTCCCAACCCCCAAGCAGCCCCCTTCAGTCGACAAAATGAAGTGACAAAAAAGCCATCGCAGCCGCCGAAGTACAGGACGGACCCCGACTCCTTCCGCGTGGTGAAGCTGAAGAGGATCCAGCGCAAATCTCGGATGCCAGAAGCCAGAGAGCCACCTGAGAAAACCAATCTCAAAGATGTGATCAAAACGCTCAAACCCGTGCCGAGAAACAGGCCACCCCCGTTGGTGGAAATTACCCCCCGAGATCAGCTCTTGAACGACATTCGTCACAGTAACATCGCCTATCTTAAACCTGTAAGTAGGAGAAGGGAGAAATGGTGAACACAGGGCTACAGTAAATCTCTCCCAACTCTATTCCCTGTTCGTTTTAACACCAGGACATTCTCACTAATTGTCACTAACTGAGGGAAACCCGTCAGCATTACTGGTAGATCTAAATTATTGGTTATCCTCAAAGACACGATCTATATGACTGCTGTAACCAGGATACTAACAGCCCTCATTTATGAAGCATTTAGTATGGGCCACATCCATTATATGAATTAACTCTTACAATCACCTTAACAATCCTGTAAGGTAGGTATTATTATTCTCCCTGTTTTATAAGAAGGAAATTGAGGCTTAGAGATGTTAAATAACATTTCTAGAAAAGACTCAGAAGTGGTTGAGTTGACTTTGAAATTCAGTCCTGAGCATCCCTGGTCAAGCTTTTGTTCACTCCTGCCACACAGAACTGACAAGCTGAGATCCCCAGGGAACTGCTGCAGGAATAAGTAAGAATGAGGCCTAATTAGGCCAGTCATTTGTGGATAAGTGCTTCTGTAGGGCTTTAAAAAGTTCTTTTTCAGTAGATGAGTGGATACCACCCGCTATTGCAATTATACTCTTTATATTTTAGGTAGGCGGACAATAATAAATTTAAGATTAATGTCTCCATGAATAAATGGAGCTTTAAAATATTTTACTGTTATTTCAGTTTTCTTATTATGACTCACTGTTACTACTGCTGACAGACAAAAATGTTCCATTCCTTTCAACTTAAGTTACAGAAATAAATTTTTTTATAGTCATTACTATGAGGGGATTTATAGAGGCTGAAAGGTGAGTGTCCAATGGCCACAGGTGGTTGATAATTAACTGCATTGTTTTAAAATCTAATATGTAATTTAGCCACGATATTACATTAATAAAATAGTCAATATGTTATGCCATCAGAGAGTCACAGTTTTTTTAAGATAGTTGAACCATTTCCATGTAAGCTTGTTTTTTCCCCTGCTTTAAAGAGATTTATATTCTAAGACAATACAGGGAGTTTGCTGGCAGCCCAGTGGTTAGGATTTAGCACTCTCATAGCTGAGGGCCCAGGTTCAATCCCTGGTCCATGAACTAAGATCCTTCAAGCTGTGTTGTATGGCCCCCCGCAAAAAAAAATCCACAAATATGATTGTTACTTATTCACATATATATGTATGTCCCTTATTCCCATCCCCTAGAAATACAGAATTGACAATATTTCCTTCTTCTAAATCGAAGATGACTTTCAGCTGTGACTTAGAGGGATTCTGAGTCTTCCTGTGGCAGGGGCCAGGCTGAGAGTGCTAGAGGTCACATGAGATCGGGCCGGAGATCTCTGCCTGCCCTTGGGCACAGTATCAACACTTTCTGCACCTGCTCTTCTCCAGGCAGCCAGACCTCTGCAGGGGGTGAATCAGGGTGCTGTTTTGAGAGAGGCTAGGGCTATCACTCTGTAACCAGTTGTCAAAGCAAATCCCGGCTGCCGTGGTGGCTAGACAGTCAGAAAATAGCACTGGTCCGAAAAGAGTAAAGAGAAGTCTTTTTAAAATCTGCATTAAAGGTGGAATGTAGACTCAGAGTAGACAAAAGGATGAAGGTTAGATGATCATCTGACCCCTCTCCCTGCCTTCTGAAGGAATATGAAAAAAAAGTGAAAGTGATCAGTCATGGCCGAGTCTTTGCGACCCATGGACTGTAGCCTGCCAGGCTCCTTTGTTAGTGGAATTCTCCAGGCAGGAATACTGGAGTGGGTAGCCATTCTCTTCTCCAGGGAATCTTTTCGACCCAGGAATCAAACCCAGGTCTCCTTCATTGCAGGCAGATTCTTTATCATCTGAGTGACCAGGGAAGCCCTCTGAAGGAAGATTCTCCTGAGCAAATCTGCTTTGCCTGGAGTGGGCTGAATTTCATCATCCATTTGTAATAAATACTTGTCTAGTGCTGCCATGTGTCAGGCACCATGAGCAGTGAGTAAGACAGGTATAGTCGTAACCGCATGGAGCTTACAGTGTTGGTTTTCTCATTTTCATGGTCAAGATACTCTCTGCCTTTTAGTTAACTGAGGACACTTCAGCTTTGAGTCTAGATTCTAGAGCAAAAGGTATTAAGATAAATTCACGGTAATAATTACCAAACTGCCATACTCTAGTAAGTACTACATTTACTATTTTCAATAAGTTCTTGATTGGTATCAGTTTTAAGTTGTGTGTGTGTGTTTAATGTCCACTCAGAAAGAAAAATACATAGCAAAGTGAACTCTGACACAGTTTGTGAATGGGGGTCTTGTACATCAGTCTTTGCTTTGAAATGTCTTTTATCTATTCCATGGGATTGGCATCTTCTCCTGCTTTCAGTTGCCTGGCTTGGCTTGCAATAGACATCTCTTGACATGTATCTTAGATACAAAATACCACACAACTTCATCAGCGTGGTCCTATAAAATGCTCTGCAAGAAAAATGTGAAAATGCATCATCCAGCTGACAAAAATTCACTTGACTGACATCAGTTCGCTTGGTACTGCTGCATTTTTGTGCCTTGCTGCATACATAATAAATGTCTGCTTTAATGCTGACTCTTAGTACAGTCTCTCTTAAAAGACATTTTTTTATCTTTTTCTTTTGAAATCATTTGAAATGTGTGGAAGTTTGAAAGAGTAGAAAGAATTCTTACAGACCCAACACAATTTCTCCTATTTGCTGTGTCATCCTTTAAGGGTATTTTAAATACCTCTGCGTGTGTTTAATTCCAGCAGGACACAGCAGTGGAAGTGCTAATGGTATGAAAAGCTATACTGTGCTTGTGCGGCCGCCTGCAGCCAGCTACTATAAAACACTATTGATTGTGAGATGCTTTCTGATGTAGGGGATATGGAAACATCAGAAAACGCACATCTTAGACTCGGTGAAATATTGTAAATGCCATCTGTGGTGAAATTTCAGGATCTCAGCAGAAAAGAGCTATTTTTGGCTGGTCAAATGAGACACAGCAACACTCACTTTAAGGAGGTAAAACTAAAGATTATGGGGGTTCCCCCTCCCCTCTTGATTGGAGGACAGAGATGTTCTTTAAACCACCAGATTTTCAAATATGAAGTTAAAATTCAATTTAGAAATCTTGTCATTCTTTCTACTGATGCTCCTACCTAAAACTTTAAATGTCCATAAACATACTTAGAACTTATTTACTCTTAAAGGAAAAAAGTTTTTTTTCTCTCATGGACTTGGAGATATTATTTTTGTATTTTCTAGAGCATAGATCATGAAATACTCAGTTTATATTTTAAATTTATGGGTTTTTTTTCCCTTTTAATGTTTATTCTCTCCCCATCACATGCTTCTGGCTTGGGATTCCAGAATTGAAGTTGCTAGCAGAAAATAAAGGACAAAATCTGTATTCTTTCTTGGCTCAAGTGCTGCCTCCTCCAAGACGTTGCCTGTTTAAATCATTTTAAGAGAGATGTATTCTGTGGGCCAGGTATTGAAAACTAGAGGACTTAAAACCCAACCTGCAGGCCTATTTTGTTTGGCTGGAGTATTATTGTACAAATTATAAAATATCCCGCGATAATATCCACGTATCTGGCAGCGTTTGAAACATCAGATCTAGCCACATGGGCCTGAATATGCATGGCACAAATAAGCTGAATTGGTGGTGGTTTCTCCCTTGAGATAGGTAATGGACTCTCCAGTTTTAACTCAGTCTCCACCATGCCCCACTTCCTGGAACCTGGCCTTTTTCACTCATTTGGATTGCTTATTGGACTCCTGTAGAATTTTTTAGTTTATTGTGTTGTTGTGTTTAGCTATGTTTTAAAGGACTTTGTCTTATCTAACTGAATTTATTAATCACTAATTTATTTCCCTCTGAGTTGGTAACTCTGAGTCAATATGATGCCAGCCCAAAAGAAAGATGTTAGACTGGTATAGACATATCCTTCATTGATAAATATATGATTTCCTTTCAACTTAAAAAATTTGGTGGCCTACTCACTGCCAGCCATCCCAGATGAGTATCTGTACTTGCACTGAGATAGAAATCTCATGTGCAGAAACTATATAATTTACAGAGACCAACTGCATTTATATCATATGCAATTTTTGGAAGTGAAAGTGTCAGTTGCTCAGTTGTGTCCTACTCTTTGCAACCCCATGGACTGTAGCCCGCCAGGCTCCTCTGTCCATGGGGATTTTCTAGGCAAGAATACTGGAGTGGGTAGCCATTCCCTTTTCCAGGGGATCACAGGTTTGATCCCTGGGGCAGGAGGATCTCTTGGAGGAGGGCATAGCAACCCACTCCAGTATTCTTGCCTGGAAAATCCCCGTGGACAGAGGAGCCTGGCGGGCTACAGTCCATGAGGTTGCAAAGAGTCGGACACAACTGAGCAACTAACACTATGCAACCTTTCAGTTCAGTTCAGTTCAGTCGTTCAGTTGTGTCCGACTCTTTGTGACCCCATGGACTGCAGCATGCCAGGCCTCCCTGTCCATCACCAACTTCTGGAGTTTACTCAAACTCATGTCCATTGAGTTGGTGATGCCATCCAACCATCTCATCCTCTGTCATCCCCTTCTCCTCCTGCCCTCAGTCTTTCCCAGCATCAGGGTCTTTTCCAATGAGTCAACTCTTCACATCAGGTGGCCTAAGTATTGGAGTTTCAGCTTCAACATCAGTCCTTCCAGTGAATACTCAGGACTGATTTCCTTTAGGATGGACTGGTTGGATCTCCTTGCAGTCTAAGGGACTCTCAAGAGTCTTCTCCAACACCACAGTTCAAAAACATCAATTCTTCTGCACTCAGCTTTCTTTGTAGTCCAACTCTCACATCCGTACGTGACTACTGGAAAAACCATAGCCTTGATTAGACGAACCTTTGTTGGCAAAGTAATGTCTCTGCTTTTTAATATGCTGTCTACGTTGGTCATAACTGTCTTCCAAGGAGCAAGAATCTTTTAATTTCATGGCTGCAGTCACCATCTGCAGTGATTTTGGAGCCCCCCAAAATAAAGTCTGACACTATTCCCACTGTTTCTCCATCTATTTGCCATGAAGTGATGGGACCAGATGCCATGATCTTCGTTTTCTGAATGTTGAGCTTTAAGCCAACTTTTTCACTCTCCTCTTTCACTTTCATCAAGAGGCTCTTAGTTCCTCTTCACTTTCTGCCATAAGGGTGGTGTCATCTGCATATCTGAGGTTATTGATATTTCTCCCAGCAATCTTGATTCCAGCTTGTGCTTCATCCAGCCCAGTGTTTCTCATGATGTATTCTGCATATAAGTTAAATAAGCAGGGTGACCATATACAGCCTTGACGTACTCCTTTTCCTATCTGGAACCAGTCTGTTGTTCCATGTCCAGTTCTAACTGTTGCTTCCTGACTTGGATACAGATTTCTCAAGAGGCAAGTCAGGTGGTCTAGTATTCCCATCTGTTTCAGAATCTTCCAAAGTTTGTCATGATCCACACAGTCAAAGGCTTTGTCATAGTCAGCAAAGCAGAAATACATGTTTTTTTCTGGAACTCTCTTGCTTTTTTGATGATCCAGCGGATGTTAGCAATTTTATCTCTGGTTCCTCTGCCTTTTCTAAAACCAGCTTGAATATCTGGAAATTCATGGTTCATGTATTGCTGAAGCCTGGCTTGGAGAATTTTGAGCATTACTTTACTAGCATGTGAGATGAGTGCAATTGTGCGGTAGTTTAAGCATTCTTTGGCATTGCCTTTCTTTGGGATTGGAATGAAAACTGACCTTTTCCAGTCCTGTGGCCACTGCTGCAT
Source organism: Bos javanicus (assembly GCF_032452875.1). Lineage (NCBI taxonomy): Eukaryota > Metazoa > Chordata > Mammalia > Artiodactyla > Bovidae > Bos > Bos javanicus. Next base: position 32,469,183 of record NC_083889.1, read on the forward strand.
TTTCCAAATTTGCTGGCATGTTGAGTGCAGCACTTTCACAGCATCATCTTTTAGGATTTGAAATAGCTCAACTGGAATTCCATCACCTCCACTAGCTTTGTTCGTAGTGATGCTTTCTAAGGCCCACTTGACTTCACATTCCAGGATATATGGCTCTAGGTGACTGATCACACCATCGTGATTATCTGGGTCATGAAGATCTTTTTTGTACAGTTCTTCTGTGTATTCCTGCCACCTCTTCTTAATGTCTTCTGCTTCTGTTAGGTCCATACCATTTCTGTCCTTTATCGAGCCCATCTTTGCATGAAATGTTCCCTTGGTATCTCTAATTTTCTTGAAGAGATCTCTATTCTTTCCCATTCTATTGTTTTCCTTTATTTCTTTGCACTGATCACTGAAGAAGGCTTTCTTACCTCTCCTTGCTATTCTTTGGAACTCTGCATTCAGATATGTATATCTTTCCTTTTCTCCTTTGCTTTTCACATCTCTTCTTTTCCCGGCTATTTGTAAGGCCTCCTCAGACAGCCATTTTGCTTTTTTGCATTTCTTTTTCTTGGGGATGATCTTGATCCCTGTCTCCTGTACAATGTCACGAACCTCTGTCCATAGTTCATCAGGCACGCTGTCTATCAGATCTAGTCCCTTAAATCTATTTCTTACTTCCACTGTATAATCGTAAGGGATTTGATTTAGGTCATACCTGAATGGTCTAGTGGTTTTCCTTACTTTCTTCAATTTAAGTCTAAATTTGGCAATAAATAATTCATGATCTGAGCAACAGTCAGTTCCTGGTCTTGTTTTTGCTGACTGTATAGAGCTTCTCCACCTTTGGCTACAAAGAATATAATCAATCTGATCTCGGTGTTGGCCATCTGGTGATGTCCATGTGTAGAGTCTTCTCTTGTGTTGTTGAAAGAGGGTGTTTGCTATGACTGGTGCGTTGCTATGCAACCTTTGGTGCCAAACAAGACAACTGTTTTAATGCGTCCAGGTTCAGTTGCTCAGTCGTGTCCAACTCTTTGTGACCCTGTGGACTGTAGTTCACCAGGCTCTTCTGTCCATGGGATTTTCCAGGCAAGAATACTGGAGTGGTTGCCATTTCCTTCTCCAGGGGATCTTCTGACTCACTGAGCGAACCTACATGTTTGGCATCTCCTACATTGGCAGGTGGATTCCTTCACCACTGCGCCACCTGGGAAGCCCAACTGTTTTATTATTCACTTAACTTTACTTTCGGCTCACTTATGTGTATCTGGACTGGTTTCAGCCAGGTGCCTAAAGATACAATTAAGTTTTTCCTTCAGAAAGATTTCAGGATAATAATTTTCCAAGCAGCTTTGGTTAGCCAAAAGACTCTATGACACATTAGCAGTCATTATGAGTACAAAAATTTAAGATGATAGACTCCTGAGTTTTCATCGCTGGCCATTTTTTCTTTGCCTCATTTATTATGTCTTATTTCTTTTGAACTAAGATTTCTAGATTCTATCCTTTTGCAATTTTCTCCTTTTCCCCATCTTATCTTCTCTGTTTCAGTTATCACATAATCTAGGACAATCTCCAAATTTCCCTTTCCCTTTAAGTCACTCAGGGTTTTCTTAGTACCTTTATTCAAAGAGAGTGAAAGTGAAGTTGCTCAGTCATGCCCGACTCTGCGACCCCATGGGTAGTAGCCTGCACCAAGCTCCTCCGTCCATGGGATTTTCAAGGCAAGAGTACTGGAGTGGGTTGCCATTTCCTTCTCCAGGGAATCTTCCCAACCCAGGGATCGAACCCAGGTCTCTCACATTGTAGACAGACGCTTTACCATCTGAGCCACCAGGGAAATCCAATCTGTCCCTTTATTCAATCTGTCCCCAAATCAAGCTTCCCGTTTCTAGATCTGTAGTTGTTGTTTCTGGTTCCAGATTTTTCACATTATCTCCATTCTCTCATACATTCAGGTCTAAAGCCCCAAATGTTTTGTTGTTGTTGTTTGGTGCTAAGTCATGTCCAACTCTTTTGCGACTCCATGTACTGTAGCTTGCCAGGCTTCTCTGTCCGTGGAATTCTCCAGGCAAGAATACTGGAATGGCTAGCCATTCCCTTCTTCAGGGGATCTTCCCAACCCAGGGATTGAACCCTCATCTCCTGCTTGGCTGGCAGATTCTTTATCACTGAGCCACCTGGGAACACAAAAACCCCCAGAGTTCCCTTAATTTCCTTCCTTTTTTCTGTCCATATTTTTGCCTAAACAAAACAAAACAAAATACAAGAAGAACACCAAGAACCCAAACCCAAGAGAATCTTCAAGAGTCAAGGCCAAATCCAAAATAGAGCTTGAGCAATGTTACAGTCTTTATGGAGGGAGTCTCCATGGAAGAAAGCAATGTAACATTTCAAACTCATCTCAAAGGAGCATAGGTGGACCAGAATTATACAGACCAGGAGCTGCCCTTCCCTGATACCAAGTGGGGAAAAAGGAATTTTTTATGTACAACTTTTTAAAAGTCTATGATAGTGATTCTCACATTTTAGCATGTATCACAGTCACCTGGAAGATAGAATACAGATTACTGAGCCCATCTCCAGAGTTTCTGGTTCAGTAGGTCTTGGATGGGGTCTGAGAATTTTCATTTCTGACATGTTCCTTGGCAATGCTGATGCTGCTTACTTGAAGGCCGCACTTGGACACTTGAAGTTCAGTGACATCCATGGCAAACCTTATCTCCTGATGCCTCAGGTTGACAGCTCTCACAGACACAGCATTAGGTCTCCTAGTGGATTCCGAGTTCCTCAAGGTAGATCTTCCTCATCTCTGTCCCAGGCACCCACTGAAGTGTTGACCCGGAACAGGAACTCCATTTGTGTGTGCTGAATTAAATAACCCCTGCTGAAACGGGTCTTCTCATCCTGCCCAGTTGCTCCCAGCCACTGGGTGTATGTCTGTGTGTGTACACTGTGTAATACTATACACACTTAACAAAAAAACTATTTTTAACAAACAAGTGAAGGGGGAACAGGGCCCCCTAACAATAATGTGAGTAGATTCTTGTTTGTTGAAAGTTTTATAATATCAGATCTAGTTATCTTTTCCTTATTTCTTTTTCAGTCTTTTGTGGTCTGCTTGGAAATGACTTTTTAAAATCTTATTTAAATATTTGCCTATCTTTTTCCCTGCTTTTGGTTTATAAAAAAATATTCCATATTATAGATGAATTAAAGGCTTGGATTTTAGAAGTAAGGAGGAAGCAAGAAGTCTGCTGTTTTAGTTCTTTGCCAAGTAGCTAACCACTGATCAGTGACTCATTCTTTTTCCCAGTGATCTGAACTCACAACTTGGTCACATTTTAAATATGTCACTATGTCTCTGGGTTTAGTATGTTGGGTCACTGTCATGCTCTTGAAAATATTTTTACTAATCGAGAACCCATCTATGCATATATATATATATATGAAATAACCTATATTTTTTTCCATTTGACAATGGAAAGAACACAGTTTTGACTCTGTTGCAGCTTTGCACTTAATTTAAGTAACTGGCATTATTTATTTTACTGGTGTTCTTCTCTGATGGTGTTCTCCTTGGGTGACCCCTACCAAGTTGCAGTCACACCCCTCTCCTCCTGAAAGTCTGGCACGAGGGAGGGAGAGGGACTCAGAAGCACATGGAGGACCTATGGATTGAAGACCATGCAGGCAACAGCAGCACATCCAAGGTTCTCCCCAGTGGGCAGGGTGTTGGGAAACCTTTTTGTCCAAAGGTTGTAGGCAAAGAACTGGCTGAAGAGAGTCCATAGCAGATGTCTGCAGTGGTCTATCACATGGGCAGGTGGACATGGACAACAGGAGGAAAGATATTTTTAAGTCATTATCATACAAAATTTCAGGGTCCTTTGGGCTTTAGTCAGCTTTCTCTGAAAGTTACCTTCATGGTGGATAAGCCATTCTCCTTAGATATAACACCAATTGAAACCTATTAAGAACTTGCTTTATCTTTGAGTTGTTCCTATGAAAAAAAACTCAAAGTTGATTTTCAGTCAGACTTACACTACTCTTTTGCAATTTTTTTTTAAGCCTTGGAGGAGGGTTCTCCGAATAACATTGTAAAATTTAGTGAGTGTCAAATTAGTAATACATTTTAAAAAGGAAGGACTTCCCTAGTGGCTCAGATGGTAAAGTGTCTGCCTACAATGTGGGAGACCTGGGTTCAATCCCTGGGTCAGGAAGATCCCCTGAAGAAGGAACTGGCAACCCACTCCAGTACTCTTGCTTGGAAAATCCCATGGACAGAGGAGCCTGGTAGGCTACAGTCCACAGGATCACAGAGTCGGACACGACTGAGCGACTTCACTTCACTTTAAAGAGGAAAGAACATATTTGTATGTTCTTACAGTGGTGTTTATTTGGTGGTTGAGATGAGTAATGAAATCAGGCAGGTCCAGGTTCACATCTAGCTCTGCCACTTCCTATCCTGGTGACCTGAAGCAGATTGCCTGTTCTCTCTGAGCCCATCCCCTCTTTACAAGGTGGTCGTAAGATGAAATGAGAAAATGCTTTAAAAAGAAGTGTTAGCATTGATTACCAACTTGCATCACTTAATCCTCATGGTAGCCTTGTGAATAAAATACTATGATTTTATAGCTGAGAGAATTGATGCCCAATACTATGCAACTCCCTGGAGGAGGGCATGGCAACCCACTCTAGTATTGTTGCCTGGAGAATCCCATGGACAGAGGAGACTGGTGGGCTATAGTCCACGGAGTCACAAAGAGTTGGACATGACTAAAGCAACTGAGCATAGCATAGCATAGCATAGCATTATGCAACTCGTAAGTTGCATAGTGGACCAGGCAGATTCTAGCACCTGCCCTCTCTTGTTTGCATTGTAAGCTTCACCACGTGCTCAGAGCCCTTGGATCTGTCCCTGTCATCAGTAGACGCCCAGTCTGTGGTGGCTGTGGTTATTGTTTTATCATGATGGGTGGGGGGCACTCTCTGGCCAGATTTTTTAATCCACTTTATACCTTTTGAGGTATGTACATTTTGCCATTTTTGCTGTAAAACACTTGAATAACTAAGATTCATTTTTCCTCCTCTTTTCAAATGCTTAAATCACAGGTGCAGCTGCCAAAAGAACTGGCATAAGAGACAACAGAATAATCAGGGGAAGAAGGAAGTCATTTAATGACTCTGGGATTAGAACTTGACGACTGCTTCAGCCGCATACTTCTGGATCCAGGTGGTGGAACTGGGAACATTGCTAAGTGATACGAGTATTTTGTAAAAGGCAGAATACTTAGCCTGTGACAAAATAGAAGCTGAAAAGGCAGGGGGAGGAGATAAACTATCCAGGGCAACATTTTCTACTTCCAGTTGGTTGGAGTGACTTAGATGAAATTTAGTCTTCTAGCAGAAGTTAATATTTTCATAAACCTTTGCTTTATTATTGCTTTCTTCTGATAAATAACAATAAATATGATACAGGTGTTAACTATTATATTCCCAGTTTTGTTTTCTTCTTCCATCCACTCTGCTGTAATTTATCACACAGTATCTTAAAGAGAACAGAGCATGCTTCACTCTGTGGAAATGTGCAGGGTGAATTGAACTCCAGGCCTTTCAGAAGTTTTGAAATCAGATAATTTGTTCATTACCTCTTCTCTGGAGAATCAGTTGCGATTTCTGGTTTCCAGCCCTGCCTATCTTTCTGTCTTGGCCATTCCCCTGTGTGTTGGGGGGCACTCCGGAGAGGGGTTTCATGAAGAGCAAACGCTTAAGCCACAGGACATGGAGAAAACAGTGTTTCTGGAAAAGGTAACAGGGAAAACAAACCCTGCTTATATATAAAACCTTCTGTTTGCATACATATAGAGAAAATGGGAGATAGCATGCTAGTTTTGTTTAAAACAAAAGACATTATAAATAATAGATTTACTGAGCTTTGGTTTTAGCTAAGTGTGTGTGTGTGTGTATATATATATATTTATTTAGTTTAGCCTGTAAATGATCTTGATCTTGTTCTCAAAAATCTTAATGAAACTTGCTAAAGAATTAAACTTGAATTCCTTATCCTATCATTCAAGGCCCTCCATCGCCTCTTCTCGGTTTGGTAATTGTCTTCTCTGCCACAGATGCTTTATATTATTTGTTCACCTTTGTTTTTTAATCTTACTATAGTTGCTTTACAATGTTGTGTATATACTATTCTTGATAAAACTTCCTCAGGCTTTTGCTGTCTACAGAGTACCCTTAGAGACTCCACAAGAGTCTTCCAGACAACTCCATCCCCAGTGTTTGTTCTTCTTTCCAAGTTCCTCGAGCCCACAATTATCTGTTCAAGTCACTAGGTGCAAAGAATCTAGAATTTTGTACTGACATGGCATGAGACTTAGAAATCAGGAAGTCACACTTTGATGCCTTTTCTCTCTCCCTCACCTGAGCAAATAATTGGCACCTGTCTTGTTTTATATAATTATAGGCGACACATCACAGGCAAAACAGGCTAGGAGAGAATGGACTTAATGAGAACAAACAACACAATATTTGGAAGGAGAAGTCGTGGGAAAGAAATATGATGTTTCCTTTTTTTAAAGGTAATTTAGTGGAAACAAAAGTATCTGCATTTAAAGGTATAGTTTTCAATCAAGTAACTAATTTTATTTAGACTAGTCAAAGGCTGAGAGTTTTGTTTTCTCCTACTTTGCTATTTCTTTAAAGCATCCTTGGATACAAATCCAGATGGTTTAAAAAGAGCTGCGATAAATACAACTTCTAAAGTGTCCAGCATATTCTGTATTTAAGAAGCTAAACTCTGATGGGACAGAGCACTCTGAACATGTTTAAAAGCTTAATTTATATTAGTAGTTGAAGTTCTGGAAAACTCCTATGTGTTTGCTTATACAGCAACAGTATTAATAAATAAGCGAGAAATTTTACAAAGCGTTAAGAGTGCTGAAAGGGAATTTTACTCTTAGATGTCCAAAAAAGAAAAGATGATCCAAATTCAAATTTACTGCCTCGTTACATGGGTTTTGTCAAGAGACGAGTGAAGTCATTCACATGCTTTTTTCTATTCACCCACTCCCACCCTAAACATCTTAATTGAAAAATTTAATTTTAGCATTTCCATGCTAGAATTTTCTATTATAATCCTTCCAGAAGTGACAATCAACCATTAATAATTATAATAGCTTTTTTTTTTTTCATTCAAGTTGTCACCTTCTCCACATTTATTGCATTTTAGTCTGAAGAATTCACCATGTAGAAAATGGGTCTAAAATATGTATAAGCCCATGTCAGGCTTAAAAAAAGGATCCTATTAGGATTCAATTTTATTCTGACTGGAGATTAATAAATATTAAAATTTTATTAACAGTATTTGAAAACTAGCTGAGTATTTTTTGCTGCACAGAAATAGGCTCATCGTTTATAGGGTTGTCACTGAGTTTCTCAGACATTTAACACAGACAATAGTCTGAATAGTCTCACCCTGCACCCCCCAAAAAAAACTTTGATAAATTTTATTCTTCATATTTAGCTAAGGGTCCAAATTCTAGACCATGTGTGTGAAATCACGGTGATATCACTGTGCTGAAGATGAAGACTGCAGGTTGGGTGAGAAATCAAAATGCAAGAAAAATCAGGAGTGGCATATGCATTGCTTCCTCTTCTAGGATGTACAAGAGTCTCTTCAATGAGTACTGCCCCAACTGTCTGCATGCTAGGGAAATCTAAATATTTTCTATTCATCTATGAAATCACTCAGCTGGCAAGGAAAACATGTTATATTACTTATTTCAAAATACATTGGGAGTAAAAAGAAGAAAGTAACAGAAAATATAAACTCATGCTATATTAATTCTAATGTCTGGCTATAAAAACATCTAGTGGTGCCAAGTGCCATCTAAAAGTTCTGTGAACTGCAGAATCAATGATCATTTTCATTCCCATTTTTAAACGTCTGTTTGGTCATCTAGAGATGCTTTTCACATTTCAAAAGATCAGCTATTACTGTCCTCTTTCTACCCCCAAGGAATTAATAAAAATGCGTGTTCATTTCTTACCTTCTAAATGTTGCAGTTAAAAACTGAATAAAAAGAAGAAAAAGGGGAAGAAAAAAGGGAAACATTATCTTGGATATGTCTTTGTCATTATAAAAACAAAAACTATGCAATAGAAACTCATTTTATTCTGATTTTTTTTTAACAAGCTTGTCAAGAATAATACAGGCTACAGAGCTGTAACCCCCTTAAAGATGGTATTAGTTTGCAACAAATGCCTTCTAATGAAAACATTAATAGCATTTCAAAAATTTACAAAAATGTTGATAAAATATTCTCCTAAGCAGCTAGCAGCTTTATGTTTGTAAACAAAATAGAAACAACTGCTTTATCCACTGCACATCAACCAGGAGGCAAAGTGATCAAGATTATTTTTTATTTTAAACAATAATAATAAAAGCTAAACTAATTGATACCCCACATATTATAATCCTAAGGAAGGAATATTTTTAGAGGAGGATGCTGAGGGGGATTAAAACAGGATAACATCATCTCCTTTCATAGTCTTTTCATTTATTCACATTGCCTTGATACTTTACAAACTGTTTCCTACAAAATAACCATACTGTTGCTGTACACTCCATGATTCTTTTATTCCCCTTAAGAAATAAGGGTGATCCGTTTCCAATCAGTTTACATAAACACACTGGAGATGTCGAGCATAACAGGAGGGTGGTTTCTTTTAGTCAGAGGCCTTTTCTCTGTGACAGCAGAGATGAGAACAGGGAGGCCTCTCTGTGCACGGTGCCACGGGTGGCTGAATGGTTCGTGCACCTCCTATTTCAAAAACACAAACGGAAAAGTAGGTCTGGACAAGGGCAAACCGAACTCGACTTCTGCTGCAACCCTATCACCAGGGCAGCTCCGTTTACTCCTTCATTTTACTGATATAGTCAGAAAACTTGGTGATGGTTTCCTCCTGCTGCTCCAGGGCATCTAGGACAATCCCCATGGGTGTCCTCTTCAGACCAATTTCCTCCATTTTATTCTCCAGTTTGTTCTTGAGGTTCCGGAGCCTCAGCGACGCATGGATGAACATCACTACAGGGAAGTGAAAGGTGACGGTTAGCACCAAAGCACCCATTCTCCCGCCCCGCTTCGCAACTGAAGTAACAACTTTCTCCATTAGCTACAGTCCAGTCTGCTTCCCTAACAGATCCACATCCCAGCTGCTGCTAAGTCGCTACAGTCGTGTCCGACTCTGTGCGACCCCAAAGATGGCAGCCCACCAGGCTCCCCCGTCCCTGGGATTCTCTAGGCAAGAACACTGGAGTGGGTTGCCATTTCCTTCTCCACATCCCACAGTGGATCCTTAAACTTTATATAAAGCTCTTTGTCAGCCTAATGGACCCAAGTCCCTGTATGGATCCTTGGACTTTACAGTATTCTTTGTGTGTGCAGGAGAATGTCGTATTCAGCAGGAAGGACCATAATCTGGCAGCCACGCTCTTCCCTTCACACATTGTTATCACTGCCTTTCAGATGCTACTTAAATACCCTGAAATTCAAAGCGAATCGATGTGATTTCAACCTACCTAAAAATGAACTTAATGCTAACCTTTTCCAGAAAAGAACTTATGCTCAGCTCAGGGGTTATCTGTATTTTGTTCCTGCAGGAGGCACACAAGTGAAGTCCTCTTAGAAGGTGCCTCCTAACGGGCAGTTTTGCACAGTGTTGGGTATAGATATCTGGATAAAAAGCTATTGCACAGTGTTGGATATAGAATGTCTGGATAAAATGCTAAGGGTTTACAGACCTTACGTAATCTGGTATTCACAGAATTTACCTGATCATTAAGAATTACCTGAGTTTGTTTGTAAGAAACAGATTTTCTCTGGCCCATCTCCTGGGCCTCCTGAACTTCTAGAACCTTTACAGGGCTGGGCTCAGGAGTCTGTATTTAAGTCAACACCTTGGGTAATCTACACCAGCACTTTTCAAACTTCTGTGTGCATACAGATCACCAGAGAGAAAGCCTGTTAGATAGGCAGATTCCCAGTCTCCAGCACCTGGAGTTGAGATTGTTGAGACCGAGGTAGGGTTCTGGAATGTAACGTTTCAGTAACCACTGTGGGTGATTTTGATGTGGGTGATTTTGATGTGGGTGATTTGGGGCCCTCATTTTGAGAAGCACTCATGTGCATTCTCTCCGGAGGCTACTAATCAAGAGTGACCACTAGAAACATTTGAGGAGCTTTCTAAAAATACAGGTTCTTTGGACAGTCCTGTGGGCCAAAGAATCAAGATCTCCACGGGATGTGGCTGAGAAACATATATGTTAAAATCATCCTGGATGATTCTCACAGTCATCAAAGTTTGGGAATCACTGATCTTGTCTAATTCCCTTCTTTTATGGATGAGTGAGCTATAGCCCATATAGGATTATTGTTGTTGTTCAGTCACTCAGTCGTGTCTGACTCTGTGACCCCATGGACCCCAGCACTCCAGGCTTCCCTGTCCTTCACTGTTTCCCAGAGTTTGCTCAAACTCATGTCCATTGAGTTGATGATGCTATCCAATTATTTCACTGTCTGTCACCCCCTTCTCCTCCTGCCCTCAATCTTTCCCAGCATCAGGATCTTTTCCAGTGAGTCAGCTCTTCCCATATAAGACAATTGGTGCAGATCACATGGCTGGTTTCCAGCAGGTCTACGAATAGAAACCTGGACCCTTGACTCTTAACTTACGATATGTTTCATTACACTGCTCTGTTTTTTACAAACTGTATACTGAGGCAGAATGACTGAAATACTGTCTCTAGCACATAAAGAAATCCTGAAGAGTATTTCAAAAATGTCTAAATTTAATGATTCAATTATTTTATCCAATAAGGTGTGGGATTCACATATAAATATTCTGGGGGCTTAATCAAACAAACCCAAAACAAGGAATTGTTTTATTTAGTGGAATGGCAGCACATGAAATGCTTTTAAAGATTAAAGGGATGTTCCTGTCACTGAGTACACTATAATTCTAATTAGATTTCCATTGATGAGACTGGAGTTGTGTCTGTTCTCTATTTCAGGCTTCAGGTGCTTGGGGATCTCAGTCAACAGTGCACGTACACTTTAGAAAATGTCTAGTTCTCATCACTAGAATTGGAGTCCATGGTTACCTATACTCTGGGCCAACTTACAACGCTTTCGACGCTAATTACAATCTTCTGAGTAAGTAGAGAGTAAACATTCACTTCTGTGTCAGCACGGGATGCCTGGCACTGAACGGTTAAGACAAATCTGGATTCCAGTGCAGACCATGCCACTACTGTATGACTTGGGATCCGAATTTGTTTTGTTTACTGTTGTGTCCCCAGAAGAGCGGCACCGAGGGGGTGCCCAGTACGTATCTGTGCCATTAATGGGCTATTCAGCCTTGATCTGCTGTTGCAGAAAACTCTTGATAGTTTTGCAGACCTGCCAACGCACCTCTCAGAAACAGGTTAGGACATTCTCACTGGATGAATGGATCGACATTGCTTGATGATATAAGGCTCAGGTTCACTTACACAGCAAAGGAAAAGTGATACCAAACACAAAGACCATGACTCCCCCGAACAGGGAGATGAGGAAGTAGCTGGCTAGCATGACCACCATGACAAACGCTGTGGGGTACTGCTTCTTCATCCGACGGAGGATGTCTTTATTGTGGGCTGCCCACACGAAGCCTGTGAACACCAGCACCACCACAATGCCTCCAAGGATCATGTTGAAGGGGCTCAGGAACCTGGAATATGGAAGAAAGGAGGCGCCCAGGTCAGGAGGAGGGAAATGAAGCGGGGAGGGGAAGAGCAACAACAAAGCTTACTTACCAAGCCTTTCATCTAAGTTGTCTCATTTACTCCTCATATCCGATGAGGTCGATAGTATTAAATCACGTCTCCAAGGAAGAAACTTGGGAACAGAGGTTAGAGCACGGTGGAGGGAAAATTCACAGGGAGGCAGTGTGCTCCTACCGAACAGCCCATCACATTAGAGGCCCAGCATTTCAATAGACTAGAGCCCCTTTGTGGATGGGCTGTCTTTAGCTTTCATACATCCTGGGCTCTAGTATATAACGATTGTATTTTCCGAGCTCCAAGGGTTTATTTAAATCCTCCTAGAATCTGCCATGCTAGATGAATGTGGAGTTCAGGTCACACAGTGGGCTTCATAAGCCAGTGTGCAGTTACACTTATGTCTGGACTGTACAATAATTTTAAAAACTTCTACTTGAATCCCAATATGTGTGTGTGCATGTTTAAATGCATCAACCTTTGGGTTTCTTGCTTCTCCTGGAAACAAGAAAATCTCACAAAACTAGGCCCAGTTTCCCACGTGAGCCACTGGCTAGAGTGCCTTCTCCTTTACGTAGAATAAATGCTTTCCATTTAATCTCAGCCCCCACCACTATCTACGGAATCTTTGACACAGAGGCCCCCAGTGAGCTGCCATTAACAACTGTTTTTCTAACAGCTGCCTTGCCCTGGTCTCTTACATAAGCTGCCTGGCCCATGGAGGCATTTGGGTTTATGACTCTTGGTGTTAAAGAGGCCACTCTAATTCTTTCAAAGGCCCAGAGTATCATTAGGAGATGGGTTATCAACTGAGATTTCCAGGCATAAAACTTCCAGTTTCATTGTTACATGAGCCAAAGGATACACTGCTGTGAATAATGGGGGAAAGCCATTTATAAAGAGGACATGTAGATGAAGTACTTCCTAAGTGAGAATGACTGGGCATTGTAGCCCCACCCACCCCCACCCCCAAATTCTTAAAAGACATTTGTGGTCAGCAAGTATGATGATTTACTAACTTTTTACCCTCCTAAGAGGCTAATGAGCATGTTGCTTGGGAAGAACAAGGAGGGGTCAGTGTGTTATCAGCATCACTGATTTGGAAGACAGGATAATGAAAGGTGATGCCAAGAACTGACTTTCTCTGAAACAGAACAGATGAAGTCATTTCATATTGGGATTTATATTTAGGATAAGATTCCTCTTTAAAAAATCCCTTGAAATTTTTCGCTCTGATTCTGCCCCCTGAAACAGAAAACTTATTGTACTATTTAATATTTAAATAGTTTCAAATAGGAGTGAAAGTATTGCATATCTTAAGGGGTGAAAGCAGGGACATAATTAATGTCAAACTCCTTTGAAAAAGTTAATTTCTACTAAAATGCATGGAGCTAAACAGTGGTCAAAGTAGTAGCATGTAGTTTTAAATTAAACTCTATAATAATAAGTTGCTTATTTCATTCAGAACTCTTGCAAATACTTATACCCTTCCAGGCAAAAATCTCTTCAGAATAGATAATGTAAAGAAATTAATAAAAATGCAAAGACTGAATTGTAACAGTATTCACGAGTGATATTTATGATTTATAACTTTTAGAAACAATGTATATGGCCAACAATGTACTAAATGGTGACACATATAATTATTTTCAAAAAGTCAAAGTATGCTTTATCATGTGGGAAGGCAATCATAATTGCTTAGGTAAAAGCAACAGTTCTCTCTGGTAGGTGGATTTAGAATCTATGTTATATAACTCAGAAGTAGAAACTTCTACAATCAGTACCTTATTTTATGATCAGAAATAAAGTGAACATACAAAACATAAAATGTAAAGATATAAAAGTAACTGCTCCCCAGCCCCGGCCTCCCTGGTGGCTCAGATGGTAAAAAATCTGCTTGCAGTGCAGGAGACCTCAGTTTAATCCCTGGGTTGGGAAGATCCCCTGGAGGAGGGCATGGCCACCCCCTCCAGTATTCTTGCCTGGAGAATCCCATGGACCGAGGAGCCTGGCAGGGGCTACAGTCCATGGGGTCACACAGAGTTGGACACGACTTAGTGACTGAGCATGCACACAGGCTCTCCAGCCCCACACCTCTGGCTTTGAGCAGGCCAGCTACAACAATCTTGCCTTGCTTCATCTCTCCAGTGATGCTGATGCAATTTCAATTCATGAGCACAGCCAAGCTCTGCCTTCTCCCACTCAAACTCCGGTTTCCGGCTCACTGTCCAGATCCTCTTTCAACTAATCCGCCCCACCCCACCCAACTCCCGAAGCTTTCCCAACATCCAGTATATGTGCTTGCTTGCGTGTCTTCTTTCTCCCTCAGTGTTTTCATTACCTAGGTCTCTTGGCCCTTTTTTCTTTTTCACGATTCTATCTGGGGTTATACCTTCTCTCCAGCTTTGACCCTAGAATTGGTTTGGTAAAGACAAAACTGTCCTTCAAGGTCTGGGATAGGAAAGATCTAGCTCAGGGCCAAAACAAGATCTTCTTTTGCAGGTGATGGGGAGACTGGGTGGAGAGGCTTAGAAACTCTCACAGACTAACACATTTCATTTCTAGCACCAAAACCATTATGAGAGAAATTTAAAAGACTCTAGCAGTTTTACTGGGTAATAGGATCATGGGTAGTATATTCCCATTTGCTTATTTCTATTTTCATATTTTTTCAATAGTCATATATTACTTGAAGATAAAATAATTGATATTTAAAAATAAAAGCAATGGGAGAAAGTTGCCTGAAAGAGACAAACCCTTTTACATAAACTTGATGTTGACCAAATCAATATTAACTCAAAGAACTAGAGCAGAATTTTCAAGTTTAGGAAACTCCTTTGTATAAGCTCCAAATAGGAGATAGTTGCATGCTGATGAGTCTATGTGTATGTGTGCTAGTCACTTCAGTCATGTCCAACTCTCCGCAACCCTGTGGACCTTAGTCCACTAGGCTCTTCTGTCCATGAGATTCTCTCCAGACAAGAATACTGGAATGAGTTGTCAGTGCCTCCTCCAGGGTATGTTCCTGACCCAGGAATTGAACCTATGTCTCCTGCATTGGCAGGCAAGTTCTTTACCACTAGCGCCAGCTGGGAGGCCTGGGAGATGGTTGGTTGGTGGAAAATGTCAAAGGCCTCCATCTCAGTTCTTCCTAGAATATCTATTAAAATAATAATTCACAAGGCAGAGCATATAATAAAATGCATGCCAAGTTTTTTCTATGTTTCTCGGTACAAGTGAGGTAGACCTCTAGGCTGAAAGGCTAAATCAAGCCCAGGACAAAGAACAATGAAAAATCTAAGCTGACTCAAGCAATTCCAAATGTGCTTTTCACCTGCTCCTGTTGCTCATGTTCAAGAAGAGAGAACAGAGCAGAGAGTCCTATAGGACTGGTTTTGGCTTACCCAATGCCCAAGCTGTGATCTATAATTAGAAACCAAAGTTACAAGCTGGAAAAAATGAACAAAGTTACTTGGAGCAGAAATGATTTTCTTCTTTATTCTGCTTAAGCGCAATTCCATTCTAAGAAATGGGAAAATGCACAGCACTCCCACTGCCCTGGCACCTCCCTGTACTTGGAGCAAAATAAAATACACAGATCATCCTCCAGAGAGTAAATTCATTTTCTAGTTAGTGCAGGAGTTTTGGAAACCAGTTCTTGTTTGAAATGAGTAAAGTTTTTACTCAACAGTTTGGGTTCTTAGTGACATAAATCACCATAAAGCCCAAGGACCATTAGGATAAAACTTTCATAAATATGCCACCTAGCTTTCACGTGGACAATTGCTGTTGGATTTGATAGGTGCTATTTCATTTTGGAGGTCCATGAATGAGAAAGAGGAAGGAAGGCTGGAAGCTAGATGGAAGCAAAGGAGAGAAGGGAAGGAAGAGAGAAGGGAGAGAAGAGAGAGACTGAAGGAGAAATGGAGAGATCATGATTTTCTGTCTTTGGTGAAAACAGGACTTTCCTTTACAAATCAAAAACATTAAATATGTTTTTCTAGTGTGAGTTGAAAATATATACCTACATATATATGTATCCTGGGCTTCCCAGGTGGTGCTAGAGGTAAAGAACCTGCCTGCCAATGCAGGAGACCCAGGTTTGATCCCTGGGTTGGGAAGATCCCTTGGAGGAGGGCATGGCAACCCACTCCAGTATTCTTGCCTGGAGAATCCAATGGACAGAGGAGCCTGGCGGGTTACGGTCCATGGGGTCACAAAGAGTCAGACACAGCCAAAGCAACTTAACACATGCATATGTATTCTACTCAGTAAGAAGATAAATGACAATATCAATATGACAGATAAATGTCATAGTTAAAAATTCTAGTGGAATCACTAACAGTTGTAAAAAGGCTTAGAATTCCATCACAGAACCCTGTAGCTGACTCTTCAAAGAGGAATAAGTGCAATCCCATTACACGGATGAATAAGCTGAGACCCAGGGCAGTGAATAAACATATTTAGAGGCATCCAGGAGTAGGAAAAACAGTGCCAGTTGACACAATTCATAATATAACCCATTGTGTGTTGTTAACCAGCTCCAGGGATTTCCCCCCTCAACCTTTTAGAACCCTTTTCTTCTAGTTTGGGGTAAGCAACTAAAGGTCATTCTAGGAAATCCCTCAACATTCTCATTTGTCTCTAAAGGAAGGTAGTTATGAGCGGGTGTAGACGCAGGTCCTAAACTTACCAACGTGACTCGGTTAACTATGGCTGTAGTTTCAACACAAGTTGCTAAAAGAAAAATAAAACTCTTGGCCAACTGCAGAATTTTAGATCTAGCATGGATCTTGAAAACACATCTCATTCTACACAGAAAGCATTAGTTGCTCGGTCATGTCCGACTCTTTGCAACCTCATGGACTGTAGCCTCTGTCCATGGAATTTTCTACACAGAATTAAGGTAAGAAACAGGTAAGTTAATAAATTTGTCCTGAGGCTCCCAACTGCAGTGCTGGTGATAAAAGTTTATTCAGAGATCTTCAGATTGACTCAAAGTGCACATTTGTTAATGCCTGCCACGCTGTAATGCCAACAAGAACCAAAGAGGCAGTGAAATATTTTCTGAGCAACAGAAGCAGCTTTGCACTGCGTTCCAATTTTCTAACCCCCAAAAAGCTATTTTTGTAGTTTGGTTCCTGAGGAAGCCTGACTCACTAAGAAAGCAGGGGAACCATTTACTCACAGTGCACTTCTCTAAATTGGTGATATTTTTCTGAGGTTCTGAAACAACCAGAGGAGTCACTGCAAATATGAATCCACCCATCCATTTTCTTGCTTCCTAGTGCTCTTAGGATAAAAACAGGATTCTTTCCACACTCTACATGGCCCTGCAGGCTCGGCCCCTGCCTGCCTCTGCAGCCAGGGCCACTGCGTACCGTTGCGTAGCTGGTATCTGGGACAAGGGTGCTGAGCTGAGGTGGGAAACAGGAGCCTGAAATTCAGGCCACGCTTCACCTGCCAAACCTGTGCTTTGCCTTACACTGCCTCCGCAGGAGGAACAGACCATTTCAGTCATCAGTATGAGGGATGCCTAAGGGCTATAGCATCTCTGCCTGTCAGCTTTCTCACACCACTGCCTCCTGATTTTCCGCACCATCCACTGGGGTTTCTGTCTGTCTCTAGAGCCCACTCAACCCCTGGTCAATCCCAAGCCTAAGCACAAACCATTCTTTCTGCCCGATTCCTATCTCCTTCAAATCTCAGCTTAATCAGCTTTTCCCTAGTCTTTTGAGCACATCCTAGCACCATCTGCCTCTTCTTCACAACCCCTAACGTGATACATAACTGTGTGTGCTCAGTCACTTCAGTCATGTCCGACTCTTTGTGACCCTGTGGACTGTAGCCTGCCAGGCACTCTCTCCACAGGATTCTCCAGGACAGAATACTGGAGTGAGTTGCCATAAATTCAGTGGCAATTTGATACTTACTTGAATGAGTATCTTATGAATGTCTCTGTCTCCCACTAGAGATGAAGCACTATGAAGGCAGGGACCGTGATATTTTCTCCCCAGCACTTGGCATGACACTTGGCACAGAGCAGGAATTTGATAAATGTTTGTTGAAAGAAAGAAAAAAAAAAGTAAGTCTAGCACATTTTCCTATTATTTAAAGTAAGCTCAGCAACTTTGTATCGTCATGAAATAAGTGACGTGAGATTTATCTTGAACAAATTGCTCTTATTCCTCACTGTACACTAAACATTACTGTAAATATAGTCCCTGCTTTTGTACCTTCACAGAGCTGTGATGAAAGGAACAAATGAAAAACTAGAAGTAGGAAAAACTCCTATGTGATATAAGAAAAGATCAGATGAGATCACAGGACCCTTGGGCTTGCTGCAAGGAAGACTCTTTTCTAAGTTCTGTCTCTAGTGCTGGCTGGGGGCCAGGAGGAGGGCAGGTAGGACAGAGGGAGATCCATCCTCCTATAGACCTGCCTACGTAGGCCCCCTTGCTCTCGGATTCCACAGATAACCCCAACCATCTTCTGGGGTTACTTCCCACAGGGCTTTCTTCCTGGCAAGAACTATCTCTGATTATAAGGTATAAACGTATTAAACGCACAAATCAGTTTTGAGTAAACGTGATCAGTGTCTCCTGTATCTCTTGATCACAGGCAGTTAACATGGGCAGAGTTTGGTCTCTTTTGTCACAGAAAGGTCAAAGTAACCTAACCTTGAGATTCTCCTAATCGACTGAATCAGCCCACAAAATTTATTGCATACTGGCTGTGTACTGAATATTTGTTACACTGTGTGTATTGGTATCATCAAACTAAACACATCCTGATGATCCACTGTCTTGGCAACAGTTGGCTTGTTAAAAGTATCCATTGTAAGATATACTTTGGGAACCTCTGGGTTTTCTTCTGTGTTTATCAAGCTCATTGCTTGTTTTGTTTGTATTAAACAACAGCTTGAACCTAAGTTAGAAGCTATAAGTCTCACCTCCCACAGCCGTGAAGCTTCAAATAGTCACTATACAAGGGATTAGACTGCAGCAGATCCTTTTAAAAATATTTATTTATGTATCTGTGCCATGTGGCAGCATGCAAACTCTTAGTTGTAGCTTGTGGGATCCAGTTCCTCAACAGGGATCAAACCTGGGACCCCCACCTTGGGAGCACAGAACCCTAGCCACTGGATCACCAGGGAAGTCCCAGAAAATCCTTTTTAAACTTTTATTATGGCAAATTCTAAAGGTAAAGAGAATGGTGTAATGAACTTCATGTATACTGATCACTGCTTTCAACAATTAGGAACTCATGGTTAATCTCATAATAATGCTTTAGAACTCAAGTGGAAAGATATTTGTTTAAAAACTGTTCTTTCTGAATGCTTTTAGTTGAGGTAACTAAATTGTCACATGGCAAGTTCTTACAGCGCTGTGGAGAGAAGACAGTTGTTTGGACAAATGCTAATGAGTCTGGTGACACATAAACTCCCCTCCTACAAGCAAATCCTTCTTTATTTATCTTCCACTAACCCTGGAGAAGGAAATGGCAACCCACTCCAGTATTCTTGCCTGGAGAATTTCACGGACAGAGGAGACTGGTGGGTTACAGTCTGTGGGGTCGCAAAGAGTAGGACACAAGAGACTAACACATTCACTTTCAACCCCAATTTCCGCATTCCTTTGTATTTCCTGGAGACAAGGAGGATTTCACTGATGGGATACAAGGGGTATTCATAGAAGCAGAAGCCAGAGCCTCATTCTTCCACTTGGGATAGGCTTTCTGCCTTCCAAGTGTCTCCATTTTGTGAATGCTCCCTGGGAGAAAAGACCAGGAAATCCTATCTATTTATATGGGTAAATGTTCCCAGAACTGAAAGATAACCTACAGGTTTTGCTTAAGATCACAGACACAAAAGTGTTTCCTGAAACAAGAAGCCAAGCTCACTACAAGAGACAGGATGGATGTTCTAAATATTCTGAAGCTGAGTCATTCATTTATCCAAATCAAAAATAAAAACGTCCAATGGCACTGCTCAATTTGGTAGATGTCCAGTTCACCTTTTAGAACTGCATTTCCTGTACAGAGCTCTCTGCCCCTAGTAAGCTGACTGAGAGCTTTTGCCCTCTTAGAAAGAGATAAAAAAAAAAAAGATCAAATAAATAAATAAATAAAAGAAAGAGATCAAAAAGAACCCCAAATCCATTTATTTATTTGCACATTTACCCAGAATCATTGTAAATCCTTACACAGGGAAAGGAGATAGAAACTACTAACACCAGTCTGGCAGCAGTAGGGGATTTTTTTTTTTTAAGGGTATATGGGGAGGTGTTGAGAAAAACAAGGTTACATACGTAGTGTCAGAGAAGATGATCTAATGAATTCTTATTTGATGAGGAATTTTCAGATTAAAATTTTACTGAGTGTTGACAGACCTCTTCAAGTTCTACATTTAGAAGAAACACATGCCCTGCCAGGGAAAGACATGGGCCAGCATGCCAAGTGCAGTGCCTCAAGTGCAAATAAAAGCGTGTGGGAGGGCAGGAAGAGATGAGTTCTGGGAGGACTGGGGAAGGCTGGGTGGACTTGTACTCCCACGGGTATCATTGAGGCATCCACAGTATCTGGGATGTAGCAGGTGCTCAGTAAATGTCTGTCCAACTGAGTAGAAGGCATCTGAGCTGCAAGTGAGCATGGTTCCACTTAATAATCCTTTCTCCATCCACATCCTCAGTGCCTCTCCCACTTTTTGACACCTGCGAGTTTTGCGATTTGGAATCATTAATGTACAGGGGAGATCAGGTTAAGTCAGGTTGAAAACGATGTGTGTTTATATATGCGTATGTTTCTGTATGCTTGCTATACTCGTATAAAAATTGATTATTATGTTTTCAGCATCATCTTGGTGCCTCTCTTGACTCTAAAAGTTTTAAGGGCAGGAACCACAGCTGTCTAATTCTCCACTGTATCTCCTCGCATAACACCTGAGATGTTGGTAAGGGATTCATTCTCTTAGTGGGATGAATAAAGGAAGCAACACAAGTGAGAGAAATGCAGAACTGGCTTTGAAGCTGAAAAATTTCAGGAAACATTTCCATTAAGTTCAGCATAAACAGATTGCAATTAATTCTATCTGCAAAGGTTTTAATACATTCCTCCCCATCCAAGGACTCTCTGATTCTCCTCTTCCTTTACCAACTAGAAACTTAAAAGGTATGAACAATCTGCCCATTTCTTAAAACCAGTTGTTGGTAGCTACCAGCCTACAACATATAATGAGACCACGCTCATTTTGAAAAAGATTACAGTTTAGTCTTTTCAGATAGATACCAGCCTTCCAAAAACTCCTTACCATCCCAAGCAACTGAAAGCAAAAAGTGGTAACTCTAGTTTCTGCCCAGTGGTAACACCTCCATAGACCATACAGAGATGAAGTACTTCAGCTAACAAAATATGAGCTGATTCACTCACCAGCTACATTATGTTGCCTTAAAAGAGAAGCACTAATGTACATCATTAAGAATAAAGGTGCCTTTCTGGCTGGAGACACAGCAGAGGCATGTACATATTCACAGAATCTGTGTGCAGTTAGTACTTCTGAGGTCACATCAGAAAATATGTGTTCTAATGGCAGGGAGTATTTGTGAGAGGGAGATAGGCATGATAATACAAATGTTGTGAGTCAGGCATGCTGTTGAATTTGGTTAATAAGGGGCTTTAGAATATATGCAATGGCTTAATGGACAAAGTATTTCAATTATACTAATAAACCAAGCTTCTATTAGCAGCTTTGGTTCAAATTAGCCTCGTGACCTTTACATCTATGAAAGCTGTGGGGTTTGATGGGATCAGTATTTTTTTTAGCTATCTTTCTTTTATTCTCTCTCTCTCTCTTTTTTTTTTTAGTTTTAAAATTATGAGAATATGATAACATGTACAGGAAACTTGGAAAATATAGAACAAAGTTATATATGGTCCCACTATATAAGTAGCTAAATTAAGATTTTTAATTGAAATTTTAATATCAAACTCTCAAGAGTGAATAGAATGAATATACAGAGAAGTAGAAGGATACACAAGACCTGAAAAGCACCATGAACCAATTCAACATAATTAAGATTTATATAATTTTCACACAATGTTAGGATACAAATTCTCTTCAAGTTCCTTTAGACTATAAACTAGGAGACACTGGAACATATTCAGGGATATAAAACAAGGTGCAAACATTTCACGGCCTAAAGGTACTGAAATCATATAGAGTCTGTTCTCTTATCACAGTGGGATTATGTTAGAAATCAATATCAAAAGATGTTTTAAAAATAGTTCCGCAGCAGCACATATTTTCAAGTTCAATGTGACATTTACCAACAGAGATCTTTGACTTGGCCATTGAAAGCCTCAAAGTTAGAAGACTGAAAAAAACACAGAGGGTGATTGCAGAGAAGAAAGCATTTAAATGAGAAAGTAATATCAAAGATACTTTAAAACCTCCAAGTATTTAGAAATTAAATGTCCATTTTTAAATGATGGGTAAGAATTGATGCTTTTGAACTATGGTGTTGGAGAAGACTCTTGAGAGTCCCTTGGATTGCAAGGAGATCCAACCAGTCCAAGTATTTAGAAATTAAATGTCCATTTTTAAATGATGGGTAAGAATTGATGCTTTTGAACTATGGTGTTGGAGAAGACTCTTGAGAGTCCCTTGGATTGCAAGGAGATCCAACCAGTCCATCCTAAAGGAAATCAGTCCTGAATGTTCATTGGAAGGACTGATGCTGAAACTGAAGCTCCAATACTGTGGCCATCTGATGTGAAGAGCCAACTCATTTGAAAAGACCCTGATGCTGGGAAAGATTGAAGGCATGAGAAGGGGACAACAGAGGATGAGATGGTTGGATGGCATCACCAACTCGATGGACATGAGTTTGAGCAGGCTCCAAGAGACGGTGGGGGACAGGGAGGCCTGGCATGCTGCAGCCCATGGGGTCGCAAAGAGCTGGACATGACAGAGCGACTGAACTGAACTGAACTGAACTGAAATGATATCTAACAAGCCATAACAAGGAAAATTAGAACATATTTGTAATATAATAGGGATCAATACTTCTCAGTTTCAACTTAGGAGACATATCAGAATTACTTGGGGCATTGAAATAAAAAAAAACACAGATGCCTGAACCTAGCCAAGAACTATACACCAAGAATCTCCAAAGGTAACATCTGGGCTTATAGGTTGATTTATTTATATTTTCTTACTCTTTCCTTTAAACCAGATCAGATCAGTGTTTTTTTTTTAATTGTAATGCACCTAGGACTCATCTAAGAGTTGTGTTAAAATATAGATTCTGACCCAATAGGTCTGGGATGGACCCTGAGATTCTGCATTTCTAACAGCCTCCTAGGGTAAAAAAAAAAAAAAATACTGCAGTTGCATGGTCCACAGTTTGGACAGATTTCCCTAGCAAATCTTTTGGCGTTCTTTTAAGCACATGGATGCCTGTCTACAACTAGACTGTATCATATACTTGGTACTTAAATTGCACATGCAATTAGGTTATGCCTTTGCTTTTCACTTTGAAAACAGAGAGAGACATCTATTGCTATAGTCAACAGAAAAAGAATATCCAGTGCTGAGATGTCTCCTGTGAAGGATGGAGAAGGTTAAGTCATGTCCTTTTCTATCTTAGACATTGTTTCTTTCTTGTTTTAAATGATGCAAAGTCATGTGCAACAGAACACGCATTCCTCAGCTTGTTATTCATGCTTCTTTAACTCACTTGATCTCTTCTGGAGTGATGCCTGCATTTCAAAAGGAAACTCAGCTCTTCAAGGAAGCAAAGTTTTCTAAGTAACAGAAGTTGCAATTACTAAAGGGTAACTATCAACCTAGAAGAGTGGGATGGGGAGGGAGATGAGAGGGATGTTCAAAAGGGAAGGAATATATGTATACCTATGGCTGATTCATGTTGAGGTTTGACAGAAAACAACAAAATTCTGTAAAGCAATTATCCTTCAATTAAAAAATAAATTTTTATAAATAAAAATAAAAATGAAAATTTCTACAGTAATCATCTAATACTTCTGCTTAAGAGAATACACAAGTTGGGAGACTTCTAAACATGTCTGTAATCTAGGATTTCATAGAATAATAGCAGTTAACATTTGAGTGTTATCATTTGCTAGGCCCTAGCATCCCAGGGACGGGGGAGCCTGGTAGGCTGCTGTCTATGGGGTCGCACAGAGTTGGACATGACTGAAGCGACTTAGCAGCAGCAGCAGCAGTGTGTTTTATATTAATGAAGTCATTTGATTCCTATTCTATAGCAGAAAAACTCCAGGGCAAGTGGACTTTTGAACAGAAAGTGGATAAAAGTAAATGCCATAAGTCTATCAAAAAATAAGACTGAGTCTGTGGAACCAGTAGAGTCTTCTAGGCAAAGCAGAAAAAGAATGATCACATAACAAATACAATAAATTAAAGCTAATGATCAAAGCTGAATAAAGCTTAAAATCCAAGCCAAATCTAATGTTTGAAAAGTCAGGAGCCAGGACCTAATGTCAAACTGCTCTGTTCTGTCCTTGTGAAACTCTGTTTTTGTAATTTATTATAAAGCAACTTGCTTTCCAGGTGGCTCAGTGGTAAAGAATCTGCCTGCCAATGCAGGAGATATGGGTTTGACCCCTAGGTTACTGGGAAGATCCCCTGGAGAAGGAAATGGCAACCTACTCCAGTTTTCTTGCCTGGGAAAACCCATGGCCAGAGGAGCCTAGTGGGCTACAGCCCACGGGGTCACAAAGAGTTGGACATGACTGAGTGACTAAACAATAGCAACAAAGATAAAGCAACTTGCATTTAGTAAAGATGATGTTGAAGAATCATCATATTTTTCTTGGCAAGAGAGCAGTGGTTCTCAATTGGGGTGATTTGGATCCCAAGGGGACATTTGGCAATGTCTGGAGACATTTTTGATTGTCACAGCTGAAGGGGAAGGCACTTTTTTCTTTTATTGCAAATTACGTTTTATGAATAAAACAAGTACAAACTAATGTATCAATATGCACATAGCAGAGAGCAAAGATGGTGCTAAGCAACCTACAATACACAGGACAGTCCCCTACAACAAAGTATTCTACCGTCCAAAATGTCAGTAGCACCCAGATGGAGAAACATTACAGAAGGGCATTTCACTGCATTTGCAAGGGCAATATGAAGTAATCAAGAGTCTGATTTTTAAACTTTGTAAAATTGAATTTTTACACCATAGCAATCCTAACCAATACGCAGTGAGCACTTTCAGCAACACCCCCCGTTAGTCTCACTCCAGGAGCATGTTGCTGTTACGTGCTGGCTGTTGCTGTGTGCTTCGAAATAATTTATTCCATTAAGTAGGTTAAAAGTTGCCCCCACCCTCATGTTGAAACCTTATGTTCATTTATTTATGCTTTTCACTCATCAGCTAAGCATCTGCTATATTCTTGGCCTCAGGGATCCAGAGAATAAAAATAATGTTAAGCACAACAACAAGAAAACCCGCCTCACAAACAAAACCCAGTCTCTGGCCTCAAGGTGTCAAGAGCACAGAGTGATGACAAGTGAACAGACAACCTAAAACTTGTGGGGTAAGTACCAGGCAAAATATAGACACAAAAGTGGGGAGGGAGGGAGAAGGGAGACTGTCTCCTCAAAGAGATGGTACCAAAGCCGAGTCCTGTAGGAGAAGCAGGGGTAGGTGAGTAAGTTGGGGACTGGTGTTTGGGTCGATGGAGCTGCTGGGGTAATGATGGTGCCTGTGTTTCTCTGTTAGTCTATGATAACACTAACAGAGATAAAAATAATAATAAAACTCCAAAATAAATTTCTTGGAGCAAACAGTAGGGGCCAGACACTGTATTAAGAAACTTGCCTATATTAACTCAGATAATCCTCACAA
This sequence comes from Bos javanicus, assembly GCF_032452875.1. NCBI lineage: Eukaryota > Metazoa > Chordata > Mammalia > Artiodactyla > Bovidae > Bos > Bos javanicus. Next base: position 32,494,890 of record NC_083889.1, read on the forward strand.
AAGCCCCATAACACAGGTTCCAGGAATAGTCTCATTTTACAGCTGAGGAAACTGAGGCAAAGGGTGTTTCAAGTGACCTACCCAAGGTCACATGGCTAGTGACTGGTAGTTGGGATTCAAAATTGACTTAACCAGGCTGCTGCTGCTAAGTCGCTTCAGTCGTGTCCAACTCTGTGCGACCCCATAGACGGCAGCCCACCAGGCTTCCCCGTCCCTGGGATTCTCCAGGCAAGAACACTGGAGTGGGTTGCCATTTCCTTCTCCAATGCATGAAAGTGAAAAGAGCAAGTGAAGTCATTCAGTCGTGTCCGACTGTAGCGACCCCATGGCCTGCAGCCTACCAGGCTCCTCCGTCCATGGGATTTTCCAGGCAAAAGTACTGGAGTGGGGTGCCATTGCCTTCTCCGACTTAACCAGGCGCTAGTGCCTAAATTCTTAACTACTGTTGTCTACTATGTGAAGAGACAGACGATATGGCAATTGCCCCCACCAGGTCTGCTAGCTAAGACTTAATTAGCTTAAGTAGGTCTGTTCAGACTTAATCTGAAAGGCAGAACAGATTCCATATATGAATGGAAGTCATATGCCTGGGAAACCATGCTATTAGGATGAAGACCAAACTTTTCTAATCATGAATTACCAGGCCATGCCTGATCAGGCCCTCACTCACAGATCTGTCTCTATCTTAAGCCTCTGAATCTCCATCTCAGTCTGGGCAGCCCCTTCAGTCGTTTTGGAGCTAGATGATATCCACTTTGTTCGCCCCCTCCATTTCTGCAATGTTCAAGAGTAGCTTCACTCTTTCCTCACCCAGGCCAGTTTTCAACATAGGAACATTCAGAGTTGAGGCTGAAGCCCTCCAACAATGACCTGATGGCCTCTCCCATGCATCAGCGGGCAGCACCACTGAAGAAGACCCTTCAAACACAATCCTTTCCCCAGGAAACACCCCAGCCGTATCTTCACACACACACACTATACCAAGATGTGATGAGAAACCATCAGATACAGGTAAAGGATCCAGGTGAACAGCCTCCAGTACTGTTCTGACCCTCCCATCTACTGACGTCACAAAAGAGAAAATTTCTCTTTAGAATGAGAAACACATTCCGGAGTCAGCTAAGCTCCCTGACCCTGAAGATATTTGTTATTTTCCAGCTTTAAGACACTCTAACCTCATGACTCAGAGGAAGGTGGAATAGTAGATAAGAGCACAAGCCTGGGATTGTGACTTTGGGCTGGTCATGTAATCTCTCTGAGCCTCAGGTTTAGTAATAATATCTCATCTCATTGGGCTGCATTATGTGGCAAAGTATCTGGCACATGCAGCACTCAATAAATGTTAGCTTTTATTATAATTAAATTATGAAGAAAGAAATGAGCAATCTGGAAAGAACTATAGGCTGTGTGTTTGCAGATGCATAGAAAACAGTTGAAGATGTCACAAAAGATTTTACTGGGGTACAAAGGAAATCCCACACTTGACATACCATCTTCAAAACAACTGACTAGCCTATATCTTTTGTAAGTTTTTAAAGATAAGGATAATAAACAATGAAATAGCTACTTTGCACTTTGACTGCCAATCTACAGCTCCTGCTTGAAAAGGGAAATGGGAAGGGCCAACATCCCAAACTGCCTGAGTTAGTGGGCTAAGACTTCACAATGAAGGAGCTATATTTAGTCAGCGGCTGCCCCTGGCATTCATAGTGAAAAATGAATGCCATCAAGGTAGCAAGGCTACTGCAGCTTCTGTCCATCTGGGCAGTATATCTTTTTGAAAAGCAAGTTTTTTTGTTTTGTTTTCTGTACATTCGATTCGTCTGTGTCAAATCTTGCCCAATATCTAAGCCTTTGGGGGGGTACCTAAAAAAAACAAAAACCCTAGCTAGATCATTAGATAAGATGCCTTTACAAGGGAAAAGAAAAAGAAAACAAAACAAGAGATGTAATCCTATTTACCTATGATTTTTTTAAAGACTTTTTTTTATTGCTCTGGGAAATACACATTAAGCATGAAGCTAGGGGAAGGGTTAGAAGGCAGCTGATCCAGGCCTGTCCCACTCCAACTAATTTTAACTTGGCAGAGTGTTCAGATCCCAGTGCCCTCCTCACACCAAGCTGTTCTGAGTTCCTTAAGCAACACATCATGAGGATCTGAGTAATTGTCTACAGAACCCCACCAACGAGAGTCCTTTTCTGCAAAGGGGCAAACAGCCTGAACCACAACCAGAAATTATGGACTCCTTTTCTCTCCCCTGAGCTGGGTATCAGGTCCTACAGCTTCTCAACAACTGTCGCATTCTCTTTGGCCAGGATTCATGTGTGATGGATCTTGGTGTGCCTGAGCTTGGTACAGAGAAGTGACTCAATAAATAAGCCAAAGAACAGTAAACCAACTTCAGGAACCACCCTATTCATCCTTCCCCACACCTTCCAAGTTTAGATTTTTCCTTTCTCCCAGGCCAGCTTTCTTTTTCCCTGTGTTCAAGTTCAAACAGAAATGTCAGCCACTTCTTTAATGACAAGTGAATTCCTTTATAAAGTCTGAGGGTGGCTTTTTCTTTAAAGATGCATAGGATCAGCAAGATGTAGAATAGCACCACCCCATCTTGCAAAACGGAGAAGGTAATGGCACCCCACTCCAGTACTCTTGCCTGGAAAATCCCATGGACGGAGGAGCCTGGTAGGCTGCAGTCCACGGGGTCGCTAGGAGTCGGACACGACTGAGCGACTTCACTTTCTCTTTTCACTTTCATGCATTGGAGAAGGAAATGGCAACCCACTCCAGTGTTCTTGCCTGGAGAATCCCAGGGACAGAGGAGCCTAGTGGGCTGCTGTCCATGGGGTCGCTAGGAGTTGGATACGACTGAAGTGACTTAGCATAGCATAGCATAGCATCTTGCAAAAATGACTGAAGCATTACTTAAAGGATGACCTACAAGAAAAAGTGGTTTCTAGAAGAGCAGGTGTTGGGTGAAATCGTATATAACACAGGACACTTAATTTTAAGACCGGGTGCGAAGATAAAGTGACCATCTCTGGCAAGTCCTGGAAGAAAAAAAAAAGGAGCAAAAGGGACGCCGTTTCTACACGGCAGACTTCGCCCCATACTGGGAGATGCGCCACCAGGCTACACCCACCCTTTTGCTCCCAAGCTCAGCTTTCTCGTACAATGTGGCAGGCGCTAGGCCGAGAAACCCATAAAGAGCATCGCTTCTCTGATGTCCTTTTTACACTAACACCCCAGAAGGCAAGTTCGGATCCACACCCCGGGGCCCCAAACCTTCCAGGACGGCGTCCGCCCCAGCCAGCTGCAGGGTAAGGTTACACCACTTTCCTCTTTCTTCTTATTTTTAAGAGACAGGGGAGCAACAAATAGCAACCACAGCAAAAGAGTAATCGGGAAGGAGGAAGAAAAAAAAAAAAAGTCATTTTTTTCTTGCTAGAGGTTGGCAATATTTCCGCACCCCCTAGGACTCCTTTCACGCTTCAGCCCGAAGCGCGGAAAAGAAAAAGGACCCCAGATTGCTGCGGCCTCGCCCTGCGAACAAGTTTCCACGGGTTTGCCCGCCTGCAGTTATCAGGGCAGGAGACCTGCGCGGAGAGCGTTTCCTCATCCCGGGATCTTGCACCCAGAGCCCCCTCCGTGCTGCCCGCGATCAGTGTCCGGGAGGGGAACCCCACTTACCCCACAACGGAAATCATCATGGCAGCCACCACTAGGTAGTTGGTCTGGTAATAGAGCAGGTTGCTCACCACACGGTTGTTCCATTTGGAAATGTCCCTGAAGTCCGGCCGGGCAAAGCGGTCAGAGCCTGGGAAGAAATCGTCCCAGGCGCGGAGAGGAGCGATATTCACGTCCATGTCTAGCGTCCCACCTTCTTGTTCTTTGCTTCTGGAATCTGACGGCGGCGGCGCGGCAAACGATCAGCTGAGCCGGGTTAAAGCTGACGAGAGGCTCTGCCTCGGTCGGCTCTACGGTTGGCGGACAGTGGAGTAAAAGAAATTGGGAGCGGACGGGCGTTTCTTCTCTTCTTTACCTCTTGATTGGTTAGCAGCAAGCGGTTGGTTACAGGAAAACAGCACCCCCCCGCCACCCTGCCCCGCCCGAAGCAGAGCAAAGTGGAGATGAACTGACAGAAAGAAACCAGCGGAAATCCTCTGGCTGAAGTGAGGTGGCAGAGCCTTCCCTGGCAGTCTGAATACAAACAACCTTCTTTAAAATACCCCTTTTGAATGTCTAACCTAGGAATGTCGTCTGGACTTTAGGGGAAATTTTTGCAGCTGTTCAGATGCACCAATCTGAGTGAAAGGGAGTGGAAAGCAACTGTAGTGTTACTGAATGATGAGCTGGTTTTGAAAGTTAAGTCGTTACTAACCTTTGCACATCCAAATGCAATTCACATGTTTTCTGTTTCACTATGAGTCACCATAAGTGAAATCAGATTGGCAGAATGGAAAAGAAATACGTGTGTAGAGCGGAACGGCTGGTTTGCTTTTTCACTCCTCTTCTTTATTCTCCATCTTTGTTTGCTGTGGGCAAATTTATACACCTACTGTGCCGTTCTAATGAAGTGGGCAGTCAGGTCACTTCAACCCTGAGCTGAGCATGTTGTTCTGTTTGAAAGTAAACAGTGATCTGCAGTATACTGATTGTTCTGCTCTCCAGTATTTTCTGGGCAGAAACATGGATTCCACTCCACAAGTTTTTCTTACTTTTATCCTAATTTCTGTGCACAGCTCTAAAGGAGCATAGTATTTTAATAGATAATGTGGTAGCTTGGTATCCCAGCCCAAAGAACTGCCAAGAGATGTAATAGTTGTAAATTTCCTTCTAAGGGGTTCCAAAGAGTCATCTTTTTTCAGTTAAGGGAGTGGTTGATAAAGGAAACCTCCTGTTATCAAAATGCATGAGAATAAAGTATTTTGGTTAATAATAGATCATGTGATTTCTAAGATGCTAATGTCTAAGATAATGAAATCTATAAACCTGCAAGTGGTGCTGTTTTTAAAAATTGAATTCATTTTCCTTCAGTTCAGTTCAGTCCACTCGCTCAGTCGTGTCCGACTCTTTGCGACCCCATGAATCGCAGCATGCCAGGCCTCCCTGTCCATCACCAACTCCCAGAGATCACTCAGACTCACGTCCATCGAGTCAGTGATGCCATCCAGCCATCTCGTCCTCTGTCGTCCCCTTCTCCTCTTGCCCCCAATCCCTCCCAGCATCAGAGTCTTTTCCAATGAGTCAACTCTTCCAATGAGGTGGCCAAAGTACTGGAGTCTCAGCTTTAGCATCATTTCTTCCAAAGAAACCCCAGGGCTGATCTCCTTCAGAATGGACTGGTTGGATCTCCTTGCAGTCCAAGGGACTCTCAAGAGTCTTCTCCAACACCACAGTTCAAAAGCATCAATTCTTTGGCGCTCAGCCTTCTTCACAGTCCAACTCTCACATCCATACATGACCACAGGAAAAACCATAGCCTTGACTAGACGGACCTTTGTTGGCAAAGTAATGTCTCTGCTTTTGAATATGCTATCTAGGTTGGTCGTAACTTTCCTTCCAAGGAGTAAGCGTCTTTTAATTTCATGGCTGCAGTCACCATCTGCAGTGATTTTGGAGCCCCCCAAAATAAAAGTCTAACACTGTTTCCACTGTTTCTCCATCTATTTCCCATGAAGTGATGGGACCGGATGCCATGATCTTCGTTTTCTGAATGTTGAGCTTTAAGCCAACTTTTTCACTCTCCACTTTCACTTTCATCAAGAGGCTTTTGAGTTCCTCTTCACTTTCTGCCATAAGGGTGGTGTCATCTGCATATCTGAGATTATTGATATTTCTCCCAGCAATCTTGATTCCAGCTTGTGTTTCTTCCAGTCCAGCGTTTCTCATGATGTACTCTGCATAGAAGTTAAATAAGCAGGGTGACCATATACAGCCTTGACGTACTCCTCTTCCTATCTGGAACCAGTCTGTTGTTCTATGTCCAGTTCTAACTGTTGCTTCCTGAGCTGCATACAAATTTCTCAAGAGGCAGATTAGGTGGTCTGGTATTCCCATCTCTTTCAGAATTTTCCACAGTTTATTGTGATCCACACAGTCAAAGGCTTTGGCATAGTCAGTAAAGCAGAAAAAGATGTTTTTCTGGAACTCTCTTGCTTTTTCCATGATCCAGCGGGATGTTGGCAATTTGATCTCTGGTTCCTCTGCCTTTTCTAAAACCAGCTTGAACATCAGGAAGTTCACGGTTCACATATTGCTGAAGCCTGGCTTGGAGAATTTTGAGCATTACTTTACTAGCGTGTGAGATGAGTGCAATTGTGCGGTAGTTTGAACATTCTTTGGCATTGCCTTTCTTTGGGACTGGAATGAAAACTGACCTTTTCCAGTCCTGTGGCCACTGCTGAGTTTTCCAAATTTGCTGGCATATTGAGTGCAGCACTTTCACAGCATCATCTTTCAGGATTTGGAATAGCTCAACTGGAATTCCATCACCTCCACTAGCTTTGTTCGTAGTGATGCTTTCTAAGGCCCACTTGACTTCATATTCCAGGATGTCTGGCTCTAGGTGAGTGATCACACCATCATGATTATCTGGGTCGTGAATATCTTTTTTGTACAGTTCTTCTGTATATTTTTGCCACCTCTTCTTAATATCTTCTGCTTCTGTTAGGTCCATACCATTTCTGTCCTTTATCGAGCCCATCTTTGCATGAAATGTTCCCTTGGTATCTCTAATTTTCCTTAGACCATTTTCCTTAGACCACCAATTTTCAAAAAAGTTGGAAAGTGATAAAATGTATGTCATACAATGTCTTGAAGAGATAATTTGATTTCCCTGGATAATTCAGAAGGTACTAAGGAAATTTCAGTGACTAAGAAATTAATCCTGCTATTGGTGTTTAGAAAAGTATGGTGATTGGATAGAATTAGTGCTAAGATATAACATTCAGTTTAGTTCAGTTCAGTCACTCAGTCATCTCCAAGTCTTTGTGACCCTGACCCCATGGACTGCAGCACGCCAGGCCTCCCTGTCCATCACCAACTCCCAGAGTTTACCCAAACTCATGTCCATGTAGTCGGTGATGCCATCCAACCATCTCATCCTCTGTCATCCCCTTCTCCTCCCACCTTCGATCTTTCCCAGCATCAGGGTCTTTTCAAATGAGTCAGCTCTTCATATCAGATGGCCAAAGTACTGGAGTTTCAGTTTCAGCATCAGTCCTTCCAATGAATATTCAGGACTAATTTCCTTTAGGATGGACTGGTTTGATCTCCTTGCAGTACAAGAGACTCTCAAGAATCTTCTCCAACACCATAGTTCAAAAGCATCAAATCTTCTGCACTCAGCTTTCTTTATAGTCCAACTCTCACATCCATACATGACTAGTGGAAAAACCATAGCCTTGATGCTTTCTGAATAGTGTTTACAATGTGAACGTGTTCCTGAGCTTTCACATTTTATTGGCTCTGGAAAAATGGGAAGGTTTAAAGTTGGAGCAAAATTAGAGTCCTAGCTCCTTTGTTGCTGGTGGGTGATTTTGGAGAAATTACTTAATTTCCTCCAACCTCAGTTTCTTCATGTGTAAAGTGGGTGCAATAGGAACATCTGCCATGTAGGTGAAGATAAATAAAATAGTGGATGGGAAGTGTTTGAAGTATAGTGCTTGCTCACAGTTAGATGTTACTGTTTACTTTTTTTATTTTAAGATGCCTGATATTTTGGCAATTTAAAACATATGTTTTATTTGGCTGGGTCAGGTGTTGGTTTTGGCAGGTAGTATCTTCGATCTTCATTGCAGCACGAGTTTATGGCATGTGGAGTCGGTAGTTATGCCATATGAAAGCTCTTTGGTTGTGGCATGTGAACTCTTTGGTTGCAGCATGTGGGATATAGTTCCCCGATCAGGATTGGAACCCAGGTCCCCTCCATTGGGAGTGTGGAGTCTTAGTCACTGGACCACCAAGGAGGTCCCTACTGTTACTGATATTAATCATAATATAGGACATGATTCATTTGTACGGTATTGACAGGGCTTTAATCTGAGTTGTTTTGTATGCTGCAATAGTGAATGTTCACTGACCCTTCTCTATCTTGTTGAAGTTTTATTTCTATGATTGTATTCCAGTAGCCTGGAGAATCCCAGGGATGGTGGGATTCCCAGAGCCTGGTGGGCTGCCGTCTATGGGGTCACACAGAGTCGGACACGACTGAAGTGACTTAGCAGCAGCAGCAGCAGACTTGATGGCAAAAAAAAGAAAAGGTTGAAAATTTCACTGTGACGCCAACAGGTAAAATTTGAGTCTTTTCCAAGTGAAACAGGTGAAAAGAATGCAGTCTTGCTATGCCTTCAAGGATCTTGCTATGCAGTAGAGACTTAAATACTGGACTGTGAGTATTAGATAGAGGTGTGCCAGTGCTTGGTGCTCAGTTACAGGAAGTCAGAGGGTGTGGAAGAATTCCTTGGGGCTCGAGAATTTCAAGAAGCAGCGCTGTGGCCAAGCTGAGTAAATGATCTCCGTTAAGACCAATGTAGGAGCCCCAGTAGGACCCCATTAGGAGCTGTGACCAAGAACTTTTACCGTCCAGTTGCTTAGGACTGCATGACCATAAGCTGTCAAGTGTGTTAATAATATCATTACTCTTTGGTCATAGGCAATTGACATCCAGTAAATATTTGTTCAGCGTTTTTTAATTTATTTGTTTAAACTTTCAAAGAAGTTTAAAAATAAAGAAATGAAAAAAGTTGGATAGAGCTCTGTATATAGCATGATCCTTTTCTTTGTCTCTCCTAAAATAGTAACCATGCTTCTCTCTCTGGTTCAACTGTGAGAGACTTTTTTCCCCACTACACATTTCTACCTTTATCATAAAATCATTTAAAATAAAAATGAACACATATGGAATCCTTACTTTATTTCTGGCTGTTTGAAATGCTCTACTTTAGTAACAGCTCTTTGTCACTATATATTTAGGGGGATGGGATTCAACATAGAGGCCTTTCTGGGGCTTTTATGTCCAAATCTTTGCTTCTAGATAGGGCCACCCAGAGTATTGTCTGTATATAAATCATAGTGGATAATCTAAATGTTTGTTATATATCCCATTTGAAATAAGGTAAATCTGATGTAGGTTTTTCTTGCATGTCTCTGTTACTTTCATAATTGGCAAGGACAAGTGGCTATTTCTTATCAGTCACGCTGAGCCAGTGGGAGTGCCTGGTGTCATCTATCAGAATACCACCACAGTGAGTCAGGGTGTGAGTCCCAAGGCAGGAGCAGGGCCAGATGACCTCTTCCTGGGCCAACTGGCTCAGATGGTGAAGAATCTGCCTGCAATGCAGGAGACCTGGGTTTGATGCCTTGGTTGGGAAAATCCCCGGGAGAAGAGAAAGGCAACCCACTCCAGTATTCTTGCCTGGAGAATCCCATGGGTAGAAGAACCTGGCGGGCTACAGTCCATGGGGTCACAGAGAGTTGGACTCGACAGAGCAACTAACACTTTTTTCATTTTCCTGTGCCAGCAGCTTCCTATTCCTGGGCCTCAGCTTTGTCCTCATGAAATGGTAGGTTTGAACTATGTGGTCTCCAAGGTGCCCCTTGGTTTTTATCATTTGAGAGGGTTGTGATGCTCACTGCCATTAATGGAAAGGTCTCCTAAAAGCATTGCTGGAGACCCAGCACACATGAGCCTGTTTTGAAAAAGGGGTTTAACCTTAGTAGTTTCCGTCTGTAAAGGAGTTTGGGAAAAAAAAAAAAAGTTTTCGGTTGATGTTGAGACATGTGACATGGAGAGATGCTGCGGGACTGCGGGCTGTGAACTCTGTCCCTCCATTGACTGTCTGGCACTGACTTTCAGCTCAATGAATGTTATTGAATTAAACTCGATTGGGGGATAATAAAGAACAAAGAGGAAATTAAATATTATTTATTAGCAGCTACATTAACTGAGTGCTAACCAGGCTTTATGCTTTCCATTTCAGCGATTCTCAAGCTTTATTTTGCACAGAATCATCCTAGGTTTAGTGAAGGTTGCAGGTAGGGCCTCAAAATTTGCATTTGTAGCAAGTTCCCTAATGATGCTGATGTGGCTGATCAGGGACTATATTTTGAAAACATGATAGATTTCATTTAATTTCAGTCTTACAAGGTGAACATTATCATCCTCAGTTTACAAATGAAGACACAGTAGTGCCCAAAGTCTAACAGTTAATAGGTGGAGAGTTAAGGATTTAAATAAACTGTCCTTTCTGACTCAAAATCTCATTCGTGTCCTGCCCCAAGAAAGGATATATGCATGATGTATGTATGTATGTGTGTGTGTGTGTGTGTGTGTATATATATATATATATGTTTTGCTTGTCTGTTTTGAACATGGTTGTTTCTCTCTATCCAGCCATTCAGACACATAGGAACTCAGGTGCGTGTGTGTGCAGACACACACAGACACACACACACCCCTATGTATCTACCTATATGTCTGCAGATCTATCTCTGACTCTGGAAAATAGTGCAAAATTCTGTCACTGTTTATCTTTAGGTGATGAGATGCTTTGCATAGCTGTGAAAAGAAGAGAGGCGAAAAGCAAAGAAGAAAAGGAAAGATATAAACATCTGAATGCAGAGTTCCAACGCATAGCAAGAAGAGATAAGAAAGCCTTCTTCAGCGATCAGTGCAAAGAAATAGAGGAAAACAACAGAATAGGAAAGACTAGAGATCTCTTCAAGAAAATCAGAGATACCAAAGGAACATTTCATGCAAAGATGGGCTCGATAAAGTACAGAAATGGTATGGACCTAACAGAAGCAGAAGATATTAAGAAGAGATGGCAAGAATACACAGAAGAACTGTACAAAAAAGATCTTCATGACCCAGATAATCACAATGGTGTGATCACTCACCTAGAGCCAGACATCCTGGAATGTGAAGTCAAGTGGGCCTTAGAAAGCATCACTATGAACAAAGCTAGTGGAGGTGATGGAATTCCAGTTGAGCTATTTCAAATCCTGAAAGATGATACTGTGAAAGTGCTGCACTCAATATGCCAGCAAATTTGGAAAACTCAGCAGTGGCCACAGGACTGGAAAAGGTTGGTTTTCATTCCAATCCCAAAGAAAGGCAATGCCAAAGAATGCTCAAACTACCTCACAATTGCACTCATCTCACACGCTAGTAAAGTAATGCTCAAAATTCTCCAAGCCAGGCTTCAGCAATATGTGAACCGTGAACTTCCTGATGTTCAAGCTGGTTTTAGAAAAGGCAGAGGAACCAGAGATCAAATTGCCAACATCCCGCTGGATCATGGAAAAAGCAAGAGAGTTCCAGAAAAACATCTATTTCTGCTTTATTGACTATGCCAAAGCCTTTGACTGTGTGGATCACAATAAACTGTGGAAAATTCTGAAAGGGATGGGAATACCAGACCACCTGATCTGCCTCTTGAGAAATTTGTATGCAGCTCAGGAAGTAACAGTTAGAACTGGACATGGAACAACAGACTGGTTCCAGATAGGAAGAGGAGTACGTCAAGGCTGTATATTGTCACCCTGTTTATTTAACTTATATGCAGAGTACATCATGAGAAACGCTGGACTGGAAGAAACACAAGCTGGAATCAAGATTGCTGGGAGAAATATCAATAATCTCAGATATGCAGATGACACCACCCTTATGGCAGAAAGTGAAGAGGAACTAAAAAGCCTGTTGATGAAAGTGAAAGTGGAGAGTGAAAAAGTTGGCTTAAAGCTCAACATTCAGAAAACGAAGATCATGGCATCCGGTCCCATCACGTCATGGGAAATAGATGGAGAAACAGTGGAAACAGTGTTAGACTTTATTTTTTGGGGCTCCAAAATCACTGCAGATGGTGACTGCTGCCATGAAATTAAAAGACGCTTACTCCTTGGAAGGAAAGTTATGACCAACCTAGATAGCATATTCAAAAGCAGAGACATTACTTTGCCAACAAAGGTCCGTCTAGTCAAGGCTATGGTTTTTCATGTGGTCATGTATGGATGTGATAGTTGGACTGTGAAGAAGGCTGAGCGCCGAAGAATTGATGCTTTTGAACTGTGGTGTTGGAGAAGACTCTTGAGAGTCCCTTGGACTGCAAGGAGATCCAACCAGTCCATTCTGAAGGAGATCAGCCCTGGGGTTTCTTTGGAAGGAATGATGCTAAAGCTGAGACTCCAGTACTTTGGCCACCTCATTGGAAGAGTTGACTCATTGGAAAAGACTCTGATGCTGGGAGGGATTGGGGGCAAGAGGAGAAGGGGACGACAGAGGACGAGATGGCTGGATGGCATCACTGACTCGATGGACGTGAGTCTGAGTGAACTCCGGGAGTTGGTGATGGACAGGGAGGCCTGGCGTGCTGCGATTCATGGGGTCGCAAAGAGTCGGACACGGTTGAGCGACTGAACGGAACTGAACTGAAGACTTCTCTAAGTGTATTTAATCATGATTTTAATTACAAAGAAGCCTTTAAACCCACGGGAGCCTCGCACAGCCAGCCCCAGCAGCCCCGCTTCCTCCCGCAGTCCCCGCCCCTCTTCACCGGCCCCTCTTGGCCGGTCCCGCCCCGCCCCGCCCCCTCGCTCCTCCCACCGTGGGGGTGCCTGGGAAGAGGCGGAGAACAATATGGCGGATGGCGAGGAGCCGTAAGTACCCGGGCTCTGCAGGCGCCCCGGGCCGGGCTGGGTTGTGGGAGAGCGCGGCGGTGGGCGGTCGCCGCCTCCACCCGGGGTCCTCCCACCCTCCGCCCCGTCCCCTCGCCCCCCATCCCCTCGCGGCGCCCAATGTGTAGCGTGATGCTGACCCTTCTTTTATTCTCTCTTTCTTTTAGGGAGAAGAAAAGAAGGAGAATAGAGGAGCTGCTGGCTGAGAAGTTAGTGCTGCCGGGAGGCCGGGGCCCTCTCCGGGGGCCCCCGCCTCCCTTCACCCCAGGCCTAGGGGACCAGCCGCAGCGGGCCCGGGGGGCTGGGAGGGGGGGCACCCGGAGCGCAGGCCGCGCGGCCTCATCCCCCGACCCCCGCCCGCAGCCCCAGGGGCCCGGCGGGCCCTCCCGGTCTCTGTCTCGGGCGGGCGCTGGGCCCGGGTACCGCGCTCAGGGTCCGCGCCGGCCCGCCGGGGTGCCTGACCGAAAGGTCTTGCGGAAGGACCCTTGCGCCCCTCTCTTCCTCCATCCCAGATTGTCAGAGCCGAGACTTTGTGAGAAGGGAGTCTTATCAAAACAGATGAAACGGACGATGGGCCGTTTTTTGGCCTTTCGAAAACACTGAGACAATAGTATTTTTGCAAACTTTCGATGAGAACTTAAAGTCTGGTATCGTACTAAGCACTTCAGTCATTTTTGCAAAATCATTGGTTCTGAAAGGAGAGTGTTGCCTCCGGAGAGCTTATATTGTCCATGTATTACACACCTTATTTCATATCAGATGCCTAGTTTTGTGGTAGTGAGACAGGTTTAAACGAAGTGTGTTACACCCCGGGCAGCATCACCTATTTTTTCTTCCTCCTTACTTGGGACAGGAAGAAAGTGCTCTAACAGTGGGCGTGGTGAGTTAGTCATTTCTGTGGCAGTCCCCAGTAGCAGGGCCTTAGGTATCTCAGAAAGTTGAATTTCAATCGCAAGAGGACTTGGAACAAGTTTAGTTTCACATTTCTTCCCACCTTTCATTTCATTCCACTTTTGCTTAAAATGACAGCTACAATTTGAATGTTTACTATATACCACGTATTGTACTAAGGCCTCTATGTGGATTATCTCTATCATTTTGACGTTAAGAAGTAGCTACAGACAAGCTATAGATGAGGTTTATGGCTGTCCAGTAATCTGCTGAAGGTCACAATACTATTAATTGTGGAACCAAATCCAGCTGTGACGTCAAACCCTGTGGTCTTTATTGCTAGGCAATACTTGGTCCGTTTTGTAAAAATTGGATATTACTAAATATGTTTGAAGGTAGAAATTGTGGGGTTGTAGGAAATTTGAAAATTAAAAATAGTTATAAGGAAACCTGAGTCTTGCAATGAATAGAAAACATATTTTGTTAGAAGAGTCCCTCCTTAATAGATTGTATGTTCTAAAAGGTTTATAGATGGTATTGCCTACCTGTGACATAATTATAATCTGAAACATTGCCTGTGTTTAGTGGCAATAGAAGCCACCTTATAGTCCTAAGAGATTCTTTTTTGAAAATTAGGACCTCAGAGAAAAATGTGATGTTTCTCTCATCAGAAATAAGTTATACCTTTCAAACTTGGAAAGGACACATGAGTTATGTTAGATGTCAAGCATTAGGATTCTGGAAGTGGAGGGATTTTTTTGGTTTTTGTATTTTCTTGTAGCTTGTATTTTCTGTTCCAAGGCTCTTTATAGAATAGTTTGGGCAGTTTGCAGTGTTTAGTAAGTTCCAAATGTTTAGAAAGCCCATTTCTCGCTGATAGATCAGTATCCCAAGTTTGATTTTAGGTTATTGTAGGAACCCAGAAACATATTGATTATTTCCTCAATCTGTTCTTACCTTTACATAAACTATATAATAGCAAGAAAACACAATAAAAGCATAAGCGTAACTACATTGAATATTACCCTTTGTATTTGAGAAGGTCTGGTGTGGTTACCTTTTCATTTGGGGAAACCATATTAGTTGTAGGTGTGGCTTTTTCATACTGATCTTTGCAGCTCAATTTACTGTGTTCTGTGCAGAATGGCTGTTGATGGTGGGTGTGGGGACACTGGAGACTGGGAAGGTCGCTGGAACCATGTAAAGAAGTTCCTCGAGCGATCTGGACCCTTCACACACCCTGATTTCGAACCGAGCACTGAAGTGAGAAATGTTTATTTTTAAATAACTCCTCTAATAGTTTTATGTTGCAAATATAATAAGATGCTTCCTTTTTAATTTACTCTTATAATAAAAATACTAATAGAATTGTGTAAGTTATCTTGAAATAGTAAATAGAATATTTGCAACTGATTTTATCTGAATAATATTTGAGTTATTTTCACATTTTTCAAATGTAATATGTTAATTTTTAAGAGTAAAATAACTTCATAACCTCACTTAAAATTATACTTCATTTAAAATTCCAGTTTAAAATTACTTTTGAGACACACCTTTTTAATCCCTGCTATGAAAAATTTAACTTTCATAGAGATACAGATGTGCTTGCTTAAATTTTGAAGTTTATTTGAAATGAGTATCTTTACTTAGAATTGAATATAATTAGTTTTGGAATTGAATATAATTAATTTATATATAATTACTTAGAATTCAATATAATTAATTGCCTATTAAAAAGTATAAAAAATACGTGACTGCTGTATCATAGAGGAGTAGAATTTGGAACTGGTAGTTTTTGACTTAAAGCAAATGTTCAATTAGAGACAACTTGTTTTTTTTATTATGGGATGGGAAATATTCCTTTGCAGTACATTTTTTATCTCCTTTTATGTTGATGAAGAGATACTGTTTTGAAATAGAAGTATTGTGCTGCTCCTGAAGATAAGGTGCAGACTCTTAGGTTTGACTCGTCTTATCTGAATAACCTGAGTAATCTTGGACAAAATTGACAGTCTTCTGTATTTCTTTGGATAATCCAGCATATTTTCTCATGCTTCTGATTTTCTTTTTTTGCGGGGTTGAGGCAGGGAGCTAATAATTTAAGATTCTTGTGTTAAGTGGTTGTTTCAAATCATATTTCTGCTGATAGGCAAAAAATAAGAGTTTTATCTGTTTTTTCTTCCTGCCATCTCCTGTTTTGTAAGTGTAACGAACTGTATGGAAAAGCAGCTGTTATTGTTCTTACCCCTTTTTTTTAAAGACCTCTAGACAGCTTGTGCAGTGCTTGATCTTCAGTTCTTACAATTTTTACACTTTTCTGTTTTTAAGAAGTCAATTAAATAATTGAGTATGATGCTCTCCTTTCAAAGTTAAAAAAAGAGACAACTCTAGGCATGTTTTTTCTTGTTAGAAATAGTAGCTTTTTAAATTTCAACCAATAAAACTCAATTTAGCAACATTAAAGTTGGAACTCTCAGAAATCATTAGGGTTATACAATTTCTGGTTCTACCTTGTTCATAAATTTAAATAATTTACTAATTTCAAAGGCTGCTCTTTATCTTCAGTTGCATTTTTCATGGAAACAGAAACTTTTATAGTTTGTTGCTTTATTGATGGTACTTATGGTTTTTATGAACTAGATTTTAATATGCCTTTTCGTTCTTTACAGTCTCTCCAGTTTTTGTTAGATACATGTAAAGTTCTAGTCATTGGAGCTGGCGGCTTAGGATGTGAGCTCCTGAAAAACCTGGTAATATACATATAAAATATGTACTTTCCTTCTCTATGATAATTAAACCTTTTTCCTTTTCTGTCATTTCTTTATTATGATTGTTAACTGTTTCTCCTGAGCCTTTGTCGGATAAGTTTAGCAGGTCAAATTCCAGATAGTAATTAAAATGATGATGTAACTTAACTTTTTAAACCCTAAAGTCCTTGGCTATAAAGTAATGATTGATAGACATTTTTATTTCTCCTTTCTTCTCTTCTTTTTATCCAGCAAATTTTTGTGTTTCCTCTTGCAAAGTGCTCATTAATTCAGAGAAGTAAATAGCAAAACTGTTAATTCATATTTCACATGTGATTTCAAAGTATTTATTATTTTGTATGTCCCTTGGAATAATCCACTTAGGTGAATAGGACTCATTTTATAGAGAGTAAGACACAGGTTCAGGGATGTTAAATGACAGGTTTTTTCTGGATTATGGTGTTGTGCCTGGAATCTAATCCAGGCCATCAATTTTCAGTCAAGTATTTCACTGAACCATTGTGTCATTACATGATCTAATCATACAGTAATTTTTTTAATAACCATATGGTAGTAGACCCATAAAATATGGGAGAGCTAAACCTTTTTTTTCTAGTTTTGGTCAGTCTGTTTTAAAAGAACATCATTTCAAGAGAGGGTACTATTTAGTGAAGCTATTCCTAGGTATTGGATGGAATCCATAATCTGTGACTTAATTAGTTTCCTTGACTTCTGATAACTACAAAGTAGATCTTTATAAGATTTTATCAGTTTATTTAACAAAAATGGATAGGGGAAGATTGATTTGGAGCTGTTGTATGCTTGCCTTCTGATTAGTATGTGGAAAAGTGGAAATGGTAGAGCATACTCCTTAGAAAATGAAGCAGGTAACAGCCAGATGAAGGATCTAAATAGTCAGCCTTGGGACCTAAATTTAAATATAAATAAGCACATTACTTTTGCTAGGAAACACTAATGTCACTCCTAGTGAGACTGCAAAAACTTAATACACTTCCTGGTACTTAGTGCTATGCTTGGTTCTGTGGGCATTGCAGATCATCATGATGTATGTCCTTAGTGAATTTGAAGTATTCACACAAAATAAATAGCCGTATGTATCATATAGGGCTTACCAGATGGTACAGTGGTAAAGACTCTGCTGGTCAATGTAGGAAATGCAGGAGATGCAGGTTTGATCCCTGGGTTGGGAAGATCCCCTGGAGAAGGAAATGGCAACCCACTCCAGTATTTTGCCTGGAAAATTCCATGGACAGAGGAATCTGGTGGGCTACACTACATTCCATGGGATCACACAGAGTTGGACACGACTGAGTGCACGTGGACACACACACACACACACACACACACACACACACAATGTGCCCTGTGAGAGAGAGAGACACATACACACATGATGTGCCCTATGAGAGAGAGAGAGACACACACACACACACATGATGTGCCCTGTGAGAGAGCGAGACATACACACACACACACACCATGTGCCCTGTAAGAGAGAGAGACACACACACACACAGTGTGCCCTGTGAGAGAGAGACACACACACACACACATGATGTGCCCTGTGAGAGAGAGAGACACACACACACACACACACATGATGTGCCCTGTGAGAGATACACACACACACACACGATGTGCCCTGTGAGAGAGAAAGCAAGACATACACACACACACACACACCTATCATGTGCCCTGTGAGAAAGAGACACACACACACACACACACACGATGTGCCCTGTGAGAGAGAGAGACACACACACACACACACACACACACACACACACACACACAAGATGTGCCCTGTGAGAGAGAGAGAGACACACACACACACACACACACACACACACACACACACGATGTGCCCTGTGAGAGAGACACACACACACACACATGATGTGCCCTGTGAGAGAGAGAGCGAGACATACACACACACACACACACACACCATGTGCCCTGTGAGAAAGAGACACACACACACACATGATGTGCCCTGTGAGTGAGACACACACACACACCATGTGCCCTGTGAGAGAGAGAGAGAGACACACACACACACACACACACACACACGATGTGCCCTGTGATAGGATGCCCAAACAGTACTTTATTAGATACAAATACCCTTGCAGCATAAGAACCAAAGGATTTAGGAAAGATACTGTGGTTTTCATAGGTATTGTATACACAAATCTCCTAAATAGTTAGCTTTTTCCATTTCAGAGCTGTTACTTGGAAATGTGATAGATACCAGTTTAAAATGTAAAGTAATTAGAAGTTAGATCTGAGGAGTAGTCATCAAGCAACTTCAGAAGTGGCTTGTTATTCAATGCATTGTAATAATCTCTTACATAGAAGAAAACTGGGTTTTCAATTTTACCACTTGTTACTTTGCTTGTTTCACACATAGATAACAAGAGATATGCATGCATATTTTTTGAATTAATCGTAAGCCACCAAAGGCTCATTCTAAAATAAAGGACATGACATTAGTATTATTGATAGAGCAAATATTTATTGAACCTCTTTCTCTATATACCAGGTACAGTTTTATATGCTAAAGATATAGCCTTGAACAAAACAGGCGTTTGTATGCTGAGGGCTTTTGTTTTAGTGGAAGGAACAGACAAGTGAACTATGTTGTATGTCAGATGGTAATAAATGCTTAAATGCTATGGAGAAAGGAAGGATGTAATATAGCCTGGCGGGAGGGGAAAGGGTTCACAAAAAAGTGCTATTTGGGCAAAAAGGTCAGCAAGAACATTCTAAGCAGAGGAAGTATCAGGTGCAAAAGCTGTGAAGTGGGAACATAACTGTTATGTTCCAGGAGGACACAGAGGTCATTGTAGCTAAAGCAGAAGTGAGGAAAAGGGGAATTTTCTAGGAGGATGAGATAACAAAATGAGCTTGGAGTGAGTCATGAAAGGCTTGACGTGCTGCTGTAAGAACTTTGCCTTTTACTCCCAGTCAGAAAGTCATTGGAGGAGGTTTAAGTCTGTGAGTTGACTCCATACAACTTTAACGTGGGTCGCTGTGGCTGATGTATTAAGAAAAGTCAAGAGGAAGAACAGAGCAGAAAGCTGAGAGGCTGGTTTGAACGTTGTTGAAGTCGCCTAGGTGAGAGGTGATAGGTAGTCCCTTAGAAGAGGGCAGTCTTACTGGAGGTGGTGAGAGGAGGTTGGATTATGGATGTTTTGAAGATTAAATCAATAGGATTTGCTGGTGGATTGGTGTGGGACATAAGAGGAGTCAAGGCTGACATGATAAGGTTTTTGCTGTGAGCAGCTGGAAAGATGGAGTTGGCTTTCACTGAAGTGAGGGGGGCTGGGTAAAGAACTGATTTGCTGGTTTGGGTCAGCAAGGGTGATTGGCTTTGGTTTTGGAAGCTGTTAAATTTCAGATATTAATATCTGTTAGACGATGGTTTACCTTACAAGATGGTCTGAAATCGCCATAAGTAACCAGAAGTAGTAAGTGCAAGGACGCCCCAAATTCTGGCCAGTAAATGAGGAGGGAAACTCTTGAGTGAGTAGTGAATGGGAAACCATTTTTTAAAAAGTGTTCAAATTCTTGTGAGTGAGGTGACCAGGTGAAAAAAGTGTTTCAAGGAGGTGAAAGGATCCATATACCCTGCCAAATACTTGAGATGGGTCATGTCAGAGAGTAAGAGTTGGTGATGGGAGGTCACTGGTGACTGACAAGTGTGGTTTTCAGTGCAGTGAGAGCTTGTTGACAGCAAGTGCAAGAGAGGAATTTGAGAATGAAAGTATGGACAGCTCTTACTATAAAGAGGGCAGAAAAATGGTGAAATTATTACCAGGTGATTCAATTTGATTACGTAAGTAAACTGACCATGACCAGAGACGCATAATTGAGTCTTGAGACCTGTTTTTTTTTTTTTTTAATCTGCTAGTAAGTTTGAACACCTTGTACTGTTAAACTATGTGGCATTATCATTGAAACACAAGAGTTTTGCTGCTTTTCTCTAGCTCTTTGATTGCTTGCTCTTGATTCTCCTTTTAAGGTATTTCTTCTACATGTCCAGGGTGTATATATATATGTGTGTGTGTGTGTGTGTGTGTGTGTGTGTGTATGTTTATAATCTTACAGTTATTTCTGATTGGCAGCATGCTTACAGTAATATAAATCTTGTAGGAATTACTTTCAACAGTATTCTAGAAAAGAATAGCAACTATAGTTAAGTAGTAAGAATAGTAAAATTAAAATATCTAGCAGCAGCAGCAGCAAAACAAACTTTAACAGATGTGTTTATGGGATTATGAAACAACCATAGAAATTTTGAGTTATTCTCTTTGGGTTATGGATTATTTAAAACTGAGTTCCTACACTTTTTTGACCTTTATAAGAACTCTGAGTTTTATATACCTTGTATGACTCTAACCATTGAATACAATTGTGCAGAACTTATTACTGAGAACTTGTAGATTTAAGACCATTGAAAAGAAATTTAAAAATTACAAATGTGATGAACCTTTTGCTTAATTAGATTTTTTTTTTCTTTTATTTTCACAGGCCTTGTCTGGTTTTAGACAGATTCACGTTATAGACATGGACACTATAGATGTTTCCAATCTGAATAGACAATTTTTATTTAGGTGAGTTTTAATATCCTATTTTAAAATTGTGGTAATCATTCAAATTTGAGTACATTTTCAGTTTAATAAAAAACTGCTGAGAGGATAATGCTAATTTTGTTAAGAACTGTCACTCCTGTCTTAGGTAAATTTTGTAGGAAAATTTTGGGCATTATGGCAAAAATAGTTCTGTAAACAAATATATGTTTTTGTTGATTTTAAAGAAATGTCCAAAAGGTGAATGTGATCTTTGGGATGATTGTGCCTTGAAGACACCGAGTTCCACTCTTTGCCTCCTATTGATTTCATAAAAGAACAGTAAATATATATTAGGCCCTAGTGAGATATATTGGTAGAGACTTACGAGCCAAGACTTGAGGGGTGACTCTGGGGCAGTGAAGTTATGACACAGTTTGAACTTTTTATAGAAGGTGAAATAAGATGGTGAGTTAAGGAGAAAAAACCCAGGAGCAAGTGAAATGGAACAGAGAGGGATAATTACCTTAGGTATAAGTGAAACGCAGTAAACATCTAAGAGCAACTTATGTGGAGTGACTTTAAATTCTAGAAGTAGTCCTTACATGCAGATCTGAGGAAAAGTTCGTTAATGAATAATACTATGTAGTGTTTAGGGACTTGAATGGCTTAGATAAAAGTGTGTATTTGTTACTCAAAGAATTATACGGATGGGCTTCTCTGGTGGCTCAGATGGTAAAGAATCTGCCTGCAATGTGGGAGACCTGGGTTCGATCTCTGGGTTGGAAAGATCCCCTGGAGGAAAGCGTGGCAACCCACTCCAGTATTCTTGCCGGGAGAATCTCCATGGATTGAGAAGCCTGGTGGGCTACAGTCCATGGAATCACAAAGAGTCAGACACGACTGAGGGACTAAGAATGGCACAGAGATAAGGACTTTTTTCTCTCTCTGTAGTGATCATAGAGTACTGACAAAAGGTGCTCAAGTAGTCTGAGCAGGATGCAGGATGAGGTTAGGTAGCAGAAAAGATAAAATTAACTTTGGGAAAGATCTTAAACAGGTTGAAGGGTGGGTTAAACTAAGTCAAGTTAATGAAGTTATTGTAATTGTAGGGTGAACCCTACATTTAACTTTTAAGGTTTTCTTTGTATATTTTTTAAGCCCTTGATATTTCTCTTCTCTTGATAGAAAAAGTATGTGGGCCCTTTCCAGTCGGACAAATATTTAGTGTAGGACTGCTCTTGAAATGACACCACCAAATTGATTGGTTATTGATAATAAGCTATGCCCTTTAATATAGGGCTGAAATAATGATTACAGATCATAGTGACAATGAAGATTTGTGAAGTGCTTAGGATATATTAAGTACTTTCTGAGCTCTTTATCTATACTACTTAATTTAATTTCAGAGCAAACCCCACAATAGGTTCTTGTTTTCCAGGTTAGGCCAAGATACCTTGCAAGGATGATGTGTTGTTGTTGTATAACAGTGCCATTCTTGCAAGGATGATGTGTATGAAAGGCCATTTTACTCAAAATACAGTTTTTTGGAGGAGCAATTGAATCCCCTAATTCTGGGATGGTAAAGTAGCAGTTCCCACAGAAACCATCTTAGAGTTCTTTTTTGGGGATCAATTATGAAAGCACATATAATACACAGTCTGAAAGATTCTTGGAACTATTTTATCTACTCCGTATACCTAAAGAGCTCTGTCTAGGGTAGTTGGATGTAATACTGAAATCAAGTTGCTTGACTTGTGCTAGAGTTTCTTGTAATAACAAGTTTGCACAAAGAATAAAACTCTTACAAGAAGTTTTGAGTCAAAAAAGCATTCTGCCTTATTGGAGAGAAGAAATTTGACCTGTTAAAGCATTTTTTAAAATTCCTATTTTGTTTATTTTTAGCATTTTATTTAGCACCAAAAACATTTTGTGTTGGGATATAGCTGATTAACAGCGTTGTCGTAGTTTCAGGTGAATAGCCAAGGGACTCAGCCATATATAGACATGCTGCTGCTGCTGCTGCTGCTAGGGCGCTTCAGTCATGTCTGACTCTGTGCGACCCCATAGACGGCAGCCCACCAGGCTCCCCCATCCCTGGGATTCTCCAGGCAAGAACACTGGAGTGGGTTGCCATTTCCTTCTCCAATGCATGAAAGTGGAAAGTGAAAGTGAAGTTGCTCAGTCGTGTCCGACTCTTAGCGACCCCATGGACTGCAGCCTTCCAGGCTCCTCCATCCATGAGATTTTCTAGGCAAGAGTACTGGAGTGGGGTGCCATTGCCTTCTCCGATACATGTTAAAAATTCCAATTTTAAATAAAAAACGATTTCTAATGTGCACAGTGACTGTTTAATTTTCATTTATTTTTCAAGTGTTTACTCTGTGCTTAGCTAGGAAGGAGTACAAAGAGATAAGAGTATGGTAACTTTCTTCGTTGTTCATAGTCTGGTAGTTATGATGGACCTATGTATATAACCAAAAATCATGTTGTGAAAAAGTAGTAATGAAGTGCTTATTATGTATACCTGAGGGAGTGATTTATTCCCATGGAAGAATGAGAAAATATTAGGAAAGAAAAATATCATTCATACTGAGATTAGAAGAGAAAACTCATGTCCTGTCTTGTCTGTAACTGTGGTTATTATCTAGGAGTAACCTTTTGAGGTCTTTTATTTTTACCTTCTTGAAGATAGTGGTAACATTTGTAGTTCTAGATACTGCCTTTGGAATTATTCCTTCAAAAAACATAGTTATGGCTGCTTATGGGATTCAGCATTTACTAGTTAATTAGCATACATGGGAAGAAGGGGAAGAATGTATATGAACATTCTTGCATCTTTAGGATCCCTTGATTATTTTTCTGCCAAGACCTGCATAGTAACACCTTGAAGTTCTGGGATTCAGGGCAAAGACATGGAAATCTATGGATCTGGGATACTTTTTTCCGTCTGGGAAACATGCTGTTGTTACACTTTAACTTAAAAAAATTCATGTTTTCACTGAAATACTTAATTAGACTTGTTAGTACTTAAAAATACTTAATTTGGAATATCAACAAGGGTTTACATTTAGTGTTGAATGACTCATTATTCACCAGAAATACTTAGGTAAAAATATTCCTTCTAAATAGCCTCTAGATAAATTCACTGTGGATATTTTTATGTGTGAAAGTAGATTATGTAGATAACCTAGATTTATATCATGAATAATAATTTAAATATAATTTTTTCTGTAGGCCTAAAGATGTTGGAAGACCTAAGGCTGAAGTTGCTGCAGAATTTCTAAATGACAGAATTCCTAATTGCAATGTAGTTCCGTATCCTTTTGACAAATAAGTTACTCAATACTTAACTATTTGAAGCTTATTATTTTTATTATTATACAAGAGATGTTTAACACAGAGAATACAGATAGGCAGAAAAAAGCAGCAGCAGCAGTAAGCTTATTACTGACATATCTTTTGGTAACACTTTGTTTTAATGTCCTTTCAATCTTTTCTTTTCAGGTTATATAAAATGTTTTTTGCCCTAAATTAAACTTAGGTAGCAAGTACCTTCATTTATTTGCCTATTGTCTTTAATTTAAATTTCAATTGCATATGTCCTCGACTAGACTCTTAAGTTTGTAGGCTGGATACTGGTAATCTTTGTATCGCCTTACCATAGCAGGCAAAGTAAAGAGTCAGTATATTATTAATCAAATGGAAAGTGTGTCAGAATAAATATATTTTTATAAGAAACATGTTTTAAAAAAGGATTATTCACACTTTGTTGATTCCCATACCTTTAGATCCAGGGAACTTTTAGTATTTTATAGAAACTTAGGAAATGGGATTTGTTATGTTGGAAATACCACAAGATACAAAAGTTGACATACACAAATACTAGCAGTGAACACATGGAAACTGAAATTTAAACTACAGTGCCATTTATAACCACTCAAAGGAGAAATCTAACAAAATAAGTACGGGTCTTGTATGCTGAATATTGCAAAATGCAAATGAAAGAAATCAAAAGTGATCTAAATAATGGAATGATAGTGTTCAAGAACTGGATGATTCAACATAGTAAAGTTGTCACTTAGCCCCAGATTTGTGTACAATTTGTATACAAGTTTCTATCAAAATTCCTGCAAACTTTTCTGTTGCTCCAAACAGGATTATTCTAAAATGGATAGAGCTAAGGATTATCTAAGACAATACTGTGAAAGAATAAAGTTGGAGGAATCACTGGCCAATTTCAAGAGTTGTTATCCAAGTACAATAATCAAGACTGTGGTGTTGCCAAGGAGAGAGTATAGACACAGATCAGCAGGACAGAATAGAGAAACCAGAAATAGCCACATGCAAGTATGCCCAATTTATACTTGACAGAGGTGTAAAAACAATTCTCTCTGGGAAGGACCATCTCTTCAGTAAATTGTGGTAGCAAAAAAAAAAAAAAAGCATCTCAAAACTCAAATTACAAAAATAAACTCAAGATAGATCATAGGTTAAGTATAAAATGTAAACCTGTAAACTTTGGAAGATAAGAAATAGCTTTGGGATGTAGGGTTTGATAAAAATCCATAGACCACATCAAAAGAATAATCCATAAAAGGAAAAAAAATGGTAAATTGAGTGTCATCAAAATTAAAAACTTGTGCTCTCTGAAGGATCCTGTTAGGATGACAAGATAAGCTACACACTAGGAGATACTTATGAAGTAGGTATCTGACAAAGGATTCATCAAGAATATATAAGGAACTCTCATAACAGTAAAAAGCAGTTAGAAAATGGACCAAAAATATGAAGGGATATTTCACTAAAGAAAATAGTAAAAAGCTCATGATAAGATATTCAGTATCACTAGCTTTAAGGGAGATCCAGCTTATGATCACAGTGAGATTACTACACACCTTTTAGGATAGCTGACATAAAAATAGTAGTGAATGTTTGCAAAGATACAGGAAAACTGGAAGTGTAAAATGATAGTCATCTGGAAAATAGTTTGGCTATTTTTAAAAAATTTGAATATATACTTTCCATACAACTCAGCAGTTTCATTCCTGGGCATTTACCTACCACCTGTATAAAAACTTATTCTCCAATGTTCGTAGCTTTATTTGCAAGTAGCCAAAAACTGGCAACAACTCAAACATCCATCAGTAGCTGAATTGTTAACCTGTATTACAGTTATACTGTGTATACAATATACAATTATTGTACTCAGTACAATAATACTGAGCAATAAAAAACTAACTAATGAGGTGCAGCTTGGATGGATATCAAGAGTATTATGCTAAATGAAAAGTGCTGGTCTCAAAAGATCATATACTGTATGATTGCATATAACTTTCAGATACCAAAATTACAGAGATGGAGAGCACATTAGTGATTGCCAGGGATTTGGCATGTTGGAGGGGACAGATGTGACTGTAAAGGGGCAGCTGCTGCTGCTGAGTCACTTCAGTCGTGTCCGACTCTGTGTGACCCCATAGACGGCAGCCCACCAGGCTCCCCCGTCCCTGGGATTCTCTAGGCAAGAACACTGGAGTGGGTTGCCATTTCCTTCTCCAATGCATGAAAGTGAAAAGTGAAAGGGAAGTCGCTCAGTCGTGTCTGACTCTTCGAGACCCCATGGACTGCAGCCCACCAGGCTCGTCCGTCCATGGGATTTTCCAGGCATGAGTACTGGAGTGGGGTGCCATCGCCTTCTCCGAAAGGGGCAGCAGGAGGGAGATATTTGTGGTGCTGTAAGAGTTGCGCATCTTAATTGTAGTTACACAGATCTACATGTATTTAAATGACAGAACTTAACACACACATTGTACCAGTGTCACATTTGTAATTTTGCTGTGGTACTGGAGTTTATATGATGTAACCCCTAGGGGAAACGGCATGAAAGAAATACGGGACACTGTGTACTGTCTTTGCAAAAATAAAAAGTTTAAACATGCAAATGCATGTCCTTATAGGGAGAAAGAGAAAAAAAGAGTGTGTACACTCTTTTGTCTGTCTCCCTTGTTTAGATCTGGGGAACTTTGGGTATTTTGTAGAAATCCAGGAGATGGCATTTCTTGGTCTGGCTCCTGGGTCTCCTATTTTTGTTCCGCTAATGTTTGCTCAGGTTCTCTTTTGACTTCGTTTTCTAGCATACCTCTCGTTTGCCTGGTATTCAAAAGGAATAAGGGTGTTGGTGGGTGAGGGCTAGAATTGAACATATTTCTTTATTTGTAGGCCAGAATAATAATAATAAAAAAATCTAGAGCACACATACTATGTATTGTCCCTCTTTTCCATTTTGGTTTTAAAGCCTGCAATGGATGATTTGTTTTAGGGGAGTGTAATTTATGTGTTACTAAATGAAATTGCTCCATTAGAAACAATTAAAAAAAATGTTTTTTTGCATACTGTTTTTTTTGTGTACTGTTCAGATGTTAAGTACTATGATTCACACTCCTAGCTGGTTTTGAGTGGTGTTCTCTTGGCACCCTCCAGGCTGGGGAAAGCCTGCTTATATGGTCAGGTTGGGTAGAAAGAGAGAGACTTGAAGAACTGAGTTTAGTGAGAAAGGAAGAAAATTCACCCTTCCCCCCAACAAGGGGGAAAAATCAATAACAAATCATTAGCACCTGAAAAAGCTATTGGAAACATCTGTGTTTTCTAAAAATTAGTTTTGCAGTAACTTTTTTTTAAATTGCCTATGTCTGACATATAAAACTAAAAATTTAAGGTGTACAGTGTATTAATCTGTGCAGTAGGTTAACTCCTAGAATTCGAATCCCCTTTGTAAGTGGGAACTATAGCATACCCGTTCCCTTCACTAAACAAATTTTTATTGCCTCTGCTTGATGCTGATGGGTGAAGACACACATTCTATTTTCCCAGAGTTTATGGTTTTACATAAGAATTGCAGCAGAGTAGAAAGTATATGGGGGGTCGCACAGAGTCAGATACGACTGAAGCGACTTAGCAGTAGCAGTACCAGCAGAAAGTATAACAGAGATACAGTTATACTGATATGGAAGCTTGGGGATGAGAGAAACTATTCTATGTCATTAGGGGAGAGGAGTGTTTAGAAAACAGTTTTTTTAGGAGGTAGGATTGTTTTCATTTTATCGGATTCCTTGAATTCCATTGCTTTGAACACTAATGACTTATGTCTTGTTTTAAATATACATTTATAATTTGATCCTGTGGCATTGTTGAATTCATCTTACAAATTAAAAATTTTTAGCAGCTTAAGTTCCTTTACTTATACTCAGACATTTCAACAAGATTCAGGATTTTAACGACACTTTCTATCGACGTAAGTTTTCCACTCGAAATTCAATTCTCACTAAATTTTTGTATTTTTTAGTTGCTCTTTACAGATGGCTAGCTATTTGATTGCTATTTCTTTATTTGCTTTCATTTCTTGGTGTTGGCTTTTCAGGAATATTGTTGACTGAAAGGATGGCAAACTTTTAAAATTCTTAGTTGGCACCATTAGCTGCGTTTTTATATGCTGTTCTGAGTAAGGAATACTCAAGGATTGGAAGCTGTATGTTTATTTTATAATGAAAAATGTTTTTTGTTTCTTAGAAATTGTGAATCATTTTGTGTGGCTGCATTTTTAAAAACTCAACTTGCATTTTTTTTCTTGTAGAATTTCATATAATTGTATGTGGACTGGACTCCATCATAGCCAGAAGATGGATAAATGGCATGCTGGTAAAAACTTAGTGTTTTTACAGTTCTCTGAAGTTCTTCCTGCTGCTCTTAACATACTAAAAATGAGACTTTGTGTCATATTTTTGAAAAATCAGGGTTTATTCAATTTTCAGTAATAGATGTAGTTCATTGTTTATTGCCAGTCATTAATTTGCAGGTTTGGATGTAAACTGCTACTAATGTAATCCCTTGTTTGGTGTATTAGTATTTAGTAATGTGATTGACTTTTAGAATTGTTGAAAGCATTCTCCCTTTTTGAATTCTTATCCCCCTCTCCTTTTAAACCCTTGAAACAATTTTCCTAGATATCTCTTCTAAATTATGAAGATGGTGTATTAGATCCAAGCTCCATTGTCCCTTTGATAGATGGGGGGACAGAAGGTTTTAAAGGAAATGCCCGGGTGATTCTGCCTGGAATGACTGCTTGTATTGAATGCACGCTGGAACTATATCCACCACAGGTAATCACAAAAGCACCCCGCATCTGTTTGATAGTATCTTGGGGTGAAATAAGGGTTGCATTATTAAGATTAGTCAATATTGAGGATTTTTACTTAGGAATAACCATATTTTAAAAGGCATGCTAAGAAGAATGGTGATGAAATACGAAATTTTGCTCTATTTAAGGAAAGATACAGACATAATGTATCTTCCCTGATGGCTCAGTGGTAAAGAATCTGCATGCAGTGCAGGAGACTTGGGTTTCATCCCTTGGTCCGGGAAGATCCGCTGGAGAAAGAAATGGCAACCTACTCCAGTATTGCCAGAAAAACTCCATGGACAGAGGAACCTGGTGGGCTCTAGTCCATGGGGTTGCAAGAATTGAAAACGGTTGAGTGACTGAGCACACATATACATAGACTCAATATCATCATTTTGATACTGTTCTGTTCTCATAATTCATTTCTATTAGTTTTTTATTTAGAGAGTAAGGATCAAGGGATCAGTTAGAAAGTTATATGTTGGGATAGAGCTGTAATTTGTTTTGTTTAGTTTTTGCCTGTGTTTCAGGTATATAAAGACACCAGAGATGAGAATGATATTTCCAAAGATGAAGCTCTTTAATCTGCATTTCCACTTGAAAGGGCATTTAGAAGTCTGATTTATGAATAATTTTATTAGTTTTTATTTGAAATTTATTTGTTTTGGTTAATTTTATATCTTCAAGTTTAAATCTTAAACATAATAGGGTACTCATATTTGAGAATTTATTCACTCCTATTCTTCCCATGTTCTAACAAAGCTTAACTTTATATGTTTTTTTAAGTGTAGGGCAAACCTATTTTTTTAGGGAGATCAACCTAAGTGAAGTGACTTAGATCAGCTGTGTTAATTTCAGAAGCATTCTTAATAGTATTAAATATTTTGTTTCTGTAAATGGAAGGCTAATATGAATTATAAGAAACTTTACAAACTAGATCATAACTAGAAGTTACATTTTAAAATATTTATTTAAAATCCACTAAAAAAGGCAAACTGTGTTTTTAGGTTAATTTTCCCATGTGCACCATTGCGTCTATGCCCAGGCTACCAGAACACTGTATTGAGTATGTCAGGATATTGCAGTGGCCTAAGGAGCAGCCTTTTGGAGGTAATAAACCTAATTTCCTAATTCAGAATTACATAAGGTACTTGTCTATATTATTTATTTGGACATTTACCTTAAAAATAAGTTGATTTATGTGTACATGTTTCTGTCTTCCATTCCTTTTTTCCCCTCTTTCCTGACAGAAGGGGTTCCATTAGATGGTGATGACCCTGATCATATTCAGTGGATTTTCCAAAAAGCCCTGGAAAGAGCATCACAATATAATATTAGAGGTGTTACATATAGACTCACTCAAGGTAAGTTAGTGAATTTTCATTAATAACGATCTTAAGATGGTCCCTTTTTCAGAGGATGTGATGCTTTGGGCGAAATAATTGATAAGTGATTTCAGATAATACTATCCCTTTGTGATTCAGTAAAGGTGCTCTGGAAATAACCATTTCCAGCTGCCCCAAATTTGTTAGAAGGAAACTGAGTTTACTAGAATTATAGCACTTTTTAACTTGGAGAAATTTAATCATTGAATCTTACTTACTTAGGCTTGGAGGAGTCCCTGAGTCATCCAGGGCAAGCCATTCTTTCACTTTATATCTTTTGCTGAAAGAGCAGCTTATCCATTTCTGGGGCAGTCATTTCACATTTGGACAGTATTGTGAAGACAGTTCTTCTATGTATTGAAGAAAAATCTCCATCTTTTTCGTGTGGGCTGGATATTGTCCCAGTATGCCATATGCTTATGCCATATGTAAATTTAATTCTCTTTGAAGTAATAGACCTTAACATATTGAACCCTCCAAATTGTTATCACTCCCATCAACCTTGCTAGTTCCTTTAACCCATCAACATGTTTCCATGACTCAAATTCCCATCATGCTATTTTCTTCTAACCATATTTCAGTTATCCATACTTTTCTGAACTATCCAGGTGAGAATGCAATGCTCTAGGATGAGTCTTAGGATACACTTCTGAGCATTGATGCAGTTTTAGAGGAGGCCAGGGTTTTGTATTGTTTGTTTGTGGTTTACATTGATGCTATACTTTTGATTCCTTCAGGTTACTGTCTGCTAAAATCTGGAAGTTTTTTTCACATATGCAATTGCTAAGCCATATCCCACTGCTACAGATTTGGCAGTTTTGGGGGATGGCATTTTTTTTTTCCTTTATATTCAAGTATAGGTCCTTTTAAGTTTATTCTTAAACTCATCCTGCTGTTTGTATATATATGTATTAGGTTGGTGCAAATGTAATTACAGTTTTGAACTGTGAATTTTAAATCATTATAACTAGGCTCGAACACATCTTTATTAATCAAAATAGGAACCATTATTAATCAACACATTTTTGCCAATGAAAAATAAGTTTGTTTATTCCTATAGTATAAAAATCCATGCTTGGGGATTTGACGAACTCTTGGAAAGTGTTTTCTGCTGCCTGCTGGTTGTGGAAGCATTTTCCCTGCAGAAAGTTGTCAAGATGCTTGAAGAAGTGGTAGTCAGTTGGCGAGAGATCAGGTGAATATGGCAGATGTGGTGAAACTTCGTACCCCAGTTCGTTCAACTTTTGAAGTGTTGGTTGTGTGATATGTAGTCGAATGTCATGGAGAAAAATTGGGCCCTTTCTGTTGACCAATGCTGGCTATAGACGCAGTTTTCAGTGCATCTCATTGATTTGCTGAGTATATGTCTCAGTAATGGTTTCACTGGGATTCTGTAGTGGATCAGATGGGCAGCAGACCCCCAATAGTGACCATGACCTTTTTTTTGGTGTGAGTTTGGCTTTGGAAAGTGCTTTGGAGCTTCGTCTCAGGGCAGCCACTGAGTTGGTTGTCACTGGTTGTTGTATAAAATCCACTTTTTGTTGTACATCACAATCCCATTGAGAAATGGTTCATTGTTGTGTAGAATAAGAGAAGATAATGCTTCAAAATGATGGTATTTTTGATTTCCAGTTAGTTCTTGAGGCACCCACTTATTGAGCCTTTTTACCTTTCCAGTTTGCTTCAAATGCCAAATGACCATAGAATGGTTGACATTGAGTTCTTTGGCAGTTTCTCATGTGGTTGTAAGAGGCTTAGCTTCGTTGATGGCTCTCAATTGTCATTGTCAACTTCCAATGGTTGGCAATGATGCGCCTCATCTTCAAGGCTCTTGTCGCCTTTGCAGAACTTCTTGAACCACCACTGCGCTGTATCTTCGTTAGCAGTTCCTGGGTCAAATGTATTGATGTTGTGAGTTGTCTCCGCTGCTTTATGGTTCATTTTGAACTCAAATAAGAAAACTGCTCTTATTTGCTTTTGGTCTAACATCATTTCCATAGTCTAAAATGAATAGAAAATAAACAGCAAGTAATAAGTCATTTAGTAAAAAAACGTAAAGTGAGAAATGCACATTAAAATGATGTATAACATACTCACATTTATTGAGAGTGTATTCCAACATCAAATGGCAGATTTCAACACTGCAAAACCAGTTACTTTTGCACCAACCTAATATGTTCTTTATGCCTGTCAACTTAATGTATTCTTTTTAGCTTCATATCACTTGTTTTGATAGTATCTTTTATCTCTTTTCCAAATACTTAAAAATTTTAACTAGACTAAAGTGGCTGAGAACAGATAAAACTGAATCATGCTTCTGGTCAGGACCTTTTTAGATTTATTCCCTTCTGTTGATCATATGTTCTTGAGTACTTCATGTTTCTGTATCTTGTTCACAAGGATGTCATGAAAGACCTTTCCAGATGATCTATTGAGGCTTATCTTCCACATTCCCTTGGCTCCAAAGCTAGTAGTCATGGTAACTAAATGAGGTAGTCTTGTGACTTGTCTCAGTAACAATCCGAACACTGAGTTTTAGTGACTAATGTTTCTTAATGTATCTACTCATAGTTCACCTTTCCAAGAATTTTGTCCAAGATGATTAAGCTCACCAGAAAGAGCTTTGTCTTTTTGAAAATCTGCCATTTCTCTCCTGTAATTATTTCCTTATGTTTACTGATGTTTTAGTACTGTCATTTGAAAATTCTGTTCTTACACACTACTTGTTGCATTTGTACACTCATTGTTCTAACCTGCTTTGTGTTCCTGGAGGACACCAAGCATGATCCCACCTTAGAACTTTAATAACTCTTGATCCTTACGCCTGGAATACTCTTCCTTAGATTCCCCTCAGGGTTGGTTGCCTGTCCCTCAGGTATCAACTTAACGATTTCCTGATCATACCAACTGATAATGACTTATAAACCATTCACTATTTTACCTTTTTATAATTGCTCAGAATTCACATAGCCTTGTTTTCCTATATGAAGAATATTTCATCCTTACACTCTGATTCATCCCTGTTCTGGGACCTTTGCCCCTGCCATGTACACAATTGCACTTTCCCCAGGTCATTGCATGAATGGGTCTTTTTCATGGTTTAGATTTCTATTCAAATGATCACCTCCCCAAGGAGACGGTCTAATGGACTCCTCCATCACTGTAAGATATTTTTTTTTACTGCTCCTCTATACAGCACCTAGAATGGTATCTGGCATATAATCCACATTTATTTGCTGATTGTTTGAATTAACAAATGAATTCCGTTTGTCCTGATCAGGAAGTGCAAACTCATTTCTGTGTGTAGTCTTATTTATCCTTCCATACTTTTAGCAAGGCTTGGTGTATAGTTCTTAGCTTGATGTTTGAGGGCCTTGACTAAGAGTAGAGAAGCCAAATTGGAAGTGGAATCCAGATTTTTTGAGGGCTAAGAGATGTCCAGTCTTTTATTGGGCAGTGTGTCTTCAGCTTCTCACTGTTTGTGACAACCTGTTTCTCCTTCCACTACATCCTGCTCTTTGTGGTTCACTGGAGAGCTTCCAGGAATCGCCAGGAGGTTAGCTCCTCCCTATTTCCTCTTTTCTGAAATTGCACATAATGGTCAGATGGTCAGAATTAATTTTTTAAAACAGCTTTCCAGCTCCTTAACTATCTTCCTTTCACATCTTCTTAGATATTTGCCTTTTTTCTTAAGTTTGTAAAACCTGACCTGCCAACACCTAGTATCTTGGAAACACATCTTTCAGGGCTCTCTCACAGTCTGAGATAATATAGCTACTTTTATCAGAATTTTTGTTTTCTAAAATGAACAGTACAAATATAGTTACAGAATATTTATTTTGTACCTAAAAAATGATTTTAGGTGGGGCTTTGGTCATTCCTAATCTGTGGATACTAATATGAAAAAAGTGGGGTAGAAATAGAGAACTGTGTTTAATATTTTGTATAGTCCATGTTGTAGAGTGAAACAAAGTGTTTAGGGGCAGTTTTTCTGTTTGTCTTAAATTTTTGTGAATAGAATGGCTAAAACTAATAGATGAAGAAAAACTAGTTAGCTCTTACTCCTCATACTTTACTCAAACCTTACTGAGGATAGTATAGTATACTGTATCAGTTAAGACTATGTACATTAGGGCAGATCTGGGTTCATATATCACCCCTATCTCTTACAACATGTATAGCTGTGGATCTTGTTCATTTCTCGCAACCTTATTTTCCTTATCTTCAAACTCAGAGTAATAAGACTAACATGATGTTATGCAAATTCATTGAAATTTTATTTAATCTTCATACTCTTGGAGCAAAATAAACACCCGAATATTTAGGAGTTATTAATATATGATTGTCACATCTTTATATGAAACAGTGTGAAGAATTATCTTTCCTACTATAACTTAGGATTCTGAACATGCTGTTAATACAAAATAATGTGAGTGCGAAAGAAGATTGTTTCATGGTTAAACTTAAGTCTATTTTCTGACCTAAAAGCCTGAAAAATCAAGTAATGGACATGATATTTAATAATAATCGTTGTCTAATTTAAGATACCTACTTTTTAAAAAAAGGAATAACCATATTTTAATTAATATATTTTTAGGAGTAGTAAAACGAATCATTCCTGCAGTAGCGTCCACAAATGCAGTCATTGCAGGTGAGGAAAAATGGCCACTACTTAATTTTATTTCCTTCCCTTCAGATTTTCAGTACCTAAGTTGGTATTTCTGCAGCTACATGATCTCAGAAAACTAGTGTTTTGGGGATTTGATTATCTTCTTGGGTGGATGGTTGTATAATTAAGCTGCCCCCAAAACCACAAGTTACTGGACCTTGTATATATCTCATCTTACATTATTTCATACATAAAATGCTCTATAATAAGACATTTTAGTGCCATTTCTTTTTAATCAGTATAACAGGCTACTCAATCTGAAGAAGAGGGAAGAAAACTTGTAATGTTACTTTAAAATGTTACTTTATCATTTGGATTATACAAAACAAATATAAAATGTTATATTTTCAGTTTTTAAAAATAATAGTGTTTTTGTATGTATTTTTCTATTTGTAATCAATAGCTTTGTAAATTTATCTGTTCTGATTTATAACTAACTTCTGTTTTTAAATGTCTAATTTTCATTGAGTTAAAGCATCTTTATTTTCTTTCCTCTTTAGCTGTGTGTGCCACTGAGGTTTTTAAAATAGCCACAAGGTAATGAGTTTCATTTTTAGTATGTATGTAAGTCTGTGTTTTGATCTGGCTCAGTTATATAAAAATGAACACTTTTTTCATTACAGCGCATATATTCCCCTTAATAATTACTTGGTTTTCAACGATGTAGATGGACTGTACACGTACACATTTGAAGCAGAGAGAAAGGTTAGTAGTAGTATACTAATGAAAGCTTTTTTGATTATGCATACTTTGATTTTTAAATATTAATTACTAGTTGGAAATGCGAATGAAATTTCCCACACCCTTTGTGAGTATTTTCTGACTTCCAGAACCCTATTTACTATATGTCTTTTGTAATACAGCCTAAAATAAATACTGTGTAGTGAAATAATTTAGGAAAAATGGCCCGTTGGGAAAAGCAGGTTTAAAATATAAAAATTTGTTCATAGGAAATGAAAAACTGATGATAAAACAACTTGATTTTTATTTCATCATTATAATTACACTGTTATTGATACATGTGTCACCGTGATTTGTGTTTATGTCTAGGAAAACTGCCCAGCTTGCAGTCAGCTTCCTCAAAACATTCAGTTTTCTCCATCAGCTAAACTGCAGGAGGTTTTGGATTATCTAACCAATAGTGCTTCTCTGTAAGTGTTCAGGACTTTTGTTATGTTGTAGAAAAAAATGTGTGATTTTAAAACTTTAAAAACTAGAATTGTTTTTTTTGAAAAATGATTCTGATTTTTTTTTTCTTACAATTTAGGCAGATGAAATCTCCAGCTATCACAGCCACATTAGAGGGCAAAAATAGAACACTTTACTTACAGGTGATCAGTGTTCAGTCACCTCCCCCCCCAAATTAAATTAAAAGTTTAATTTCACTTAATGTACTTTACATTATTGTTTTCTAGTCAGTAACCTCTATTGAAGAACGAACAAGGCCAAATCTCTCCAAGACATTGAAAGGTATTTTAAATGAGTGTATTTACTAATGCTAATCAATTTCTTCTGTTTTTTTTTTCAGTAAAAGTAATAAAGGCCTATTTTAGATTTCCTCTTAATGCTTTTGAATGGTAATACCATTCTAATTAATTATATCTTAAGAAACATTAATAGAATTAATTGATCTTTGAGTAGAGTTAAAAAATCTGTGTGAAATCAAATATAATATTACCTTGATTAAAGACAACTGGATTTTGATGTTTGTTCAGACCATACTTTGCTATAGTTTGTGAATGTGTTATCTCTTTTCTTGAGATGTTTTTTTTGCTTGGGTTAATTTAGCTTTTTTTCTTTTAGAATTAGGACTCGTTGATGGGCAAGAACTGGCAGTTGCTGATGTCACCACACCACAGACTGTACTATTCAAACTTCATTTTACTTCTTAAGGAAAATAAATCTGCACTTAATAGAAAACTCATGAAAATATTATACTTTGTGGATGCTAAGAAATATAACTGATGTCATTTTTAGCATTAATGTTGCTGGAATTTGACTTTTTAAAATATGAGCCACTTTTTTAACTTTATACCTTTCCCTTGAAGACAAAATTTTGGGGTTGGTGCTTGTGAGCATTTTCATTAGTAATACGGAAAATGGTGCCTGGGGAGGGAGATTAATGAGCAAATATATTGCTTCTTTTAGAGGAGGAGACAAATACCCTCTTGTATGAGAATTTGGATATGGTCAAAGAATGCATTCTTCAGTTTTCATTTGAGCACCCACTATACAAAAAGATGTCCCTTAAAAAAAATAAGAAAATTAAGTTTTAAATAACATTAAATACTGACATCTAGAGCATATGTTCAACATAGCCTACTTCTTGCTTGATTTAATATTAATTGTGGCTGTCCAAATGAATATTATTGCAAAATTACCTTGTCCATAATAATTTGTAAATGGTATATAGCTGAACACCTGTGCATGGAAATAGGAAATATTTTCATGTGTTTACCTTCAGTGCCATAGAGGCCAATATGCACATTAAAGCCAAGACATGGATGTTTAAAAGAATTTAATGTTTAAACCATTACCACTGATGCTTTCACATTATTTATTAATAAAAATCATATATTGTCTAATTTTCTCACTGAAATTTTAAAAATATATTTAGTAAGTAGTTCTGTACTGATGTAGAAATAATTTTAAAACATGTAGCGGAGTTGCTAATACAAAAATTTTATAGTACTTGAATTAGTACTTTAGCAACAATAAATACCTACTGATTTAATTTGCTCTGGCATAATAATGTAATGAAGTGGAATGACTTAATTTTTATATTAGGGCCTCTTGAAATGCTTTTTCCCCCTTCCAAAAGTCTAAGGCTTAAAACAGAATTAAACACAAGTACTGAAAATGAGTTTTAGTATCTTAGTGTGGGAACATATAGTACATGTTCTTTGTTTTTGATTTTTCTGGCAGTTTTCTGTTAAATGCTTTGTGACTATGTGTCACTGGGTTAGATTTTCATTTATTTTTATTCTTTCCAGTTCTATATTGACAAGTAATTTGTTTCATTATAAAAACATGGTATAAATTCATACGATTTCCTTAAGAAGTTACACATTGAGTTTACAGGTGCTGTATACAGATTGAGCTTACAGGTGCTATATACAGGTACAATGGTAATTCTTGTGTAGGTAGCCTTGTGAGAATGTGATATTATCTTCATCTGAGAGCTGAATAGATACAGAAATTTAGGTCATTTACCTCAAACTACACAGTTAGAAGTCTTGGAAGGGTTTCCAAGTCTAACATGACACTTCCTCAGGCTAGTTAGCTAAAGTTGTTTGAAGTTACATTGAGTTATTTAGTACTACTTTGTACATTACTGAATTGTAAAGGTTTCATTATGCACATTTTTACAGAAGTTAGATAAAATTATGAGAAGATCATAACTTCTCACAGGCAGAGTTTAAATCTGGCTAAAAAATAAAAATAATTCATTTATGACATGGTTCCTTGCAGTGGGGTAAAATACTCATTAAGCAAAAACAAGTGAGAGTGGGAGTGTAATTAGAATAGTGGGGACTGTGACATCCTGGAGTGAAAATTGTCAAAAGGGGCAACTGCTCCAGCTGACTGTTGCATGTTGGTGTACATATTTTTCAAAATCAGCTGGAAGTCTGGGTTTTTGTATGAAATCTTTTACATGTTGATAGAATTTTAACATGGTGGCCTAACCAAACAGCTGCTGACTAGATTAGGGAGGCCACCAATTTGATTTGTTTGATGAGCACATGCAAAAAAGGTGTGTTTTAAATAATATGCACGGTATAGAGTACTAGTCTTAATGCTAGTTTGTTTCAACTGTAGCTGAGAGTCGACCTGTATTGTGAGGAGGAGATTGTGTCTTGTTCTAATTCCTCCTTGGGGAAGATGGCTTTTTATTTTCTCGGATCAGGTGGGCCGAGTAAGGTCTTTCATACGATGAGCAGTATTTTTAGACAAACCCAAACCCAAAGTTACTCTTTGAGGCCGAGTTAACACAACTGATTAAATATTTGAGAGAAGGCTTTATGAAAGAAATGCCATAGCCAACTTCCCTATTTTTAATGGCAATGCGCTAGCTCTTAGTACGAGAGCTGTTTTACAGGAAGGAACCCACTTGAAAAAACCTGCCTATTCCTCCCTAAGGCATCAGTCTCTGCTGGTTTAGCCACAGAGTTTATCCCGGGGCGAAGAATTTTCGCTGTACGCCTGGAACCAGTTTCAATACGAAGCGTTCCGCGTTCCTCGGTAACTATAGGCGAGCCTGCATTCCCGGAAGTGACGTCAACATTCTTCAGTTCTTCCGTCTATGGGCGGAACTCCGGGCTCCCGGAGTTGCCGGTTGTGTACGTGGAAGCAGCTAGCGCCTGCGCAGTTGGACCTGTCGTCTCAGCTGTGTGGGAAGCGGCGAGGGTAACATCTCGGGCTCGGGGGAGATCTTCGGGGTCATGGTTTCCCACTGACAGGGCCCGCCGAGTGGAGAAGCAGGCGAGGCTCTCCGTGCACCCTCCCCTGGGCCCCCGACCGTCGGCCTTTCCCTTGGCCTTCCCGCTCGGTGCTGCCGCCGCCGCCGCCGCCAACGCCGGCGGTTGAGGAGGGGAGATGAGCTGGTTCAACGCCTCCCAGCTTTCCAGCTTCGCCAAGCAGGCCCTGTCTCAGGCCCAGAAGTCCATCGACAGGGTCCTGGACATCCAGGAAGAGGAGCCGAGCGCTTGGGCCGAGACCATTCCGTACGGAGAGCCAGGTAAGGGCGCGAGCGGCGGCGTCCCTCTATCCCGCGGGCGTCTCTCAAGAGGCCAACAGGTGAAGCGGGGGGCGGGGGGCGGGGGGCCGGGCTCCTGCCTGTCGCTGAGCGACGGACTCCTGCGCGTCCTAGCCCCCAGCACGGCCCCGAACGCTGCTTTGGCCTCTCAGTTGAGCTTTGCTGTGGTCCCGAGGGAAAACCCAGCCCCGGGGTCCCTCCTTTCTTGTGGCCCCGGGTTGGGGGCTGACGGGGACCCGATTCCGTGCGAGTGGCCCCGCGCCCTCGCTCCACAGACCACGGAGCACAGTCCCCTCTCCCCCTCCCCCGAGCCCCGGTGCGCTGCGTGCTCCGAACCCCGGAGGAGAACCCAGTATCGAAATCGGTCCATAGCGACGGGAAGAACAGTCGCAAACACTTGGCGAGCAGTGCGAGTTCGCAGGCGCTTCCTGTTCTCTGTTATGACCGTCTCTCCTGGGACGGCTCCTCGGGTTCAGGTGCTGCCCTGAGTGTGGTACCGAGACGCGCGGTCACTTCCTCTCGGCCACTCCACCAGGGGGAGGGTCCGTGGGGGCGCGCCTGGCGGTTGCGGCTTGCTGCGCAGTCTAGTCCATCAGAGTCCGGTCTCTTTCTCTGAGACCTTGGGCTTTATCTTTCAGGGATCTTCAGTTGTTTTTGGCGTTAAGTCTAAGGAACAGTTTATCCTTTTGGTGTGTGGCGTGAAGATTGGCCCCTCTTTCGGAGTGTGAATCTCTAAGAGAAAGAATAAATTATTCCTGACTACTTCTTTCTGGTTTGTTTCTAATTTTACGTAATTGAGAAGTCAGGACCTAAATTTGAGGTACCTCATTTTAAGATGGTTTGGCTCAAGTGTTTATGTCATCATCCTGTTAACTTCAGTCCTGAATATTCATTGGAAGGACTGATGCTGAAGCTGAAACTTCAATATTTTGGCCACCTGATGCGAAGAACTGACTCACTGGAAAAGACCCTGATGCTGGGAAAGACTGAAGGCGAGAGGAGAAGGGGACGACAGAGGATGAGATGGTTGGATAGCATCACCGACTCAATGGACATGAGTTTGAGTAAACTCTGGGAGTTGGTGATGGACAGGGAGGCCTGGCGTGCTGCAGTCCATGGGGTCGCTAAGAATTGGACACGACTGAGCAACTGAACTGCGTAGGACCTTGGTGGGAGTAGCTCAACTTCCTTTTTGTCGGGCTACCCCACATATTGAATGACTAAACTTTGAAAGAGACAGAATATTAATTGTAAGGATACTTCTTTCTGTGTATCAGAAAGAAGTTCTGTTCAAGTTTACCCGGGACTTGAATCCTGTTCTGTGATTCATTTTTTTAAAAAAATAGGTTTTCCAGAATAGGTTTAGGTTTTAGTGAAATGCTATAAATGTTCACTGATCACCTGTGTTTTACGTTGCCATCACTAAAAGATGACCAATGATTATCGCATAATCATAATCACAAGTGAATATCGCATAACTCCACGATTTGTGTAAAACTTTATCCAGCTGGTAAATTTGAGTTCTATCATTCATTGACATAACTTAATACAGCATTTTATCTTGCTCATTCCTTTGTATCTTTAATTTTGTTTTTCACTTTTTTCCCACTGTTCTGCTGTACTGAATAAATGGATATAATACTATACCCCCAAGCTAAAGTTTCCTACATACCTCCAAAGTCATATTAAATTAGGATAGACTTTAGTTTCAGGCTTGACAGCTTTTAGGAGCTTTTAGGTACTTGTGCTCTGCCCAACAACTTCTAATTGTTCACAGTATGTGATAAATTCTGCTCAGCCACTTTTGAATTTAGAAATGGGTGACTTTTTTTCTTAAGAAATGCTTAATTTTAGCAAATATGACATTTTTTGTTTATCATTGTATAAATTATGTTAAAAATAATTTAACACTATTTGTATGACTGACACAATTACTTTTTTTTAAGAAATGCTTAAAAGTATTTTAGCAAATATGCCATTTTTTATCATTGTATAAATTATGTTAAAAATAATTTAACATATTATTTGTATGACTGACACAATTACCTTTTTTGCCCAGAAGATGGTTATTTTCTTCCAGGTTTTTTTTTTTTTTTTTTAAATCCTAGTGTAAACTGCTATCTTTATCAAAAAGCAATAATTCTAAAAATGCAATTCTGAAATTCATATGACCTTCTACTAATTATTAACATAATTTAGAGTTCAGCAAGAGAACAAAAGTTTCTCAGGGAGTTGGTTTGGAGAGTGGGACTTGGAAAGTGAGTTTGTCATTAAGTGGATGGAAATGAGTTTGTCCTTTAGAAGTTACTGTTCCCATTAGTTTACTTTGATCTTTGATAAAGAATGTTTGTCACCAGTATTTTGGGTTCAGTGTTGAATGTTACTCTCTGTGTAGCTGATAATGATGCTTTATCATTGATATTCTAAGAATAGAATTAATATGAAACTAACTATATAGAAGGTAGATTCTATTTTTCATGACTCCACATGACCTGTAAGTGAAGATACTGCCTATTATTGTGAGATGCATAGTATGTATTTTGGACTTGGCATGGATTATTAACATCTACCATTAGTTTATTAGTTTGTTGTAGGAGAGAATAACATACTTGTTTCTGGCATATGCCAGGTCCAGTCTTTCATGTTTGTTCCTAGTTCCTCTTGGGCAAATGCATACCAGTTTTCATCTTTATGGCCCAAAGTTAACCGATGAACTAATTAATTATGTTGTAAGTGAGGAGTGTAACAGATACAAATTATAGGTTGTACTTTGTAGAATTTTAAAAAGACGTATTTATATTGACTTACAATAATTATTGCAATTTGCATACTTTATATGTGTGTCTAAAATTTTCTTTTTTAATTTTTTTTTTTTTTTTTGTCAAAGGAATAAGTCCCCCTGTCAGTGGAGGATGGGATACTTCAACCTGGGGGTTAAAATCCAACACTGAACCTCAGAGTCAGCCAGTAGTCTCTCCTAAAGCAATTACAAAGCCAGTTCGGAGAACTGTGGTAGATGAATCTGAAAATTTCTTCAGTGCCTTTCTTTCTCCAGCTGATGTCCAGACCATTCAGAAGAGTCCAGTGGTATCAAAACCACCAGCTAAATCACAGCGACCAGAAGAAGAAGTGAAAAGCACCTTACAGGAGTCCTTGCACACTGGACAGTCAAGAACAACTGAAGCCACTGAGTCAAAAGTAAAGGACTCTCCTCCATGTGTATCCAAGGAAACTCTGGCAGTCAGTACTCTGTCACCTAAAACTGAGGATAAGCACGAAGAAACTGTTACTAAAGAATCTGATACGAAGGTGCCAACAGTGCATTTGAAAGTATCTGAAAGTGTTATGAGTGTGAAAACAACTAGGGAAAATGTATCTAATATGTCTACACAGCCTCTCACAGCAGAAACCAAGGACATGGCTTTGGAACCTAAGGAACAAAAACATGAAGACCGACAGAGCAATACACCTTCTCCTCCTGTTAGTACCTTCTCGTCAGGTACTTCTACCACTAGTGATATTGAAGTTTTAGATCATGAAAGTGTAATAAGTGAGAGCTCAGCAAGTTCTAGACAAGAGCATACAGATTCAAAATCAAGCTTGCACTTGATGCAGACATCCTTTCAGCTT
Source organism: Bos javanicus (assembly GCF_032452875.1). Lineage (NCBI taxonomy): Eukaryota > Metazoa > Chordata > Mammalia > Artiodactyla > Bovidae > Bos > Bos javanicus. Next base: position 32,538,415 of record NC_083889.1, read on the forward strand.
CTCTCAGCATCTGCTTGTCCTGAATATAATCGTTTAGATGATTTCCAAAAACTCACTGAGAGTTGCTGCTCATCTGATGCTTTTGAAAGAATAGACTCATTTAGTGTACAGTCATTAGATAGCCGTAGTGTCAGCGAAATCAATTCAGATGATGAACTGTCAGGCAAGGGATATGCTCTAGTACCTATTATACTTAATTCTTCAACTCCAAAGACCAAAACAATTGAATCTGTTGAAGGAAAACCTGAAGAAGCAAATGAAACATTAATTATGCCCAATGAGGAAACAGAAATGGAAGAAAGTGGACGAAGTGCAACTCCTGTTAACTGCGAACAGCCTGATATCTTGGTTTCTTCCACATCAGTAAATGAAGGACATGCTGTCTTGGCTGAGGAGGCTGAGCAGCCTGAAGCTTCAAACCAGCCAGAGGCACCTTCTGAGAAGGAAGATGTCTGCAAGGTAACTCTAAGAAATGGAAGAGGGTTTTTTGATATGTTCTTCAGAGATTAAATCATTGGTTTATTTTTAATGTTCAGTGATGCCTAATGATTTGTCTTGATTAAAAAAGACAGGCCTTTTGCCATTTAAGTGTGGTGTTAAGGATCTTAAAGATGAATTATTGACGTTATTTGAAATTTCTTCAAGGCAGCTATGGTAACATAAGTTGATATTTCAGTATAACTGAGCATAAAAAATTCCCATCATAGGCCTTTACTGTTGAGTTCTTATCACCTTAATATTGTCTTTTGCTATATATTCTTTGTCAGTTTGTAAAGGACTGTCTTTTTATGTAAACAGATACCTTCAACTCCTTTGCAGATAGAAGAGCACAAGCAAATCTAAATGTTACATGATTTTTCTTACACCAAACATTTTTTGCACGTTCACATTATTTGTAGGGAGATCTTAAATGAAAAAATTTGGTTTCAGATCATTGATGTTTTTCTGTTATTAATTGCCTCATTTTGTTTTCTTGTTTATGTTGTTTTTGATATTTCCTATTGATAGCTGAATGAATAAATGAAAAAGAGAAATGTCCAAGGATCAAAGGTGTTGCTTAGGAATGACAAATTGCTTTTATCTAGTAGATGAAAAAACTTCCCAGGTGGTGTTAGTGGTAAAGAACCCTTTTGCCAATGCCGGAGACCTAGAGATGTGGGTTCAGTCCCTGGGTCAGGAAGATCCCCTAGAAAAGGGCATGGCAATCCACTCCAGTATTCTTGCCTGAAGAATCCCATGGACAGAGGAGCTTGGCAGGCAAAAGGAAAGTGGTGTAAGTTTTTTGATATTAAGTCACAGTTTTGTTTTTTCTATGATTTTTAGGTATAGAAATTGACTCTAATCTGGCATCTTTAGTAGACTCCTCTGAGATATAGGATATCTTGAAGAAATGTTCTCTAAGTGTCATGTATTTAAATTATTTAATGTACAAAAAGTACCAGATTCTGTTAACTAGGTTTAATATTTTTCACAAACAAAATGTCTCTAGCTATAATAGCAGTTTCAATTCCTAGAAACACTATTTATTATTAAGATATTTTTGAACCATTCTTAGGAGGTCAGTAATTTCTAAGTTAACCTAGACCTAAATCAGGTTAGGACTTTATTTTTTAGTACAAAAGGCACTGTTCCTCATGCACAGGTGTATTACTGCTTCAGTAAGCCCTAAGGAATTAGATAGTCTGATCATTTCTTTTTGCTTGGCTTTATACTGATATATTGGAGAAGGAAATGGCAGCCCACTCAAGTGTTCTTGCCTGGAGAATCCCAGAGATGGGGAAGCCTGGTGGGCTGCCGTCTCTGGGGTCTCACAGAGTTGAACATGACTGAAGTGACTTAGCAGGAGCAGCACCATACTGATATATTCTGGAGATTTTAAAGTTACGTGCCTATGGATTTTCTAAAATTACTTTTACTTTTTTTTTTTTTAATATTTATTTTATTTGACTATGCCAGGTTTTAGTTGTGCCATGCAGACTCTTCAGTTGCAGCATGTGGGATCTAGTTCCCTGACCAGGGATCGAACCCCGGCCCTTTGCATTGGGAACATGGAGTCTTAGCCACTGGACCACCAGGGATGTCCCTAAAGTTACCTTTATTTTTTAAATGCAGTGTATCATGCTAAAAAGTTTACACATTAGGGTTAAAAAATAATGTGGAGAAGCAAACACTTGTATGTCCACTACCCAGAGAACATAGAGAACATCAGTAGAGGCTTTGATCTTTTTTGATTGCATCTATTTTCCTCTCTTCTTTTACTGGACATGTCCACTCTTCCCTACATTTTTGTTATTACAAATTGCTACAAATGTTCTTGTACAATTATGCAAGAGTTTTCTCCTCTGAGGTACACCTAAAAATAGAATTTTCTACATGAAAGGTTATATAGATTTTCACCTAGATATTGCTTGTTTTCCAAAACATTTTACCAAACCACCAGCTATCCAGCTTTCTGGTTGTACTACTGATTTATACCATCCTACCCACTGTGTATGAGTTCTTGCTGTTCTATGTCCACTGTGTTTTTTTTTTTTTTTTTTAATTCTTTTTATGAAACAATGCTGATTTATTATAGTGATTAGGTGACCTTTACAGTTTTTACCTGCATGTAAAAATGATGTTTTAAAGTTAAATGTTGGACTTTTGTGTATTCTTCTTATCTAGACAGTTGAATTTCTGAATGAGAAACTGGATAAAAGGGAAGCTCAGTTATTATCTCTTAGTAAAGAAAAAGCACTTCTAGAAGAAGCTTATGATAATCTGAAAGAGTAAGTACAAATATGACTAATTTTATTCATTTTGTATTGGCCCATGCACTTGGTTGTTACTTAAATATGTTTTTTAAATTGAAATATTTTATATTTTAACTTATTTATAATTACTGAAAATTGAATAGCATTTCAGTTCTACCCTTAGAGATTACTTTTCTCCTCAAATTATCTTACTTTTTTACCAGTGGCACTGAAGAGGGGTGTTTCATAAAACAATAACAGAAAAACTTCTTCCTTTTTAGTTATTAATAATCTTTTAGTATTAGAGATTTAAAAGGTATATTTAGAGAAAACTTAGATTACAGTTTAAAAAAAAATTGAGCATTGGTTTGCTTTAAGGAGGTGAATAGCAAAATGTTTCACAATAAGATTCAGAAATAACAAGTTTTATTTATCTTTTTCTAATTTTTGCACATCAAATATTGGTGACATTTTCAATTTCTAATGAGTTTTCTTTGAAATGTTTTAAAATAAGCAGGTAATTTTTCTCTTAAAAGTTAACACTCCTCAAATTAATCTATTTTAGTAAGGTGCATGTTGAAGAGAATGTTGTTATTTTTGGGGGGCAAACTGAGCTCAGTTTTGGAATATATAAACACATATTTTCAGTCTTAGTATTATTTTAAATTTAGTGAAATGATCAGAGTGAAAGAAGAGAGCAGCAGTATTTCTTCCTTGAAAGATGAGTTTACTCAAAGAATTGCAGAAGCGGAAAAGAAAGTTCAGCTAGCCTGCAAAGAGAGAGATGCTGCTAAAAAGGTAATGGAAGTTTAAAATAGTATTAATCTAACTCTATAGAGACATATATTTTTGAGGAGTGCATTAATAATATTTTGGTATTGGGGAAAAAAAGTAAGATTAAAAGAATACCATGGAGTATATTAACACTTAAATTTTAGATTTTTCAGTACCTTTAGAATTTCAGATTTTTGATACTTTAAAAAAATTAAGCAAATATTTGTTTGTACACTTTGTGTGTAAAGTCCTTGAAAGGTGTGTAGCAAGGATCTTTAGAATAATTTTTATGAATTATAATTCCATCAAAATAAATAACACTTAAATCTAAATGGTACTGTATAAATTTTTAAAGTTATCATTATTCTCGTTTGTTATTTTCACTTCCACCTCAAACATACACACACACACACACACACACACACACTCAATCTTTCAAGTTAAAGTTATTTTAAAGTAAAAATTCCTAATGATTAGTGACATTGAATGTTAGAATAAAATATTGATTTATTCTAATGTAGGATTCTCCACCTCAGCATTGTTGCTATTTTGGG